>NW_022145551.1:415000-1615000 GCF_000002235.5 Strongylocentrotus purpuratus
TACTGTCCTAGCCTTATCAGTAGTATGGATCTTCGTAAGTATACCCATACTTGTCGTCGTCTTGGTGATAGTGGTGATCGCCTGGATGGTATACCGTCTCAATTCATGTTGTTCTCACATCTTCGGAAGCTGTCCAGAGTTTCTTACTACGACAGAACTCTTCTGGCTCCTCACAAGCAAAGACTCACCATCGATTCTACAGTGCCTTATCAAACTTGATAGTTATGTCACGGTAAACTCAGTGCGCGACGTCATATCCAACAGAATTTCGAATCCAAACACCGCAGGTTCGGATTCCTTTCTGCGGCTTCAGAAACGGTTAGTGAGGACGTGGGTGTCTTGTGCTTGGTACCGGGACAACGATTTCTCCTTGGAGAATCATGTGACTGAATTGGCTGGGAAGTTTAAGTCTGAGGTAGACGTCGAAACGCATATCGCCCTCATGACCGATAAGGAATTTGAATCCGAAAGGCCACTCTGGAATATCCAATTGCTTCAGTGTGGTTGGGAGAACAGGACCTATCTTCTTGTGCGTGTGCATCCGTGTTTCGCCAATGGAAATGCCTTTCTTGATCTTCTGTGTCAGCCTGTAACAGAGAGTGTCCATTCGCGCAAACCGCCAGAAGAACAGAACTCGTCGCATCCTTTATTGAGCATCATCAGTGCTGTGCTCTTTGGACCTTTACTCATAGCATATTTTAAATTATCCTCCAGAAGCAACTCACCCAATGTCTTTCCCGGAATGAGTCCTAGCGGTAAACATGCAATCGCTTGGTCTCGTCCCGTCAACTTTCAGCAGGTCCTCGAAAGTAGAGTTGTAGCGAACTGCCACATATCGGACTTCGCGTTATGTGCCGCTGCGGGTACCGTACGTTCCATCTTGCCACATGCTACCCTGCAGCAAGGCTCAGAGACCTTCATGACCAATCTTCTGTATAGCTTCCAAAGATGCAGTGACGCTTGCGTAATCAGTTGTACACCGGAAGTGCCTTTGGATGCGCAATTCGCCACAATCCCTGTGCAGTTGCCATTGCGCACGGAAGGAATCATCCCAAGGTTGTGGGACACGCTACGCACCACCAGAACCCTACAGCAATACTGCGCTCAGTCCATCTCCTGCGGCGTCCTCCAGATCCTGACACTTCTCATTCCATCCAGGTTCTCAGCTCTCTGGCTCTCAAAGACACTCGCTAGTGGTCAGTGCCTGGTCAGTCATTTCCAATCATCACAGACGACCATGTCCTTGGCCGGAGCCACAGTGTTAAGCATTGTCCAGTGGTTTCCACCAGGGAGAAATTCTTTCATGAGCTTTTCGGTGCAGATCTATAACAATGAACTTCGCGTCGGCGTAGTTGTCGACACATGCTTGTATGCGAAGGCCAATACCATGGCCGAACAATTTGCAACTGAGGTAGGTCCTTTCGCGACAAATTTACCTGAAATTTCAATTGCATACGGATGTGAGTTGACCAATAAAACTTCATTTAACAGGGTTTTTACCGTTTCCTTAAGTGCTGACGGATCCCCCATCCCACTTTTCATAGAGTACGTAATTGACGTATGTTTCGTTCCGCCCCACTCCCCTCCACTTAATATTATTCATTCCTGGATACGCCATTGGTCTGACAGGGGTAAGAAGAAACTTGGAAATGTATAATATCTGAAAGCAGCACTATGTCTCCTCTCTACTGCTTGAGTCTGCATACATGGTAGAATCTTCAAGGCGGGCGAAATAGCCCACTATTCTCTTTTTTTTTCTTCAACATATTTTTTTTTCTATTTATTTTTGTAATAAACAATCTACTTCTAACTTTGTCAAAAACATCGAAGGCATTTCTTGATAATCCCTCTGCATACACCCGATGTTTTCTTCCTGAATCATACTCACATAATATTAGATGTTAATTATTTTTGGACTTGTCATACTCTCTTACAAACCACACATTCGTGACAATATTTTATTTCAATTTTGTTTTGTTTTAGATCGACACACTCATCACATTTTTGGCGCACCGCCGGGTCCTTCGGAAACATCGACACAAAAAGAGGGAAGAATTTGAAGACATCGATGAATTTGTAAGTATTCTTATAAGCCGTAGCATGGAAACCATCAGCGGCGTAGAGATGGGGGTGGTACATAGGGATGAGTTGGGGGGGGGGGGGAGGAATGGAAGGAAAATGATGAAACATTAAATCTCTAATGTCAGTTCCCAATCGAAGACCTTGTTGAATCGCTTTTCATTAATCATGGTGATGATAAAAATTCACAGCAGATATAAATATCATAATGATGATTATTTGAAGCATTTACATGGCGCCAGATTTCGTTTGGTTTGTGTGGGTATTATACTCCACATCAAAAAACATATATGCATACACATAAATATATTTTGTAAAGAGATCGTTAAAAAAAGAGAATACAGATAGTTTGCCTCATCTTAAGAATATCTAAAGGCGCAGGACGTTCAAAGGCGCAGACATCTATTCACACTAATTAGATTAAGGGACTAAAATCCGTGCCCCCTCCCATAGTGACAGTGCCCTCGCAATATCTAGGTTACCATGGTTACAACGCTTTCTAGCCTACAAAACGAAACTGCCACGTATGCACCTGCTACCACTTCTTATTCTGATTTGATAACACGTAATTTTCAATTACAAGCATTTTGCTTGGGCCTTATTATTTTGATTGTATATAATGGATCGGAACAGCACTTTATAATTTCCCTTAGGTGTGTTCTGCAAAACACTGCATTTAATTAGATTTCTTGGATTATGACGGGGGAGGGGGAGGGGGGTGTTCGGATGCTTAACAAAAAATAAATTCCCTTTTGCCTTTGAATTTAACGAAAAGTATGCATTAAATAGCAGTAACCATCATACATACATGTCCTTGTCCCAGTGGCGGATTCAGGGGGGGGGGGAGGGGGCTTGGTGGCCCGGGCCCGAGCCCCCTCCCCTGGCAAAAAACTGGTGAAGACACGTTAATTTTACTTCTTTTAAAAAAAAAAAGGAGACGGGCCCCCCCCCCCTCCCCTGTTCAAGGAGGGGTGAGTGTGGTTTGAATCAAAACAAAATATTGGGCACTTTCCCTCCTCCCTCCTCGTTGAGCACAAAAACAAACAAAATGTAGTGATCACTACCCCGACAGGACGCGATTACCCGATGCTTCGAAGTAAGCCAATTAAAAGCGGATTGAAAAAAAGATATGAATCTAAACGTTTTGATTTCACGAAAGTGCAAGCACAACAATAGGGTATATTCTTTTATTTGTGTGTTTGCATTCCACTTCAGGTTTAGGGCTACCCTATATGAACGCAAGATTTATTTAGGTTTCCCTGGGGTGATGCTCGTCTCTCACCCCTGGATCGGCTACTCTGTCTTTTAAATCGCTTGTACAACCGATAATGTGAAAAGGTTTCCTTCGAATCAAATTCATGTTTATTATCGTGAACGTGTACTGTTTGAAGAAATGGTACAGTTACCTAGCTTTTAGTGAGTCAAATACACTGTTGCCTATAAATTATGAAAAGTTGTTTCCTTACCTCCTTAAAATGCACTGTGCGCCGATTACGGCTACCGGAGCTAAAGCTAGGGTAATAATTTCCAAAGCTCTTTGAAAGCGCATAGAGACGTTACATAATGTGATATGCGCTATACAAGGACCGAATATTATTATTTTTATTTAATGAAATGATTGTGGTAAGCTGTATTATCCTTAATAGATGAAGCTTATATTTGCTCAGAACTTGTTTGATCAATCTGTATGACTCTTCAGATTTATCAATAAAGTCCTAACTAGTTATAGGGGTTTGTATATTAAGAATACATGTTATTGTCACAATCATTTTATCCAAAGAGGTAGAGAAATAACATTTCAAATTTTGGGGGAAAAGCTTGACAAAAGCTTGCCTTTAACGTCCCTGATATGTGGTCGCTTTTACATTTACATTTATTTTTTGTTTCACTACTAGGATGACTACCTCGATCAGGAGAACGACCAGGATGTGACATTCGACGATGAGATCTGCCGACCCTGCTGGTCCCAGCGAGGCTCCGACATCACCCAAGACGAGAACGACCAACCCCACTCCGGTCAAGAACAATCCCTCGAGATCATCCAACTCGACGAACCGTCTTCACCCGAGATCGTCGACGGTGGCGTTGGCGGCCGTCGTGATCAGCTTTTCATAAAGACGCACCACGCCGCGGTAGATGGCGAGAACCTATCAGGACGACAGGACGGCGTCACCATTCACGTGGTCAGCGAGGACGTACCAGCGTCGGTGATCTCCGTTGAGGAGGTTAAGAACGGAGAGCAATCCCCCGTTACCGGTGATCAACGACCACCGAATACTTCTCGACGAGAGAGTCACGGCATGACCGTGATCACGTCGGTGGCCGTCAATGTCACCGATTCCCCGCAGACATTAGACTTTTCGCCTTGCGTTGAGCGACGTCTTAGCGTTCCTGCTGACGTATGAATAACACGGATCATGTGACCAAAATGTGGAGGTCATCTTCAGGAGAAGACACGTGACTCATGACATTGACCTCTTTTGCGTAATCATACGAAAAGAGTTTTCTGAATAATATTTTTGCAAGACATGCTTTGATAGATTTTCTTGCCTGTTTATTTTGGGTATCAGAAGTGTATAAATAATACATGGATTTGTTACATTAATATGAAAATTTCGTTAAGGCAGGTTCAGATTAAATTCAGCTTACATTGATTTAAGCCCAAATTGTGTAAAAGCTCTGCATTCCCCATCTGAAGAGAAAATATGAGATGATTAAGTTTTCCCTAGTAGTAATGTTTTAAAGTATTATTGAATAACATTTAAGGTTTCTTAAAAAGTATTAATTTAACAGTACATGATTTCCGGAACGAGGGAGTGCATTTAATCTTCTAGACGTATGACGCGAAGGATGAAGGGACAGTAGCCCGGGGTTTTCTAAAGTTCCGATATTCGAGAAACTAACACCTCCAATACCGGCAACGAGGTGCCCGAATATCATCATATTCGAGAAGCCCAAATTATCTCACAGTTGGGCGGGAGTATGATTATGTGCTATTTTGGGGGAATGTTCACTCCAAAAAGTGTCAAACATTACATTTTTGTCTCAAGCTGCTGAATTAAATTTCGGACTTCCTTCCTGCCAAAAGCGACGCAGTAAGACCAATCTACTCTTTGATGTTTGATGTCTCCCTCTTGGCTTTGTAATTGAATATTAAATGGATTCGCAACGAGGTCAAAGGGGAATCCCCACCCCTCTCCCCCTTTCCTCTTCGCATTGCGAAAATATTGAATTTTAACATTGTTTTAACAACTAAAGAGATCAATTCGGCTGAATAAGACGGAGTGAATTTTTTTCAGTAGATAAATCAATAAACTGTAAAGTAAAGGAGGGAGACATGAACAATATGTATTGGAACGTGGGAAGAAGATGATAAGAGCTCCCCTACCACCACCACGACCCTTATCTACCCTGTGACTTTACTGTATGGTATTCAACTCCAAGGTGAGACCCTCCCTTCTCCCCCTTAGTCGATACTACCCCAAAGGAACCTGTTTTTCGTCACGCATCTTAAAGCAGTTTATTAAGTGATTGATAAAGCTAAGAAGATCGCTGCAATAAGTAGATAACCAAAGAAAATTCTATTTAACCATAACTTAATGCAATAGATTAGAGATAAATTTCATTTCATGAATTCAAGCTCGTATCAATATCATATTACATTTTCTGCTTGTTAAAAGAAAATTATGTGCATTAATATTGAAATATCCCGAGGTGGACAAATTGTGATCGAGTGGTTGGAGGATGTGAGAGGAAGGCGTATTGACTTCAAATCATTGTCCTTTTGTAATTTCCCTTTTTTTTCCTTGTTTCTCTCTCTCTCTCTCTCTCTTTCTTTTATTCTTTCTCTTCTCTTCTTCCTTCTCCTTCTCTTTCTTTCCCTTTCTTTCTCTTTATCTATTTCTTTCTTTCTCCTCTCTTTCTCTTTAATTCATTTCCCTTTTGTTTCTGTCTTTCTCTCTCTCTCTCTCTCTTTCCCTTATGCTTTCTCTTCTGTTGATCTTTTCCCTTTCTCTTTCTTTCTTTTTCTCTTATCTTTATTTCTCTTTTATTCTTTCTCTTCTCTCTTTTTCTCTCCTTCTTTTTTACTTTCGTACACCTTTCTCTTTCTCTTTTCATTCGAATGCCGACCGCTAATCTTTGCCGCAGAAAAAAAAGTACGAAATCTGTTTAATGTTGACCAAATGCACAAAGTATTTTTTTATTATTGCACTTTATATTATTCATGGACATTTGGAACTATAAGGCTAGAAAATTGGCATATTTAGGTACTTAATGTCTATGGAGATCAATTAGTTCCAATATATGTTTTATATTTTCTACACATATGTACTATTTAGGTTCTCAATAAATATTAAATAAGAACACGCTCTGTTTCTTCTTGTATCTTTATTCCGTTGTTGTTGTTGTTTTAGTTTTGTAGGCATGTATCATTCAATTATGAATATAAACGCCACATGTTACATACTCGGGCAGCTTCCTTGAAGGATCGAGAGGAATTCAATACTAAAAAGTATAACTCAATATACAAAATCAGGTACACTATAAACATGCAAATATGAACATTAACAAGATAAAGGCATACTTTCAACCTTTAAACGAGGCTGTTGACTACTTTGCGCAACTATGCCTCTGATTAATAAAACATGTCTTTGAAAAACATTTACCAATGAAAGTTCTATGTTAACAAAACTAACTATCCAATACAACAAAACCAGTTGTTGATAACAGTTCTCAACATTATAAGTAGCTTCATTAAAACTCTTTAATTGCATTGAAATAATAACAAGGTGACATAAAAACAATGAAAACAAATATTTCATCTTGGCAAGAATAAAATAATGATAATGATGATTATTTTGAGGGTTCAGTGACTGAAAGACGTAACTCCATATTTTGCCAAAATTAGTATTTGATATCAAAATATTCAGAAAAATGTGGGCTTTCCAGGAACTCCACCAAACACCCCCATTGAAGTCAATGGCTAGTGAAACATAGACTTAACTCCTTAAGGCCCAAGTGCTCAGTGGCACATATACCACTTTTTCTCAAAATGGAGTTATGCTTTGTGTCACTGACCCCTCGATTTGTGAAGGGCCATATTCATTTTGCAAAAGTGTTCAAGGCGCTGAGAGTGTAAAATATAAACTATGCTTAAATGTAAATTACAATAAATAGTACATAAACAATAGAAATAAGTGTAAAAGAAAGCACATCGAAAAAGGAAGTTGACATAAAAATACACTAGTGAGTGACATAGATGAAATGTTGAAATATTAAATTAATCAAAAGCAGTTTTGTACAGGCGAGGTTTGAGAGAAAATTTGAATGAGTTCACACTTGCTATTACTTTAAGAGCCTGTGGTAACTGGTTACATAGAACAGGGCCCTTTTTCATAAACATCATTATCAATAAGAAATACAAAATTCCTACGAAAATTTAGCTCTCAGCCAATCAGATGCCATGATTTCAGTAGCTTATAACAGTTATTGAATCTTGTTATTGATAACGATTTTGGTGAAACAGGGCTCTGATCCAGCTTGTGCAGAAGATCATTCCCCCATGCCTTTGCTGTTTTGGGAACAACAAGATAAGAGTTTGAAAATCTGAGTTGTAGAGGATTATAGAAAGTTTACAAAGTATAATTGTACCGGACAATAATTATATCCAAACTAAATAGTTGCTTTCCCAAAGGCAAGGTTGATTCAAGTTAAACCTTACCTTCCAAAATTGTCTTTAACATTAGAACTTGTTTGTTTACCAACAATAGTATCGTAAATAAATCATCCATACAAAAATTATCAAAATCACTCTGTGATGACTGTCATGGAAACTTAAATGTTTAAAACCAGTGAAAATCCATGATCAAATGGAATTATATACACAGGAGGAAGAGGAGAAGAAGGGTGAGAAGGAGGAGGAGCATGAGGAGGAGGAGGAGGAGGAGGGAGAGGAGGAAGAAGAAGAAGAAGAAGAAATTGAAAATATAAGTTGATGAAAAAGCCTTTCGGGAAGGCAAATAGCTCAATATAGTTTGCAAGAACATAATTTAATTGGAAACCAACTACAGGTACTAAATGAGTCGTACTTGTAATGACGAGAGACAACGCCCGAAAATGCCTGATGCATGTGTGGAGCTCTTTAATAGATCAGGAAAATACAGAGTCCCTTAATTATCATTATTTTGTTAATTTGAATAATCTAAAAACTCAGCATTTGAGTCACAAATTATACAACGTTTTTATATCACTGTCATTATGTTTTCGTAGCTACACTGCACTTTTCAAATTAAAAGACGAAGACAATGGAGACAATGGAGACAATGGAGAAGAAGGAGGAGGAGGAGAAGAAGGAGGAGGAGGAGGAGGAGAAGAAGGAGAAGGAGAAGGAGAAGGAGAAGGAGAAGGAGAAGGAGAAGGAGAAGAAGAAGAAGAAGAAGAAGAAGAAGAAGAAGAAGAAAAAGAAGAAGAAGAAGAAAAAGAAGCATATCCCAGGGGATGCTCAAGGCACCCACACATTACTATTTTTACCCTGGCTTTAGCACAGCTGCTCTTCAGGAGGGGAAATCATTCAAGGAATAAATATTATTCATACCAGGTACCCATTTACTACACCTGGGTGGAGAGTGGCAAAAGTACGAGGCTGGGACAAACTTTGTCATCCACAGCTTGGTGATGTGTCCACTACACCTCTAGCTTAAATAGCAAAAAAACAGCCCGCTTTACTTCAGGTTTTATTTTTCCTTGGTGAATGCACTTGGGACTGCTCCTAAGGTATCTCTGACCTGTCACTTAGGAATGAAGCCTTTTCTTTTTGGCATGACGGCTACAACAGACGACTCCCAGTTCCCTGTATTGTAATACCTTAGCAGAATATCAAACACTGCAATTTAAAAAGAAAAAATACATATACAAGTCAATTTACAGGGCATCGTTTTACAAAACCATAAAAAGTATAGGATCAATGACATCTCGACGCTGTCACTCTACTTCTAGCGTTTCACAGAACTTTAATACTGGATATACCAAACAAGCAAATATTCCAAAACGAACACTGAGTTGGTTTCTGGAAGAAGAAAACCCAGGACTCCTGCATTGAACTATTATTCCTTCAATTTCAGTGAAGACCTCCAAGCTTTCTTATATCATCAGCAAGAAAGTAGAGAATAACTACAAAAATTATTATGTTAAGTACCTTTAAAGCAAGCCTTTTTAACAATTAAAAAACAAACATATATATTCTTAAAGGTTTTGTGGAAATGTTCACACAGACATGCATTATGTTACAGAATCATGTATTTATTTTGCTTATAAGTTTAGGGGAAAGGTCCTCATGGACAGTTTTGAGAAACAGAGGCAAACATTATCCCTCCTACCTTCTCTCTTTCCCTAACCCTTCTTTTTATTGTCTTACTATCTCTCTCCCTACTCTGTTCTCTCTTCCTCTGTCTCGCGTGCACAAACCCACTCTCTCCTTCCCCACCCTCTGTCTCTCTTTTTCTCTCATTCTTTTCTTTTCTCTCTCTCTCTCTCTCTCTTGCCTTCTCTCTCATTCCCTTCTCCCTTTATCCCTCCCCCCTTTCACTCCATATCACCAGGCTTCTTCTTACCTTGGTTTATGGCAAGGACTTGGCTGAATGTTCCCCTCTCTGCATGCTTCATGCATCTTGATATAGGTAGTTTGGCAGTATGGAAACTTCTTTTTTTGGCAAGGTCAAAGGTCATATTCTGCATTAAAGAGAAAAAAGACAACAGTTTATTCCACCGTTTGCACTCCCTAAATTCTGATACAATGAAACATATAAAGACCACTCGAGGGAGACATGAAATATGGGCTTCACATTTATAAGCATAGGTTATTTAATGCACCTTTTAATGAAATGAAATGAAAGTTGAATTGACATTTATTGCCGTCATCATCACAATATATAAAAAGATAAAAGATGGACTATCATAACAGATAACAATATCAAAATTACATATAAATTGACATAATAACATTCAAAATATAAAGAAAATAACTTAAAACCGTAGGACAAGTGGAAAAAGGCGTCACAATTGAATGCACCTGGGCCTCGTTTCATGAAACCATCATGAGTCCAAGTTCACCGGCATCCCATTGAAACACATGTTAAACTTAATACACATATTTCGATGAACTTGTACTAATGACAGTTTCATAAAACACTGCCCAGGCACACAAGTAATAATAACATAGGGTGTTACAAAAAAAGGAAATGCAGAGAAATACTATTCAAGGGAAAAGGATGTGGCCTTTTCAGACAGGAGATCTTTCTATACAAGTAGCTGTAGTAATTGATGAATATTCTAGGCCCCGTCTTCCAAAGAGATGATATCAACCGTAACTATGTACATAAGAGATAGGAGACTGCAAACTTCCGATTGATTAGGATTAATCGCAAATCTGTGTAAGACGGGGCCCTGGTCAAAAGAATAAATAAATGACTTCACAAGAAACTTACAGTTAATACTGATTCATCGACCAGGCCACCAATAATATACACCTTGCTGTCCTGGATTTCAGTTAAAACTAAAATACAACAAAACAAGGAACAGAAGGGGAAAATCATTCTTGTCACATGTGAACTAAAAGAGAAACAGTGAATGAAACTCATTTGATGTTATTAAATCTTTTGTTTTGTTTAAATTTGGTGTAAATAATTACCAAACTAAAAAAAATATTCCCAGGGGATTATGATTTATTTTTCATAACGATTCCAGCTGACAAGTTTGATCTGTTACTTCTGGAAGTAATGTTTGTTGCTGGTAAAGGAAGTAACATGAATGATAAAGAGAAAAGAGAAAGATGGATTCCCTGAAATTTGATTTCAGGCTGATAGACCCATACAGGAATAAAAAATCTTCGCTTTGAAATATAATAATTAGAGATATAAATTAAAGTTGTTCTCTTTTCCCACTAACCTGACCAGACATGCACCAGCGAATAAATGTAGAAAAGGTTTTATAGTCCTAGGGGTGTTTCACAAAGATCCTAAGTTGAACTTATCTCTAAGTTGGTCTTAACAATTCCGGAGAGCCGTTAGCATCTATGAAAATGTTTTTGTAAAAGTTATATAAAATGTTGATTCAAATCATTCATATTTTCTATTATCAAGAAGATTTCATGTTCTTGATGTGGAATTTATAAAAAGTCTAAAATACTTGAATTTGAATATATTTAATGTTCAGGCTACAAATGGCTCTCCATAATTTTAGAGTTAAGTTTGACTTAGGATCTTTGTGAAACACCCCCAGATAAATGTGTAAAGCCTATGTGAGGGACATGTCATATATACTTCAATAAATGCCCTATATATCAACATCTCTTTTCTTACCATTTGGGGAATCAGGAGTGAGATAAACGATTTCTTCCTGAGAAAATATTGCACTGTAATGTTGACTGGTCTTGTTCATCTATGTAAATAAAAAAAACATAAAGATCCATGAAAGGTAAACAAAAAAAATAATCAGTGATATCATGAATGATAGTTTGCTATAGAGAGAGGTGGTGTAAGAAACAATTGTTCCAAGCTTTAAAAGAAAGCCCTATCTTTCAAAGTCATTATCCTCAATTCTTCTGGAACATACTTGTAGATCAACTGCTTAGAGCAGTGCAGAGCAGTGCAGAGCAGTGCAGAGCAGAACTGTCATCTTTGGAAATAACAGCTCAGATTTCAGTTTTCATGAACTAAAATCTAGTAATAAGATTGACAAAAACTGAGCAAATTCAAAATAAATATGTTGCCTAAATCTTAGACATTCAATAAATCTGGTCAATTGTCAGAAAAGGAAAAGTACCCATTGTTCAAAGGTTGTAAAACAAAAATAGAAATGAATTGTTGATTGACTAACGTTTATTCTGAAAATGTTTTTCTCAAGTTATGATCAACTTGAGGGTGCAGATCAATTACCTTCCCCCCTGCCCCCTCACAAAAAAAAAAACCACCTAATTTACAACCACCACCCACCACAACCAAACAACGAAAGAAAAGAGTGCACCTACCACATAGTGTTCAAATCCATCATTCTTCCTCAGTGATGCTTTATATATGCTGCCCTCTGTGTCCAGACTCGTCAGCCAGACCTGCATGGGTCTATCAGCTTGTCTGTTAGCTCCGTACACCTGTCTGATCTGACAAACAAGACCCCCGATCTCCTGCTCGTTTGCGAATAATGAGACACAAAAGCAAGCGAAATTGGGATCACTTTCAAATGACAACCGATTGCTTGGCATCAGAATTGAAATGAAATGCAGAATACAACTTGCACTGTAAATTTTTAAAAAAGAACTAGAGGAAAAAATAAAAGTACTCTGATAATACCTGTGACGATGTGCCTGTAAGGAGAACCAAATTTGTCTGACTGATAAATTATAATTGCCTTGAACAATCATCTTTAGTTTTATTTGATTCGGTGAGAATTTTTATGTCTGTGGTTACAGGAACGCAAGACTACCTTTAAATAGTACCTTCATTACTTTCATACATAGCAATGTTACTATTGTCCCAGAAAAAACAAACCGAGAATTATCAATGTTTTGCGTACATTTCCAACGAAACGGAGTTAAGTCTTTTGGCAACTCTGTTTGTTGCTACGGCAGGCAGCCAGTGAAAACGAATTTGTTTAATCAAAATATGGAAATGCAAGCATTACTTTAAACCAACAGAACCTTGTTATTCCTGGCTCATTTTTCCTGATTGAGGTGTCATAATATGAAAGGGCAGAAAATGAGCTTTCCAGAAATGTGATTTTTCTCTTTGCAATTTAGATACCGCCCGCCAAAGGACTTTTTGGTACCCTCTCTTCTAATTGTTTTTAATCACTCATGCATGAAATATGCATCATATGAGTTGCATCAAACAAAAGAGGAGGATCTAAGCTTTACAATTATGTGTCATTTATTAATTATAACTGTGATTGGGTCTAGGTTATGATAAAACAACTCTCGGTTTCGTTTTTTTCTGGGACACACTGTATTGGACCTCTGACCATAAACACACCCAGGGAAAAAATTAATATATCTTTTTTCGGGGGCTACTTTTCAAGCTTGCCTGCATGAAAATAACATTTTAAAATTTGATTTGCATTGAACTCTATGCAAATTTACAGGGCTCTTTTCTGACTTTCGGGGGCTCTTTTGGGCATTTTGGGGGCTATTTCACCCCGAGCCACTGCTTATTTTTTTCACTGAACACACCTTGCTTACCTTTTCACTCATGAGATGTCCAAGGCTGAGATCAATGCAAAGACGTGGCACTGAACCTTCGCGATCATCATTCACTGCTACCAACCTCTGGCGTCTCATAGCAGCTCGCTCTTTCCTTGTCAACTTTGACCTTTGCTCCTCGGCTGGGCTGGGAGAGACGGACTCCATCCCTCCACAGACTCATCCTAAACCTGGTGTTTGACACATCTGTGAGAGACAGAGAGAGAGAGAGAGAGAGGGGGGGGGGGGAGAGAGAGAGAGAGAGAAAAGAGAGAATTATAAGGCAAGGGGTAGAGATGAGAGAAAGAGAGATTGAAGATTGAGAGCAGAGTCAAGTGAATGAAGGACTTTTTTTTTAACACCAGAAAAAGTCAGAATGATAATGTCTACGTAACGTAGATCCTAAGCCGAGGCCGAGATTGAGAAGAAAAAGAAAACAAAAATTCACAAAATTTCACGAACTAGGGCCCCGGGTGCTAGTGTAATTTCATACCGCCATCAAGAGTGAAGCACACTCCGTACGAAATTCCTCAGCATGCACAACATAACAGAAAGTCTGATCTATCTGCCCAATTATGTATGTAAACTATAAATATGCCTAGAGTCTACATGATCTTGCGGTTGGATCTACCGGTATTTCAACAAGTCGAGGATCAACAACTGTTTCTACTGCGTTCCCACACGCTCATTATTGTGCTGGGAAATACAAGGCAAGATCAGAAAAAGTCAGTTTGAGATCATTTAAATGAAATAAAGTCCCGAATTTCGATGGCATAGGATACTTTTGGACGACACAGTTTTATTTACTAATAATAATACTAAACAAAATTTATCGTACAGTGATGAAAAATGCTTTAAATTCTTACCTGTTTCTCGCTTTGCGAAAGCTGATCTGGGATTGTTGTTGTTGTTCGTTTGGTATTATAATGGCTATTAGTCAAATTTGACTATTGTTGCCAATTTCATCGCATCTCTTTCTTTTAATGTCTTGGTAAAATTATTATTTCTTTCTTTCTTTTCCAATCTCATTTTAATGAGGTGAAAAACTGGAGGTGAAAAACGGTGTCTTCAAAGAAAATACGTAAAATGAAAAAAAAAGTGCGCTAGGTTTGGGGGAGGAGGGGGGGGGGGGGGGGGGGGGGGGGAGCCGCGGGAACTATACACCGATAGGCGATACAATTATGACCTCTACCATACTCTTCTAGCATCCTTCAGGCACAAAATTATTTTTATTTTTTATTACGATGACGATGCTGATGATGATAATGCTGATGATGATTGATGATGATGGTAATGGTGATGATGATGATAATGATGATGGTGCATTATGGTGATGGTGATGATGATGATCGTTGATGTAGATGGTGAAGATGATGACGCCCGGCCCCCCCCCCCCCCCCCCCCCCCCCCCTCAGTGTTATTTAGGGTACGCATATGCTCGTACCCTCTTTTTGAAAGCACCCCCTATCTGAGGACTGCCAACATTTCCAAACCCCCCTTTCGCGGGCTTTTCGCGGGCTTTTCGCAGGCTTTTCCTGCCTCGGAGACCCCCTAAATCAGGAAAAATGCTCAATGTACCCCCCTAAATTCGGAATAATTTCTCAGGAGTCCAAAGAGATGAGAGAAAAAAAGAAAAAACACCCCCTTTTTAAAGAAATCTCAGGGTGGAAAGTCAAATACACCCCTTTTTTTACAAAATTCTCGGGCCGGACTTTGTCGCACGAAAAATACCCCTTTACCGGACATTTTGGCAACACGCATGCGGTCATTCCGACCTTTGAGTGGGGGGGGGGGGGGGGGGGCCGGGTGATGACGATGACGATGATGAACATCATTGCTGATGCTGACATGATGATGACAACGTAGCCTATGAATATATGGATCTCCATCCATTGGTGAAAAATGAATAAAGACAAAGCGAGATATTAAAGGAATAGTTGAGTGTTGGTCAATACTCACATTAGCGAACGAAACTATGATCTAAACATAAAAAACATACAATAAATGTCTAAGAATGCATCATTGAAGATATAAATCCGAAATATTACATTAGAGTGAATTTATATGCAAAAAACCTGTTCGACTGCAAATGATTTTATTTATCAAAAATTTTACTTTCGAGGCGTGTTCAGTGTAATTGTATAGCGCCACCTCTCGGTCAAGCGGCAGCACACCGTGAATTTTCGCCAAGACGACGATCGGATATGGGCGTGCAAGTAATATCCGCGCGCTGACTGATTTATATTGTACACATTATGGTATGCGAGGCCTGCACATAATTGCATGGTCTGTGGTACTGGTAGCGCTATTGTTTTTTGAGCGCGATATGCGAATACTGTATGTGTATGTAGTG
This sequence comes from Strongylocentrotus purpuratus, assembly GCF_000002235.5. Taxonomy (NCBI): domain Eukaryota; kingdom Metazoa; phylum Echinodermata; class Echinoidea; order Camarodonta; family Strongylocentrotidae; genus Strongylocentrotus; species Strongylocentrotus purpuratus. The sequence continues at coordinate 430,660 of NW_022145551.1, forward strand.
CGAGTACGCTCGACCTAGTAGTAGTGTATGTGTATGTATTGTACGTCGTATGACCCAGTTGATTACTTCTACAGTGTAAAGAAAGTGGTTTACTCTATCTATCAACCAATATGTGAGACAACGCAAGGGCAATTTTGTATTTCGTTTGTAGGAACAAAGCTGTGGAATGATCTCCCAGATGAAATTAGATTAAAAACATCGAGGTTATCTGTCCACCTACCTTCTATGTAAATGACGTGGGCCTTCGTTTTTCCTTTTATATTACTTGTCTTCCTTTTATAATATGTGAAGAGTTTCATTCCAAAAGGAGCCAAATCCACTTTGGGTACTTCTGAGTAAATTGCCTTTTTTATTTCTCCACTTTCCCTTTAGCCATGTATACCTTCATGTTGTTATATATGTTAAAGGTGTCACCCTGCATGGACCTGATTATCTGCCAATAATGATAAGAAAAAATCTTCCCTTCGGCTTTTCTGATGTTTACTAAATTTTTTGATTTTTTATTTTCGTGGATTTAGCTCCTTTTGGAATGAAACATGTTATTGTACCTAAAAAATAAAAAATAAATCATATTTTCTCAATAAAGTCACTGAAATTTTATTCAAATTTAGCAGCAAACCTTTCCTTTTAAATAATAATAGTGAAATCACACATAAATATAACCTTTCGAAAAGAAAGTAAACAACATTATTACAGTTTCATTCCAAAAGGAGCTAAATCCATTCAATTCCAAAAGAAGCTAAATCCATGTTTCATTCAAAAAGGAATTACTAAATCCACATTTTTTTTTTGGCACATATCGCACGACAACCAAATGCCCTAAGATGTTGATACCCACTTTGATAGAAAAATAAGGTTTTACAAAATGGAAAAATACTAGAAGAGAAAAGGTAAGAAAGAGTAAAGACGGATTGAGGACGGTAAACCCCAAACAAGAGACTCAAAAGATCTACCCCAGAATCCTCTCACCGGCACCAGAGTTGCCTAGGCCAATGATGGCCGAGAAGATTGCGCAATGTACCGCGCCGGTCTGGCAGGAAGGTGCCAATTGCGGTGAGGGTTTTCATGGACCAGAAGATCTGAGATTATATTATCCAAAAAAAAGAGATGAATATGAATTGACAAATAGTACCAAAAATAGAAGAAAAAAAAAGAAATAAAGTGAAAGGCGTAAATATTCTAAAAAAGAATGAAACGCCGATAATACCAAACAATTACAACAACACAAAATCTAAAAATTTGATAGAAATCAGAAATAACTGGTGGATTTTTTGTCTTATCATATGTTATAGGTCCAGAGCGACACCTTTAACATATATAACAACATGAAGGTACATGGCTAAAGGGAAAGTGGAGAAATAAAAAGAAATAAATTTAAAAAAATATTAAAAATTGTTGTATCAGTATACTATAATGAATAACAGTAGTGAATTAATTTAACATCTTACTTGATTCATACTTGTCCATAATGCAGTGTTTTTCAGTATTCTTATTTTGGTACTGCATGCAATTGTAAAGTTTTTAAAAAAAAGTGATTGTAACTTCTTGTAAATAAGTTGTGTTCTACAGTGCCTGTGTATTGCATGACCTACGTCAGTACGTGATAACTTGTAAATGTGTAAAGACATAAGATTTTAATATAATTATAGTCATGCTAAAATGAAGATACATAACATATTTTTATGGTGTACATTGAAAGCTTTATTCGGCCATAACTAACAGTTAAATTTACACAACATTATTGAGATGAATACAAATTATAATTGCTGAACTGAAGGCAATATTTAAACGTGATGTTGATTTCAACCATTGCATACAAACAGATCATGTGTATTAAAAAAGGCACATTTTTATTTAGCATCTATCGCTATGACAACTTTAACCGTCGTCATTAAGAAGGAGCAATATACTTTATTTGTATACCACCATGTCTTGTTACTTATTAGTTACTGCTTATTTATATACATCTTATCTTGTGTCTTTCATAAAAACTTGACATACTCTATAGGCAATGTGTAGATAAGTTTACCAAAGAAAAGTATCTATAACAGTAATGTTTCTACGCGCTTGACAAATATACTATAATACCCCGGTCATTTGATTCAGTGCTTGCCCGCACACAATGTTTTGACTAGTACGTGATCATACAAATTTTGCCGAGAAACTGCCTACTAATTGATATATTTGGTAAATTATTATATCTATTTGGACTTGATAGATATAACGCATGTGTCGCGCACTTGTGCGTAGTCCCATATACATCTTTCTGTGTACAGTGCTTGTAACTTTACCAAGACTGGGCCAATTTTTTTATCATTTCGATGATTCTAGAACCTTGCAGTACACACCAAGACTTATATGCTAGATGATCAACCTTTTCTGATCGATTCCACAACAATCCTTCCACAATGCAGTCGCATGACCATAACTGGTTTTATCTTTTAAGTTTCACATCTTACTTTATATATAAATGCTTTAAAAATTGTCTGAGTGATTCTTTTCCTTAATGTGTACGAGTATACATGTATACATACTCCATATCGATCTCAAATCCTGAATCATATCAGTTTCAGCACAAAATTAAGTATAGTTAGGTACATATATGTCTTTCATCTTCCCTAATGCTCGACTATGAATATCACCTCAAGTGATTAACATCCAACATAAGGTTTTTCAAAAAAATAGCACAGACATTTCAAAACTGGTCATGTCCTATACGCACACAAAAGACAATCTGCGTTGTGTGTACTGAGTTTCATATGAATCGATCAAACTACTTCCAATAGTTTGCTCACATACTTATTTTACACACTGCACATGCATTGAGTTTTATACTGTTATTATAATGCCTCATCAAAGATACCAAAACTATAAAATTGCTAAAACTTGGAAAGAATATGCTCCACAAGATTATTAAAACAAAATTGTATTCTTTGTGCAAAGCTTGGTTACCATGGAGGTACCTTAACAGACAGACACAACAAATGTGTCTTGCACACCCTCGGGTCAATCGGTATACCAAGTTTTATTACAATTTGCAAAAAAATTGGAAAAAATTTGACCCAGTTTTTTACAATAGACCAACAGAAAGACTCGCCTGCCCAACTGTATCCTTATTCCTTTATACACCCTTTCAAACTACAAAGTAGTTACAGGCAGCATATCTCTTGATGGTATAACCTTGAACCGCAATACTTTGGCGTTGAGCTGATTCACGTTCATTGATTCAAATGATGCATGAAACCAACTGTTTTGCTGTCTTGTGATCATTTCTCTTTTTCGCTTGCATTATTTTAGTCACATTGATTGCATTAAACAAAAAATGAAGACTATTTACAATAAGATATTCTACAAATCTTTCTTCTGTCCATGTTGATTTTCAACAGGTTCCGAAGTATAGTCTTTTTCATGATCGACTGTCACCTCAGTTACATGCACAGTCACTAAAACCAAACACATTGTTGACTCATGGTTTGACCTCTTGGCTGTAAATTTTATAATTACTACCGTAACTTCTTCAAGGAATATAGGTTGCCAAATAGATACAAATTGAAATATCCACCATTTCCACATGAGCAAGCACTGATTTTATCACAAATTATGAATTGTATAAATCACATAGAGCTTTTATACACTGATGTCACAATTTGTCTTTTATATTCCTACATTTCTTCCATTTGTAAACTTGCCAACCTCTTATTGTAATACAATATACAAGTGCCAAGCATGGTGGCTAATCTAGCAACAATAACAATTTATTTCTGGTACATGTATATCATGTGTTATGTGATTTTTTTTCTCCAGATAACCACATCCCCATGATCCCCAGGGACACTCTAGTATCAAGTTTGGTGGTATTTTGTCAAAGGGTCTCTGACATATCAAGAATACATGCTCGTAATGCTAAGCCATGCAATCTTTCACCTCCGGACCACAAAATCATTAGCAACCAAATGAGTCCAAAATGTTAAGTTCCAACCAATCCTCAAGATAGCCTAAAAACATGCCACATGGACAAATTAAATCGAGGCGATTAAGAGTCTTGCATGCAATCATGCAACAATGAACCTCATTTGACCTTTGACCTACTTATGTGACCTTCAACTCCAGAATATCATGGAGGCCAATAAAGGGCATCTACCAATCAAGTATGGTTACAAACAGATGCAGGGTTGGAAAGTTAGCAACCCTAATTGATTTTTGCAGGTAAGATTTCACATTAGACTTCATTCAAATTTGTGTACAGTCACGGAGGATGGACGGAAGGACGCCATTTGGATCCCTTAGTCTCTGCTCGAAAAAAAGCAGTTCTCAAGTCAGACAATCCCAAATGTTCACTACAGAGGATTACATGGATTTCTCTAATCGGCCTAGTCTCCTGGCTAGGATCACATCAACTTGTGGTGGAGGAAATGGTGCAAGCCGGGGCCTTGTGTGTCTAGGGTCATCAGGGAGCAGAACAGCCTTCGAGAACAGTGGTCCTTGGTCCTGTTCTCTGCGTTCCAGTATCGCACCGATGAGTCCTTGTACATACATGTAGGGGTAGGTCTTGGGGACCTTCTCTTTTCGGGCCACGTAGTTGTTGGCACGCTTTGACCATACTGCAACATATCTGTATCATAAAATAAAAGAACATGCAAAATGTAACAAGTTGCATTATATGCACACTCATTCTTGTCAATTGGAAATGATTCATATCTCTTAAAGATAAACTTGAGTTCTGGTAAAAAAAGAAAATGAATTCTCACAGAATCTAACGAAACTTACACTGAATGTTCAAGATTACAAATAAATGTCATGTGCCAAACAATTTTGGAAGAAAATGTATACTGGCTGAGTAATGAGCATAGAAAGATAAGGAAATCAGGGTAGTACTAGCCCCGACAGGCCGACACCATGTGTGTTGTCCCATATACATCTTTCTGTGTAAGTGATTGTTACTTTACCAAAACTCTGCCAAATTTATGATGATTTTGATGACTCCAGAACCTTGCATTACACACCAAGTATATTATTACACTGAATCCAAGTCCGCATTTAGGGTCCAAAATCAGCAGCATGATTGACAAACCATCAGCTTACAGTCCGTCATCTACATAATTTAGATGTGCGTCGTGTACAGGGACAACTTCTTTAGATGACGTCATATTTTGGCGATTTAAAAGGGGCGTTCCCAGGAAGGACAATTAGATATTTAATAATTTCCCCAAAATTGATAAATTTCATGGGAAAGAACTGCCAATTCGGATTGCCCTGTCCAACTACACAGGGAAAACAAAAAATCATGTTTTTTTTTTTTACTCCACCCACTTTGGATTGCCTTGTCCATCTAAAAAAAAATGTACAAATAAAAATAGGAAAAACAAGAAAGAAAAGAAAACCTTTTTTTCTTTCTTTCTAATTTCCACTCACTTTGTATTGCCTTGTTCATCAATCTGGTCGGGCCTGTCCTTGTGTGCCATGTAGTCGATGACCGCAAGCAAATTCCTTGCCCGGTTTGCTGGGTAGCTGGATGGATAAGACAAACAATTGGTATTACCACTACCATGATGAATGAATAGTAAATGCTTTAGACAAATCTCAGACTCATTGGCCCGTAGTCACAAAGGAGGTTTGTAGGAGGTTTGTACAAACCATGGTTTGACGATGGTTTACATCTATGGAATGCTGCTCGCATACCGTAAATTGTAAATTAACATTGTTAACAAGTATGGAGTTTACATTCCTTCTCCATCAGTTTACAAATGGCATTCCATAGATGTAAACCTTGGCCAAACCATGGTTTGTACAAACCTCCTTTGTGAATACGAGCCATTCACTTCAGTTCTGGATTTGTGTTGTAAATTATTGACTCTTAATTAAAGGTAGTTACATTTCCCTGCTACAACCACTCCAACTTGACTTAACATCAGGTACCGACACAAGTACGATACAAAGTCTGCTGTTTCAAGACTCTGCATGCATCCAAAAGTGATTTCAGCATTTATATAGATGTCATTCATAATTTCTCATTAACTTTGCTATTTGCTTCAAAATATGATATTGTAACTGTAACCGTACTGTAATGATATGTTTCAACTTTTCCACAATCTTACTTCAAACATACAAAATGATACTAAAAATACTTACTCAAAGGAATACCGCTTGGAAGCATACATCAGTATATGGTTGTGGAAACACTCGAGCATGCTGGTGTGCCTAAGGAATTATGAAAACAAAATAAAAACTGATATAAATGATAGGGCATTTCATTATTTTCATACCACAAAATCAATATTGAAAATCCCATGTCATACACATGAGCAAATAAGATGCATTATCTTGACCTGCTGATATGTCCCAATTTTATAGGTCATAACCGAAAAAGAGCTCAATCTTGCAAACATGTACGTAATGAACGCATTCTCATTAAATTCCTCTCAATTTACAGAGCCTTTCGTACATGTATACAGAATCCTACCTGAAGCGAGCAAATCAGCAGAGTAGGCCAAGTTCTCCATGAATTTGCGGTCAAAGGTGACTTGTACTATTCACCTGCTAATTCCCTACTGCTGCTTGGAATTTCTTCGCTGGGGATGGATTGTGTTGTCTGTTCTTCATATCTGTAAAAAGTGAAGAAACGAAAGTCATTCACAAAGTAAAAAACATTCAGATTTTAAATCACCAAAAGAAATTATTTTGAAGATGGCATTCTCTAATAATTATCACAGATAGCCAGATTTGGAATTTGCATGACTAATAACTGATGCATTGGTTCTCTGTCATGTATGTGAAGTTGAGACACTCTTTGGTAGAGATAAATATAGATGAGACAGTCACATCTCAAGCAAACCTTGTCGACTTTTAAAAAGAGCAGGATGTTTACCCGGTTGACTAGCCCTGCACGTCATCATTACAAAGAAAACTGCAGTTGTAACGAGGGACATTAAAGGTAGGGTATATTACAAAGTTTTGGGAAATTTTGAAAATTGGGTGGATAGTGATTCTTTACAATTTTGATATATTTGGATGCCCCTGTGGAAGTACTATAAGCACTAGAAAATTTAGCTCCTAAAACACTTCTGCTTTCGAAAAAAATTGAATATAAAATTTACCGGTGCTCCCGGTAAATTTTGATAAATTTAAAATAGCGCCTACGGTCGTACAACGGTAGCTGCTACCATAAAAATCCCGGAATATGTAGTTGTGATATATAATTTCAAAAAGGTAATAGCCAATCGGTCAATTGTAGCTTGTTGTATAGCTGAATTAATATATTGACCTTGAGAGAGAGTTATAGTATACCCCATTAAGAGATTATTATTTACAATTTCATCACTTTAGACTCGATTTCAACGCGACAACGTTCACTGAATATTGTAGGATCGCATATGCTTCCAATATTTTCATTTGAACCAAATTCATCCGGAGGTCTAGTGGAGCCAGACGTAGTCTCAGTGGAACAACCGACGACATAGAGACTGAAGCTTTCGGTCTACTGTAGACCTAGGCTAGACTATCAATATCATATGATTCATGAAATCTGAATTAAAAATCCAAGGCAAGAGATAACAAAACGTAATTTCTTAAATTTGCCGATTCCATGCATCTAGTCTCTAGACTAGATCAAATTAAAACGGTAGGCCTACCCAATGCAGTGGGGCGTATATCATTTCAACTTACCTCTCAGTGAGCTGGCATGTCTATGCATCCTCTAGACTCGGCAACGAGAAGGCCGCCTGCAGCTCGCGAAGTTTCTCCGCCGTACCCTGGCCTTGTTCACAGCCACTCTCGCGCCTCCTCTGGGCCGGATGGTCGAGCTGCCATTGCTTGTTTCTCTCCTTCCTCTTACCGTCTTACTTAGTCTTATTCCGATTTAGCGTAGCCTTAGCCTTGTCCTTAGGCTTAGCACTAGCTGAGTCCGAGTCGGCCATCGTCCGTGACCTCGAGCTCCTTTTCCAATCTCGATCTCGTTATCGTATTTCAATCAAAGCTTGTCTGTAGCTGTCTAGACCGAATTTCCGTCTCTTTCGTTCGTTAGCCTCTTATTGGGGTAGGGTCGGCTCTCTCTTTAGAGACGGAAGCCGTTTATACACATGTCCTGCTAACGCCACGGCCAGTTCTGGTCGTAGCGTTTTGCCCCCAAAATCCCCCAAAATGTCATTTTACCTCGAGCATGTTATATTGTAAATTAGGCCTAGGCTATAATAAATCAGTTCCACTTACCAACTTGACTGAAATAATCAGTTTAATAGTCCCTTTTTAGGAAATTATGGGTCAAAATCGGAATCCATGTTGAAAAAGATTTTCAAAATGGATTTCGATTTTGACCTATAATTTCCTAAAAAGGGACTATTAAACTGATTATTTCAGTCAAGTTGGTAAGTGGAACTGATTTATTATAGCCTAGGCCTAATTTACAATATAACATGCTCGAGGTAAAATTACATTTGGGGGATTTTGGGGGCAAAACGCTACGACCAGAACTGGCCGTGGCGTTAGCAAGGACATGTGTATAAACGGCTTCCGTCTCTAAAGAGAGAGCCGACCCTACCCCAATAAGAGGCTAACGAACGAAAGAGACGGAAATTCGGTCTAGTAGCTGTCTAGCGTTCGATCGGCGCCGGTGATAATCTGATATGAGCTGTGTGTGTTATCAAAGGTGTGAGTAGGGGCATTTATCAGAATGGGAGATGGCTATTTAAAAAGGGCATTTATAGGGAAAAAAGGGCACTTACAAGAAAGCAAAAACAGGGGGGGGGGGGGGGCACGGTGAAAGCAGCGTATTGGAATTGATCAGCTGTACTGTATTACTAGCGCGCGGTCGGATACCCGCCTGCTAGCTACCTGTACATGTAGTACTGTACGTACCAACGAACTCAAACACTCGTTGTAAATACGCTGGTTGTTAAATGACATAGAGGGAGCTAAACACGTAAATTCAAAAAATAAACCGTCGAAAGTCAAAAGTGATGTCCGGACGTCAAACACTTTTATATAATGTTTTGAAAGCAAATTGCACAACAATTAGAGCATTTGATTTGGAATTATTATCATCTCCCATGTTTTTTTCGATGATCTTTCATATGGTACTGAAATAAACCAAATTTGTTTTGGAGGGGCACTTTGGAAATTACCAATACTCAACTATACCTTTAATAGAGAAAGGGAAAGAGAGCAGGGAAAAGGAGGAGAAAAGGAGACGTAGTGACCACCCCCCCAATCATTCAGTGCCCCCTCAAAGCTACTCATATAATGTACTACCTTTGTAATGCCAAGATTTTCTTGTTTTAAATTTTTGTTTTGTTTTTTAGTATATAAATATCATTGTTGAACATTATATTTGTACTATTCAACTGTATTTCTTCCATGCCCCAGAAGGGGCCGTTAAAGAAAATCAAACCATTGTCATTATCATTGTCAAAAATCATTGCTGTAGCATTTGAATAATCAGAATGCAGGTTGCATACATTGGTTGTTGCTATATCTCTGAGACCAGGCGCGTACGCAGGGGGGGGGGGGGGGTCGACCCCCCTCAATTTGTTTAATGTGTGTGTTTTGGACAACCCCCCCCCTCTCAAATAATAATAATAAATAATAATAATTTGTGAGTGCTAAAGGGTGACCAAAAAAGGTGACCTTACCACCCCCCCCCCCCTCCAAAAAAAAAAATGAACGAAATAATGGCCGACAAAATTTTCGGGACAAAAAAAAAAAATGTGCTCTTACACCCCCCCCCCCCCCCCCCCCACCCCCCCCCCCCCCACCCCCCCCCACCCCACGATATATTCAGCGGCTGACCGTGTTGTAGCGAAATCTTTCATCGAATCCTGGACCCCCCCCCCCCAAAAAAAAAAAAAAAAAACAAACAAACAAACAAACAAACAAGTGCTCTTACCCCCTCCCCCTCCCCCCCCCCCCCCCCCCCCCGCTTATTCAGCGGCCGGCTGAGTCGTTGCGAAATTTTCGGCGCGATTTTCAAATTTTATCCCCCCCCCCCCCTCGAAAAAAATCCTGCGTACGCCCGTGTCTGTGACTAGCCACTGACACACTTTATCCTTCAGTCACACCGCCAAACCGACCAACTTTTTGCCATAGGAGACAATCACTCCTACAGCAATAAAGGTGCTACTAGCCTTTGTTTCTTCTTTTCAAAGAATATATCCACCTGTGTGTATCATGGAATGCACGGCTTGTGCATAAATGAATAATGATTATCTTTTACATGAGCATGTCGTCTTCGTGTAATCCACAGTTTAGTCTGCAATGACCTTTATCTGCTCATGCTCAGACTGCAACGTTGAACTGGCTTATTAGCCCCGGACACACTTTATACTTTCGCCCGCTTCCGTCACACCGCCAAACCGATATAATCTTTGCCAACTTAAATCTATCTTTCGGTCTGTTGTCAGTATGTTGCCTGTCCCATCAGTGTGACTGGAGCTTTGGCAAAGTCATTACTTTCTATTGTTAGTGGAAACATCCACGGAATTTCTGAAAATGAACGGATCTATTGAAAAGACGGAATGTCAAAATGCAGCTAGAATTGGAACAATGCGATTTGCACGAAATTCTTTTCTATTCTATACTGCTTGGATTTAAACATTTTTTGACGGAGGGTGATATGCTTGACTTAAAAATGAAGGGACTAGAATCCTAAAGAAAAGGAATTGAAACTAAATGTTAAATGAAAATTTATACTAATGTAAGGGTGAACAATTATTTTGTTTTGAACTTAGATTGAAGAAATACTCAAATCTCAAGTGTTTTATTTTTTATCAAATGGGGAGAAAACGTTATTGAATGATGAGGAAGAAATAGAATCTAAATAAAATTAGGCTCTCCCTTTTTTCCTGAATGAACTGGTCCTAATTTGCATGTTCTAGAAAAATGATGTGAATGCAATTTGAGTCTGAACATTCAGCGTTCCAGCATTTCTCCGTCGAAGGCTATTATAGGCACCCACGTTTTTCTTAACCAAGGTTTAAGCGTTGTCAATATACAGTTTTGAGAAGTGTATCGTATAGCCAATACCAACAATCAAGTTTTAGGACTCGTACTTTTTCGACTTTACAATTACAAGGTAAGCAAATACGATAAGTTATGTTAGATATTTTGTTGTTAAGAAGGGAAGGAAATCCTTTAATGTGTGATTGAATTCTGTCAATGGTTCATAAAGTGTGATTCAGAAATTAGATAATTTGAAATATTGGACAAAAAGTTTAAAAGTACGAATTTAGTTTCGTTAATGTAATTAATCGCTGTTAGGTTAGAAAAAATTTCATTGGTGATACTTCAAGAAAACAAGAGCCGCAGTTCTACGTGAAGCATTTTAACAAGAGAAGCCTGTTATTAAAATAACAATGCTATTGAAACTTGAAAATGTCAAAGTTGGAAAAAATAATGAACTTGGAAAGTATTATACAGGCGTAACTTTGCTTTAACAGATTTGAAAAATCTCGTTATATTTATCTCTTCAACATTAAGATAAAACAAAATGAAGAAAGGAATCATCAGAATACTCGATAAATGTATTTATATTTTCTTTTACCATTCGTTTACCATTTGTTAATCATTCGTTTACCATTTGTTAACCATTCCTTTACCATTCATTTACCATGCCTTTACCATGCTTTTAACATGATTCGACCATACGTCGTACCATTCGTTTACCATTCGTTTGCCATTCTTTTACCATTCGTTTACCATTCTCTTGATTTACAGAGCCGATATCAAAACCACAATGCCTCCCAAAGGTGCTGCTGCGAAAGGCGAGAAGAAGGCGGTCAAGTCCAAATCAATGGCAGTCGGTCGTACTGGGGATAAGAAGAGAAGACGAAGGCGTCTAGAATCCTACAACATCTACATCTATAAAGTCCTCAAACAAGTAAATTCTGCTTCGTTTTCGTTTTTAAAACTTTCCAAAAAAATACAAGCTTTATTTGGCTCTCATTCATTTTCATGCATTTTTATCGTTTTCAATTTCAATCGTCTCTAATTTCATTTTCGTTTTCTTTCATTTTATTTTCAAGAGTGGATACAAGATTGAATTGTTGAGATAAGAGTATTTTGATTTAAACGGCGCCCAAAAGAATCTCATTCAAGAATGTATTCTCTCTGGCTGTGTATTAAACCTAAGGCACAGTATCCGACCAGACTATATGCGATCCGACTCTTGAAGACTTTGCAACACCAGTCGGTATGGCCATTCACAAAACCTGAACAATCGAGATTTTGAATGCTTTGAAAATAACATTTGCGTTCTGACTATTGGGATACAATTATACATAACAGGTGAATGAAGTCATTCGTATCAATCGAGGTGCTTCACAACCACCTGTGAATTAGTACACTTGGTAAAGTGCTCTGCCTATCTGCACGGTTACTCCCTTGCCACACCTGCATTTTTGGACAAAACAATAGGCTCAAACTGATGAAAGGTATTGCTTTGTGCAAAACAAATGCCTTTGCAAAATGACGCAATATCGGTCTCTATTAGCTCAATGATGACCCTTTTAAAAATGGTTTGATCTTGAACTGGAAACGGCTAAACAATCTTGAAGCCTTTGGTATATTCATCGCATGATATATAGCCTAATCTAGCACATGAAAGTCTTTTGTGTGGCATATAAATAGTAAATATATACATCGCTCATGCATCTGCTGAAGCCGGCGAGTCTGGCCACGCTATAATAAAGATTAACATTTTGTTAAAAAAACAAAAGGGCCTATTGAAGTAAAATGAATTCCTTTGCTCATCCCCCTTTTGTTTTATTTTTAGGTTCATCCAGACACGGGAATATCCAGCAAGGCGATGTCGATCATGAATAGCTTTGTCAATGATATTTTTGAACGGATCGCATCAGAGGCGTCAAGACTGGCACAGTACAACAAGAAGAGCACTATCAGTAGCCGAGAGGTATGTTATTCTTTGAAGTTGTTTTATGGGCGGGTCAAATGTTTTTATTGTTCCTTACGCCACTTTAACGAGAAATGGAGGTTTCGTGGACTAGTGGATACGTCACCCGACTGCGATTCGCATGGTTTGCGGTTCGAGTCCCGCTGCGGCACTAATGTCCTTCGAAGAGATACTAATCTAAATAAGCCACTCTCCACCCAGGTGTAGGAAACAGGTAGCTGGATGGAAATTATTACTTGAATACTTCTTACAATCTTCGAGTATATACCACAACTGACGATATCACTAACGTATATGACAATATACCTTAGACTTTATTCATTTACTGAAGTTAATGAGACAAGTCCGTTTTATGTTGTCACAGACAAGTCCGTTTTCTGTTGTCACAGACGTTTATAGAGAAATCAACGATTTTATGATCTTATATAAATGAACATAAATGAACACGTATGATTTTTTTTTTAATCCACAGACATGCAATCATAGCGCGAACGCTTAGACGTTCGAGAAATTAAAATTAATTACACAAGTGAAATTTCAATAACCTGTTGTATACCCCCACAGAAATATTCGAATGACGTAATACGTCATTGTCATGTTTGCATATTATCAATAGGTGGTCGAAAATGCTATTGGAATTTGCCGCGGTTGAAATATTTGTTGTTGCAAATCTTTTGGATCGTGTTTTAAATGGTTCATCATATTATGCTCCACCAGAATGAAGCGTTATTTTTTCCTGCAGTCAATCGAAAAACATTTCGAATCAAGAACTAACAATAGTTCCGTATTTAAAGACTATTACAAATCTGAACAACTTTTCGATATTCTGAGTTTGAGGCTTTGGTATGAGAATGTAAATTATAATCAATGATTTTTATTTTCTTTCTCCCCCAGGTTCAGACCGCAGTCCGTCTTCTCCTGCCCGGTGAGCTGGCTAAACACGCCGTGTCGGAGGGCACAAAGGCCGTTACCAAATACACCACTTCGCGGTAGAGACGCGGTCATTTTGAACATTCGCGGTAAACACCGCAGCCTGAAACGCGGTTAACTGCTTGAAGGCGTTTTGAAAGTACCGCATTATTATCGGACATGAAACTACCCGGGCTGCTAATATTACGGTTGCTGTTCATCATATGTGCGTTCGACGATCGGTTTTTGACAAATTTGATGTGACAAGTCAAGAAACAGAACTACATGATCTAGCAGTTTAAAATGACTCCACATGGTGCTATGTCAGGAGCATGACCGTCAAGCGTTTGTAAACATCTTTTGAATGGTTCGATGTGCGATTCATTTGTATAACTCGTTAAATGATTCGTAATTACCACCAAGAAGTAAATTAACCCAATTCCTTTAAGATTTATCTTGGTTTTAAGACTGTAATTTATAAAAGAAACGGAATTGAACCAATAACATGCCATACTTTGTGCTTTTTTTTATGAGACTCAAGTTTGCTTGAAATTAGAAACACTTAATTCATTGGACATACAAGTGCAGATATAGTGAACAATGAAAAAGTAAGAAAGTAATCGCGGAATATAGGGTATCTTTTCGAGAAAGCTGCTTCTATTTATTCATATGCCAAAACTGTATCGCTATTCGATCATCTACAGGGACTTTTAGATTTGCACGACGAGAACGTGGACTGCGACGTGTGACAACCTTTTAAGACAATGTGACGTCCTTTTAAGGCTCGGGCAGTGCCTTAAAAGGGTGTCACACGAGCAGTCCACGTTCTCGTCGTGCAAATCTAAAAGTCCCTAATATCCAGATGAAAAGAGCCAAGGTATTTTTTTGGAAGTTGATACTATTTGTAATGAGCAGATGCCCGTCCGACATAAGCAGTTCTGAATGAATAATAACTTCTCTTCATTAAGCGTACAAGTAGACTTTTTAATGTATTTTCAACTCATGATTTATGTACAAGCCTCATGTAATCTAAAATACCCATTCGCCCACATTTGAAGTATAACATGTTTAGTCGTGGTTTATCTTCTTAATAGGACATGTTCGTAATGTAACAAAATGTATACATAAGTGCCTCGATACAAATTATTTCATTCACCCGATACGAATTATTTGTATTTTAATACTCATAATACAAATTGCATACATTACGGTGTAGCTAGGTGGGACAAGCCATAATGTGTGTCGTATATACCTAGCAACAAC
This sequence comes from Strongylocentrotus purpuratus, assembly GCF_000002235.5. Lineage (NCBI taxonomy): Eukaryota > Metazoa > Echinodermata > Echinoidea > Camarodonta > Strongylocentrotidae > Strongylocentrotus > Strongylocentrotus purpuratus. The sequence goes on from NW_022145551.1 coordinate 445,730, forward strand.
AAATTTATGAAATCCGTATTCTGACTAATTGAGATACATTTATTCGTAACAGGTGAATGAAAGAATTCGTATTCATAAAGGCACATGCATAAATCTGGTTACATTAAAAAAATGGGTCTATTCAAAATTAGTTTCAATGTAACCACCGCTCATTAAAAAGGAGAAACTAGCCACAAAGTGTATGTGTGATGTGGGGGAGGATGTGGGGGGGGGGGGGAGGGGGTCATGCGTTTCATTTTCTTGCTCTGACCATTGCATATGTTATAAATTCTTTTTAGGGACAATATTGTAAACATTCGTAAAATTAAAAAGAAATCAAGAGGACGCTACTTTGTAGCTTTACCGGGCATGAGGCTCAGGAAAGAGTTTTGATAGATATTTTAAAGTTAATAGTTTACAGAATGTTTTAAAAAGTAAATATGATATTGCCGTTCATGTATGTATGTGACGCGAGGAGGAACTAACCCAGTCTTTTGTGTATAAATTTGATTGTGTACTTTATCGTCATGTTTGTGTGTATTTTTGATTTGATTTTCATGTTTGATAAATAAATGCGTTGAAACCTATATAACCACTTGATCTTTTCATCTCTTTTATTCTGTATTTCAATGTATCCATACCAAAATTAATAAATGTTAGGTGCTTCCGTAAGATGTGTCCGATTTCCTAATAAATCCGTTATCCATTGACATGACTGATGTCTTCAAAAATATGTTTTATAATCTTGATTAGATATTTGACTAATCAATTCTTCGTTCTGAAATCACAACGAAAGGTCAAAGATCATATCGGGAGAATTTACTTTTTATATGAAATAACTGGATTAGAGGCTTGTGTCGTGCTAGACATAATTCTTTCGCAGAAAGGCATGCACAGATTGGTCGTTAAAAAATACCCGAAGCTCTGTGTACGCCCATATAAGGCTCACTACGGTTCTAAAAATAATGCAGACGTTAATTCACAAAGCACGACAAATCCACCCTGATTTGCTCACGGTGCTATCGGATTAATGACTAAAATCACTCTGAAACTGCTTACGATAAAACGTATCAAATCACATCCATGACAAAAACCTTCCCATTAGATATACGATAATAATTGTACATCTGTATTGCCAGTTATCATTGATCACGAGGGCACGCGTATACAATGTTTATGGAGATTTGAAACAATAGATTGACGGGGTAAGATGAACCACTATCTGGAATTAGGGACAGAGGCTGTATGTACTACACTTTAAGTTGGACATCTTCAAAGCGTTCATTCAGCGGCTTTTAGATACAGGGGTGATGGGGGCATGTGCCCTCCCCTATCGGAGGATGGTCAAAACAAAACAAAAGAATAAAGAGAGAAAGGGAAAGGGAGCAGAGCCCCCCCCCACACTCAGTGTTATTTAGGGTAGGCATATGCGTGTTCCCAGCACTCCCCCCCCCCTTTCAGCGTAAGTCAGGTGTGTGAAGTCAATATGGGTAGACCTTTTTCTTTTGTTATACGAGCCTTTTCAGCACCCCCCCCCCCGTGCGTACCTCCGATCCCGGATTGGGGGGGGGGGGAGCAGAGGAAAAGGACAAGAAAAAAAGTTACCTAGACCACCTCCCGAACCTTCTTCATAATCAGTAGCGTTGTGAATCTGCATTTCATTTTCCAGATAGGATCGGAGCCCCCCCCCCCCCCCAAAAAAAAAATCACCCAATTTGCCCTCTCAATAGGTGGAATTATACTACGTCACTGTTTTGAATACACTATTGCTCGTGAAGTTTGAATTAAATTTCTTACCTCTTTCGTGAAATGATTGTGACAATTATCATTTATTCTTGATTGATAAAGTTACTGATCAATCTAAAGAGTCAAAGAGATCGATACTAGTTTTTGATAAATTGTGAACTCTTTTTTGTTAGAAACACATCATAATTGTCACAATCATTTCATTAAAAAAGGTAAGAAAAGATTATTCCCACTTTAAAGGCAACAGTGTGAAAACACCGCGCGTTCACACTTTCTCAGATGAAGTTACACGAATAAACTTTTTGGATTGATTTTCAGATTCCGAGAGGTATCTGAAACACATCTTTGGTAAATTTGTTGTAACATTCTTCTGTTTGTAATTAATGTAATCTTCGTATAATAATGTTCTCTCCCCCCCCTCTCTCTCTCTCTCTCTCTTGTATTTTCTGCTCATGCGCTTTGTTTCTAATAAAAAAGCGCTATATAAATGTAATATTATTTATATCATTATTATTATCCTGTCAAGATTAGGTAGGTACCCTGCAATGTGACTACGCAAGACATAATTACAATGTGCACACGTTTTCAGGATTCATGGCAAACTTTATTACTCTCTTTGAAGGGAAATATATCGACGTCACACAAGAGAAAAAAATCCCAAGAAAGAAGATTTGTAGAACAGCATAAAAACTGGTTAGCAGTACAATTTATCTTTCTACAAATCATAGTTATTCACACTTACTGCAGTAGTCTCAAATATCCTAGTTTGTAAGAATAAATATATCATGAGTTAACCCCAACATCAATGTACCATTAATTTTACTTTTTCCAAGATTCGATTTCCTTCCATAACCATGGACACATCTTAAATATAATTACGTCAAGAGGGAAATTATGTCTGATCAATTTGGATCCGAACGGATTGAAGCGCGTATACATTCTGTGTTTGCGACAGACAACAGTTGAAGACGAATATTGGTGCTTTATATGAAAGAACAGATAAATGAATGAATGAATGAATGTAAAAATGCATGAATAACTGTGAGAACGAATGAAAGGACAAATGAACGAAAGATTGAATTGATATTGAAATAAAAACATATTAAAGTTACCAATTCCTTCCACATGTTGCATCAACGAAACAAACTTACTGAGTGAATAAAGGAGAAAGAAAAAACACATTGAAGTTCCGAGTATTCCTTTCACATATTAAATGTACCAAAAGAACCTTAAAATAACATACAGTGTACATTGAATTCCCTAATCCTTTCACATAGTGTATGTACCATACGAACTGATTGAATACATTTGATTAATAACATAACGAAATACATTAGTATATACATTAGGATAATACTTATTAAAAACAACATTCAATCTTTAACTTCTACTACTCAATCACATCTGGCTTTGTCATATTATATTTTTGATTAACACTCACACAATCAAATAGTTTAAATCTATGAAGCACTTCAAAAACAAAACATAAATTAAAAAAAGAAAGTTAAATTTGAAAGCACTGCACACGCACAACTAGGATGAACAGTTACCAAACGTGCCGAGTAAACGAGATAAGGTACTTTGCGACTGAAAATATTCGTGCAGTGTGCATCGTACGTGTAGTGACTTGATATTCTTTCATGCCAAGGTATTGGAGATATAGGCTTTTTGAGGGAAAAGTGTTATTCAAGACGTAAAAACTTCATTCGCATAATCAGCGCAATCGTGATGTAGTCTCAACATTTTAACATGATAAATGTCATCCATCAAAATGCTGTATCCTTACTTAATAGCTTTTTCATTCAATACTCCTCAAGCTTGAAATGAGTTTGGACACCAAGCATGTTCCCTATTGCATTTCATTTTGATGGCATTTCATCGTCAGAACTCGACACAAATCTTGAAAAGTATTTTCGACTCTAGAGACAAACGCTACATGTATTTCAATAGATTTCATAAGTTTTGTCGTGCTAGCAAAAAAAATAATACTGCAGAGATGTTTGGCGAATGTTTTAACTACTCTAAAATCTTTCTAAGCTTCTTTGTAAATCTTTATTTTAAATGTCAAAATGGAAAGACAGATAAAAAAGATGTACAAATTATTCAACATAGTTTTGCTTGAAAATGTTTGATTCCAACATCATTCAATGGTTACCTGCATGCCCTAGATTTAAAAAAGCCGTCGGGACATAATTTGAATAGATTATACAAACCACTTTGTACCATTTTTGCTCATTAAAACTCATGTATTAATCGGGGTCAGAGAAAATATAAACCTCAAACGCGTCACTGAGATGATTTTATAAATATTTTATAAATTAAAAAAAATAACAGAACCGCTAACTTTTTGTTTAAAAAAACTTTGCATATCCAAAACTATGTTTGATTTTAAACAGTCTCGAATGCGCAAAGCTGCACTTACACCACAAAAGAGTTAGCTAAAAAAAAAAGGAGGCAGAAACCACTGAAAAATGTTGGAATAAATGCAGAAAAGAATTCTGCAAATTTCAGTCATGATCTACATGCATTTCTACTATAAATAGAAGCTCGTTGTGAGTTTGATCGGGACGAAACCATCTCGCAATATACATTTAGACAATTTGAACCTATTTGCTTCCGTCTACAATAATTAAACTCAAGACACTATATCTTCTTTGAGAAACCGAACGCCACCAAAATCTAAAGGTCTACATGTAGCATAATAATGCCACCAGCAGTCAAATTTGCTTTCCAGATAATATGTCCAAAGTAACAAAAAAGAAATGCCATAAAAAGGAAAAACAATTATTGTAAACGCATTGTGTCATTGTGTGCTTTGAGTCCGAGCCTATAGAGCCAAAGTGGCATATGTGTTAAAGAATACACGGGTCCATGCCCTTCTGGATCTGCTTCCTTACCAATAAGGAGGACAATTTTCAGGAAAGGTCACAGACTTAACGTTAATGTCTTTTGAGGTGCCCCTTTGCTATTGCCCAGCACCCCCTCCCTAGCCCAGATGAAACAAATGAGAACCTAAACAAATCATTCAAATAAAAATCAGATTTGGTACTAAGGAAACGATGACTCTATTATTGATGAGCAAAGTTTTGTTATGAGTCAAGACAATGTAATGGGAAATCCCAAAGAGTGGTGAAAAAGGTGTGTGTGAAGGGGAGCAGTCATTTCTACTGTGATGAATATGAAGAGCATATTAAAGACTTCCCGCATACAATCGAATGGTATTATCTCTCTGCTAATTGGCAAGATAACACTGTCTGTTCGGAGCCAGAAGGGCGTCAGCTCTGAATGGCTCCAAAAAGATTTCCGTTTCGAGACCTGTCGCTGCTGTATCCAAGCTGTTATGGAGAGATAGAGCCTGGCTAATACAGCAGCGACTCAATTTTTAATCCGTCCTAGGTAAGTATTTACCGAATCAGTGAATAGTCCGACTCTGTTTCATTTCCCAAGATGCCTATTATTAGCAGCTCCGAGGATAATCCATGATTCATATTCATCCATCCGTTAGTATGGGTATCTATGCTATATTATTTGATGCCATACTACCAGACTTTGTATTGATATCCTTTCTTTTGAGGAAAAGGAATTGCTAATGATGGGTATTTAATGTTATTTATGAAAAGCCTGAAAGTTAACCTCGTTTTGGGTGATGATTCTATTTACCAAGTGAAGGCGTATGTTGTTTTTCGTTTCGCAAAGATAACACATTCATTCAAACATGATAAATAAATTATAGAACATTCAATACGAGATACATGCAAATAAGTTGAAAACAGTCAAATCTGATCTAGAAAAATTGCCTCGCTAACATCCATATCATGCTTCCAACACAGTATTTACAACGGCGAACACGAAAAGAAAACAAGAACTTAAACCTTACTCTATGCATCAAAAACAGAAGGTGATTATATATATATACAAATAGGCTGAATAAATACCATATTATATTACTGTTACAAAGAGAAAAAGTACAGCAACAACTACAAAAACATATGACGTATTTAAATGTAAGGCCTTTGAAAGGGCGACCCCTACCAAAGTTTAATTGAAAATCATTAGTATTGCAGTTGAGACTTTAAAAAAAGAATATTGCATGAAGATCTAGATCACTGAAACATTAAGGAAAGTACATAAATAAATATTGAATAAGTAAAGTTATATTGCGAATAATAGCTCACACAGGAGGGGAGTGGTGTTAATGGAGAAGAATTTGAACTGATAATTGGATGAATTTTCCGATTAGGACAGTAAAATGAAATAAAAATGATTTGACAAAAGACTTAAAACTCACATGGTATGGAAATACAGAAAGAAGATCTCACTGATGATAAAAGAAAGGATGATATAGTGTCGAATTTGAAAAATGATGATGCGATATTGTTGGATAAAATGGTACATGTATAGTTGACTGAACTGCTGACCAAGACTCACGTTCTACACGCTCACACAGATGGCATATAATATACATTCGTGATACTGACCAGTTGTTTGGTTTGTTTTATAATTTGCCACTGTATAACAACCGATTATTCCCAAACACAACAAAGCTCTTCTATTGAGTAAACTGTTCTATACCACCTCAAAAATACCTTAATATTACAGTTCTTGTTTATTTATTTCTGTTTGAAAATGCATAAAGTTTTTTTTCCCCCAAGAATGTTAACTTGGAATATGGTTATACTGGATCTATAGTTCACTGCCCAAAGGCAGCATGAACGTGACAAGATTCAGTTCTCTCTTTGGTGAATAGTTTTAAAAAAAAATCTTTCTAGGAAAATACCCAAACACAGGTTTTTTCACAGATCTGTGAAGCCTTTTGAAGAAGAGACTCTTCAAAGTTTGAGTGATTTCAGAAGAACCTGAGAACTCTCTCTTTGGCAAATTTTGGATGCAAGCAAATAAAGTTTGCAATTACTAAATCTTTCACTCAAAAAAAAAAAAAACAACCAAGAATCCCTCTATGAAATCAATAGCTCAATGAATTTCAATGTTTAAAAAATTGATAATGTGATGCAAATGATGGGAAAATTTTAAGAGACGATCTGCACAAGTGTTACAGGGGAGAGATTAAAATCATGCTGAAGTTTAAATAAAAATGAGATTGCAACTAGCCGATGAAACATAGTTATTTTCCTTTTTTGAATGACGTAAATTATCTATTTCCTTCGAAATTACATAAAAATAGGAATAAAATACAGTACTACTTTCAATGTAACTAATCAAACTTGAAAATAAATGCACCCCAAATATTTTTTCTTCCACTTATAGTGTGAAAAAGGACAAAATATGTGTATGCATAAAATTCACAAGAATTTTTGAAGATATAATCCCCTTTATTTCTTTCGAGTGGTCACGCTTTCCTGTGTATTTAAAGCCCCTTTCTTGAAAGTCTTCGTGATCATATCATCTTCAAAAACTCTTGTCAATTCAAATGCATCTTCATGAATAATAACGGCCATGTCTCCTGAAGCAAAAAAAAAAAGTTGCGTCCTCTGAGAAGAAGACTATTAGTACAAAGATAATCAATGATGTTCGTTTCCAAACACGCATCTCAACATTGAAGATTAATTTCAAAACACACATGCTACACACGGCTTTTTCATCGCACGTGCCTAATAAATACGAACAAAGAATCACTCACAATATTATATATTTTTTCTATATATATCAACTCATTGCAAATGGGTATTGCCCAAAAAATTGTCCTTTAACTTGATTAGAGTATAACATGCCAATAGAAAATGTTAAAATGTTTAAAATTTAAAGTTAAAATACAGATGTTGTTAAGTGATTATTTAGTGAAAAGTTTTGAGATAAGAAGGAACAAAGTATAAGTCACTGATTCACTGCAACTGTGATATACAAATTAAAATAGATGTTCTTGCATATTATTCATATTCTGGATTATAACGACTATCATGTACATACTATGTACACTTTATTAACAATTTATGAATAATTTCTAATTAGTACTAATGAGGTTTAATACGATATACTCTCGACAGAGAATTTTTGTTTGTCAACCGTATTCATGAAAAGAATTCTCTTTTTAAATAATCTATATTAATTATTTATTCTATCACTAACAAAGCTAAATATATAAAGAATCTAATGTTATCACACAGACAAGGAAACTTACTTCCAAACATTAAATATTCCTAAAACCTTCAAATCTAGCCCAAACTGAGCTGCTAGGCAGTTAAACCATAGTATACCGATAGTCTGTTGAGAGCCAGATGGGTATTAACACTGTGTTAAGGAGAAGGTTGACTTCTGGGAGCGGAAAAAAATAACAATTTGTGAGATTTGTTATTCTTTTTAAAAGTTTTGAAGAGTATCATAGAAAAAGTGTTCCCTGAAAATAATGGCTCTTCAAATACGCTTATATTCAAGATATGTCAAGTAACAGCTAAAGGCTGTGGACCGCACTATCATGCCACATGTTTGTGTAGTCCCATAAGGATATTGATGTGTTCAATGGACGTGGCTTTTAGCAAGACTGGACCAATTTCTTATCATTTTGATGATTCTGAAACCTCAGATTATGCACCAATTCATAGCTGTTACATATTCAACCTTTTCAAATCCCTTCAACTCAGTTTCTTTTATAATGCAATCGTATGACTAGAACTCAACTTTATCTTTAAGATATATGAATCAATGCCCTTCTGGCTCCAGACAGACAGTATGTGACTACATAGTATTATACTTTACATTGCGTTGCAAACCTGTGACATATAAAATACGTGTGCATACCCTAAATAGTAAATACCCAACTAATGTTCCCTGGGAGCAAGAAGGACGTTAATTTCTATGTAACAGCATAGGATTAAATAATGACCTACTGGCTCTCAAACGACAATATATAGCAGATAAGGAGAAATATCATGTGCTCATGTCTTTCAGAGTTAGTAACACTTCATTCCAATGTGAGTATATGCATCTCAAATGAATAAGAGGTTTCATATTAAAAGAAGTTTCATTTTAGAGATTTTGCTCCATTTTAGGATTTAAAAAAAAAGAGTAAAGATGAAAGAAAGAGAAAGACAACAATATTATTCTTATTAAAAATAGAAGTTGATACTTTGTCTTATGTTTAGTACCATGAAAAGTAACATGAAAAGAAGCATGTCTTGGGAGATATTGGTTTCACCAATCGATACGAAAATAGATGAGAAATTACGCTGCCTGAGTACAAATCCTGAATTCAATATTTGTACATGATCATCACTTTTTTGGCAACACGTTGTATTAATATTTAGTACTATTAAACAAGAAGTATTTACATGTATTTATAAACCCAGTAGAGAATATCTGATAGCAAAAGAATATTTTTTCTGTGAACTCTCCCTCTCTCTTTCTCCTTTTCTGTGAAACAAGTATAATGACATTTAAAGCCCCAATGCACTTCGTATAGCTACTTGTGCCCTCTATATAGCCAACAATGCCTAATCAGTGACCATTGGTCCCCCATGATCCTCTCCTTTTTTATGTTAATTGAGAACTGATTTGATGAGATAACCACCTGTCAGTGACCACGCTGAGAAGTCTAATCCCTCCTGGCTAAACTAGAGCAGTGGGGTTTTAATACAGTATGGTGACAACTGAGGACTAATATCTGTAAAACATTCACACATTTGATGAATTAAATGTGAATAATTCAAACAGACAAACTTCATATCTAAAGAAGATAGAGTGTTCTGTTTTACAGCACAATCCAGGCAACCTTTCACTCTTTTACTTTAAAAGAGTCGGCTCAGAATTTTTAAAGGCAGAGTTAACATCTTTCTGGCTCTTAATACAACCTTAGTTCCAACCTAAGTCTTTTATTGTAAAAAGCATGAAATTTTGCCTATGATATTGTCGATAAAACACATTTTATTTTGCTGTAAATTTATTTACATCCATTCATCAAGTGGGCGAGCTTTACATCCTTTAATCTACATATATCACCATGACATATCACCTGTTGGTGGCCGTAACAGCATCAACTCTGTGTAAAAATACATTGTATTTGAGTTAACGCCCTTCGGTTTTTCTTCTGGCTCCAAACGGACAAAATGTACATTTAGGCAACACTTTTAATAAATGCTAGATTGCTTGAAACACAACCCTGTCACCAAAAAATGCTCAAATAAAAATGCACTACATCGTTGTCAGCCCTTGGGGGCCCTTGGGGGCTCTCTGCATTTGCCACACTCGACCCAGGTGAGGTAAATGGGCACCTGGTAGGATTATTCCTTGAAATGCACTGTGCGCCGATATCGGTAGGCGGTGCTAAAGCTAGGGTGGTAATTTCCAAAGCTCTTTGGAAGCGCATTGAGACGTTATATAATGTGATATGCACTATACAAGAACAGAATATTATTATTATTATTATTATTATCTACGTAGGGAAAAAAGATCATTGCTGTTGCCCTTGTCTTTGTCATTGTGCTTGTCCTTGTACTTGACCTTGAGCTTGTCCTTGTGATTGAGTTGCTATCAGATATTCTCTGTTCTGCCAATAGAGGGGGCTATGTAACCATGGCCTAACTGCCTAGCTTGGCCAATGCTTTTAGTAATGCTCGATTCTCATCCTTCACTTGGTCTAGCTCATCCTCTGCAGCTTCCAAATCCTAGGGAGGGATTAAAAAGAAAGTTGAGAAAATGTCAAAGAAGTGATCATCACTTCAAGGCCAAGTTTCATAAAACTTGTTATCAATACGAAGTTGCAATAACTGTTATGATTGCAACTTGATTGATTGATTGATTGATTTTTATTCGCCAAGCTTCCAACATACAATATACAAGAATAACAGATCAAAATTAAGTCAGCTTAAGTCAGCTTGAACAGGATAACCCAATTATTCCATTAAGATCATTGAAATCATGATAATTATGTAATGAATAAATACAAAGAAATACATTTGAAGGACTCCTACGAAAGCAAATATTATTTTGAGGTTCCCTTTTAACCAGAAAAAAAAATCCAATTTCTTCCAAAGTTTTGAGAAAATCCATTTTGAATATTTAGTAGAGTGTTTAGAGCTGTTCTTTACTGCAATAACACTTGCTTCTATCATGTTGTAGTAAATGTTCTGAAAATTGAATTAATAAAAAGGGAACTCAAATAAAGCATACTCCAATGTAGGCAGCTTAAGAAATTTCTTACTTGGGACAAAACAAATAATCTGCCTTCTATTCCGATGTAAAAGTATTTCTCTGATGAAGAATCAGGATTTTAAATTAAATTCAGAATAAATCAGAAACCTATTCTCAGGATGCGATACAATTTAATATAATAAAAATGACAAAATCCTATCAATCAGACGTATCCATTTATTCCTCTAATATGACATTTAACAGACAGGAAATGAAATATCTAAGATGTGTAGAACTGCTGCATCTTTATAAATGATATAAATGTATATATAGTTTCACAAGCATAAAACAGTTTCATGAAGATACGACTGCATTTCAAGAATATGAAATTCACTTTTCGTTTTGTAAATATATGATCTTTATCACTTAGGATAGATATAAAGCATGCTAGAATACATAGTCATTACAAAAAATATATAGAAATAATGGATATATCATGTATGCATGCACATTCAACAAAAATATGGATATATATATATACCACATGGCCTGTTAACAACTGCACACCAATACCAGTACATATACAGGCTTGTATCATGCAGTCCATCAATTATTTACTAAGAATAAATACTTAATTCTTGCACTGGGAGAAAATTGAATTTTTCAAAGAGTATATTTGTGATCTAAAATATCACAGCAATGCATACAGTATAGTTTGGCCATATCTTTCGAGCACTATGATAGAAATCATGTTCCAAATTCGGTATCTACAATTATAATCCAGTTCATAAATCTATTCCAATGCTACAAGTTACTCTACTTCACTGGTATAAGCATGAAGTTTTTGCACATTGCCTGACATTGCAGCAACTATGACTACAAACCGCCATTTATATGATTACCAAAGTGATATGCATGTAGGCAGAGCCAATATTCAAAAACCTTTACTGTGCGTAGCTGTCAATGTTTTGATAGAAGCTCTTCATTTGAATACAATTTTGAACTGGTATATCATTGATTTACAAGAAGGATATGCATTGCAACCAGCACTTAATTGGACAAATTCCTCAAACATATCATTTGAGGAAGTTCATAAGAAAAGATTATCAAGTGTTTTACTTGGGTGAGAATCCTGACTTCTTGCTCCAGAATGGTAACCCTTTCCTGCGACTGGTCGAGCTTCCGTTGTAACCTTTTGTTCGATCGTTTCTCTCGGTTTAACATCTGATGTGCGGGAATGGCGTCATCATGACGGTGAAGGGTTCAAAGGTCGGGAGATGGACGAAGGGGTCACCGAGTCACAAAACATGCAGGAAATAGTACGGGGATGCCATGCATGGGGGGAAACAAAATTGGAATGGAAAATGGAATTATCAATGAGTGAAAATAAATGCAATTAAGTATGTTAATGTATACACAACACTATAGTCTGGTTTCAGAGTTAAATGATCGTTTACCGCACTCGAATTGAGAAGGACGAAAGTATATCCTGACCGAAATTGAAGTTCTTATTTTCATCAGGTTATCTCAAGCTGCTTAACAAACCCTATAGGCTGTAACTTGGTAAACTTACCTTTTGTGTATACCAGCAGAGCAAATAAGCCAATTCAAAGTTAGGAATTAAGTTTTGGGACACAAAGGCTGATTCAATTTTTTTTAAATTATGTGTTTATCAAGAAATCAAAACATAACATATACAAACTTTCGAAGGAAATAAAGCTGATTCACAATTGACTTTCGCTTTGCAATATTCTTTGGTATCTTTTTCAGAATAGATATATTCTCTCTTATAAGGTGGAAATTTACATATCAAGTACACATTTGATCTATATGTGTTAATTTGAAAGGAGAAGATATTTATTTCACATTCGGGTGTGCCAAATCTATCCAAAATGACAATAAACTGTTTAGTTGTTTATGCTACTAACTGAACTCACAGCAACAATCAATTCCCTGACAATTTTAAAACAAAATTTGCAAAGAGATTTGATTTCAAAATTATCACATCAAAACATACAAATCAGCAATCTCGCCACTGCACTGCCAAACCTTATGGAAAGTCTTTTTTAATGAAGGGTATGAAGCAGTAACATCAAACATCTAGTTTTATTATGGGTGACTTTGGTAAATGGAGTTACGCCTTCCTTTTTAAAAATACTAACAATCGCGTCTTTTCTTTCAATGGTTACAGCTCAAATAAATCATGTAGCACTTGTGAGGTGTTTAAAACATGTATTTTATTGTTGTTTATCGTTCTTTCTTTTTTTGAGGATGAGCATTTCTAATATTCTTAACAGTTTTTCACTTTTCAAATATACTCGTTTCTTTTTTTTTTAAACTTGCAAATGTGTGCTATAATATTCGCATGCTGTTATTTTGATATTGGAATTCAGATCAATTTAAAACAATTAGAACTGATGTATTCACAACAAAGACATAAATATGAAAGTCCATTAAAATGCTCAATATAATCAGATTCTTTTGTTAGTTGTTCACAGGCTCACAGCACAAACTGAGAAATATGTTGTCTCATAGATACCAAAAATGGAAATAAGATATGAAGAGAATGTAGAGTCCTTTATGTCCGTCTACCGCGAGGGCGCTATATAAGATAACATAAAATAATAATGACTACACTGATATACCAACAGTTAACAACTAAATTATTCATACCCTTACCAAGTTTTACCATTTGTTCAAGCATGTTAAAAATTGATTTGTCCCAATTTATGTTTCTTGAGAATGTGACACATTTAAGATTACATCTGAAAGTATACAACAAAGACCCTAATTCAACCATTCCAACTTTCATTCTTGAGTTATGAAAACATTGAATTCACAAGGGTTATTAATAATCTAGTTGCTCAACTGTATAGGTAGCAAGATGAAAAGACTTGTAATTCTAACATAAAAGTAATTTTTCAACATTGGAAGTATAACAATTTTATCAAAACAATAAATAATAGAGAATTATATTCATTTAAAAGGGAAGAAAGACAGGAAAAGACAAGGATAAATAAAAATTTAAAAGAAATAAAAATCATTCAGTACAGAGACATTTCATGAGACATATTACAGATTCACCTATACAACATAAATCATAGTAGACAGGACTAGAAGATACCTGAGCATCGTTTCATGAAACCAGAGATGCCAACTTTTGGAAAACATAAATAGGGAGGATTTGTAACGGACACCAAATAATGTGCGCGTAGCGCACATCTCGAGCGCGTAGCGCCCGACCCATGCGGCCGGGGTCCAGGGCCCGCCTTAGGGCCCTGGAAGCTCTGGGGTTCTAGATGCTCTCTGGTGCAATCTGAGCCTTATTTTGCAGCATTTTACATGTGTATTTAGTTCAATAATTCCCACTTTTTTTTAAAATAACATACAAATTGTACAAAATGCATGATGAATTCCTTTCATATATATGATACAGTGTTCGGTCTTATACTTCTGATACCATTTCTTGGTCTTCTTTAGCTGATTTTCCGCCATTTGGATTCTGTGTCAATATCCACGCATTGGTTACGGCGATCCATATGCTGAAACAATCTTTCGCTACTCTTAATTTGTCTTTTAATATAGTGGATTTACTACATGCTAAAGTTAACAGACGATATTTCTCATTCAATTCACAGATATATATACTGATAAGCGCCAAAAAAAAAAAAAAAAAAAAAAAAAAAAAAAAAAAAAAAAAAAAAAAAAATCATTTTTTTAATTTTTTATAATAAATCGGGAGGATAAGGATGGTGATCGTAAGGTCGGGAGTTGGGGTGAATTATCGGGAGCCTCCCGATGAAATCGGGAGGGTTGGCATCTCTGTGAAACGTTCATAAGTACAAGTTCACCGACATCCCATTAATACACATATTTCAATAGGATGTCGGTGAACATGTACTTATGACGGTTTTGTGAAACAGGGCCCTGGACTGAGATAAAATGCATGCACACCAATAATCAAAGAAAAGAGAGATAAAACTCCATCAAACAAAAAATAATTTGTAACTAAAAGCTTTAGAAATTAATTAATATGGGTGGTTTCTTGCAAAAGAAAAAGCAGTCATTCAAATCTCATTGTAAGTTGTTTGTATCTTTAAGGGTACACGATGATTTAGTAGTATGAAGAAAAAAAGTGAGCAACATATTTATGTTGTTTAGTTTCATAAATAATTGTTTTTGACTGTCCATGTCAAGTACAATCAATTAACAATTTAATCAGGATGTTTTTGATAAATACAGATGAGTTCTCTGACACTACGAAATTGGATCTAGAAAGGTAGAACGATTGCCTCTCGTTAAGTGGGAATTCCACCCTGATATTAAGTTGGTTTAATTAGAAGCAGAAAAATAAGAGCAAAGGTCAGTGAAAGTTTGAGCAAAATCCACTTTAAAATAGGAAAGTAATGAATTTTCGATGTTGTCATCAGGTAAACACAAAATTGGCAACCCTGTGATATATTTTCCGAGCTCCTCTCCAATTTTCTCGGTACAGAAAATTTAATTAACCTCATTTTCTTAGTGATTGATGACAAAATAAATTGGTTTCATACAGGCTCTGTATAAAAACATATTATCCATCAATAAATATATCTAGGATGAATGTATGATTGAAAATTTAGAAAAAATATAAATTTTGAAGTTTTTCAGTACGATCCAAATGGGAGAGGAGCTCACGGAGTTGCCAATTTGTGTTTGATTTATCACACCTTCAAAATTCATAACTTTCTTGTTTTTAATTGTTTCTTTCTCAAACTTTCACTGACCTGTTTCTCTCAATGTTCTGCTTCTATTAAAACCAACTTAATATCAGAGTCGACTGCCCCTTTAACACTAGTTTTCATCAAAAAATCCAAACATTGATGAGAATTTTTTTAAAGTCCTACTCACTCTTTGAACTTCTTCTGCTGATCTTTCATCTTCTTCACCGTCATCAGCTTCTATCCTCTCCGTTCTACAAATTCAAAGAAAAGAAAAACATGAAAATCATTGCCATGGACTAGCTCCTATGTCCCCTCATGAAATTGGGTCCGTTAAAATCAGCTATGGAACAATATTCTCCTGTACAATCTCTTGCATATTCTTTACAAAAATGTTATGTTGAAATTATCAATCTGGGCTTCATTGGACCGAGAGATAACATCAATCTGAGCTCTAAATCTAGAGAATAAGCTAAGATCTGTTTAAGGTATCATTTTGCAATCAATAAAAAGTGGTAGAAGATGGATCCAGAATGCTTGAGACTTGAGGGTTGCCTCTTAAATTCTTAAGAATCTCACCACCCCATGACAAAAAGCCTGTAGTACAGAGACCCTAAAAAGAGACATTCTAAGTCAAACATAGTTTAAAATGGCACCCTATCAATGCAGATTAATACACCTTCCCCAAAGGTAAAATAATAATTTAATTTGAATGTAGGAAAAGCATTGGAGCCCTAGGTCATGTTATACTGAAAATGAAAAATGTGTAATAGGTGTAATAAAGCTCCTTCTTTCACTTAGTGGTATAGCGCCCTCTGTTGGTTAAGCGATGAAACATATGCCTGGAGCGTGCATACAACATTTCTTTTCATGGAATGAATGGCCTTCCAAACTTTGTGAAAGAAATTGTATTGATATACTGGTTGTGGTATTGTACTTTTTTTTTATTAAACAAAACAAATCAAAATATTGTTACACCAGGGAATTACTTGTAAATAGACTATTAAATCATACAGTTACCTTTCTAACTTTGTAAAAATAAATATATTATTTGACCAGTAAATTTGTAGTCTAAATTCTGTCTTAGCAAAATGTAGTGGCAGGAAAAGACACCACCTAAATGCAAAAGGCGAAGTAGTTAGTGATGCTGGTTAATTAAAAGTTCTTTTTGAAAAATCTGAATAAAAGTTAAGCTAAAATGAAGCCTTGTTGAGATGGTATATGGATTAACCAGCTCCATATCCTAACAATACGCTTCTACCTCTGTGTGATGAAATTATGATTTTTTTTTAAAAGCATTTTTCATTAAAGAGGTATCTTTGTGTGCCTATTTGGCTAAACTATATTAATTACAAGTTAGAAATACTGAATATTAAAGAGAAAGACTTACCTCCTATCGCTTGATTCAACTGCATCTACACTGCTTCCATTCTGAAAAGATAAAATAAAGAAATAGAGATATTCCGGTAAAATGCTGTTTTTCATCCAGTCATCGATCATGATAATATGTGTTGATTGTTAAACACATTAAAATAATTAATAAAGAATGTTAAAGTTAGTATTAACATTGTGACATGGTAGTGAGAGTAATTACATGTTTTACAAATAATTTTTTAATAAGAATGTCAGAAAACACATCCCCAACAGCTTTAAGAAAACTAAAAAGTTGGTATTAGTAAAAAAGGGGAGAAAAAAAAATTCAATGAAGAATTGTTATCCTTGTAGTCTGATCATGTAAAAGAATATTACATGCTACTTGTTGAAAAAATGTGATTGTCTACAATCAATTTTCAATCTCACTCCATTGTTGAAACAGGAAACATAAACATTGGGCATCATAATGTTACAATATCATTTTTATAATCCTATATGATCTCTGGATTAAAAGTGAATTGATAAATCATACTACACTTAAATAAAGTAAAGAAATTCTAGATATGATAAGCATCTGTATTTCCTATTATCAACATCTTGCACAATTGAGAATTTTTCCACAAAGAACACTAGGATTTATAAACAATTTCCTTAGAAAGCATTCATAAAGTTCAAATTTTTCAAGAAACATTTAGACATTGATACATTCTGATTGCGAAGTTCATCTGATAAACTTGCAAAAAGGAACCAACTCTTTCAAAAAATCCTCCTTATCGAATTGGATCATAATTCAGCCACAAAAATACTATTGTCAACATTTCTATTCCTTCCTGACATTGTGTTGTTGATAATGCTTGGTGTTTACATTCATCAGTCAAGTGCATTGTAACCCACTAGCATTGAAATCTAGGGTACAGTTTATTAGCACAGGGTACAAAATATCATAACGTCTGTTAGGAGAAGGCAACATAAACAAGGAAAGCCATAAATGTCACCAAAAAATTCTTTTTTTTAGAGAGAAATAATTTCAATGACACCTGTTCAAAAGCGAAGAGGGAAAGAAAGGCGGTGTAATGATATGATTGCAGGGCCCTCAGGGAGAACAGTATTAATACTGATGAGGCTACCGTGGGTAAACAAGACATATTATTATTATTGTTATTATATAAAGGATTAAAATGAAAGAAAATATGAAGAGAGTTTAAACTTCACATTAGCCTATAATTTCAGGCCTCAGAATATTGCAATAAAAACAAGCAAGTTCACATTCCTAACCATTTAAAAAAGTGAAAAAATAACAATTTCATACAAAGTTTGGTAGTGAATGACTCTTCAGTATTAACATTTTTAAAGAGAATTATGTTTCTAAAAAAAAAAAAAAATTGAAAACACATATTATTGTTTTAAAGGCTGTCTGTACTAGTTTGGCTAGGAGGGATTAGACCACCAAGGGTGGTCATTGACAGGTGGCTATCTCATCAACTCAGGTCTCAATTAACATAAGAAAAAGAGGATCATGGGGGACCAATGGTCACCAATTAGGCGTTGTTTTCTGTATAGAGGGAGCAAGTAAGCAAACAAGAATTCTTTTTCATCCTACATACATGTAAGTGAGTTTTGTAAAAATGCAATTGTGAAATAACATCTTTTAGAGGACAATTTTTTTCTTCAAATAGACATTTCAAAGTTCAAAATACAGATTCTTATCAAAATATGGAATGAAAATAAACAGGTAACACATTCCTTCCTACCGCCTTCATGCTTACACTAGTCAAAATAACATTCTAAAAGTAGTTGGAAAACATTGAAAAAGCTGCACAACATCAATTTCGTTTTTTTTCCTGATTATTTTCAACCCTGTACATATTTTCATCTACCATTTGTTCCATGTTAGCCTAAAAATATGTTTTTTGTCTATTTTCCTTTTCTAGGAAACACCGTAAAAACATTGACAAAATATAGCCCAAAGACATGTTTTTCATACATGACAAAAGACCAGGGAGGAGCTAGTGAATACCATCACAATCACATGTCTGACAGTCATGTATTTACATGTGAATATGTCTGCCGCTCTGAACAAACACAGACATATTTTCCTCCTTTCTGAGTAAACATTCTATTCTAGTTCAAGTGCACATGTACAAGTTATATCTCAATTTGAATTACTCCATACACAGAGGTTAGAAACACATACAGTTAATAACTGAAATATTTGTACCCCTTGTAATTTGATGTTTTTGTTTTGTAACTCAAGGATGAAAGGTGGACTGGTTGAAGTAGGGCCTTTGTTGAATAGCTTTAGATGTGCACTTTAGTATGTAACATTCTCAAGAAACATTAATTTGGACGATTGAATTTTTCACATACTCAAATAATCATAAACAATATGGTAAGGGTATACATAATTTAGTTAGGTGAAGACCAGTTTTGGAAACGCCCCCCTCTCAAAAAATGAAATGGAAGCTCTTATTACCAATTATGTGAAAGAATATGTTTTGACTAATACATGATGATAACAATTTTGCCGGGAAACCCCCGTACTAATTGATATATTTGGTAAATTAGTTGATCTATTGGGACCAAATAGATATTATGCATGTGTCGCGCATGTGTGCGTAGTCCTCTTTCTGTGTACAGTGCTTGTAACTTTACGAAGACTGGGCCAAATTTCGTATCATTTTGATGATTCCAGAAGCTTGTAGTACACACCAATACTTATATGCTCAGGGGTGATAGTGAGCACTAAAAAAAAAATAGGTTTTTGGTTTTCCCTTCAACCACGCCCCCCTTGAGTAAAAAAAAAAAAGAGGATTCGCGGGGAAAAAATGGCATCTAACAATATTCCCCCCTTTCGAGTAAGAAAATTGGGAAGCAAAAAAAAAAATAGGGCAAAATAGGGAAGAATAGAGAAAAAAAAAGGGGGAAATCGGGAAAATCAGGATAAAATAGGGAAGAAAAAAAAATTGGTAAAAAAAAAAAAAAAAAAAAAAAAATTGATTTTTTTTTTTTTTTTTTTTTTTTTTTTTTTTTAAATCGGGAAGGAAAAAAAAATCGGGAAAAAATCGGGAAAAATAAAAAAAATCGGGAAACCGATTTAAATCGGGTTTTTATCAGGCCTGTATGCTAGATGATCAACCTTTTCTGAACGATTCCACAACGTTCTTTCACAATGCAATCGCATGACCAGAACTGGTCTTTATCTTTAACTGTGTATGTTTTGATTAAAAAAATATGTTTTGTTCAGATAGTGACATCACACTCTAAGATGAATTGATCCAATTAATCACAATGCTGAAAAAACAGGAAAAGCGGGGTGTCAAAGGGCTGAACTTGACATAATGGAAAATGCTGAAAATATAGAACACTGAGAGGGATTTTGATTATTTAAAAAAAACAACATTGATTTCATATTTCATAACTTGTTGTTTCTGTCACCATAACACCAAAAATCAACAATACCTTTTTATGAACATTACTTGTCAAGGTCATATTGGCATTATGGAAAATGATGAAAGTTCAGAAAACTAAGAGGGATTTTAATTATTCTCAAAAAAACATTGATTTCATATTCATAGTTTGTTATTTCTGTTGCTATAATACCAGAAATCAATAATGCCTTTTATGAACATTACTTGCCAAGGTCATATCGGTTTGTTTACATTATGGCAGCAAAGCCATGAATGCACGTGTTATTTTGGAACACTGAGAGGGATTTTCATTATTTTCTGAAAAACATTGATTTAACTTGTTGTTTCTGTAACTATACTACCAGATACCAACAATGCCTTTCTGTGAACATTACTTGCCAAGGTCATTTTGGTTTGTTTACATTATGGCAGCAAAGCCAAAGAATGCATGAGTTATTTTAGGAACGACTGACTGACTTAGTACTTGACATGATAGTATTGTGGTTTTTGAGGTATTTGAGAATGGTATGAGGATCTATCACTTCCTCATTGTGACCTCACAATGCCATAAATCACCTGATAATAGACAACTACATTGATGAATTAAAGGTATAATTTTCATACATTATCCTGATCATATAACGTGTGAGAAAGCATAATTGAAATGGTAAGAGGTTAACCTCCGACTTTTATTCGCTTATTGTATTCAATACAACTTTTAAAAAACTAAGTTATTCCTTCATATTGCTGTCAAAAAACAAATAAAAAGAGTATAAACTTGTAGTAGGCCTATGTCAAATAAATACTGCCATTTGATTCCATAACTCACTCAATGAGAGGGAGAATCACAATAACTTATACATTTGTCCATTTTATTTCATTTATTTATTTCCACGTCAAGATAAAAACAATATCATATAATATACACAATACAAACATATATAGTGAGATGTCTAAAGTGGGAGGTTCATGAAAAGCACACGAATGGCTTGTTTAAAATGATCCTCACAACATTTTTACAAAATAACAATAACTTTGGTACATAATTTACATAAAGGCATGAAGTGAAAAAGAAATTGCTTATATAATCGTTGTAAACTACATTGATGAATTTTCACACATTTAATCCCCTTCTGATGCTAGGCAGACACATTAGGTCAAAATTACTTGTTTGGCCCTGCAACCTTCCTCCACATTGCAAACACATTGACAGTCTGTGGCTTTTGTGGTAGTGATAGGGTGTAACATAACACAGTACTGTGTCATCAAAAGATCAACTGTAATGAAATAATAGGTCATAGTATGAAAATATTTGATTTAAAGAGAAGGTTGAGTTCTGGGAGGTGACAAATATTTCGGAGCCACCTCCTTCTCCTCCTCCTCCTACTTCCCCCTTCTCTTCTTCTCCTTCTCCTTCTCCTTCTTCTTCTTCTCCTCCTCCTCCCCCTCGTCCACCTCCTCCTCCTCCTCCTCCTCCTCCTCCTCCTTCTTCTTCTTCTTCTTCTTCTTCTTCTTCTTCTTCTTCTTCTCCTTCTCCTTCTCCTTCTCCTTCTCCTTCTCCTTCTCCTTCTCCTTCTCCTCCTTCTCCTTCTTCTTCTTCTTCTTCTTCTTCTTCTTCTTCTTCTTCTTCTTCTTCTTCTTCTTCTTCTTCGTCTTCTCCTCCTCCTCCTCCTCCTCCTCCTCCTCCTCCTCCTCCTCCTCCTCCTCCTCCTCCTCCTCCTCCCCCCCTCCCCCCTCCCCCCTCCTCCTCCTCCTCCTTGTAATCTTCAAAGGGCTATGCATTCTATCCTAAAGATCTGAATGCAGATTACTAGTGTATCTTTAAAGTCAGCTGAAATCTCCAGTCACCTTAAATGAACTCCTTTTCTTTCTCTTTTTTCCATGAATACCAAGAAGACCCGCACTGCTAAAATTAGAAAGTGGGGTCATATGGAAATAGACATGAATTTCAAATTTACAGACCTCAGTTTCCTCGAAAACAGAGAAACACTTAGGGCGATTTTCTTTTGTTTTCCTTGTCCCTGGCAAATGTTGCATGTTTGTTTTTTTCGAGGAAACTGACGTTCCCAATTTTGACTAGCAATATCCCTAAGGATGAAAACAATCACAAATACCTCGTCATCGTGACTGTGCATGGCTTTTGAACTTAATGTTATTGACCTGAAAACTTGAAGAAAAAAAGAAACAGAAAAAGGCTATTAGTGTAGCAGATATTTTGAAGAACACAATGGTGCTTTTTTTTTAACAAAGTGTTGAATTTTACCCAAGCTTGAGGTATATGCAAGCCATTGTCACCTTCAATTTTATCACAATAATTCGCCTTATTACAATAATCAATTTTGCTATATCCATGACATGTGAAATCCTACACTGTGTTTCTTAGTTCATTCTTAGGCATTTTACAGAGTATGGATAACAAATCATTATCATCATATGTTACATAACATGTACAATTACAGTAAAATCATTGGAGCCCCTACCACGTTTTGTAAGTTTTCAAGTAAGTTAAAATTTGATTTGTCCTGACTTATGTTTCTTGAGAATGTAAAATATTAAAACTTATATTCAAAAGTACTCAAGAAAGGCTGTAATTCAAAGAGTCCACCTTTCATGGTTGAGTTACTAAAAACACAAATTTACTTCAGAACTTTTGACAGCAACACGTAATCAGGTGAGGCAAGTGGAATCAGGAAATCGTAAACTTTGGTGTGGACGAGACCTGATTTCTCTTTCCGTCTGTCCTCAGACTGGTCAGTTATTTACTAATGGCCAACTAGGTGGACTTAGGACTTAGGCAAGGACATGCGTGTGTGCCAGTGTTTTTTTAATTATCCTGGTGTCATAAATGTCTGTGATGCCCAAGTGTTGTTATGAACAAGCTTCTCGTAGGTGAGAGATTCACAACAACATTGGAAACTAGATATAACCCTTTCTAATATTATGGTGCGCCCCACAAATATTCAGTAATTTTGAACCAGCCGTTGAAAAACCAGATAGTGCCTTATATGTTTTATTCCAGCCAATGCCAATATTGGCTTTTTGTTGGCTTCTTCGTGTTGGTTATAATACGCACAACCAGCCGGCCCATGTATTGTTATTATTAATTAATTAACGGTCACTGTATCTTTTTTAAAAGTGTAGCTGAATTGGTATGGGGTCTATAACTACCTTCATAGCAATTTTAGGGTCTAAAAGGGCACTAGAAGTGTCATAAATAAGAATAATAGCAATAACCATACACTTTGAAGGCATTTGCGGTCTGAAACAAGAACTCAACAATCTCTTTTAAAAGAAAAATGCATCAAATGGGTGATTCTCCTGTTTACATATTGTGACGGGAGATAAAGTAGACTTACCAACTCTCAATTATCAGAATTTTCAGAAAGATATTCAAGCAAAATTAAAAATATTCTCTGTTTGGAGCCAGAAGGGCATTGCCTCATATACTTTAACACAGACTTAATACCCTTCTGGCTCAGTACAGATGATATATTGATGTATGCTATTTTACATACTGCTTTCAGAAAAAAAGATTCATCTAGGCACACAACATAACTATTAAGGCAGAAATGTGGAATTCCATCCCCCCCCCCCCCCTGTCCAAAATGGATTGACTGGCAATGTGTACCATACTTTCACAAGGAAACATCTTGAAAATGTCATGGTAGTCAAGTTTTGCTCTACAATTTTCTCTTAAAAATAACAACATTTAGGCAGTGTATATAATTATACTCATACAGTAATTAACAAAACAAACTGGGATTGAACTAACTTGAAAAAGGATACCCCAATAAATAAAAGAATATGTGTTGATATAATGATTATCAAAAATAATGTCACTTGTTAGAAAAATCTAGTGACATATTTGTAAGTAGTAAAGTCATAAATGTTTTTTTTTTTTTTATGGAAACAGTACATGAACAACCAAACTATAAATAGTATTAGTAGACTACCTGAATTAATGTCTTTTTACTGTTTTCTATAAGTGATCACACTCATGTATTATATACACAGGATTAGGTTGTACACATGATTACCAGGTGTGAAACAATTTGTGGGGAAAACTTATATAAGATTTCAAATGTTTTTGAACCATGACAAGAAATATTAGTAAATCAAAGAAACTATAGCCACACATTTTATGTTATCTTCGATAACTAGATTATACTGTGACGTGATGTCAGGAATTTTTGGAAAATAGATATCAAGGTTACACTGTTTACAATACATGTTCTAATGTAGGTGGGTGAAAAGAAAATAAATATTACTGAAATCATTAAATGTAGAGAAGAACTAATTTACATAATGGTAATTTCTATCACAGCAATCTGTTAAATGTTACAATCATAATTTATTCATCACACTTCAAATCTAGAAGATATGAGAGAACATGGACTGGGGCAGGCCTTGTGATTGTGAAGGTTTCTAATGAAATATAAAGAAAGAAATGGAGATAATTTAGAACCTCACTGTCAATGATTTAAAGGATGTAAGGACTAAAATGTTTTGTGTTAAAAAAGGTCTTTCTAGATAAGTCCATCTAATGGCTGTACATCTGTAAATGTCCTTCTACTAGGCACACAGCTTTTCATCATTTACCCAAGATTATGTTTCCTTTTAACTCAAATTTATAGTAGCACTATACAACCCTTCCCAAAAAAGTACCATGGTAACCATGGTTAAGTACCATGGTAACTATGGTTCTTTGTCCAAATTACCATCCATCATTCGAACCATGGTAACCATGGAATCAAACAATGAAATTACCGTTGTTTGATACCAAATGTCATTGTTTGATTCCATGGTTACCATGGTTCGAATGGTGGATGATAATTTGGTCACAGAACCATGGTTACCATGGTACTTTTTTTTACAAGGGAATACAATAACTACATTTCTGTAGCGCTCTTATACAAATATTTGCCAGCGCTTTAAATCACTTCAAAAAATACAAAATAAGTAGGAATAATATGGTAGTCAATGTTTGATTAGTTACATTAGTGCACCATAATTAAGTTGATATTACAAGATGGATAATAGTACACCTGTACATGGTTAAACATATACCTCATCAGAAGACGATCCGCCTCCAGAATCATTGCTCTATATTTACAAAGTTACAAAAGTAAAATGAAATAAATATAATTGTTTTTAAGGAGTTCAATGCAAGCATTATCATTAAAACATATTCATATAATTCTTTGAAAAAGCAACTTAAACAATATATGCAGTAACCTAGGGTCTTGTATTTTATATATAGTGCTGATATGCCTGTCACACTTAACACTCGAGGTGCTCCTCTGTTTCGATTATGAGTTTGACTGAAAAGTTTCAATTGCATTTCAAATGAGTTTAAAAGGAAAAACTGTATATATGGAAAGTAAAAAACACAAATAATTTGTAGATTGAATTACAATATTAAGTACATATTCGCAAAAATACCATAACACTCTATGACGGTGAGACACAGAGATATAGCCATTACAATGAAGTGATGAAGAAAGGGCATGAGAGAAGAAAGAAAATAAAGAAAAATGAAAATGAAAAGTAATATATTTATTGGAATTTAAGACATTTATTTTACAAAACACAATTATGAATCACAAATAAATTGAAAGATTGATAAATTGGTCAAAGTTAATCAAACTCCCTTACACATTTTCTTCCAACCCTGTCCAGAGACATCTTCCCTTTTCTCTAATTATCTCCATCTTTTTTCCTTTAAATTTGGTATATCTTACTCCATCTTCCCCCCTCCCCCCATTCTCTCTCTCTCTCTCTCTCTCTCTCTCTCTCTCTCTCTCTCTCTCTCTCTCTCTCTCTCTTTCTCACACACACCTTTCTCTACATCCTCCCTCCCATCACTCCTGTAAGTCATTTATAGGTCTTCATCATTCTACATGGCACAGTCCTGTCTTCTGGTACTTACAGATTGACACTCACTCCGGTATCCATTCATCAAAATAATCTCTCTCTCTCTATCTCTCTCTTCTAGACTCTCCCATCTCTTATATCCCTCTCTCAGCTCATCTTCTTTGTCTCTCGCTCCATCACACTCTCTCTCTCTCTCTCTCTCTCTCTCTCTCTCTCTCTACCCTCACTCTGTCTCTCATACCCCTCCCTTACTGACTCTCCTATCTCTTGTATCTGTCCTCTAGCTCTCTCTCTGCTCACTTTCTGTCTCTCAGTCTCTACCTGTGTCTCTCACTACATCTCTCTGACTCTCTCTCTCTCTCTCTCTCTACCCTCTCCCTGTTTCTCTATCTCTCTCTCTCTCTCTCTCTCTCTCTCTCCTAGATCCCTCTCTTACTGGCTCTCCCCATTTCTTGTATCCCAGCTCGTTCCATGCTTCATCTCGCTCTCTCTCTCTCTCTCTCTCTCTCTCTCTCTCTCCCTCCCTTACTTCTCTCCTTCTCTTGTATCTGTCCCTCTCTCAGCTCACTTTCTCTCCCTCTTGGTCCCTACCCCTGTCTCTCGCTTCATCTCTCTCTCTCTCTCTCTCTCTCTCCCTTATGCACTCTCATTTGCACACATGTGTATGTTCTTCGTGTAGATCTTAGTCTTACCACTCTCCTCTCAAATTGTACTCATCACATCCCTCCCTACATCCCTCCTTTCTGTTCTCTCTTTATCTCTCTCTTTCTGTCAAGCCCTTTAATAATCAATCTCTTATCCTCCAAACCTATACCACATCTGTCCCTGCTCTATAACATCTCTCTCTCTCTCTCTCTCTCTCTCTCCCCCCCCCCCTTCCCTCTACCCTCACATCTCCTCCCATCCTCCCTCCCACCTCCCTCTGTCACTCTCTCTTCACGCCTCTCCCCTCCGCTGAACGAGGTGCCCGGCAAACCCGGGGTAAACGACATATGACGCACACCACCCTAATATGGTCTTCAATAGGGCTGGCCTGACATGCTAGCTATGTCATAGTGCATTCTAGCTAGTGCATTCCCTCCAATACTACTACTATTGTGTGCAAAGGATTAACACAATCTCCCTCGCATTTGTCATCAACATTTTCAACTTTTCCCCATCAAATTTGTTTCGACCGGGGCTCGCGTTACAAGAAACACAACCTGGGCGTATTGGAAAACAAACCCTGGAATATAATTTGCTTGCCTTTCCCATCCCACTATGCTATTAATAACAGGCGGTGTAAAGCAAAACAATAATATACTCCTCCTTTAATCTACACCAGCTGTTTCTGCTTTCTTCCTGCTACTACTACTACTAGCTACAGGACTGTAACTTTCTAACTAAGACATGAATATGCTCGAACAAAGTTTGATTTAAGTGTTACATGAATAATAAAAATGATAACAATAAGTATGAATCTATGATATTTTAATGTTACTTATTGTTTAATTTTGTGTCCAGAACTTGGTAGATGCACACAATGCTTAGAGAAATATTGCAACCATTTCTTAATTAATAAAAATGAATGATATACAGGTATACTGTACAAACTAAATCTTTTTTCAGCTCAAAGATGTTAGTTATTATGTTGGATATAGTATATCCATATTGTTATAAAACTTTCTCAAGTATTGTTGGTATTAAAGGGCACTCCAACCTTTGTAACAATTTCATTTGTACTAAAGCAGACAAAATAAGCTAACTTTCTTTAAAAGAATTGTCAGACCTAATTCAACTTTCAACAGCATCCTTCTCTTATTTTTTTGCTTTCCTCTAGAGTAGTTTGTAATCCAGGTTGGCTTTCCCTTTAAGTGAAGAAGATATATTAGAATCAGGCGTCTAGATCTCTTACAATTTTCAGATTATTGAATATTGTATTAAGTAATTTAATGACCCATTCTTGTAAAGTCAAAAGTTGAAATCTAGAAGATAATTTAATTTACCTAGTCAGGATTTTTCGTTAAAATATTAAAAATCCCACTTCCACATGCCCCAAATGAAATCATCTCTCGCTTTAGTTCTAATATAAAGTATAATTGAGACAGCTTATCATTGTCAAAGCAGTTCAATTTGTTTTGGTGACATAAGTACATCAGCTGTTCAGTTCATGACCTTGGTTTATGATGACCTTATGAATATAGACTGTATCATCAGAACATAAACACAGGGGAAAAGTATAAGTATCTTCCTTCCCAGTATGGAAATATAATGTAATTGAAACCGTCTACATGGCACAGTAAAACATTTTATTGATCTATAAAAAGGTTTTCAAGGAAATCACTTCCGAAATAGAGTAGAGTAG
Source organism: Strongylocentrotus purpuratus (assembly GCF_000002235.5). Lineage (NCBI taxonomy): Eukaryota > Metazoa > Echinodermata > Echinoidea > Camarodonta > Strongylocentrotidae > Strongylocentrotus > Strongylocentrotus purpuratus. Next base: position 474,235 of record NW_022145551.1, read on the forward strand.
ATATTTCCAGAGGTGTTTATATTCTTGGAGACCCTCATTCAAACACATTAATGACTACAGCTTTACAGTTACTGGAAGGCGACATATCAGCCTAGGATCTTAAAATAAGCTGTATATACTGTACATATCATCTGTACATGTCATTGCTTATGTACACAAACATTTAAAAGCTTTAACATTTGCAGCGAACTTCAAGTTTCCTGAAACTTACATGTAGGCCCAAAGCTTTCTTAGAATCCATTCTCAATATTTCTGCACTACTGGGACTTAACCTGCATTTACCCTAAATAAGTCAATTACAATAAATCTTGTACATTTTCTGTCAAATCAGTGCAACTTTTCTTTCTTTTAGGGAATTCTTTGAAGTTTACTTCATAATCACCATATTACCTTATAGCACAAAAAAAGACCTGAAGTGGAATAAGTGTAAGCAAGCGCTTGGATTTTCAACCAACATTAACCAGAAAAGTTATTTTAAAATCAGAGGAACTTCATTTTTATGCTACGAAGATGAAGTCATCCCTTCAATGATATTGAATAAGTGAAAGTAATCTCTTGGATCTTCACAAACTTTTACCAGAAAGATATTCATCTGAAAATCAGAGGAACTTAATATTCATGACACCAAGATGATGTCATCTCTTCACATCTTGTGAGAGATGAAGAAGCATCGCATCGGTATGATGGGGGTTAATTTGTTAATTTGTCTTCATCATCCTCCCAACCCTCCGTCCTGTGATAAATAGGAGTGCTCTGTGACCTTTCAATGAGACACCAGTATGCTCCGGCTTGAGTACATGGTGTCTCAGAAAAAGCAACCACAGCACATGAAAATTGGTGAGTACAAATGCACAGAAGCAAAAATGGAAATTGATTCAGCTCTGGACAGCTGAGAAAGAGCTCCAGAGAATTTCGGGAGGGCTTTGACCTGGAAACACGACAAAACAATGAATCTCCTCTTAGAAAACCTCACTTTTAATGACTTTTTAAAGATGCTGGTGGGCATAAAACTTTTATACACTGCATTACACTTACATGACCAAACAGCTATCATGAAAAGGCTGCATACATGATATGAGTATAATCATCAGTTTATTCACCTGCCAGTGTAAATAAAACTTTAAAAAGGAACAAGATTAGAAGCTCTGAAGTATGAAATGTACCAATTACTGTTACAAGTGGTAAGCTCAAAAGAAAACATGAATCAATGATACCGACAGAAAGTAGTAATAAGTGCATGATGACATCTTATTTCAGATTTTGAATCCAATCATATTAAGAAAGTTAAATACATGTTTAACTTCCCCATATGTTTATCAGAACTGTAGGCCTATAGTATACTACTGGGGTCTCATTGAAATGTATAGCATACTGATACTGATACGTATGTGAATCAAAGACACTATTGGATACTACATGTAGCTTACCAATTTTGATGTTGTGACACTGTGTAGTAGGTCTAATAGATAGAAGATGTAGAGGTCAAATAATCAGCTGGTTAGCACATGACATCACATAGACTTAACATCATGTCAACTAGCGGACATGAACGGGATAATGGGGGCAAGTCACCCCCCCCCCCCTCCCCCATACATCCTTCACCAGGAAAAGAATGACACTCTATTTTTACACAGGCCTATACTTCAGGACTTATTTCAAAGACAATAACGATTTATTTAATACTGGAAAAAACAGAAACATGGAGCATATACTTTAAATACCAGTAGTTTTCTACTAAGCCCCAACAGAAACAGGGAAACTGCATGACATACTACTAATATTAAAGATACTAATTCCAAACATGACAATTTATGATGAAGGGGAAATGAGACCCAGGGCCCATTTATCAACCCATTTATAGCATGCAACTAGGCGATGATAAGATAGCAGAGCTATATAGCCTTCAATTTAGGTTGTGACCCCCAAACGTAACACAGGCTAGTACAAATGAAATCAATGCTGAATTATTGGGTTGCAGTAAGCTGAGATTTGTTGCCCCTTCTGAAGGGCAAGGTTTGGATACGCCACTGATCATATCCTGTTTAGACTAGACACTACATACGATTTGCTCAGTAGGCCTATGGATACTATCACAATATTTAAGGAGATGCTACTTGGCCAATTACATATAGGGTACAATTTGAGGACTCTTCCCAACAAGATATATTTTGATGATGATAAGAAGGAAAACGGTGATGTTGGTGGTGATGATGATGATGATGATGGTGGTGGTGATGATGGTGGTGATGGTGATGGTGATGTTGATGGTGATGATGATTATTATGATGATGATGATGATGATGATGATGATGATGATGGTGATGATGATGATGGTGATGATGAAAATGATATTGATGATGACAATGATGATGATGATGATGATGATGATGCTGATGATTATGATGATGGTGATGATGGTGATGACGCTGATGACAATGATGGTGATGATGATGATGATGATGATGATGGTGATGATGATGATGATGATGGTGATGATGGTGATGATGATGATGATGATGGTGATGATGGTGATGATGATGGTGATGATGGTGATGATGATGATGGTAAAGATGGTGATGATGATGTTGGTGATGATGATGATGGTGGTGATGAATACGTATATAGAGGTCAGTCAGTTGGAGAGCACATGATGTCATAATCTTTAGTTTAACATCCCATCTCATTAAGACTGCACACTTGGATCTTATCAATAGTATGTGCAACGTCAAGAGTCTATCTAAATGTCATTACAACATTTTGAGAACTAGACTTTAGCAGGTGAATAGGAACAATTATAATAATAGTATAAATAAAAACAAAAATTGGAAGAGTTTGTAACAAGATATCGTTAAGTTACATGACAAATTGGTTAATCTGAGAATCTCCTTCCATTGTCTAAGAATCTTTACCTTACAAATATGTGCAACTTTTATCAACTGTTATTTTTTCTAAAAATGTCAAACCTTATGCTCTATGTACCTTAGCAATGTTCAGTTTCCCTTTAAATTAAACATGCCTTGCAGGAGGTTTGAGCAAAGGTTTGAGGGGGTGAAACAAGGGCACACTGTTAAGACATCAGGGTGTCCGTATAAATTCATCTGTGTAAATCTCAAGCACCAAAGGGTGTTAGAAATGGCAGCTGCAATATCGACCAGTCCTGGAATAATTCCACCCAAGGGGAATTTCTTTTTATAAGGAAATTGCGGAAGGATGTCGGGCGAGTTTCCAGAAAGGCTGCCAAATATAAACAGATCAATTTGTTTGGGTTTCAAACAGCGAAGACGTTTGCAAGGAAAGGTGAAAGATCCATATGGAAATCTGATGCCTCAAGATATTTGTTAAAAGTACTGTTAGCACATTATTCATGACATATCACTCTGAAACCCATACAGCTGTTTGCACAATTATGAGGAACATGAAATGAAAACTGGTTATTCCTTCACAACCAGCAGAAAATAGACCTGATTGTGAAGAAAGAACTCATTTTCAAGTTACATTACCTATCAGATGAACATCCTCAGTAACATGACTCTTAAAAAACGAGCAACGTGATTGAAAACTTGTCTCCTGAATATTCATTTTTTATCTAGGATTGTAAGCTTCTGGCACCTTAGCAGTTATGCGTTTTTGTATACCTCCTCTTACAAATCATTCATAGTGCATCAATGTATGCTGGGGAGTGTTAAATGTCTGCACAACAGATATTTGGTAATTGCCAAATGTTTTTCTATTAAATTCCTCTAATGCTTATTTTAATATTATTCTGTTTATTCTAAAGAGAAAGTATGCCAAATATTTCATTACAACTTGAGCAAACTCATGATGTCAGTTTCACAAGAAAGGATGGCCAAGTCATTTGGACAAGCAGTTTAGGATTTTCAATGGAAAAATAGAACTTTGATGCTTGTGAATAAAATTACTAGAATTAGATTTCTCTCAAATTAGTTCTTTATTCACAAACTGTAGAGAATTATATCTGATTGTGAAGAAAAACCAATTTCAAAGTTACATCACCAAGTCTTCACTCTTTTTGACTACTCCCTTTAAGCTTTCTTTATCTGTTGGGTAGTACTGATCTCTGTTTAGAAACTGATATACAGATGTTTGTATTCTAATTGATCGGACAGGGCTTTATCTCTACACCTACTTAGAATCCATATGCTGAGTTTGACCATCATATCAAACAGATCCAGCTTAGGAGATATGGCCCATCCCATTCCATCCCAAGTACAAATGAGGATAATGATGCAATATAGGCCTGTCCTCATCAGCTCGAGTTTGCCAAATAACCCACTATTTTCAGACTCAGGATATTATCCCAAAGCTCAAAATTCTGTATTCACCAGACCACTATGCTCATCACAAACTAGCTCGGACGGGCGCAAATTAGCCCAATATTTCCCAAAGAGCAGGATATTTTGGAAACAAGACCAAGATTTCTCAGGAAAGTTTGTTGACCAAATACCCCGCTAATTGCAACTGCGGGCTGATGAAGACGAAAATTAGCTGGATAATCTTTGATCGGGATAGTTAAAATAGCGGGTTATTTGGCAAACTCGAGCTGATGAAGACAGGCCTAATGATGCAATGGCATTTGTGATTGTGTATACAAGGCATGAGCTTTTAAGAACAGAGAATTTCAACTTGAAAATGGTTCCAGCTTTTTACTTGTGAAGGAGTGATGATGAATGCAAAAGGGTTGAAAATTGCCTTTGGGAGAATTTCTAGATGAGTTTTTATTTTCTTTGTTGAAATTTCATTTAGCTATGAAGATAATGATTAAGATTTAGTGAAGTCCAACATTATTCTCTTCTAAAAGCACCCATGAACATAACTGAGTACCAACAGTGTAAAGTGTAGAAAGCTGTTTGTTTGTTGCTGTTGCTGTTTTTTTTTTTTTTTTTTTTTTTTTTTGGGGGGGGGGGGGCTGTTTCACAAAGACTAAGATCAGCTTTAAGTTGGACTGAACTATGTCAGGCCATTCATGCCACTGTTTACTCTCAATGTTTACTGGCATTGGTCTCTCAAGGGATGTCGAAATCATGATCACAAATCTACTAATTTTGTTGTTGTTGATTATTCATTATTGAAGGAAAAATATCTAAAGATCATAATGGTGAGAGCAAACAGTGGCATGAATGTCCTGCCATTGTTTAGTCCAACTTAAAGTCGACCCTAGCCTTTGTGAAACACCCCCCTGATATGAGAAATATTACAATATGTTCACATCTACCTCGGACTCAAAGAAACTGCTTCCCAGAAATAGCTTTAACGTTTTCATAGTTTATGTATCTAATAGTAAAAGTGTGATGATTTCAATGTAATGGTCTCAGATTGATAAATAAATATCAAAGCTGATGAACTGATTTGATAAACAAATAACAAAAAAATGCAGACATTCTGCAATTAAAGAAGATACTGTTGAAACATTTGTTTCTCATTCTTTTCGATATTAAGTTTGCAATTCTTATTGATCAATGTATTACTAGTAAATGAAATATATTGTATCAATATGAGGGGAAGGAGACAGGAGGTAAATTAATTGCACCCCCCCCCCCCCCACCCTTAAAAAAGGAATGGTAGAGAAAAAAAGTGAAAAATGCAATTAAGGATTTTGTCTGCAAATAAAACAATCTGTCAGCAATACATTTTGGCAAATTCTTGCTAAAAGATCTTTTTACAACTCCATGGCACAGTTAATGGCACATTTATTTGGACTGCCCCCTCCCCCTTTACAAGATACTTTTTTATTTTTATAGGCTAATGCTATCACACAGGCTCAGATGGGAACAGGATCTCCACGATGCAGACTAATACCTGACAAACATAGCCTCATGATGGATGTAAGGTGGCATGCCTCATTAGTCCCACCTGCCCCCATAGATGTATAGTGTTTTCATCACACCAATTCCAATGGGTGGGACTGAAGAACCATTTTCGCACCAAGGTTTTCATGACACCAACCTGGATACAGGGGAGGATCCAGGGGGGCGTGTGGGTGCACACCCCCCCCCCCCCTCCCCTTTTTCTTTCCGACCCCAAAAATGGAAAAAAGCTAAGAAATATTCACATAAATGTTCAGCTAACGCAAAATGCCTCAGAATGTCCCAAAGGGCACCTCATGGTTAAAACTTAAGGACCCCACGCCATAAATGTGATATGATATCATTTTATATCTACATGTATGTTCAACAAATGACCTATATCATATGCCCATGATTATTGCTACCGCAGATTGTAATGCGGCTTCACATACATCTAATAAATACAACAAGTTGTTCATATTTGAGTTCTACAAAATCCAGCCTCAAGAAGACTCTTATTATAAATCATAATTAGTGTACAACACTTTACATGGTGGCAGCGGTGCCAGGACTTTGCTAGACCAATTTGAGTGCAGGTGGAGCCCGGATTTGGATTTTATGGACAATTTAAGCACCGTTTACCGGCCAGGCCTAGGTTGGGATTTCGTTTACGCGCATCGACCCCCTGTGCTAATTTGGCTCGTGTGTATATGCGGTATGGAACTGACTAGCACGTACGAAAAATTACGCGCGCTAACCGCGGAGGAATTTTGAACGGAACAGTGTGAGTCGATTGTTTACATTGTGAATGACGGAAACTTCGCGATTTGAGCAAGTTAGTTTTCCTCTACAACGATTTTGGACTGATATTCCGCTGAGATGAATTTTGAACTGAGAAAGGTGAAGCTCTGAACAGGTCAGCGATATATTTGAGGGACGTTTGAGTACTGCAGAAAACGACACTGATTATTTGGTGAGTCGCAAATATGAGATTTTAAACCCCATACGAACTGAGACCGAGTGAGCCTATCGTCCGATAGCACAGCACTGATCGAGAAGTGATTATTTGCCCTACATTCAGGACCAGCTTGATGCGGAGGCAGAACCAGAGCCTAGAGGCTCGCCAGGAGCAGAGCCTAGAGGCTCGTCAGGAGCAGAGCCTAGAGGCTCGACCGGGACCGGGAACAGTACAGTACAGCTAGGGCGCTATACTCCCAGCCCTGCATTTTGGTTTGGAACTGAGCCACACGGACTCGGAGCTCATCGGGAGGATCGACGACGTCGCTGGAGCTGGACACCTCGATCGACACCTAGTCTACATACTATAGACCTATATGAGAGTGAAACCTGGGAATACAGATCTCCGTGGAATAAGATATGAACTTGAACTGAGAGACACTAGATTTTAATCAAGATTCAACATTTTGAAATAATGGACGCTTTGCTGAATTCATTATTTGCACATGTTTGAATAGAATGGTTGAATCACCAACCTGACCAGGATCATTTAATGTGAGTAAATCCATGGATAGTATTGAAGGACCGGCTTATATTTAATAGAGACATGGAAGAGTTGGACTGGCAAAGGAATAAATTGCTTTGGAATTGTATTATTGATGATGTTTGTTGCGATGCAGTATAACAAATGCCATAGATATTTTGTCTCATTGCAGTATTGATAACACAGGATAGGGTACGTGTGAATTTTAATGTAACCCTACTCCTATTTGTATATTAGGATAAGGCACACTATATGACCTTACTCCTTTATGTATAAGGCTGAATATGACTAGACTCTAGTAGTAGTTGTTTTTTATGTGACTTAGACTTCTAGGCTATATTAGATTTTATTGGCTGTTACAAAGTCACACACACAAACAAACAACATGGGAGAGATGACAGGAATCAACCCTCCCTGCATGGATTGGGCATCCAAAGATTTGCCGACTGAATTTAGAAATTTTCAATACTATTGTGAGTTGATATTTTCAGGGCCGCTTAACAAGAAGTCTGACCAAGAGAAATGTACATACATCCTGTTGTGGCTGGGTCAAGAGGGTATCAGGATTCACAAATCCTGGGGAAAGGACTTCAAGACCCCAGCTGAGGTCTTCGAAGCTTTCATAAAACATTTCGAACCAAAGACCAATTTCCGTCTGGCAAGATTTCAGCTGCAGAAATTGGCACAGGAACCAGCCGAAGCCATAGACGACTTCATGGCCAGATGCAAAATACAAGCACAAAAATGCAAGTTTGCGGACATTGAACTTGAAGGTCGCCTCATAGAACAGATCGTCATTGGCACCTCAAGCAAGAAGGTACAGCAAACATTGTTGGCCAAGGATGAGAAACTGACGTTAAATACAGCTTTGGACATCGCCAGAACCCAGGAGGCAACTGAGGCGGATATGAAACTCCTTCATGGTCAAGCCGTCAACGTTGATATGACGAAGCAACATATCCAAAGGAAGAAACAGTGCTCATTCTGTGGACTGAACCATCCACCGAGGAAGTGCCCTGCTTATGGCACCAAATGCAGAAACTGTGATAAAATGCATCACTGGGAGAAATGCTGCCGACTGAAGAAACAGGAACAAGAATCTAAACAGCAGTGGCAAAGGAAACAAGAAGCTACAAAGACATATCTGATAAGGTCGCAAGCACAGAGATCAAAGAGACTCCATGAGATGAAAGAAGAGGAAGAAACAGAAGAAACTGACGACATGCGGTTTGAGACCATCTGTGTAGACCAGATCAGAAAGAACGAAGCCTTCGCTGTGATCGGAGTTGAGATCGGAAGAGGACCAGCGACTCTAAAAGCCAAAGTTGACACAGGATCTGAAGGGAACATTCTTCCATTACGCATTTATCAGAAGATGTACCCTGATCGCGTGGACTCTAATGGGGAACCTATCACAGGAAAGCTAAGAAAGTCACCGATAACGATAACAGGCTATGGTGAAAAGAGTGTTATTCCACAAGTAGGCCTACATACGCTGAGCTGTAACCACCAGGACAGACAAGCAAATGGAGAATTCTTTGTGGTGAAGACTCAAAGACCAGCCATCCTTGGACTTGAGTTGTGCCTGGATCTAGGATTAGTAGTCTTGAATTGCAGTCTGATGGAGAGCCATGATAGTCCCATCAAAGATAGAGAGCATTTGAAGACTTTGTATCCCGATAGATTTGATGGAATCGGAAAATTTGATGGGAAATACCACATCGTGATCGACAAAGATGCGGCTCCTGTGATACATGCAGTTCGACGATGCCCGATAGGCATAAAGGATGACATCAAGAAAGAGCTTGATGAGATGGAGAGTCTTAAAGTGATAGAAAGTGTCACTAAGCCAACAGACTGGGTATCAAGTTTGGCATACACCCAGAAGCCCAATGGAAGATGGAGAATTTGCCTTGACCCAAAAGACTTAAATAAGGCAATCAAGAGAAGCCATATGCCGATGCCAACCATTGAAGAAGTCCGACACCAGTTTGAAGGAGCAACAGTGTTCAGTACCCTGGATGCCAGACATGGATATTGGGCTATACAGCTAGATGAAGAATCAAGCCATTTGACGACCTTCAATAGTCCCTTTGGTCGTTACCGTTTCAAAAGACTACCTTTTGGCTTGTGTGTTTCTCAGGACGTGTTCCAGCAACGAATGAATCAAATACTAGAGAAATGTCCTGGAGTCATAGGAATGGCCGATGACATAGCAGTCGTAGGAAAGACGGCAGTGGAACATGACGCCAACTTACACAATCTGATGCGCGTCGCAAAGGAGCATGGACTCGTCCTGAACTGGAACAAATGCCACATCAAGCAAGACCGAGTGAGATTCTATGGCCTTGTCTTCAGCAAAGATGGAGTGCAACCAGACCCACAGAAGACAGCAGCCATATCAGCCCTGAACGCACCACAGAACGTGACAGAACTCCGAGAGTTCCTAGGCATTGTGACCTACATGTCACCATTCATTCCAAGACTTGCCTCACTGACTGCACCACTTCGGGAACTTGTGAAGAAAGATGTGATATATAGCTGGACTGAATCACATCAGAAGGTGTTTGAGACCATCAAAGATATGATCTGCAAGGAGACCACACTTGCTTACTTTGATCCAAAGAAACCTGTTGTCCTAGAAGTAGATGCATCGATGAAAGGCGTTGGAGCAGCCCTCACACAGGAAGGGAGACCAATAGCATTTGCCTCAAAGTCCCTCACAGACACCGAGCAGCGATACGCTAACATTGAGAGAGAGATGCTAGCAGTTGTCTACGCATGTGAAAAGTTTCACACGTTCGTCTTCGGCAGAAGTTTCACTATCCTCTCAGATCACAAACCACTAGAGATGATCACTCTCAAGAACCTTGGAGCTGCACCACCAAGACTACAAAGACTACTGCTCAGACTCCAAGGGTATGACATGACAGTGAAATATAAACCTGGAAAGGAGATGCTTCTGTCTGATGCCATGTCAAGACTTAATCCTCTGCCTCCTGAGTCTCCTGAAATGCACATGAAAGTTGACTTTGTAATGTTCTCAGACAAGAAGCTACTGGAGATCCGCACCGCAACATCAGAGGACTGTGAACTTTGCATCCTGAGAGATGTAATCCTAGAGGGATGGCCAGAAGAAAGGCGTAAACTTGACAAAAGCCTGATCAAATACTGGCCATACAGGGACGAGATGTCCATTGAAGACGGGATTATCCTGAAAGGTTCAAGAATTGTCATCCCCAAATGCCTGACAAAGGAATACCTGAACAAGCTACATGAGGGACATCAAGGCATCATCAAATGCCAACTGAGAGCAAAGAGCTGTATCTTCTGGAATGGCATAAATCAGGAGATCGAGATGATGGTACGGAAATGTTCTGTATGTCAAGAATATGGGAACTCCCTGCCATCAGAGACTCTGCAGCCACATGAAATTCCTGTCAGACCTTGGCAATTTGTCACAACTGACCTCTTCACACTTGATGGAAGAGAGTACCTTCTTGTTGCTGACGTATACTCAAAGTATCCAATTGTAAAGCAGTTACCACAGCAAGCAACAAGTAGTGCTGTCATCAGACTGCTTAAGGAAATCTTCTCTGAACAAGGAACCCCCGAGAGACTAATGAGCGACAATGGACCTCAATACAATAGTGCCATATTCGTAGAGTTTGCCAGAGACTGGAATTTCCAACATGTAACCTCAAGCCCGAGATATCCACAATCCAATGGATTTATAGAGAGGCAAGTACAAACTGTCAAGAACACCATGAAGAAAGCTAAGAGAGATAACATAGGCGTCAACAAGGCATTGCAATGCCTGAGAGCCACTCCATTGGACAGCCATCTACCATCTCCAGCAGAGCTGTTACTGGGGAGGAAGATCCAAACCAACATACCGACCAGAATTCGGAACCAGTCACCCCAAAAGGATGACATCTACCAGAGACTGCAGACCAGGCAGGATGACCAGAAGAAATACTTTGACGACAAGCACGCTACCAACCTTCCCCCACTACACAAAGGACAAGAAGTCAGAATCCAAAATCAAGAGACTGGTAGATGGGACAGAGGAAAGATCACAAACAGGAGACCAGAACCAAGGTCATATGAAGTAGAGACATCATCAGGTTACACTCTGCGACGAAATCGTAGGCAAATCAAACCAACCCAAGAGAGGGACAGCATGGAACAAAACCATCAACATGCTAGTGATAGACATAATGATGTACACGACCAGCAGAATGCACAAACAGAACAAACACAATGCAAACCAGACACACCATCGAATCACCACCAACCATACACCACCAGATCAGGTCGTACTATTAAGAAACCAGAGAGATACGATATGTAAAATATTGATATGGTTGGAGATAATTCAAATAATTGTTGTCTTTTGCTTTCTTTAACAATGTTTACAAGGTTTTGAGTAATTAGATTTAAAGAGACATATTGAATATGTCATGTTTTGTTTATTAATTAAGTTTATTGCATTATAAAGCAAGATGATAACTGAAGTCTGATCAAAACATTTTAGATAAATAAGCAAACAATTCGCATTCAAATGAAAAACAAATGTGATAGAATTTTCAAATTGTTTTTGGTGAAAAAACAACAACAAACAAACAAAGAAAGGGACGAAATTGTAAGTTCATATTAGCACAAGTTTAATTTCTTAAGCAAAGAATTTTAAAAAGATATTTTAAACAGTATGGATCTAAATATGATATTAAGTTTTCATTGAGAAGAGGGATTGTGATATGATATCATTTTATATCTACATGTATGTTCAACAAATGACCTATATCATATGCCCATGATTATTGCTACCGCAGATTGTAATGCGGCTTCACATACATCTAATAAATACAACAAGTTGTTCATATTTGAGTTCTACAAAATCCAGCCTCAAGAAGACTCTTATTATAAATCATAATTAGTGTACAACACTTTACAATAAAGGCTTCACAATTTTGTACATTTCAGGTGAACCCCCTTTTGTAAAATTTTGGATCCGCCCCTGCGATAGGAGGGAGTGTATTTTAGGCTAGTGTTTTTATGACACTAATCCCAGCTAATGGGACTGTATTATACCACTTTCACACTAAGCTTTTCATGAAACCAACCAAATGGCAGGGGTATATTAAGTATTTTCACACTAGTTGGTTTAATATCCTGTAAAGTTCATTGAGAAAGTGTGGGATGAAGTGAATGGACAATGTATTCTTAGATGTTGGTGCTAAAAATTAGACTAGAAAATCCATAATTCATGTCACAATCAGAATACTTAGTATTAATAATAAGCCTAAAATATCATTCAGTTTCTTAAGGTATAAGTTGAACAACACATGACCTAGACAAAAGCTCAAAAATATTTGCCTAAAAAATTTCAAAAGATGGTACACCCAAAAAACTTCCAAAACTGAATGAAATATGTTCAATTTTTTTTATCCAGATTATGATTTTTGTAATGCAGTAAATAACAATGAATAATAATTAGATAAATTTATATAGCGCAGCTTCTACATAGATACTCTACTGATGTGTGTCAATAACAAAACTCCTAACAGTGCTCCATTACAGACACACACACAAATTGAGAAAAAAATATTTACAAAAACTATGCAAAAGCCTGAAAATAAGTGCATCTGCAAAAGCAAAACAAAATCCTTTTTTGATTGTGTGAAGAAAAAAATGTAACCATAAACTCACTGCAGTTACCAAAATGAAAAAAGAAGATTAACATAATCTGCTGTCTCTAGAAGATATGAAAGCACTCAAATGCACAAAACAAACACATCTGTGCAATGACCTATTTTGCATGAATATTGTACAATTACAAACAAAAATATTGATTAAAACAGGATGGCTCAACACGTTACACATGTATGATGTATTTTTTTTTTAAAACAGAACCAAGAAAAAAAAGTGCTATTTCAGATTAAAAAGTGTGTATAGGTCTCTGCACAACAATTGCACTTTTCACGATCATATGCATGATAAAGAAGAAATGGAGAAACTTGTACATTCTCAAGAGGAGAGAAATTTGTTTCCAATTCTAAATCAAATATTCATGATTTTTTCTTGATTCATTTTTTTGAAACAAAACAAACAAAATGTTGACTAGAGTATTCTATAGTGTATTAGTAGCTCATTCATAAACACTCTTATGTGAACCACATAAGACCTTAGTGATCATAGAGCATGTTGAGAGATTGCATTTACCGGTATTTGTAGTTTACTTCACACAATTCTGTTTCTATAATACTAGTTCCTTTTCTGTACTGTCCGTCTTGCTCCATTTTTTAGTAGGGAGCATTTTCACAAATGACACTATAAACTGACACAGCGAGAAATATATTGAAAGAGCGATATAAATATTGAAACAAACAAGACCATAGATCAGTTGTAACCATCTTCGGCCAAATGTCAGAGGTCAGGTTGGATGGCAAACACTAAATTTGTTTCTTGATATTGCCTGGATGTCTTGCTTGATAATGCAATAAAGATGATGGATTTGTCATAAATCTATCTATAACTGGACATTTCAATTTTGCTGTCTGCCATATGTCGTTTGCCGATCAACTGCAATATGCGCACATAACTGTGCAGGTGCAAATATATATCAATTTTTGTCTGCAGCAAATACATATTGGAGCTATAAAGCTTTTAGCCTTCCTACTACTTCAGAATAGTTGTTTTCTAGTCTGTATTGAATAACAGAGACAAATGAAAATTAAAAAAAATCAAATATTTCATTATATATGAATGTTATATAGCTAAAAATAATAGGCAAAGAAAATTAAATCTACAGATAATTTTCTCTTATATCCTTTTGACTTGTACATATAGTGTCAAGACATGGGACCTGTGACAAACTAAATAATTTGTACCCTCTGAGTAGGACCCTAGTCACCCCCCCCCCCCAACAAAAACAAAAAACAAAAAAAAAGTTGTTTATATACGTCATATGAACATCAGTTGAAGTGTATCCCCCACTTTTGTAAGTGCATGAAGCCTTATATTTTGTTACATCCACTCCATTCAAGACCTGCAAGTATTAACTAACCTCAGTACCTTTCTATCAGCACCTATTACATACACATTTAGATGTTAATTGCCTGGGAGAAGGTTGTCACATAGCTATTAGTGATAATGAAGTCTACAGCTCATCTCATGGAGACGCCAAACAGATGATGCTTACATGCATTATTTCCTCGTATATTCAACCATGAACATTATGTACATGGATCTTCCTTTAACTAACAGAAAACAGATCATCTACTCTTTGGAATGGTGGGAATGGCACATTTTTGGGCGTTTCTTCCAACCAACCAACTTAAATAGGAACAACTATGATAACCCAATACATATTGGTTCATGTTTATTTGGGGTAATATCTTCTCATAAAAGTGTTGAAGTTGGTTTTACACAATGAGCCTTAAATGAGACTCAGACATGTTGTATCAAAATGTTTATTTTGTACTATACCTATATCTTTCTATAGAAAAATTGATCTAAACAGTACATGTCTAGAAACAGAGAGATAACAGATCCTGAGATCAGGTAAAATCTTAGCACCTGTTAGAATTATACAAGAAATAATATCATAGGCAATTTGTTTGTAACATTGTGTTTGAAGAATAACTGCAATATGATAAAAAGAAATAAAGGTTGTTATCCAATAGTCCAGTTAAAACTGGGATCATCTGCAAAACTGTTTCATCATAGCCTTTAATATCAATAGAAGGTACAAATATGTAATTGTCAAAACACTAGTGTATTCTTCAGACCTTTGTGGCGACACAGTGTCTCAATTATTTTTTATTGTCTCTCAGGACATGATTTAACCAGCCTTGTCCAGTGACGATGAATCATTATGTCACTCTGCCCATGGTCAATAAATCCAATTGTGCAAATTATTACAAAGCAAGATATCGAGGGGTCAGTGACACAAAGACGTAACTCCATTTTGACCATTTTGAGAAAAAGTGGTTTAAAGATAGAGGTCCACTTGGGCCTTAAGGAGTTGAGTCTATGTTTCACTAGCCATTGACTTCGATGGGGAGTTGGGTGGAGTTAAGTCTTTGTGTTTCCTGGAAAGCCCACATTTTTCTGAACATTTTGATATCAAATTTGGCAAAATATGGAGTTACGTCTTCGTGTCACTGAACCTTCAATATCTACTTCTCTTTTGACTTTATACAACAACAAAAACATCCACTGTCAATATTATAAAATCTCAAGCCATTTTGTTTTTTAAATAATATACCTAATTTAATTGATGATACACACATTAAGTATTATTTAGCTTCAGTAGCCATTGCTGGTTGCACAGCACATTTCAAGGTAAAATTCTTGATTCAAGAGAGTATTTCCATTAAAGACCATACCAGTAAGTTTAAATTAGAGATTTGAACCCTCAACCTTTGATCAAGTGAATAACCCACTAAGCCATGGTGCTCTGAAAAGGCATATTGAATGTACCATAGAAAATGTAGTTGTGAGGAAGTAATTTAAATAACTAGAAACATTTAACATTAAAGGTGTCTAATACTAAGTTGAAAATACAATTAACAACTAAATTATTCATACCCCTTGTAAATTTTTACATTTTTGGTGTTCTTCATAACTTAAAAATGAAAAGTGGACTGAGGGCCTTTGTTGATTACTTTTAAATGTGAGCTTTAATATTTCATATTCAAAGGGAACATATAACAGGACACATACTTGAAACATACAAAACTTAAAGAGGGTATGAATAATTTAGTTGTAAAACTGAACATCTGACAAAGTTTTGACGTTGTCACAAGTGACCTTTATTTCCCCCACAAGATATAAAGGAGGCACATCTCAATACATGTACATTAAAAGTTACACATTGGCTTTGCCGTCAGGTATAAGCCAGCCAGGTATATATATATATATAACATCTCAGGAGCCTCCCTTCAACCTCTTGAACCATGCGTCCCCAGCTACGATCCGATTCCTTGGGTATCGCATTACAACATGGCCAGACGTAAGATTGAAATGCTAGGAGATGAGCTCATCAACCAAGCGCCGGATAAACTTCCATTCAAAGGTTACCAAAAGTCTGTTTGGAGCCAGAAGGGCGCTAACTCACACACTTTAATACAGAGGTATATAAGGCCCTTCTGGCTGTGAAGAGGTTGCATGATTGTTCTACATATGTTGAGTTACAGAGAGCACCCCAGGCACAGTACAACATACCTTGATCTCTTCAATGCTACTTCAGCATGGATTTCAATTGCTTTTCATAGGCTAGACTTATTCTAATCATCATCGTCCAGACCTTGCAATTCTATGGCATCTGTTCTGTTTTCTTTCTTTCTTTGAAATTGTGTTGTATTTTGAGTGTTTCCCAAGAGCAATCTTGCGATTACGAATTTACAAATCATATGTTTAAAGCCAGGTGATCTATACATTAACAGAGAGCTAACACCGTTTTGGCTCTGAACAAATAAAATGATTACACTGTACCTTGTTTCCTTTTTTTAGATCATGGTCAAGAATGTATCGGGAAGGGGAGACTGCCCCCACCCGAGACTGCCCCCACCCCCCCCTCGCCCCTCCTTCACATATGCGAGTGGCCTTGGTTTACATTGCTGTGTCAAAATGGTTTCAATTGGTCTATGTAGGTTGTACTTCTTAAGCCTTCTTTTCATAAAACTGCCTCAAGAAATTCCACACTACAGCATACTAAAATTACATGGTGGAGTGGGAGATTCCGTCAAATGATTCCCATATAAATATACAATGGCATATGACTTTTACCCATGTATTTCATCTTGAAAAGGAGCATAGAAATATGTTAGATAGCTCTATCAGAAAGGCAGAACCATTATTCTATGTACCTGTAATATCAATATATTGTCTATTTTTGTTGTTCAATAAGTCATATGCCATCATACCTGTATGTCGTACAGGACAAATTGCATAGAATCGACTGTCTCTACCTTAAATGACAGACATAAATGAGTGCACATACATATATAGGAGCCTAAATTGTTTGCTGCTACCCTTTTTTCCTTCTCATCTTCATTTGCCATACATGTACACTCATTCACATGTAGAATGTGCTTTCTTTTGCTGCAGTGTTTTTTGAGGTGGCTTCTACCACATCACATGTGGACTAGGCCCTACTGTGCCACAGGATTTGTTTGTTTTTAAACAGGATTAAATCATTAATCTGCTTACATTTCAATCGCTTGCACACCTGAAGGCATGTCTAGTATCAAGCAGTGTTATATGTATGGTGCAAGTTCCCATGGAACATATTCCAGTGACGTATGAATAAAGAATGAACAATAAGTTATGTTCTTGTTGGCACAGAAGTTGATACTGGTACACATTTTCCAAAATGTTGTGCATGAGCATTATACACACCAACAGGATGCTTTGTTGGTTGTTTGTCTGTTATTTGCTTGCTTGCTTGGCACATATCCCAGTTTTTAGGAGCAAAGTGGAATGCAAAAAAAGAAGAAAATTTGAGTTGAGCCCCCTATCCTATTTTTAAACAAATCCTGGATACGACATGAGGATCAAAAGTAATAAAACTGGATAGTCAGCACTCAGCTGCACTGCCCCTGTGCCCCTGCCCTCTCTTTCTAATCCATGAAAAGTGCCCTCTGTGCCCCCTCCGCTACACTATTTTAAAAATCTTTCTATTTACTAGGGTTAATATCAATTGCATTTCATATGCACGACAGCAGTATTGCCTTTAACATGACTGGGTAACATTAATAGGTGGCATTTGTTCATCGGTTGAACCTCACAGGGCCCCCTTATGCCCCCTCCCCCTCTTTATACTCGTTTTATATTATCCTGTGCATAAGGGTCATGTGTGTACAACAGTAGCACTATACCTTTAACATGACTGAGGAAACATAATAGGTGGCATTTGTTCATGTGTTAACCCTCTTGGGGCCCTTGTACCCTTACCCCCTAATTCAAATTCCTTTTGCCCCCTCCCTTATAATCTATTTAACTCTGTGTATAAGGATCATTGTGTGTACAACAGTAGCACTATATACCTTTAACATGACTGCAGAAACATGATAGGTGGCATTTGATCATGTGTTAAACCCCACAGAGCCCCCTGTCTGTTATGGTATTCTAATGATCCAACATACACAGTAACCAAGCTAGCCACCGTTCAGCTGGTATAAAAACTGAAATGAACTTCAGGATATAGACTATGCACAGTTCAGTAATGCACTACAGTACACACAGTGACATAAAGAGAAGGTTGAGTTCCGGGGGATGTTTCACTAAACTTGTCATCAGTGACAAATCACAGTTCATGTTATAAGCTAGTGAAATCCTCGCTTCTGATTGGTTAACAGCAGATTTGTCACTGATTTTTGTCAATTGTTATTGAAAAAAGGCTTTGTGAAACACCCCCTGGTAAAGGTGAAAAAAATTTGTGAGCTTTCTCACTCGTTTCACATTAGTTTGGAAGACTATTATAGAGAAGTTCCTGAAGAATATTGCTTTCCACTGTTCAGCTGGTACATTCACTTATGTGAACTTCAGGGTAGAGACTGTGTGCAGTTCAGTATTAATGCAACATTAAGACTATAGTGACTGAATGCCACATGGTAGTTGTGTGCTTGATAACAATAACTGTAATTAAGATAGCTGCAATATATTAACGTAAAATACGACTTTAGGATATTTTCATAGACTATAATGAAATATATATTCCAAGGGTATATGAATTATTCCAATAGCTTTAGAATTTCCTGCTCTTAAAAATACCTTTCTTACAAGACGGACTGTTGTCTATTGATCAGAAACTACCAGTTAGCCAAAGCAATGGACAGAATTTAGAAAGGTTGAAAGCTAGGATATTAAAGGTAAAGAATATTATGTGAAAATGTTTTATAACAATTACTAAGGGATCAAGAGGAGGGCTCGTGTGGCCCCCTGGTACAAGAGGTATCCTTCCAAAATAAAATCCTCACTGCTCACCTACATGGGATGGCTGAACAGGAAATTATCAGTATGGTAGCAGACAGCAAAGATTTAAAGCCCGTCTGCACTAGTTTGGCCAGGGGTATTAGACCTCCCTGCAAAGTCACTGAAAGGTGGTTATCTCATCAAATCAGCTATCAATTAACATAATAAAAGGGGCATCATGGGGGACCAACAGGCACCGATTAGGCATTGTTTGCTATATAGAGGGTGCAAGTAGCTATAAGTAGTGCAGTGGGGCATTAAGAAGCACCTATTTGACCCTGGGTCCTCATTTATTGACCTACTCCCTCTCCCCTACTTGACTTCAAAAGTTGCACAGACTTATTTCCTCCAATGAGTTCACATCTTCATAAGCAAGCACATGGTTTGCTTTACTGAGGATAAGACCCCATGGATCGTTCCATGTGTGTCTGATTGTACAACACATATGAGGTAATGATTGTACTGCAGTCCAATTCTAAAAGCTAATCAAATTCCTATCTTAAATGCTGGATATGACATCATACAGGTACATGTATCCCCAAACATAACCCTAAACATGAACAAAAAAATATCCCTAAGCATAACTCAAAACATACTGCTCAAAATAAAGCAAAATGTAACCTAAAACTGAAATGCATCCAGTCCTTAGGTAGCTTTGCAAAAAGTATTGGCACAAAAAGACATGTCCGAAAGCAAAGTGCATAATACTTTAAAAAGTTTTTTTCATAATTAAAAGTTCCTTTCTTTAAACATTAAGCCTCATCAAGATAGTATAACGCATTTACCAGCTCCATATCTGAACAATGTGGTTTAAATGTTGATTTTCAACAATTATGCAGTTTGCATATATTCTAGGCTGCGTTCATGCTTAAATTTTGAAGGCAGAATGAGCGATCTGAAACGCTCATCGTAAACGCTCATCGTGATCGCAGTTCCACGATGTAGTGTTCATGCTTACTTCTCCAGGCAATTCTCCTTGGGTGGCTTTCAGCTGGATTCGCAAACCTGTGTGCGAATGCTACGTAGACCCAATAGAGGTCAGTGCGTTGACCCCATTTAAACGCGTTTACAAATTGTAAACGCATCTTTTTGTGAGTTTACGATCGGCGATCGTGATCGCCGTTTTTCGGTGATTCTACAAAAGTGAGCATGAACGCAAGCGTGTTTTAAACTAAACGCGTAACAGATGCCTGATTCTGGCCGTCAAAATCAAGCATGAACGCGCTCCTAGACGCATGTGTTCACGCCAAAACATTTTGCTAAGCGACCTTACTTATCTTCGATGACTTATAATCCAGAGGTGAAGGCACAAATTTTGCTAAAGTAAATATTGGATCTCTCTGTGTTTAGGCTATGATAGTATTTGCAGTTCACATCAAGTGACTTATTATGTGTCATAACAAAAGATACACTGACCTAGATTAAGGTTCCCCAGTAAGGTCGGCTGACACAGCCCCACCTATAGGCTTTCACGCTGGGCATCGCTGACCGATACCCCAAGGACACGAGCTGCAGTGGGCAGTTTAGATAACTTCAGGAATGACAATCAAGATGTTGTTGATTTTCTCCTACCCACAGAGTTTTGTTTATTGAATTGTAAGATAAATTCAACTTAAGCCGCTGCTGCTGCTGCAAAAGCAGTTCAAGCAACTGTCATGTTTGACCCAGGCCTGAATATTCCATTGCCGATATCCACAGCAGAGGCTCGTATTATATTTTTTCTATCTGCGGATATATATTCCCGTAACCTACATACCATTTCTATCTCTCATTTAGAGAAATATACGAACTAGGAAAATGTTGAAATATATAGGGACTGTCACACACATACGGCTTACAGGAGGGAAAACAAATCCCCCCCCCCCCCTCCTTAGCAATCCTACAACATACCATACATCCCTTTTTATGAGATTAGACCAATCAAATTGTCTGCCAGGCCTCGATCCAATCATCTCGCTATTTTCCAGCTTTCAGGAGACAGGGATAATACCACCTCTCTCCATGGAATGCATCATTCTACGGATGCACGCTCATCAGTCAGTAGGGATGGAGGAATGTGTAATGTACAGCCATTCTGACCATCCTGATTAAAGGGAAAACTCAGGGGCTGAGGGCCATTGATCCATTCATGGATTTGGGAAGGGGGAAAATACATCATTAAGAAGATTGCTCACCTAATTACACAGTTATGGGTTACAATAGGGGTGTAAGGGGAGGGGGAGGGGCTAGAGACCACCCCCAGGATCAACAACTTCGACGTCCCTGACTTTTCTGAACATAATTGAAACGCATATTGGTGATGTCTCAGCCCATTAGAAATTTAGAAAATCTATTATATAATGATTAGCCAAAATTTACAGTAAATGAGCCCCATTACTTTAAAGATTGGTATCCAACAAACTTCATCACTTACTTTTGAAAGAAATCAGTCCAAAATGAGATGGTTAAAAATATAGGTGATATCAAAGTTAAAATATCTTTTTAATTATTTTTGTTACTCTGTGAATTTCAGGGAAATCCACATCCTACAAATTGAATTTGGTTTATTTTTCATTTAAATAAACATTAATTTTCCTCTAACTAATATTCAGTTAGTTTTCAGGTATGGTTGTTTCTCATATTCCATACCACATCCAAAGTTCATAATTCATATACTGTTGAATTGTACCTTAATTAGATGCAGGTTTTCATCAAGTTATCCTGCATTGCATTATGTGAATGAATATCCATGTCAATTTTTTGCAACAATGTCATTCGGGTCAACAGGGTGATGCAATCATAACAGACAGGGCAAGGATAATTGGCTGCTACAATGTTTTCAAGTTGTCCATTCATGTTATTACGCCATAAATGAACAAGCAAAGACTCTCGTTAAATATAATATTAATTTCAGAAAAGCACGACTTCAGGCAATGTATTATACTTGAAAATATTAATATCCTCCTCATGATAAAAAGAAGCATGGGTACAAACTTTGTGGCACTTTGTTCTTTTTTCTCAAATTAAATTTAACCTATCATGAAAGCTCTTTTCTTTAGTTCCATAGTGGCATCTACTGTATACCAGCAGATAGAATTCTTTCATGATATTAAAATGAAATCACATGGAAAAAAATCTCATGAAAAGGGACAAAAAAAGTATGCTTTCTGTTAACAAAACCTTCATTTTTTTAAATAGTCATTTCAATGATTAAAACATGTCTCATCTCTACAAAAAATATTCATAATATAATTTTGTGATAGTAACAAAATAAAGATGATTTCAATTTTGAGCAAGAGTAGTATTTAATTTCATACCCTACCCCGTAAACCTTTCAAAATTGATGAAACATCTACTCTCCAAATGCAATGACCTCTTGCACTGGAATCTTAAAGATTCCACCAGAATCATTCTCACTTCATTAAACTTCCCAGGCAATGAATACAAGAATGTGTCATCTTTTCCTTGACTACATCTCAGCTCTGAATTCTTATGGCCTATTTAGACCGGAGGAAATTTATACAAAACTTGAAACGTCACTTTAAATATAGAATCATCGTACAGTGAATAGGGCGTACACTCTGGGTAACAACAGTGTATAACATGACAGCTGACCAATCATTAGTGCGCACTCACAATAAGCCCAATGCATTTACACACTTTTATTTAACATGCTGTTCGGACAAGAACAGGCCCCCATTTCACAAAAGTTGCCATCAGTGACAAATGAAAGTTTTTGTTATAAGCTAGTGAAATCCTTGCTTCTGATTGGTTGTCAACAGATTTTTGTCATTTTTCTTTTGAAAAAGGCTTTGTGAAACGGGTCCCAGGTCCCTGATTCTTAATTTAAAGCTTTTTATCTTTCATAACAATGCTCAGACATACAGTTCATTTTGCTATACAACATATATTTATGTTGAATGTTTTCTATTGTTTAGACTAGTTTTTCATGTTATTTAAACATGGGGGGGGGGGGAGGAGGATTATCAATCTTTGTTTTCTTCTCAAAACAATACCCTAATATATGTGTCACGATCCAACATTTCATAATACAATGGTTAGAATAGAAAATAGTACTTATAATAGATTTTTTTATAAAGCCGTACATCAATTTTTTGGGGCTGTGTAAATGGGGTTTATTCATTCACACAGCAGGAGCACATGCCCCGATGGCCTTGTGTCATTGGTATCCAAGGGTTATCAGTCAGGTACATAGCATTTATCAACATGATATGTTTGCAGAAAGAAGACGCTACTGACATCACAATTTAAAGGCCATTCATTCATCCATGAAATACACATAAATATTGTTCCAAGGACTGTGCACTGACCCTCACCATTGTGAAACAAAACTAGAGCTATTAGTATTGAACATTATAAGTTTTGAATGGTTTTACATAATAATTGAACTTATGAAACATATATTGTTTTGAATGTGGTTAGAGTTTATAGAGCTCTCTACTTCAAAAGAATAAATTGAAATATTTCATCATCAAAGTCTGTTTTGCAGAAAAAAATATAGGCTCACTCATGTTTCTCTAACAAAAATCCCTCTCCCTCTCTTTCTCAATCTCTTTTCTTTTTTCCCAATCTTTCTCTCCTTTTCCCCATCTTTATATCTTTCTAAAGTTCATCTCCTTTATCCTTGTTTCCAGACCAATCCTGAGGACCCACTCTATTCCACTTTGTCTTTAAACAAAACACAGAGTTTACTCTTGTACAACAACTTATAGCCAAATTAATTAAGGGCCTTCATTTATAAATATCTAAAACAAAATCATCAAAGGATTCGGCAGGCACAAACTATTCTATCCGTTCCTTGAATCTTTACGCCACAACCTCTAAAATATCGTAGGAGGAAGTTATAATCTACCAGTTTAGGGTGCTCTTTTATCATCGTTCCCTGCCGTTTTGACACGACTTCCCAAATTAGCACGCCCCCCGAAGCCAATCTAATTTAGTTCAGGCATTTAACTGTCAACTATTTGAACTTTGCAGCCATCGTATCTATAGTCTGTCAGCTCATAACCCCTTCTGTAGAGACAGATGTACGATGACAATGAAAACATATGAGTCCGTTCATGTCTATACGACGTGCTGAGCTTAACCCCGGTATTTATTTTGGTTCTAAGACCAACTGATGTAAAGGTACATCTACAAGTTTGTATTACTCGTAATTACAGATTCTATTAATCCTTTTACAGAAAATTAGGTTCCTTTCAGAATGAGATGTGAAGAACTCTTTGTCAACTTTTCAGAGCTGAGATCTGCTTCTACGTAACTCTTTGATCGAAGTATGTTAATAGTTCCCTTACTTACGGGGACATATCAGCTGATATCTAGTAAAGAATACATGTGATCTTGCAAACATCCTTCCATATGACATCATACTACCTATACCATTTATCAATCTGTCAATTCCACAAAATATCAACCTTCTTTCAAAATTGTTAAGTGTATCATATCCAGAGTTTCAAGACTGGTGAATGTCTACTTTAAAATTGTTAGTAATCTATTGTTCATAGAATGTGACACCATCTTTTCTAAAAGCATTTGTACACATACAGTGAACTAAATTATTGATAGGCCTTGTTAATGTGATGTTTTTTGTGTTTTTCATAACTCAAGAATGAAAGTTGGACTGGTTGAATCATGGCCTTTGTGGAATACTTTAATATGTAAGCTTTCATATGTCACATTCTTAAGAAACATAAATTGGGACAAATACATTTTTCAAAGCTTAATAACTTACGAAACTTGGTAAGAGTATGAATAACTTATTTGTTAACTATAAATCTACTTCTGAGCTCTTCTCTGCTCAAACTGTAGATGGATTAAATGGGTTTAGAATAGAAGATTCTCAAGAAACATGAATTGGGACAAACACATTTTTCAATACTTAAAAAATTACAAAACTTGGTAAAGGTATGAATGATTTAGTTGTTGACTGTAAATCTAACTCCTCAGCACTTCTCCACTCAAAATGAAGATAGATTAAATGGGTTTAGAATGGAAGACTAAAGAGGGCCAGAAGCAAAGTATCCCTGGAATCCCTGAGTGTCATTTTACAATCCGATAGACTCATCTTCCAATCGCACTCAATGCTTCTATACTGTGTTTCTATACCAGGTATCATTTTACAATCCCATAGACCCTATCCTTCCTGTAGCCCTCAATGCTTCTATACTGTACGCATGGATGAATTCACATCTCATATCTTATTCTTTTGTTATCATCATATTTTTTAAGTTTGTGAAAATTTCCTGCTATTTTTCTTCTTCTTGAGAAAGTGACATATAAAAGTTTACATCTAACAGTATTCAACAAAGGCCCTGATTCAACCAGTCCATCTCTCATTCTTGGTTATGAAAAACAAACAAAAATATCAAATTTACAAACTGTAGCTAAATACATGTACAGTGTCACTCCTACCATACAAAGAATTAATTATCTTTTTCTTTTACTTATAGATGCTTCTTTTCATATCTCTGAAATCCCTGAGTGTCAATTTAAAATTAAATAGACCTCTATTCCTATAACTCTCAATGCTTCTATACTCTATGCATGGATTTTTTAGTATGTACAGTATATGTAAGCTCAGGCCCGAAATTCCTTTAAAAAAATTATTGAATTATCATATTGGTCATAATATTCGGTATTCCCTGCAGACTTTTACTACTAAATTTTCTTTTTTAGTATCCCTCCAGGGAAGAAGGCCGGAGTTATATGTTTGTAGCAGAACATTTGCTAGCTGCAATGCATAAGTCACAATCTATTCTAACTTGCCAATATTGTAATAAAAAGAAGGCCAAATATACAGTACAAGATGTATTGTTTCTACTCCTTCAACACACGATGACCATAATCAAGACTACTCATCAAATTAATACGATTATTTTTTTTTTATATCATAATCAATAATAATATTAATCATCATCAATAGTGATCTGTCAGTTTATGACAGGTTCAGTGACCCATTCAAAATTCTATATCAAATGTCTCTCCAAGTTTCGCTCCAAGTTCCTCGGTCTTGAGCCAACCGTTTCATCGTTTCATACCCAGTTGCTCTGTATTAATATCTTGTGTAAAATATAAATCATAAAATCCTCTTAAATCCTAAAAACTCCTAAACTAATGTGTTAATAAATATTCACATTTGATAGTTATTGCTTTGTTAAATTACAAGTCTCCAAATCCACACAGTCAGACTTGCAAGACTATACTTCAAGGCACTGTCAGGCCGATTAGCGCAAGACTTGTTAAATCTTTATCCCAAATCTTCAAAGTGATTTAGGAGAGAAGGGATTTATGGCTCTGCCACGCACTTCTGCTATCTGCTTTGGATGTTAAAGTACTGCATGGAATCTGTGATTCTTCTTATGTGTATTCCTGCTTGTACCTTCCTACACCTCTTAAACTGCTTTCCTATATTTCTAGAATCCTGTACTATTGTAATGGCTTATCTCTCCATCTACCTCTATCTATCTCTTTCTTTCTGTGCTACTACTTCAAATGGGGACAATAAGAACACATGCCTCTCCCTTCACCAACACAGGTGCGAGCACTATATAACTCTCCCTCTCTCCTATTTCTTTTTCTTTCTCTCTTTCTTCTTCTCTTCTTAAGTTTGTGCACAAAAACCCATTGATGCCTATTATTGAGCAGACCATCATGCAATCAATGCCTCCCTCCCCCTTTCTTTCTCTCTCTCTCTCTCTCTCTCTCTCTCTCTCGTTATCTCCTCTCTCTCTCTCTCTCTCTCTCTCTCTCTCTCTCTCATCTCTTGCTCTCTTTCTCTCTCTCCTTCATCCTCTGTTATTAACCCTCTCTTTCTTTCATTCTTTTTTATTTAAAAAACTACTCCAAATTCAGATCTGTGAGGTTTATGGCAAATGAAAGTTAAAGGAACTGCACTTACTGTAGGAGAAAAATATATTAACTATTCAACCAATGATGATAGTTTTAAATTCTTTTCCAGTCGACTGAAGGTTCACTAGCCTGAAGTTCTGCATGCAAGACCAAAGACCCAAGCTTTGAGGATCAGCCTGACAAATGATTTTGTTTGCAAGACAAATTTTGTAGATCTATAGTGGACAGCAGCCTAATACAGGACTTCAGGAACCAAAGCTTACCATACTGAGAATACATTCTCAATGTAACGTCAAGTTTGTTTTTAACCAAATTAATTAAACATTTATACGTGTACAATGAAAGATCATAATAGCTTACCCCGTGATCGTTTCCGTTATGACTAGCACCGTTTCCATTTGCTTCTTGTTTTTCTCCTTCATCTCCTCCTTCCTCATCCTGTAAAACAAAATAAGAAAAATGAGAGGATTTTTATTAACATTGACATAGTATAATGCAGGATGCCATTTCAATTATGAGATTTTATTGAATGTATTCACAGCAATGATAGCAGATTATGAAGCATTAATATTCTTGATATAACATGAAAAATACAATTTTGCTCAAAAATGCAAAAGAAGAGCACTGAAATATCAAACTATGTACATAACAGCTCTCAAGAGCCCCCCTCCCTAAAAATATATCTCTTTACTCAACCCCCCCCCCCCATTTTCTCTTCTCCTCTCCCTATTCTTCTCTCTGTTTGCCCCCCCCCCCTCCTCCTCCCCCTCTCTCTCTGTCTCTCTGTCTCTCTCTCTGTCTCTCTCTCTATCTCTGCATCCATTCCTCTCTTTCTCTCTCTCCCTATCTTTCTTTTCCCAAGCTTTATATTTTATCACTTTCAAATACATGTACCTAAAGCCTCTACATAATATGCTAGAGATTGAGCCCCACATCATGAGGAAGACCAAAGCTCCCAAAACACTTCAATTGTAAAGCAGTAAACAATTTGTGTACAGGGCTTGTTTTCACGATTTCCTCCCACATTCCTCACCCATTGGGAGTTCATGACCCAATTTACACATAATCAATGAATGGCGTAGCCACTAGGCTTGTTGATGAATAGGGGGGGGGGGGGGGGGGTTGACACTCAAAATCACAGAGACACATATAGTTGGGGTAGGGTAAAAGTCTTGGTGGTAGTGACCCCTAAGTTCTGCGGTTCACGTCTTGACACCTAAAGGCTTGTTCAGATATATATGACGTTGCGAAAACGTTGCGAAAACGCTGCGGTTTTTTATGATGGCGTAAAGTGTAATATGCTCCACATTTCTGAATCGTACGCAGATTTCAGTGGATATGCTGAAGTCCTATGTAGAGCACAATTGCCTTTTAAAAAAAAGATATGGCAGCTTTTTGTGACGGTCTACTGTGCCATATCTAAACAAGCCTTAACTTAGTTTGGTGAATGACTACATTTTTTAACAGATGAACAGAGGGAGGGAGAAGGGCATGTCCCCATTGTGCCCCTGGCTACACCTCAGTCGATGAGTACTCACACCACTGAGGTCATAGACCTCTGAATATTATCACGCAATTTCAGAGAATTTATGGTTTAGAAAATGAGCCTCCGCTGGTATCCCTCTTGCTGAGTCCCTGGCTAGACTGGTCTCATTATGCTGAAATCCACTAAAATGCCCCCTGGTTTGGATTTCAATCATTATTCAAGTAAGGGTGCGAAATACAGGCTAATCTTAACCAGATGGTTAGGGACTGCATGAGGCAAGCAATATTCACATACATGTACCCTTGTATTTTACAACATTTATAATTAAATACATGCAAAATGCATGGGTTGAGGGGGCACCTTAATGCATTAGAATGTTTAAGAAAAAGATATTTTATCATTATTTAAGAATAGTTTCTTGTACCCGATATGCAATGTTATAATTTCTGGCAATCGGACTTGTATATCTTGACTCGCTAACATTGCCTCAGATTTTGAAACAAAATTCTGGATTTAGCTCATGCTGCAATGATAATTATAAACCTTTAGGTCAGTCAGGAATCCCATGACTTTTACAAGCAGATTGCCTGTCTGATTATCAAGATATTTATGATTGGAAATTAAAATTTCATTTTTTTGTTTTCCTAACAATTTTTATATCACTACAGTCTATTGGGCAAAGGTTTCTACTTTCTTGAGGCACTTCTGGATCATTTTGAAGCACAATATTTTTTAGGGCTTCAATATTACACCCTATCACAGACACTGATAACACGTAGGGCCGTACATCTCAGATTTAACACTGTTAAATGATGCCTTTAAGTTGATATCTTGTAAGTCCTTCCGATCATGTCCATGCCAAAGCATAAGCCCATTGCAGCTGTAGGAGAGACTACCGACTTGCCAGAGGGGACACTCCCAGCAGGACAACCAGGACCTACACCAGCAGGAGATCGTCAAGAACTGACCCAGAATCTTAACTGGATCAGACCGGAAAAGATACAATACCCCTAATGTAATTGGGATGAATATTAACCACAATGACTGTTTACATTCAAGATGTTATATTCTTGTATTAAACTTATTATGATGCAAAGTGATCCAAATCACATTTCATCAGAAAAAAACTATACCCCCCCCCTCCCCCCCCCCCCCCAAAAAAAAAGAACAAGCAAAAGCAAAATGATAAACAAAACCCAAATCAATGAAGAATATTGTAGAAATGTATGTCATCATGTTTGGAGCATTTTCAACACAACATAGAAGAAAAATAAAGAGAGGAAGGGTAGATCTCCTATGTACATGTAACAACTCAATTTGGAGCTTTACCTTTTAGGCAAATTTCATTTACTTCAATTATCATACACATATATTTGCTAGTAGAACTTTTAAAACATTTCCACTTGATTGACATTGTAGCCCTGAGTATAGAGACAGTATGATTTACAATTCTTTAAAATTAATGGTGGATTCTGGTGGACTACTGTAGTGGATGTGAATGTAGGATATCCTACTTCAAACTGATTTACCATAGCAAATAAACCTGTCACTTCTTTAATAGTGCAATAATTATATCAAACTCTTTTTAAAGTCCCTGTCACAAACTGTTTTAGACCTTTCCACAGGCACATTGCTTAGCACTCCTTTTCGTTACTATGAGCCAATTACAACTCCAGGCCTACAAATACATAGCTCTACATCCTTCCTATTAGCTTTTGGACTTTGATCAAACATATATATGTCCACAATATCAGAGGTAGAATACTTTACTAAAGTTGTAAAAGTTTAATTCTCCTATTTACCTGGTAAAGTAAACAACATCAACATAAATGCACAACTACACAAGCTATCAACTTCAATAATCTGCTGTATGATTTGTTAGTTTAATGCCAAATAGAAATTGATAAATGGAGCCAATAAAGGGAACAGGTCACTTTACAATTTCGATGTCATTCTTTGAATGATAACATGTACAAATAAGATGATTCGCACAATGTACACAACTAACACTGATAGTGTATGACCTTCGATCGAGAATGCTCAGTAGCTCATATTATTTACATAGAATCTATGGGATGGATGGCAGAAAACAGAGACGTGTGGAAAAATGTTGCAATCAACCTCCGAACTGGGGGAAATTACCTTGATATTTTAGGATAAAGTTCACAAAGATATCATAACTAATTACATAGTTAACTGTCCCTGAGCACAAAATGAATGGCTAGTGGCTCGCTTAGGACAGCAATTATACACCAGCAATTTAGGAGTGAATTACTTTGAAACCTTGTTACAATTATGGACCATTTTACAATTATTGACATTTCCTTAAGCAGACAGTGTACATGAATAATAGAGGATTGTTTGTATTCTCAGGTAGTTTATACTACAATTTGTCATTTGATTTTTAAAGCAATTTGTAATGGCACAATGTAATGTGTATGATATTGAGAAATTGTTGTAAACATCCCCAATTCAGCCTTTTGCTACAAAGCATTGTCAAATAAAACCATTATTGAATTGAATTGAATTGAATTGAAATGAACAATGTACATTGCTACTTTATGACCTTTGATCAAAAGTGCTCAAATGTTCTGCAAACGAATTGTGTATATTGTTCAAAATTTATGATACTTATCCTACAAATTACCAAACCACAATTGAAGTGCACACTTACTGTACACTTATGACCGAGGACTTTATGAATGAATTCTCAAAATTGAAAAATTGTAAATAACGGTCATCTGTCGACCATCCACCCAGTTGAGTCAGTACCTAAATAAAGTTGACCCCCAAAGAAAACAATGGATTGAAAAGCATTTTTAACTTTGGCCGTTGTTGTTACGATTTCCAACTACAATGACAGTGTAGCAGCGTGTCTCATTGACAATGACATGCGAGTCACACTTTTCAAGGGCAGAGCGTGGGTAGTTTTAACCGTCGGTATGTCATTGGTAAAAAAGAGTCAACAATGTGTTTTGATTTGAACGATGACTGTCTGTGAATGGTTTGACAGTTTGATCACGCACAATCACTATATGCCTACATTGTAGATACAGACATCATGTGTCACTATGTGGAAACCGGGCATTGTGAATAATTATTGCTTTAATCAAATACTCTGAAGAGCCTGAAATATTGTCAGGGGTTTGTCTAAATTAGCAACAATTAATGTATGCAATTCCATGAGCACAATCAAAATCACTGACTTTGTACTATTTATGTTATGGGTGTTTCTTTTACAGACCCTTAATTGATGGTACAGTGCTCAATCCAAGTTAGCAAGAATCATATTTATACATTCAGCATTAAAGAAGGAAAAACTAATTTTGTTGGTAACTTGTGAAATGAAGAGCCTGCCACCAATGATACTGTCACATATATCCCAAGGAATCGTGCTCAAGGCGCACCTAAGAAGTACTTATATCATCTGGCTTTAGCCTACATAGCTGCCGTAATGTACTGTAACTGTAAGCAGTCAAGGAATTATTTTCTACCAGGTACCCATTTGTTATACACCAGGGTGGAGAGTGGCAAATGTACATTAATGCCTTGCAGCAGAACTTGAACTGTGTACAATGTGATCCACAGTTGATGACATCTCAACATTGTATGTAAGGCCTTTGAGGCCTTTGACATGACACATGGCATCCATATTTATGCACAATGCTTTTAATGGATGATTTAGGCCTATTACCCTTCTTCATCTTCTTCTGGTAATCTTTAAAGGGATCGTTTAACAATGTTAAATCTGAGATACACGGCCCTAAGTGTTATCAGTGTCTGCGATATGGTGTAATATTGAAGCCCTAAAAAAGTTGCGCTTCAAAATGATCAAGAAGTGCCTCAAAAAAGTAAAAATCTTTGAGTGACCAGTTTTACCATACTCGTTTTCCCCAATAGACTGTAGTGTTATGAAAACCGTCAGGCGAACGGTTTTCAAAATTTGTAATTCCAATCATAAATATCTTGATAATCAGACAGGCGATCGGCTTGTAAAAGTCATGGGGCTCCTGACTGACCTACATGTAAAGGTTTATAATTATCATTGCATTATGAGCTAAATCCAGAATTTTGTTTCAGAATCTGAGACAAAGTTACCGGATCCCTTTAAAATGCTATGTAGCCTATCAGAAAGAAGAACTACCGGTAATGATTACAGGCGGTGTGAGGAAGAAAAATGTATTTTACTTGAGGGATAGGCATTAGATGCCTCAGGAGTAGTCCCTGGAAGTTCTCTGGATTATCAGCGTGCACTACATTCAGACATTAAAAACAGAGTTCATTGTTCTTCTCCATGTAAATCTGATAACAAAACAGGTTCATTAATTAGGGACAGGGTTTTTATCACTCATTAATTATCCACTTTACAAAGATAGTTGATACGAAGTGCATTCAACAGAATGAACCGAAACCTGATCTTGTATTCATGAGCCTTATAACCTTACTATACTTTAACCCACTGCTTACTGGAACCGGGTGGATCCTGTATTAAGCCTATGGAAATGAGATAATTCAGCAGTCAACAGGTTATTGACTCGATCTTACTCAGAGGTGTAAAGCTTACAATCACACATGAGTTTTAATGGATCATAAAACCTGAAACTGCATGTAGCTGGATACAGTTGACTTATTTTTGTTGACAAAAGGACCGTTCATTAACTTGAGACGTCCATTACTTTATCAGAAACGGTCATAAAAGTTAGACATTTTGACAACCAAGAGATACAGGTGTAGCTAACTAGCTATATACCTGCCAGTACTAATACATGTACATGCAAGTCATTGACATTCAGGGCTTTTAGAATGTTAGAATTATGACCATAGTAACCATCAATTATACATGTATGCTAATACTTCAATGCCAACACCCGATCCGGCGTCCTCCACTGGACCAGGCTTGTGTAGTGACTCAAGAAGAACAAGATGCTAATACTTCATTAAGGTTTCTAAAGGCAACTTGAAATTACTCATGGCCTTGAACAAAACCAACAAAATGCAAAGCTCATTTAAAATCTTTTATTGCTCAGTTATTGAATGAAAATATAAACTACCTCAACTTGTATATCTAATGTTTTGAACACAGAACAGCTTGACAATCTCCTTAACATTTTTAACTGGTTAGTGAATTGTGAAGTCACATTGATTACTGGTATAGATAAAATTAAAATGGAAACAAAATTGACGAAGCACTATTGAAAACTTGATTTCTTCTTGAAATATTATTTGTGAAACATATATTAGGTGGTAGTGTAGTGTAAAGGTTAAGAAAAGTTCTGTAAGAGATTTGGCTAAAGTTTGATTCTTGTGTGTACAACCATGGACAACCGACTCAACAAAAGAGCGATACTTAAATGGCTTCAACTTATCTACTTCATCTATTGCAACAATAAAAGTAGCAAACCTACCCAAGAAACTGCTTTTATGTTAAGTGTTTTGATTTAGAACCTTTCAATTTAGCCCTACGTGAGCAGCAACACGAGGGGATATATACAATAGATTTCCCAACTGACTGACTTTTATATGGTTACTTTTAAAGGGGGATCTACATGGAGAATTGTAAATGATATGTCTCAATAACATAGTGTGAAGAGTTATGTGGATATATGGGTACATATCTTGTTCTGGTTGCCTTCGGTGAAGTCAATTTGTGTACTGACTGGTATAAGAATTTAACATCTTTTCTGACATTTTCCTAAATGGCTGATCATGTATCAATTAAATGATGTGACTGTTTAGGTCAGCAATCTATAACAGCCAAACTACAAATCAATTCTTGAGGAAAAAAATTATGTTAACCTACCAGTAAAACCAATAAGAAAGGTCTTGGCTTCACATAAACCTAGATGCATCAATTACTAAAATCTAATTTTCTTAATATTTATTATGCCACAGCCAAATACTTGTTTCAACAAGCAAACTAATTTCCATAATATAAATCTCTGATACAATTGATTAATTCTAAAGTTATCTAACACCTTTAACATTATGTGTGTAATACATTTTTCATTTTAAACATTGTATTTCCACTTGGTTCCACCTTTAATATGAACCCACCTCATTAAAAACTGGTGCAATTTCGACAAACCTTCAAAGAGATTTTGACAATTTGAGCCACAATAGGACATGGCCTTAGATAGTGCTTCTAACAGATTTGAGCATTATCCCCCCTCTCTCTCTCTCTCTCTCTCTCTCTCTTTAAATCACAGGGAAAATAAAACATGTACAGTTGTAATTCATCTAACTGTATCTAACGGTGGGGAAAATACACAAAGGTTGAATAATTGCCTTGATTCTTAGTTACAGAGTATGTCAGAAAAACAGATACCATTTTCTACAAATTATAACAATGATTTCAAGGGAATACTCATTTCCTCTATACTCTACTATGTAATGTCACCATACAAAGACAGCAGAATCAATGTCCAGCATTTCAAAAGTATTGTGTTGTGACACTTAAAACGCTGAATTTAACACTACATAGGTTGCGTCTTGCATGTTAAAAGTGATTTACATACATGTAGACCATATACTTTTAGGAAAAAGATTGTTGATTGCAAACTTTACCTTTTACAGTGGCATACTATTTACAAGGGGACTGTCAATTACCGGTACATGATTTGACATAATATTTGTTACTGGCAGCTGCTGATTGTATTATTCTAAATAACCCACTGCCATTTAAAAACAATGCATGAATGCTCTTGGAATAGAAAATTAGGAAAAGATTTCTTTCTCTTTTGTAATTTTTCTTTTAATTCTGATCATATACTCACTAATACCACTTTAATATTTGCAATATTTGACTCCCAGGTACCTTGTAAACACACAAGATTTAGTGGCTGGGATATGCTGCTATAAATCTCTGAGAAAATGACAAATGTCCTGCAGTGCTTCCAAACTGAAGTGGTATTTTGCATCAGTACATTATTATACACATTCCCTCCCTATATTTGGAAGATTGTAAGTTGAGTCTCTTCTCTATCCTTCTCTTGCTATCTTCCCTTTCTACCCCTCCCCCCTTCAACCCATCTTCACTATCTTGGTATATTCTTTTCAATAATTCCTCCCTTCCTATCTTTATTTCACTTACCAGTACATCCCTTTCTCTCACTTCCTCTATCTCTTGTACATTATGTTTTCCTTAAATTTCTCTCCCTTTTCTGATGTATTGTATCTCTTTGTCTCCCTTGCTCAGTGCTCACACACTCTTTCTTTCTCTCTCTCTCTCTCTCTCTCTCTCTCTCTCTCATTCCCCCTCTCTCTCCTCCAGAGTCTCTCTTCCTCTCTCTCTCTCTCTCTCTTCTTTTTTGTTCTATTACTAAACCATATATATAAAATATACAGGCCACTCTTCTTTATTCCATTACTTACAAATGTCTCACATAACATTTGAAATGTCTCACATCTCTCAAACATATTTGCTTGAAAGCTTGAAGCTTCACTTCTGTAAGTTCTGTGCATCCTTCATTAAAAGGGCTTAGGTTACAATTTTACCAATCAATTGATGTAAATTTGATCTATAGATGTCAATCATCAAATGTGCTTGAATATACACAATGGGATGTTTGCATGAAACAAAAACAATGCCTCAATTCTAACATTTATCAGTGAATGCATGTGGGCCTGACCTTGAATACAATGCATGCTACCTGGCTAGACAGGCATAGAACTTCATAAGAAAATATGTCAAAATTTATATAATATGACGTTATACTGAATGAAAATGTATTGTGACTGCACTGCTATGCTTCGATAGCTTCCAGATTTATAATACAAGCCATGGACGTTTTTGGAGCGCTCAAACAAAATGTCTCTAATTATAGCAACGACAATAACTCACTTCTATACTGCAGACATGCAACGGTAAAGGTTTTGTAATGGATGGGGCATAAATATGTTTATCCTCCTTGACAACAGTTTATCCAACAAAGCATTTTCTTTTGGGAAAATCAATATTCAATTGATGGTCCTTATCATCTTCACCAAAACTTAATCAAACATACAGGAGTACACTTTGGAAAGATAGGGACTACGTTTGACAATCCTTTATTTCATGTTTAATCAAATTAATGTTTGAGACTTCAGTCACTTCATAATAGATCTACATTAAGCTCTACATTGTACATAAGGAGCACTTGCTTTAAATGATTCATACAGTCAACAACTACATGTAAACATGATGAAGACTTCATACTTCCAAATATATGACCTACGGGTTTATAAGTCACAATACAGGTCTTTTTATTTTGATGCTACCTACATTTAACAACTGAACTATTTATACTCCTTGTAAATGTCATATTTTTTGTGTTTTCATATTAACACAAGGATGAAAGGTGGACTAGTTCAATTAGGGACTATGTTGAAAATTTTAATATGTAAGTTTAATGTGCCACATTCTTAAGAAACATCAATTGGTACAATTCAGTTTTTCATATACTTAGCATGCTTATGAAATTAAAAAACTTGGTAAGGGTGTGAATAATGCAGTTGTTAACTGTACATTATATTTCATAATTATCAGGTGGCAACTTCAGTGAAAATGTCTGACAAATTATTTCCCTAAATATGTCATTATCCACTTAATGAAAGCACCCTTTGCGGTTTATGACTCTAATTATTATTTCCTTGTTGTCTTCTCCAACATTCAATAGCAGGTATGCTCACGGTATGTTTGCGGAGAGGTCTCAGTGGGTGATTTCATACCAAAAACACAGTCACACATGACTCACTTACTCGTAATAAAC
This sequence comes from Strongylocentrotus purpuratus, assembly GCF_000002235.5. Lineage (NCBI taxonomy): Eukaryota > Metazoa > Echinodermata > Echinoidea > Camarodonta > Strongylocentrotidae > Strongylocentrotus > Strongylocentrotus purpuratus. The sequence goes on from NW_022145551.1 coordinate 511,603, forward strand.
AGCATGTTGAGCATGAAAATGAAACCAGCTTGATTTCTTTGAAATGATGGAGTAAAATATGTGCTTGCAATTTCTAATGTGCTTTGTAATTTCTATAATATGTGCTTTGCAATTAAAGTCCCACTATATTCATTTGCTTTCAATGTTCTTACCCTGCCCACTCAGTATCTTGTACTCCTAAACTCATAAATTTGTAAAAAAATAAGGAAAATTACTTTGTTTTCTCTCTTTCATCCCACTCCCTCTCTCTCTCTCTCTCCCTCTCTCTCTCTCTCTCTCATCCTCCCTCCTTCCCTCCCTCCCTCTCTCTTTCTCTCTCTCTCTCTCTCTCTCTCTCTCTCTCCCTTCCTCCTTCCAGCACCACCCCTTCCACCTCTCTCCACTATAACCACAAGAATACATTTTAGTTTATGCAACATTAAATTTTGTCAGATATTTAAATGGCCCCGTGCATTGTGATTTACCTTGATTATAACCCTAAACAAATCGTCTCAATTGTCATTACTTGCAACAGTAATCAGTTCCTGTCTGGTGCTGGTCTTAGTCCACAATGGGTGAGGATTTTTCACAAAATTCTCATTCACAACACAAGTCACAAATGAGTTATTAAATACAAAACATTTTGACCATGTTTTTATTCCCTAATCACTTATACTAGAGTCCTTCTTAACCCTTATCCTTAAGACTCATTGTGTTAAGCTTTCAATAACTCTAATCTATTCTTAGTTCAGCCTCGTAATTTTGCAAATCTCTAAATCCTTAGAATAGGTCCCCTTAATAGCCAATATAATCGTATAAAATGATTTAAAATAGGCTGTTAGGGCTAATTCCCATAATACCCCAAATATTCCAGGATATCACACAAATTGGTAGTCATTGTGCAATGTAACTATTGCACCAATTAAGGATGCTTTTCAATCATAGAAACATATGTCGAAGGCTGTCTCTCTCAATGTGATTTAATTCAAAATTGATTATTAAATTGATTATTTTGAACAGTTTGAAATGATCTATATAATCTGAAAGACATGCTTGCCCTTTCTTAATAATCCTTCATCACTAGGCACTAGCATTACTCATCATTTCCCTATATATTCTTGTAAATTAAATGCATAATCCGAATTTAAGTATAACCTTCCCTTCATTTTCCCCTAACATACTGATTGTTAAAGATAAAGACCAGTTCTGGTCATGTGATTGCATTGTGAAAAAACGTTGTGGAATCGCTCAGAAAAGGTTAATCATCTAACATAAGTATTGGTGTGTACTACAAGGTTCTGGAATCATCAAAATGATAAGAAATTTGGCCCAGTCTTGGTAAAGTTACAAGCACTGTACACAGAAAGATGTATATGGGACTACACGACACGTGCGCGATATCTATCCGGTCCAAATAGGTATTATAATTTACCAAATATATCAATTAGTAGGCGGTTTCTACTGCAAAATTTGTATCATCACGTATTAGTCAAAACATCATCTTTCACATGAGTGGTAATAAGAGTTTCCATTTCATTTTTTGAGAGGGGGGCGTTTCCAAAACTGGTCTTTACCTTTAAGAGTTTCATTCTCTCCATGTGTTATAAGAAATATCTCAACATCTATTTTATAAGTTTTAGGAGGTTGATGTCCTGAGTTATCTAATAATCTTCTAAAGGTCTTTTCATGCTAAGAAACTGGAGATTCGGTATTAAACCATCACAGTCCGTTGCTGATTCGTTGAAAAATTATTCATGCATTATAACCCCCTTTAAATTCCCTTTTCACCCAAGTCTATCCCAAAATCCAAATCCAAAATCCCTCCGTCTTCTGTCTCTTTCCTGATTATTTTATCAACTTCTTAGTGACTACTTAAGAAGATGACTCATCTTTCTCTAAAGTAAAGAAAAGTTTTGTTCAATTTCCTCCCAGCATAACAAATTTGTCATCTTTCATCATTTTAACAAGTTACCTCCATCTCATTTTGTAATCTTCAAATTCACCTCCTGCTTCTTGACTTCTTAAAACAGATAGGAAAAAAAATGCTGATTTTGTTTTGTTCTACTTTTCTCTAGTTCAGCATACATCAGTTCAACTTTCTTTTAATTCTTAAATAACTTTTCTGCTTCTTGATTACTTTTTTGTTAATAAAGAGGGGAAACAAGATGAATGATCACCTCAAACCTTTGCTTCGTTCCCCAAGCTAAGCTTTCTGACACAGTGCAAATAAATGTCACCTTGACCCGTTAAATACCAGTCTAAAGGAAACATCAGCCCCTGTAGAAGCACAGTTTATCCATCTGACGCTCAGGGGATGGCTAAAGAATACAGCAATGAAATGTCATCTACTTCAGATCACGTTCTCTGAGCGTTCTGCAAGCGTCCCCCAATCAGGGTCAAGATAGCAAAGACGTTTTTTTAGCTATGTGTGTACACATCTTGAGCGCATGCAATAGGCCAGGGAGGTGACAGGATGGCCAAGTAAACCGAGGGTATCAAGAATTATTCTTCCTCATGAATTATTTCAATGATGCATGGCTATTAGCATCATCCATTGTGATCTTGTTATCAAATTTTATATATGAATTCAAAGGTGGATTCAATGGACAGGGGGGGGGGGGGGTGAAGTGACAAGTGAAAACAACTTGGAGCAACTTTATATCATTAACAATTAGCAATAGTTCATAACAACTCTTATCCCCCCCCCCCCCTCCTTGAAATATTGTCATTTGATTCCAGGAATGGGTGTACATGTATGGACAACATCTCATATTTCTACACAGGAAATATTTGTTTATAAGTTCTCAGCAACATGAATTTATAAAAATGCCAACATCTTCACACATACATACCCTTGCGTCAAAGTCATGAACAAACTTTGGTACATGTACACGTAGCCTTCTAATATTGTCAAGTAAGTCACATGCATGAACCACAAACGAGTCCCAGTACCTTTTTCTTTTCTTGTTGCTAAGATTGCTATTTCAATGATGTTCTTGCAGATCTTGTTTTCCTCTCAAAGATTCCCATCCATATTTAGTACCCATTATGGCCTCTGACACTATAGAAATACATATGTGACTGTAATCCTAAAATATACTGCACCATTTTCAAAAGAAAAGAAAACAGTGTATTTAGGATTTGAAGGAGCTTAAATCACTGCACCTGTGTTTCTATATATAACCCCTCAACTTTAATAAATCTTATTCTTGGGGAACACAACAAATCATAAATCACTCCAATGTTTCCCATATAGGATTGCAATATCACAGGGCTTTGATTACAACCATTCCCGACTTTCAAGTTTTGATGATGTAAAACTAAAAGATCGGATGGATGCATCAATACCTTATGAGAGATCCTTAGTCTCGTATCACTTCAATCAGACCTTTCTTAATTGCTTCACACAATACTTCAGCGTAGTGTATACTTACATCTAAAACCACGATACCCGTTCCTCTACGTTTTTCTCTCTTCTTGCCGAACCTTCCTCCCTTTCCACCCTTCGCTCCTCCTCCTCCTGCTCCTCCTGCTTTCTTTTCTCTCTTCTTTCTCTCCGGCCTTCCTCCGCTCGCTCCTCCAGCAGCCCCCTCCTCGCCTCCTTCACCCGACCCCGATGCAGCGGCGCGTTCCCTTCTCCTTGCCGCTATTCGACTAGCGGCATTCGGCTCCATATCATCTGCCTCGCCGTTGTTTGCCATGGTTTTAATCCCTCAAAACAAAATACTGTGCTATTCCAAAAAGTTCCAAAGGGACGAAATCAGGTCGAGCAGACGAAGAAATTCGGGAAATTCCGCTGCCTTTTCCCCCGAAATCCGTTTATTCCTACTTCAGGCCTTTTACGGCCAAATTCCTAACTGGGCGATCCCGTGCGTACAACTTTCCGCACTCGCTGCTCGAATAACTCCACTACCAAGCGAGCGGGGCCACGAAACGGGATCTTTTGCAGACGACAGATTTTATGTTCAACGGAGCCGTCCAAAGTCCGCCGCGCTTTTAGAGAGCGCTTTTCTATGCAAAAGTCTATCCGTTGTGTACCCACTTCGCATTCACAAAAGAAGACATTAAAAAGACGTGAATACTCTTTTACGGATTCTCTTTTCTTCCCTCTTTCTTCATGGAGACTAGAAAAAAAGCCTCTATTCACAGCTTGCTACAAAAACACCCCATTATTGAGGTATTCGTTAACCCCACAACAACCAAGCCTCATGAATATAACCCAGGCTTATTAAACCAGGGGCTTTATACTAAACGTAAACATTAACACAGCAGGATTAACCTTCCGAAAGTAAACTTTGCCAAGTACACCCAAGTAACTGTCCTTCAGCTATTGTTCGCCGAAAATAAACTAAAGAAAATGCTATGTGATCGTGCAGCCTACTTTACATGACGGTTGTATTTTGAAAGTTTTTCACTTGTTCTCAGAACTTCGTTTATAGTGGTGGTAAAACGTGTCGGTTGCAATCTGGTGGTGGCGCCATTTTAGAACTTGCCGGATTCACAATAGAATGTTTCTCCGTTGAGAATGAGTTGAACTTCGAAGACAAAGAGCGAAGATAAATATTGACACCAGTATAGTTTTTGTCAGTGGATGTTAACTTCCAGAAGGTTTCATTGATGGTTGTAACAGTAACTTATTCCAATCTGGAGGCGGTGCCATTACTAAAATCACTAAATGAATCATCATCAATCATGGTTCCTCATTTTACCACCGAGCATAATACTGCTAGCACAAATATTATCTAGTTACTTTTCTATCTATAGTGTTATCTGATTTAATATTAGACATAGAAGATTCGATCCTTACTAGTACTTGCACAAACTGATTCATCATCATCCTCTTACCCAAACTCTTAAAAATATAAAGTCATGTTTTTCGGATTTGTAAAAGTTAGATTATCGACAAAAAAAGTTATAAGCTTCCACTTTTGAGACGCTAATCCTTTGAAATCCCAATGATAATTATGTGGGAGAGAGAAATGAGAGAGAGAGAGAGAGAGAGAGAGAGAGAAGGAAAGACAGATTGCAATCATTATCAAAATCGCTCCGTACAGTCATGGTTTTTCATTAAAAATAGGATAAGAATACCACCGAGTATGCACTGCGAGCACAAAGTCAGTTATGAATAAAAGTGGACTCAATTTGTAACTCTATCTATAGGGTTATCTGTTATAATATTAGACGTGGTCATCCCATTTGCTTGACTCGTTCACTTCTCAAACTCCTATGAAGGTGTGTGTGTTTTCGGATTAAAAAGAAAAAGCTTATCAACAAATTTGCTCTAAGATAGAGCTGTTTAGAGGTTCCTTGTGCTAATTACAATGTTCATAAACATTCTCACACTTTCATGATACCGATCTGAATCCGAGTGATTCCTCTTATCTCTATGCTTTTTAGCACCTACTATAAATCTTCTCAATGCACTGGAAGTTGTTAAATACAACATTGGCGTCATAATTGCATTCTCTGTACGTCTTTCATTGGTATACATTGATAATATCTAAAATGGCTGTGCAAGAAATCAATGTGATTTATAGAGAAAAAATAAACTATAATAGAAAGAAAAAGAATTAAGAGAGACAGAGAGACAGAGACAGAGAAAGAAAGTGAGATATATATGGAGAGAGAGAGAGAGAGAGAGAGAAAGAGAGAGAGAGAGAGGAGGGGGAGGCACAGGAAGAGCAATGCAATATTCAGTGAACATTGTATTTCATTTTAGTTATCAGCTAAGTGTAAAACTATTGTAAATTACGATATGCTGAAGTTATGGGAATTGGGAAATAAGCGAGAAGATGAATCGGGGTAATTATAATTATGTGATTTTTTTTTTGACAAGCAAAAGCGAGGCAACTGGCAATCAGTCATTCATCTACGACGCTACCAGTAGTCGAGCGCCATCTCTCGACTGCAGTTGCTATGACTACCCTAAGCTACTATCGCTCCAATCGAGTCCAAAGTCCGTAAAGTTATAAATGAACTTTGCAACTCTTAGCCCTCCAAAATATGATTCAGGATAATTTATGACCAACTATGATTATGATACTTATATACATTATCCATTAAAACAAACAGAGATATAACAGCTAGATAGGGGTGTAGAAATATCGGTCAAGTTTGTGTGGACGGTTTTTCGACAGGGTCTGGGCCTGGGGTAAATGCTTGTACCCGTTTCGGATTGTTACGCACAGGTGTAGTAGGGGGTTGAGCATGAGAGCTGTTGCAGGTGCATTCATCTGCAGCAAAACTACGCCCGCACCAGTGTTGGCAGCTCTTGCGCAGATCATAAGCCCAGTCTTTGCAGTGCACGCACGCTTGTATTTACAACTGAGTGTTTGCCAAAGTCCTTAGACGAAGGCTCTTTAATCACTTTGAAAACAGATTAATTACAGATTAATTGCCAGATCTTTAGAATGACACAAGGACTTGGCGATCTCTCAGATCAGCTGAAAGTTTGATTGCCATGGAATGTAACATTTCCTGGCCAGCAGCGACCGAGGTGGATTTCGGCTTCATGTTTTTGGTGAGTGGATTTCTCATTGGTTTGGTTTGGGTTTCGTAGAAAGTAGTAGTCCCGTTAGATCATTTACAACATATTTGAAGACAAATATGATGAGATGATGTTGGAACGAGCATCTTTTAATGAGGAGGAAGTAATTAGTCGAGAAAGTATAGCTTTATGCGGATATTATGTCTTATGATGGCATGTGATTTAATAATATCTGACGTTGGAGTGTGGGAAAATTATACCAAGGCAATGATTTTAAAGCGAAAGGTGCAATTTGCCAATAGTACGGTGGCTCATGATAATGGTGATTAATTGTTATTGGTGTGTGGTGGTAGTGATGATGATGATGGCGGTGGTCATGATTGTGGTAATGATGATGTTATTGATATTGTTATCATTGCATAATTTTGTAATTACATAAATGTTATTAATTTTATGATAATAATAATAGATATAACAATAAAAACAATGATAGTACTACAAATTATGATTATATTGATATTTGATAATCATCACATTATTACATTTTGTTAAAAATTCAACCCAAATTGTTTTTTCATACATTTTAAAAAGAGATCGTTCAGCCATATTCTGTTTGTTTTCTTTGAGGAGAAATATGTAATCTGTGTCTCTAAATCATGGACTAACAAGTCTAGTCTGTCGACACGTACCGAAGAGGAAGAATAATAATGTTTTGTTTTCTCAATCATTTATTTTGATCAAAATTGCTGAACGTGCATTGAATGTTCGTGAAAGTATTTAATTTTATAGTGTAGTAAAGTTGTTAAATGTTAGTTTCCCTTGATTGTTTTTTTTTTGTTCATTTTCAGTTGATGTCAGTGTAAACAATGAAAGGCCATTCTGGCGATGTGATGACCTCCGACCCCAACAAGCAGACCTTTCCACTCATCACTGGAGCCAATGGAGGGGCAACTCTTCCTTCCCTCCCAGATGACACCCTGCCCTCCCCTTCCAAGGAAATGGAATCTCTCTCCTCCAATAGCAAGGCTTCAATAGAGCTGCCCAGACTACTCCAACCCAGGGAGGAGTTGGCTCCCCCTTCTGGGAGGGACAACGATAAAGCGTTAAAACCCAGTCTTCCCCTGGTGAGTTTTCTCTTCACTTACCTTAACCCCATGCAGTCACATGAACGAGACCAATTCCAGATCGACTTAACAGACCTAACAAAACTCAAATGGCTAAAAATCATTAATTTTTAGCTGGTTTGACTGAGGATTGAATAGCTAAAGAGCATGTGGGGTATTATTAACATCCTAATTAACATATTAATATCATCCTATTCAGGTAGCCTGAATATGTCATTTCTGTAATTTTCAGTACCAAAAAGTGTCAAAATTTTTTTTAGATAACAAAGAGTTTAAGCCTTTGATATTTAATGTTTTACAAACCCAAGTTAGGCATGAAATTGCCAATTATTTTGGACACATTTTACCCCAAGATTATGAGCTGAGCTTGAGAATAAATTTCAATGAAATGAAAGAGTTTTTGATTCATTTAAAGTCTATAGAATGTCAATAAAGTTTGAAAATACAGATGAAGAAATGGCTTTAGGATTCTTAACCATACGGTACTTGTATCAATGAATTTAACCTTTTGGAAATATTCTGTTTGTGGTATTTCTATGAACTACAAGAAATATTGCTCTCCCTATGTTCAGTATGGCCCCAATGAAGTGAGCTGCCAGTTGCACTTTGAACAGGTAAAAGTCGTTGTGAAGGAAACATGGTGAAAAATGCTTTACTTTATATTTGCACTGGAAATGATATTTCTGTCACATATGAATAAATATATAAATTCAAACAATGTTATGTGGTTGTGTGGTTATCATGGGCTACTCGGACCTTTTACGATGTCAGTAAGTTTACTTGCTTCACTTTCTAAATATTTTAAGATACACTTTCCTTGGTTTATTGGCTTCATGGGTACTTGGTCGCTGTCAGTTCAAAATGATGCAGTGTATTATTGCAAGAAGTTTGCAGGTAATGGATATGTTCTAGCTCATCTTACCCTTATTCAAACACTTCATCCTACAATTTGATTATGATGTTATTGTGCCTCTTTACTTATGGATTTCTAGGATATGTGTATCTAGGATTTCAAGTTTCAGCATTTGAGGAACATTGTGATTTAAATTGTTGTGCAGAATTTTATTTTCTCTTTTGATTGTTACAGTTTATTTTTCTGTTTGTACTCTCTAAAAAAAAAATCGAGTGATCACGGACATCACTCCTCTGGAGAGTGAAAATGTAGTGAAAATAGAGTGAACATTCACTCTTTTCTTCTTAGAGAGCACTCTAAAATCAATTGACTTTCACTCCTAAACAAGTGATCACGGATGTCACTCCCAAGAAAGTGAAAATAGAGTGAAAATTCACTCTTTTTTTTAAGAGAGTATGAGGTTAGTATCAAACCTGGGCTGTAATCTCAATAGCGTGTCAATAGTGTTATGAAAACTATTATTCAAATTTCTCTCTGTTTTTAATATATTTGTACTTTTTTGGGGCAGTTTCAAGAACTTGGTTCTTCTCTTTTTTGTGACAAGCAAATCATGTGTCTAGGAATTAGCCTACTGATTAAAATATTGATGAAGTTTGCGAAAATAGGCGGATTTCTGTCAGTTCTAGGAGTTCCTGTTATTCTACCGTAAATATTGTTAAATATCAAGATTAAATGAATATTTTCCAGTGTTTGAATAGGTTGTCTGAGGTATGATAATTTTGTACATTAGTGCAAACCAAAAAAACTACTTTGTGGTTCTGTGATTATTCTTAATTTATTTATTGCCATTAATTATGGTTTATTGAATGGAACCAACCTTGACTAGCTTTGCCCTTTGTTTTTAAATTTTCATGCGCAAATACAATGTAGTAATGTACTGTGTATCTGAAAATTTGGTCATGTATAACTGAATGAATTTAAACGTAATTGTTTTATTCATACTCTAAGGTGCGGAGATCTCGTTACAAGCGCTCTGGAACACCACCGGATCCTGACCGTGATCAACTGGCCAGTAGGTTTAATGTGAAAGACTCTCTTCCCTATCAGGCTTGTAATTTCAGGTAAGGATCATCTAAAAAGTTTACCAGTGAAAAAAGAATAAAAAGGTTCATGAAAGCTGTGCGGGATTTAGCTCCTGAAACCTCCAAAGGAGATAAGAACAAATAGGCTCTGGTATAAAATTTTTATAAAAATGATTCTAATGAAATCTCAATGTAAGTACAAATCAGCTAAGAGCTCCAGAAAGACAAAAAAACAGTTATTTACACCATGTTGTGCCCCTTTCATATATACCGTCTAGTGTCCTGAAGAAATCTAGATCTAGAACTGCTGATATGTTATACAGTGCGTCCCAGAAAAAAAGAAACCAAGAATTATTGATGTTATATCATCACTTAATCACAATTATAATTAATAAATGACACATATTTGTAAAGCTTAGATCCTCCTCGGCTTTCATTTGATGTAACTCATATGATGCATATTTCATGCATGAGTGATTAAAAACAATTTGAAGAGAGGAAACTAAATAGTCATTTTTAGGGCGGATCTGAATTTCAAAGAGAAAATCACAATTTTAGAAAGTTTATTTTCTGCCCTTTTATGTGACACCTCAATCAGGAAAAATGAGCCAGGAATAACAAATTTCTGTTGGTTTAAAGTAATGTTTGCATTTCCATAATTTGATAAAATAAATTCGTTTTCACTTGCTGCCTGCTGTAGCAACAAACAGAGTTGACAAAAGACTTAACTCCGTTTCGTTGACGATCAGCCATGCATCAAGTCTTTCGTCTTCTTTGTGAAAGCAGTCTGGAAACTTGTTCAAATATATGCCACATCTTACAAGCAAGGTGTGAAAGTTAGTAGGATTGTTAGGCCAGCATTAAGACCGTCTCCCACGTTGAATGGACAGTTAGAAGAGAAAAGTCCAAGATTAATGTTGATACACTCCTTAACAAACAGAAACCTGTATTAGCATTCTGTTCTTACGCCTTACAAATTGTTAGGGCTATGTTTAGTTTCACTCTCAGTGGCATTGTTTCACACCAACACTATAAGATCATTTACACAACAAGCAAACACCCTCTGATTTTTGTCACATTCTTGAGTTTCATTGTAAGTTGCTAGGCCGCAACTACATGTAAAACACAATTCAAAATTTGTATAAAATACCCTCCTCTGGTGTGTTTTTTTAAAAACTGTAGCAGAAACTCCACTGCTTTTTGCAGTGTAAATTCACACTCTCAAAACACCGGTGAACTGTTTCAGTATTTGCTCTCGTGGCTCTTCTCCATTCCATGCTATCACATGCAGTGCAGTGACAAGTTGCGAACGGGCACTATTCACGAAAACACCATAATTTTTTAATTGAATTAAATTAAATTTATTCCACAAAACATAAAATAAAAGTGTACAAAATGATACATAATCAAATGAAGAAGAGCAATAACAAAATTATAAATACTTATCTAGGTTATCCAATTAAACAACTGGAATTGAATTGAATTGAATTTCTTTATTGTCATGCACAAATAAAAGGAAGCCATAAAAATCATCTTACATTTGTATAAAATATCACAATAAATTAACATAAAACAAATAACTACAAATAACATAATGTAAAATTAACAATGGAGTACCGGTACATCGTATTAGCAAACATTGACAGTTTTTCCAGGTTTCTCTTCAGTACAATATATATATATATGTTTTTCAATTGTTTTCTTCTTTTTTGGCAATGCAAATGGGCCTTCTATATCCTGTATCTTTTTCATAGGCTCTGGCATTTTATATTGACTTCATACCTGGTATCCACTATTCATACCCATTCATTACAATGGATTGTAAACATAGCATCTATTCATTTGTTTGGGTATTACATAACAACCCTCACCTGCTACTTACAGCGTGTCCACACACAAAACAATTTATCCCGAAACTCTATAACGATACGTCGTATAAAGAATCATCGTATAAATTCCAGGATGTCCACACACAAGAAACGTCATCACTAAAGAATCATCGTATAAAATGCCCCCTGTCCACACACAACATTTTCCGTGATTCTTTATAGAGTTTCGCGATAGTGATAAGAGGTCTGGTCTCATTTCGCTCGAGGTCACGTTAAGCCCCGCCCAGTTAGTTACACTAGTTACACTCCCCCTGTCCACACACAACATTTTCCGTGATTAGGCGTGATTCTTTATCGAGTTTCAGTTCGAAACGATGCCCAAACCTGCGTTTCGTTAGACTAGTTTCGTTATACGACGTATCGTTAGTGAGCGTCCACACCTACAATTTTGGTCGTAAAACTATCGCGAAACGGTATCACTATCGCGAAACGGTATAGCTAATCATGATTAGTCACGGAAAATGTTGTGTGTGGACAGGGGGTAAGGTACATGTAATTAATAAGTAGTCTTTGCTTTCAGGCCTTGATTCATATGAGGATATGTTCCATTTTCTTCTTTTCTTTATTTTTTACGGTATGTATATGGAATTCACTAATCATGGATTGTTGAAAAGCTTATTTTGTTTGCATTCAAATGTAAAAAAAAAGAAGATAATTCCAGTAGGTTTGTTATCAATATTTGATTCATTTGTGTTGTTTTGGCTAAACATTCTCTGCTTGCTGAACTTTTGTATGTCTAGATCAAGATTAGATCATGAAACATTTAATTAAAAATAAAATCAGTATAAACCTCTATCAAACAGGGTAAAATCAATTTTGGTTAGAAGTAAACTAAATACACTGAAATATAAACCTTTCATGAATGATATATTGTGAAGGATTGTTTGTTTTTATAGTCTGAACTACTAGACTATATGAGGCTTTCATTTTTCAGAAAAATCAATAATTTTCTTAGAGCTGCCCATGCTGTTGAGCAGACTTTGAAAGAAGGAACCTATTAACCTAGCTTGTATAGGCAAGCAGTGTAACAAGTGAAGTGTTTCTGTAGCTTTTTGTAGTTTCCTTGAAGTCACATGTATGCCTATATACGTATCGCAGGACTGTGGATCACAAGGTCCGCAGTTCGAGTCCCGGCGCGGCACTAATGTCCTTTGGCAAGACATTGATCTACATTCGCCACTCTCCACCCAGGTGTTAAATGGGTACCGGTAGGAAGGAATTCCTTTAAATGCTGTGAGCGTCGAAATCGGCAGCATAGCATAGCCGGGTAATGTTGGAGCATCTTGAGGACCTTGCAAGGTCAATACGTGCGCTATATAAGAATCCAATATTATTATTATTATTATTATTATTCATTACTGCGTTTATATTCATAAAACAAATTTGGAGAGAAGCCAGTTTGTAATACATGCATTCTTACAAGTTTATTCAACCCATTATGCAAGCACATATTTTCAAATATATTTTGAGATTATTGCCCGGCCCCCCCACTCCGAGAACGGACAGACCCCATGCATGTTGCCAAAATGTCCTTTTCGTAACAAAAGAAAAAGGTCGACCCGTATTGACTTTACACACCGGACTTTTGCTGAAAAGGGGGGGTCGGTTGGAACACGCATATGCGTACCCTAAATAACACTGAGTGGGGGGGGGGGGGGCCGGGGATTATTGTATGGAAAAGTTCAATTCAATACATACAGAATGCCCTTTTCTGCTAATAGCTGCTCTGTCTGTTAAAAATATACTGAGAGATACATGTATCTATGAACATTTTAAAAATAATGATACAAATTTTGTTCTTTGAAACATGTGTATAGTAAACCTATGGTAAACATGATTAAAGTAGCTTCATTAGTCGAATGTATTGGCATGAAAAGAAGCATCCAGAACACAAAAGACAACATATTTGGTGATTTTTGTGAGTTAAAAGTTCTTTTTTGACATATTTGAAAGAGAGTTTAGGTAAACTTTAAGCCTAATCAATTAAGATAGTACACGTATTGTATTGTGTTGTATTTATTAAACTTCATTGATGTACATCAATATTCTGTTTATAAACATATAAATCAATTTACAATGCAATGTAACAAATCAATATTCTGTTAACATATATATCATATAAATCAATTTACAATGCAATGTAACAAATCAATATTCTGTTAACATATATATCATATAAATCAATTGACAATGGAATGTAACAAATCAATATTATGTTTGTAAACATACCGGTATATATTATATAAATCACTTTACAATGCAGTGTATATAAGAAAACAGAAAGAAAATTATATACAGCAGAAACACTAATTTTTCTACATGGAAAAACATGACATATAATGCATAAAGTAAATAATACAATGTAACATAATACATCCGAAGATTTAGATATATAAAACCTTATATAGCAATTTTCTAAATACATTATAACTCATGATAGGTAACTGATATACCTGTACATGGAATGCCTAAAATAAATGACGTAATAGTACATATGAACATATTTACAAGCTCCATATCCTATCAATGTGGTTCTACAATGTACCTCTATGTGATAACTTTATGATTTTCAAAAAATTTGCGTTTTGCTTTCCGGACACGCCTTTTTGTAACAATTGGTACATTCCCCCAAGCTATCTAATAAGCAAGGGGCTTGGTTAAAAAGTTTTGCTATTTTATGCACACAGAAATCTTTAAATATAGCTTGACAAATAAATTCAAATCCATAAAAAACACATAAAATACAGATTATAGACAATATCGAAAACAGAAAGCACACACAAATTCAAAACATGTCTACAAATACACCAGAATTACTGGTATACAAAGTTAATCAATAGAAATGAATTGGGGAAACTGCACAGTTAGGTTCTGTTGAGGCAGTCCCCGTTAATAAAATATAAATACAAGTTCCAACAATTGCTGTAGCGATAACTATTGGAAAATTTCCTACAGACGCTCCCTGTATGTCTGCTGACTGGGTATCCGTCTCCATCGCTAGTACCCTACGTGACTTCAGTCTTATACTGCCACGTCGGGTGTACCTTTCCTGTGCACCTCTCTTGTCGCCGTCTCCGGAGTGGACTGGTCCAGAGTCCTCTGTGTTCCCTCGCTTTTTTCGAATTTTTCCACAATTAAACCTTGGCTGATCTTTCATTGGCATCCAAACATGGTCATGCAATGAAGAGCTTTGTTGGTTCAGCTTATGAAAAATAAGCGAGTTTCCCTGCGTTCCACGCTGTCTTCAAAGCCGCAACTTGGCTCCGCCTGATCATTCTCACCCATTTCAAAAGATCGTCTGTGATATGGATCTTCATTCCTTTCAATAATTTAGCCCTTTGTTGAACCGCTACCATCAAGTTCAAGTTCAAGTTCAGTTTATTTCACATCCAAACAAAAACTTACAACAATATAACATTCAAATACAATAATATAACATGCAATATATATGAAATATAATGAGAACAAATACAACAACAACAGTTACACTAACAAATAATCAATGGGTAGAGTAGGGATGTGAGGGACCAGGAAATGCCATTGGCCTAGCTAGGCTGGTCCCCTTTTTCTACAAACCAAAAAGTAAAATCTTCAGTACGGTAATTAGAAGTAAAATATTGACAATATAGACATTACATTAACTGAGACATACACACATACATAGGACAGGCAGAGTTAATTAAAGCTAAATAAGTATATTGTAACTTGTTTTTTGTAAATAACAAAGGTAACAGGCTTTTATTGGTTTTGGTAATGATGATGTTCCAGTCCGAACACGATGAATTCTCTGATATTCAATCTTCTCTACGTCCTGTTCTGTAAACTGTAGTTTCGTAATCATAAACTTTTTCATGATTTCCCGCTTTCCTTCCTTTTGATTCTTTTCTGGTATGTTGAGGAAGACCAAATTCTCTATCGCGGCATAAGTTTCAACTCTGTCCAGTTCTTCTTTATACTCTTTCTTAGTAGTATTCTCCTTCATTTTTGTCATTTCCTTTGTCATTTCCATGACAAAACAATTCATAACATGACAAGATAAACAAGACATGACAGGACAAGACAGAACAAAACATTACAGGACAAAACAAGACAAAAATAAAGCTGCACACTACAGAAATTAGAAGAAGATAGAAAGAGTGTGTGAAACAGTGGAGATATGAGAGGTCTACCCATATCCTGGAAGTTTAACCTGTAGGAGACATGTACTTTTCTATTAACTTCTTATAAAAGTCAAATAAAGAAAAAATTGTTTTGCAAGTATTAAACTTTGCTGATCACATTGCTAATCACCATGATTTGTGTAACATGTACAAAGGGAATTATATCATGTACATTTTATCCATTGTATCGTATTGTGTGATTTCATACGAAAATTAGTTTGCAGGATTTACTGAAATCATTTTATTTGTTCATTTATTTCCATCTTCATATAAAAACAATAAATCATTACAATATTATACATTAACAAAAAATACATGCAATCATACATGTTAACAGTATCAAAGAGATCAAATTAACCAAATGAAAATAAGAAAAGGGGAACCAAAATAAGGCCAAAAGGCCTTGTAAAATAAGTTCCCTAAAAGTATAGAATTATCATTTGGTTTAACTTATTCTGTTACTGAAAGACATGTAAACAAATTAAAAACAAACAGTGGATAAAGAAATAAAACTAATATATAACTTTTTATTTTTTCTTATTTCTTTTTTATTTTAGGTCTTCCACCCTCATGAAATCTGTATCAATCCAGAAGAAGAAAGATCAATCCCCTCTTGCCATCAAATCCATTCCATTCCCACTCAGCAAGCAGAGAGCCGTTCCCATTCACACACAGCCGTTTCTATGGTCACAAGTCGAAGAATCAGATAAGCCTCAAGAGTAAGTATTCCTGCTGAAACAGATCCATAATTCTCTGAATAGGCTTGAATTTCTGCCATTTTAGACATTTTTTTAGTTGGATAACTAAGTTCTGGTATAGAGAATATATTTTGAAGATTGATATTCCATTCCCTCTCAACAAGTAGAGAGAAGTTGAGCAACCATTTCTATGGTCACAAGTTGAAGAATCAGATAGACCTGTTGAGTAAGTATTCAAGCTTCTAGAAACACAGTTTCTGCTGAAACAGACCCATAATTATCAGAAAAGTCCAGAATTTTTGTCATAATTTTGGACATTTTATTTGTTGGATAATGAAGGCTTGGTATTAAAAAAAATTATTTGAAGAGGTGCACATACTCCATTTCATTCCCTAGCTCTCAACATTCAGAGAGTTGTTTCTATTCACACGCAGCCATTCCTATATGGTCATGATTAGAAGAATCAGATATGCTAGTTGATAGTGAGAATTCAAGCTTCTAGAACTACACAGGTACTGCTGAAATAGGTCTATAGTTTCTCCAGATAGCCAACAAATTGTCTCTTGTTGGGACAGTTTTTGTGTTAGATATTTAAAAAGAGGTAGTGGAAAGAGAATTTGAGAATCTATACATGTCCATTCTATATCCCTTTAATGAGCCGAGAGCTGTATCAATTCACTCCCACTGATTCCAATGGTAAAAAATTATAGATACGCCAGTGGAGTAAGTGGTGAAATTAATCTACCGGTAAAAAAGAAGCTAATAATTACAAAGCGAGATTTTACCTGTGACAGTACTTATGTTATGACCATTCAACACTAAATGTTCTCTGATCAAAATATGACAAGAATGGAGGAAGTTGTACATTTTCAACCCTAAAGGCTTGTTCAGGTATGTTGATGCAAAAAAGCCAGCACATTTTATTTTTACTTGTAAATGTAAGGTGAATGCGTGCAACAAAAGACTTGTGCGTATATTCACCGAGCTCTGTGTCATCATAACAAAACTGCAACAGTTTTGCTGCGTCATATGTTAAAGAGCCTTGACTGTTTGCATGAACCTGTGATTACTGACATCAGTGCAACTTTTCTTCTGTGACTTTTTGTTCTAGGGGACAGAGTTTGCCTGAGAAGTTTCTTGCCGAGAAGGAGCGCCTGTTCAATGTCAGAGGTCAGAAGAGGCGGATGGCCCACCCCCTTCACAGACAAAAGTACAGTGACCTTCACATAGGGGGTCACTCCCACGGCTTGTCAAACAAGTAAGTGTTCCTTTTGCAGATACAGTGAAACCTGTCTATAAAGACCACCCAAGGGAAACAAGAAAAGTGGTCTTTCTGGGCAGGTGGTCTTTATGTACAGGTTCCTTTAGTAAATGTTTCAATGAGAAACCATTTTCAAGGGAAACAAAAAGTGTGGTCTTTGTAGACAGGTGGTCACTAAAGCAGATTTGACTGTACAATCGTATCACATCCTAATTTATTAGAAAGCTTGTAAAGCAATGATGCCAGAGACATATGTTTAGCTTATAAAGATATAGAAGACAAATCCGGTCATGCTTAAAGATAAACTTGAGTTCTGGTAAAAAAGAAAAACAATTCCCACAGAATCTAACGAAACTTACACTGAATGTTCAAGATTACAAATAAATGTCATGTGCCAAACAATTTTGGAAGAAAATGTATACTGGCTGAGTAATGAGCATAGAAAGATAAGGAAATCAAAGTAGTACTAGTCCGACACCATTTGTGTTGTCCCATATACATCTTTCTGTGTACAGTGATTGTTATTTTACCAAGACTGGGCCAAATTTATAATGATTTTGATGACTCCGGAAACCTTGCAGTACACACCAATACTTACATGCTATATGATCAACTTTTTCTTATCCATTCCACAACGTTTCTTTCACAATGCAATCGCATGACCCGACCTGGTCTATACAGAAATGCCAACCAGTATGATTAAATCGTATTTAGTACGATAATAAAAGTGAAATACGATAATATGATATCACCTCTTAAAATAAATATTTGGACATCATCTTTGTCAAGATAGCCACTGCAAATACCACTGACAAGACCAATATGCCCATTAAATAATGAAAAATGATAATTAGATTGCCTATCTTACATCAGAAAGGTGCTATTAGAGCATTCAAGCAATTTTGTCCGACCGGGTACCCATCTACAACACCTAGGTGGAGAGTGAGAGTGGCAAATGTAAATTTATGTCTTTCCAAAGGACACTTGTTTGGGTATTCTATATTTTACTCCTCTTTCTCTTATTTAACACTTTTAGGTTAGATTGGCGGGAAGAGTATGATAAGGTCAAGAATGCTGTCCTACCTACAGAGGCACAGGAACTGTTCCTTGGGAGGGGGCTGACATTCCCAAGGTAAGTTTTGGTTTCATGTTAGATGATGATTGTTTTACCCGACTGCTCTAAGAGAGCATGCATGTGCCTTTAACTTTAAGTAAACAGCCTGGGGACCGGATTTACCGTGTATTGCCAGTTACACTGCCGCTGCATGTGCGAACCCCTGTTAAGGGTACAGATTTCTTATTTTCGAAGGCATTCCGTGCTAGAAATTCCTAATTCATATTTTCAAATGTTGGCGGGTATGCATCGATCCCACCGCTGCCACCAATGTTAAAGAGCTACATCTAAATCTAGATGCTTGAGCTCCAGAGTGATTGAAAAAGGCTTTTTTTTTACACATGAATAGCGATGAAATGACTGATTTCTTCACATCTGGATCTAGAAGTTTTGTAGTTGATAAGTTCATAACTTTTAGTCATGAATCATTTATGGTAGCCTGTAATTATCTATGTAATACGCTATCAATTTATACATATATGTAGTTTTGTTTATGTAACTGTGTGTCATACATATTATATAGCTTTGTCTGATATTATTCCGATCGGTCGATGGGGATACTCTTGGCCCAGGATGCTGACCATGAGAATCTGTCAACAGGTTCATAGAGATAGCAATCCCTTGAATAATTGTGCTCTCTTTTTTTCTTCTCTTCTTCTTACTTTTCCTCTTACTCTACATTTTCTTCACCAGTTCGCATGGGACCAATGTCCGCAAGCAGAAGTGGCAGGAGAGAATCAAGCAAGAGGCTGCCCTCCCAAGCTCCGCCCCTCCCAGCGTATCCAATTACAAAGCATCACCACCGGCTAAAGATGCCGCACCGAGGAAGCAAAGTATTACAGCGCCCCCAGTGGCGAGACAAAGAACAGAGCGGGATGTTGATCCACAGCATGTGCCTTTCACTGTTCATAGAACTCCGGTTAAACCGAAAGCAAATCGGCGAGACCTGCGCCAAGATGACTCGGGAGTGAGCACAGCAGATGGATCGACCGTCCGGGGATCGAGAGCTTCAGGAGGTCAAAGGTCACAGTGTGGACATGGAGGTGGACAAAGAGTGGAGAGGGTGAAGAAAGTTGGATCTAGAGAGGAGATTGTCGATGTACCCGTAGTGACAGAAAGGTAGGAAAAGCAACGTTGATTCATGCTTTGGGAAGAGACTTTTTAAAGATGCCAGGAGTAGTGAGTTCCATATTTTATCTTAATTTTTCCACCTCTTAAATAAAACTGAGTGGGATCCTTACAGTGTCATGGACAGTATAATATGCTCAACTTTTAACACCCTTTGAAGAATAAAGTTTTTTTTTTTCTTGAAATTAAACAGATAATTAAGTAGTTAATGAATAGTGACATTTTATACAATGAATTACCATTTATTTGTTAATGAGACATAATGTAACCAAACATGATTGAACAGCTTGACTCATAAAATCTCAGTTGTTACCTCAATGGATCCCAAAGAGTTTGATGATATTGCAGTGAGATTAACTCTTGATACTTTGCAAGGTAGAAAATGATTCTATTGTGATCTGTTGTTGTTGTTATTTGTTATAATGGCAATCAGTCAAGAACTGACTATAATCACCAACGCCTTTCTTTTTAATATTAACCTCTCTAAGCAGTGCTGAAGACAGGACTGAAGAGAGGATGGAGACAGAAGAGAGACTGCAGGAAGAACCAGTAGATGCTCTTGAAGATATCACATTAGACCAGCCTGATGATGCAACCAATGACATCAGGTATGTGGGATTTAAATTATATTGCCATGTCAGATATCTTGAATTCATGCCATGATTATAACAGTCAAAATCAATGATATATTTATCACATCCGCTTGATTTTTTAGCAGCAAATGTAGACTAAACAGCTGGTAAGATTTCTTTTAAACATTGATTGAGGATTACAGTATTGCAGTAAAAAATAAAAGTGATTATGAGATCCATTGCAATCTATGTTAAACGATTACTCATTCAGTGGATTTCAATTGATTTTGAGAAATAAGATACATATAGTAAGACAACAGTGAATTCCTTCCTTGATTTAACATTGGTTACTATTCAGCTTTTGAAATGATTATTCTTATAACTCATTACTTGTTAGGACAAATTACAGGGAAGAAAATGATTGTATGGCATAACTCTGTATTGGTTGTGAGTTTTTAATTACTTCAAAGAATGAAATGATATGAGCAAGTCCTGTAGTTGGCTAAATTCAAGTTATCTGTCATCTTCCTATATTTTATATTAATCGAAAATCTCTCATCAATGCAGCTTGCCACGCCCAGATTCTGAGATGGATATTGACGAGCCTCTTGAAGATAGTGGCCCCGTAGGACCGGTCCTGGAGCAACCTTACACCCCTAAGCCCCCCTCACCCAACCCCCTCATGTCAGCTGATCTTCATCTTAACATGAGTGATGAGAAACGTGATGCTCTTGCTCTCAAGTTCACCAAGCTTGACTCGGATAAAGATGGGTAAGCAGAACATTCTTGTACTAGTTTTTAGTGGATGGAACAAGGCTATTTTCAACATACATCACTGATTTTAGTATTTGGGATGATTGTATTAAATTTAAAATTAAACTGGAGCTTGGGTCGAGCAAGATATGGAGTCAATAATACTTCTGAGGTACATTTATCATTTATGTTCATAATTCCACGATACTGTGTAACGTATGGGACAGCAAATAATAATAATAATATGTACCACTTATATAGCGCAATTCCTGTCCTAAGACATATCAATGCGCTTTACACAAATTACATAATTAATACCCCAGCTTTAGCTCTGGCACCAGTTTTCAGCGCATAGTGCATTTCAAGAAATAATCCTACCAGGTACCCATTTACCTCACCTGGGTCGAGTGTGGCAAATGTAGATTAATGTCTTACCAAAGGACATTAGTGCCGCTGCGGGACTGGAACTGCGCAATTTGTGATCCACAGTCCGGTGACATATCCACTCGACAACGACACCTCTACAGTGACCAAATACCTTGGCCTTGCCCTAGTACATAAACATAATTATCCCTAAAGAAGTAGTTTTTTTATTTAGGACACTGATGAAATTCATATAATTATATGCTTAATAGTCTACTTGTTGATGTTGTTGTGTTTGATTTCTATATGTCTTTATTGATGGTATTTATTAAGTAACTGATTTAAGTTTTAAACAAAATTATGTTCCAATTATCAGATCAGATATATTTTTATCAAACAGTTACATTTGATAAAAATATATCTGATATGATAATTTGAACAGAAAAAAAAAAGTTACTTTAAATCAGTTTCTTAATATATACCATCAATAAAGGCATATAGAATCGAAAGAGGACAGAAGTCACAAATTTTCGTTTATTCTGTTACATGTATTCTGGGGTTAAATTCCAGGCCAGATAATTACCCAATTTAAATCGGTTTCCCATTCCCCCCCCCCGATTTTACCCTGATTTTACAGGGGGGGGGGTGTGGTTGAGGGGAAGAATAAAACTTTAGTGTTCACTATCACCCCTGAAATTCTTTGTTATTCAATTTTTGTTATTCAACTTTGATTTTGTTTTCAGCTTGATTTTGGAGAAAAAATATTACTACAGATTTAAGCTTTTAAAAATGAACAAGAGTGCAAGGTTGAAAATAATTTCTTTGAGAAATTTTGTTCAAAGGCAGACTTCAGTAAAAAAAAATATTTTAAACTAATAAAAATTGTCAAGGATTTTGTTTTTAGTATCACCTTGCTTTGGAAATAGAACCTAGTAAGTGATACCAATTTAAGCTGTAGAGAAATCAAATCTTCTATTTGCTCAATATCAGTTCTAATAAAACAATAAAATAAATTCAGTTTGTTTCAGTCATACATCATAACGTGTTTGTGGTTATTTAAAATAGCAATAGTTTAAATAACTTAGAATCTTCCCATGGCTACTTGTGGGACATAACATGCTATATGTACATTGAATCTACCTGCTTTTGCTCTGTTTTATTAGCCCAAATTTTCTCTTTGCTTTCTGCTAAATTACTCTCAGGTTAAACAGCGATATTAAGTTGAAGCAACGGTAAAATAAACATATTCTCTGTTTGATGATATTCCTGTCTTCATACTAGTTAACCCCATTTATTTAAGCTGTACAATTTTGCTTTCCTTAATGTGTTGAAAAGTAACACAAGGCCAATTTGAATTCCAAACTGGTTGATGTTAAACTGGACATTAATTAAAGCTTTCCAACCTATTGCTCTTTTGTTAAAACCAAAGTTTCGTCTTCTTCTCGCTCATAATTGCAGTCAAAAGAGCAGTATGTACATTAATCGAAATTAACAACTATAAATTATCTCTCTTTTTTAATGCCTTTTCCTTTCTTATTGCTATATTAACTAGCTTTTTAAAAAGCTGTACAGCGTCTGCTTAATGGTTGCATTGAATATTAACACAAGCCCAGTTTAATCCCAAATGATTGATGTTTTTTTTTTATTTGATTTGGTTTATTGAAATAAAAGAACATACAGCTGGGAAGCTGAAATTATTCAATTTACAAAGTCAATATACAACACAATAAACGATCAAAATAAGAATGACTAAAACGTACAACTATAAATCATTCATAATGAAACAAAATGAGAATCAAATATTAGATCAAAATCTAAATATATTACAAACATTAAATCAAAATCTAAATATATTACGAACATTACATCAAAATCTAAATATATTACAAATATTACGTTAAAATTTAAATATATTACAAATATTAAAAACATTAAAAACCTTCTGTGTCATCAAAAAAATAGAGAGAGAGAGAGAGAGAGAGAGAAAGAGAAAGAGAAAGACGGAACTAGAAAGACAGAACTAGAAAGAGGAATAGAAGGAAGAAGAAAAAAGAAAGAAAAGTTGATCAGGGACTATACGAAAGATTGGAGGAGAGGGGTAGAAAGGGACAGAGTAGAACAAGGAAAATAGAAAGAGAAGTCATATTCAATGTTACTATTAAAGCATCAAAGAACATGTAAGAAAAAAGAAAGAAAAAAAAAGCTTTTCCAACCTTTTGCTCTTGTGTTAAAACCCAAGTTTCTCAATCTTATTGCTCATAATTGCATTAAAACCAGCAGGGTGCATTTAAGTAGTGCTCTAATAAACTGATCTCCTGCTGATGATCAAGCTAGTTAATCCCAATTTTGTATGTGATTTCTTTGCTTGAGGAGTAACACAGACTACAGACAATTTCTGACTTTTAATGTCTTAATCCCCTATCTTTTCAAATTAAACTTGACACAATACTGCCTTTGACATAATACTGTCTGTTCTAAAGATAAATTTCCTTTTTCTTGGTTTGCTACTACATGTACATGCAGTTTTAACAGCAGAATGAAAAGAAACAGTATGCTTTATAATTGAATCTATTTTCCCTTTTGAGGCTCTTCCTTTCTCAAAGCTAGTTAACTCCAGAATTTTGTTGAAGAAGACATACAAAACCTATGCAGTTTGCTTTGATATGTGATAACAATCTATACAAAATAATTTGTGTTACTGTTTTACTGAACAGAGATGACACAGGCATTTCAAGCATGTGACATGTCATGAACCCAACAAAATCGCTCAGAGAAATTTCCAGTTTGGATATCCAATGAATAAGGTCCACAGAGCTAGAGGGGTAGGGGTAGGGGGTATTTTTTTTTAATGCTTCACGCTCGCTCATTGTCTGAAAAATCAAACATGTTGACTGAAAAAAACGCTCTCAGAAAATGTATTTGGGACTCAATTATTAATGAGCATTATAAAACATTGAAGATTAAACTTGTTGTAGAAAATACAAATCTCCCTATATTCCCAGACAATTTTCATGGTTTTCCACTGACTTTTGTGTCTAGTTCTGACTCAGCAACCTCTGTGTCATTTTGATGTTACAGATCATATATACAATAAAACTGCATTGTATTTTTATGTCATGAAGTCTTTTTCTTAATGGTTATGTTGACCATATCTCAAGCCTCATGTTTTAAGTGAACTAGAGTCAAAGCGTTTTTGCATAATCCCTGGACAGTTCACCATGATTGTAATGTGTATAAAACATGTATATCATTTTTATATATTTACTTACAACTGAATTTCCATTTCTCTTTCTCAGACACATAACCTTCAAAGAACTTGAGACCACGTTTCCTGAGAATTTGTCAAGACCTCAACAGAGATACATCAAAGAGGTGAGAAAATCAAAATATTTGTATCATATCATATGATACAAATATTTATATCACATCATATGTTGTGGTTGTGGTTGGTGGTTATTTTACCTGACTGCTAAGAAAGCATAAATGCTTGTTAGTAAGCAACCAGACAGCCGATGGCTTTAGGTCCTCTCTGATGACGATTGCTCTGCGATTCAGTTTCCTACACTGACCAAATTACTTATTTCAACCCTATAGACTCAACATTATACCTACTGTACCCAAACTCTAACACTATCACTTTGACAAAAAAAAAAGCCTGGAACAAATTGTCACCAGAGCATATGTTGATCACCTTGTCATAATGTAAGTGGAAAAAAGAGACATTTGGATCTTCTTCTTGAGCTCAACAAATAAAGTTGACATCACATATCTTGACTGATTTGTGTATAGATATTATCCATGTTTTAGGGATCCAATTTCGTTAAACCATAACTTTCTCATTTACTGTCTTGTTTTTTCTCAACACTTCTACTAATCTTCCCCATGCACACATATCATGATCAGAATGAATATCTTGACTTGTCTTCTTCCCCAGGCTTATGAGCTGGTTAGTGCTAGTACTTTCTTTGGTTTGGAGGAGTTTGTGACGATCAGCTGCCTGTGTGAGAGACTAGCCAAGCTGACTGGACCTGTGAGGGATGCCTTTGAGAAGGTCAACCAGTCAATGCTCCAACAGAATATTACTCAGTTTGTGGTAAGCAGCAATATTATCAATACCTTATTTTCTGTTTGTCCTTTGTCAGTCTTTCTGTGTATGTGTCTGTCTCTCTGTCTATTGCTCTTTCTTTCTCTCTGTCTTTCTTTGTCACATTCTTTCTCACCATGTCTTCATATACTGAGGAATTCCTTTGAGAATCTAACCCAGTCAATGCTACAATAAAACATTACTCAGTTTGTGGTAAGCAGCAATATTATCAATACTTCATTTTCTGTTTGTCCTCTTGTCAGGATTTCTATGTAAGTGACTGTCTGTTTGTCTCTCTGTCTATTGCTCTTCCCTTCTCTCTGTCTTTCTTTGTCACATTCTTTCTCACCAAGTCTTCATATATTGAGGAATTCCTTTGAGAATCTAATCCAGTCAATGCTACAATAAAACATTACTCAGTTTGTGGTAAGCATCACAATTACAATGTAGGCCTTAATGCTCTGTATGCTTGCCTGTCTATTACCCTGCATATTTAACTCTCGGTCTCTTAATACAGTCAAACCTGTCTATAGCGACCGCCCAAGGGAAACACAAAAAGTGGTCTTTGTAGACAGGTGGTCTTTGTAGATAGGTTCCTTTAGTACATACTTCAATGAGAAACCATTTTCAAGGAAGACAAAATTTGTGGCCTTTGTAGACAGGTGGTCTTTGTAGACAGGTGGTCACTAAAGCAGGTTTGACTGTATATGTCTCTCTTTCTATCTCTCTCTCTCTCTCTCTGTCTGTCTGGCTCTCTCTCTCTCTCTCTCTCTGTCGCTCTTCTCTTGCTCTTCCTCCTATCTCTTTCTCTGTGTCTTTCTCACACACACTCTCTTTCTCTGTATCTCATAGTACCAATCATTTTGATCGAGTCAGTTCATATCCCACCGCTGCCACCAGGACATAAAGACACAGTGACAGTCTCAGTAAACTTAAAATCTCTGTATTGAAGACACATATCACAAGCCAAGGAGGTAGTGCACTACCAAGAGATGGCTGAAGATAGCTGCACAATATTAATGATTCTTGCAGAAATTAACAGGAGGATGACACAAGGTGGCGCTAAAGCTTAACATGTTCCTTCATTTCTTCATTCCAATAGGCTTAATGCAGGGAGCACCCGGTTCCTAGAGGCAAAGGATTAAACTTAGATTTAACACGATGGCGCTTGTTTCTCTCACTCCAATCTACCTCCTCTTTTATTTCTCTGTCTGTTACTCTTCCTCTCTCCCTCTCTCTCTCTCTCTCTCTGCCTTCTCTCCTCTCCAGGGATGTCAACATTGGCAGAGTTGAAAGCATTCCCTTCCTATTTTACATCCATGTAGTTAACATATATTTTTTAATTACAACATTTCAGGTAATGTTTTCCACTGTGGACAGACAACAGACTGGCTGCATCAGCCTAGCCTCTTTCCAGGAGTTACTGGGAGCATTACTGAACAAGGATCTAGCCTCCGACACCAGGCTCTTCAGTGACATCCTGTCCACCATTGGCAAGGTAAATGAACTTATGTGTTATATATCTGAAACTAAGATTACATATCAATGTTAAAAACCTGCTCTGATCTTTTTAGAAATATGTCTATGAGACATAGGCCTATAACAGCTGTAGTTCTTTTTTGGTCTAAATAGGTATTATGCTCTTTGATATGAAAGTTCCATGAAAGGAGGGAGGGTGTTCCTAGGGGTGATTGTACTTTACTCTATAGAATATGTATCCAAGAGTCTTGCAGTTGAAGTAGATTTCAAACTAGATGGGTTAAATTCATTGCATTATTTAATTCAGCATTTTTCACCATGTTTTACATGTATAATTAATGTTCATAGTCTTTCGATTTTTATACTCCATGATAAATATATCTAGTTATATTTGGGTGTATTTTCTTATTTTTCAGAATGGATCATTGTCAATTGACAAGGTAGAGTATTTGGTCCTCATTCCGTTCTTCCTTGGCTTCAAGTGAAAAAGCACCCCTTCCAGAAATAATGGTATGCATGGTCTTATCCAGCACCTTATCTATGATGGTAAGGGTTCTTCCATCTTGAAGATGGGTAGGACAAGATCCCATGATGTCTTCATACTGTACTTCCTCAGCTACCAGTGAGAAATCACCCCTTCAAAAGTTAATGGTATGGTCTGAAGCTGTTCCATATCTATTTTGATCAGGGTTCTTCCATTTTGAATACAGGGTTCAACGTGATCAATACATTGTCTTACATATTTGTACTCCCTCAGCTATCTGTAAAATGGCATCCCTTCCAAGACTAATAAGCTTTGATCCAAGTTGAAATGGATTATTTTTTTTGTACACGTAGTTCTATCACTATTAAAGATTGGAGCCATCGATCAAAATTGTATAATATAAGAATAGTCTTTATCTTGCAATTAAATCTGTATAAATTGTATTTTATATGGGGAGAAAATTATAAAAGCCAGTGATGTGACCTCTGTATACATAGTGCCATTCATTTTGTCCACTTGCAATAGTTGTTTCTTATTGATATCCGTCCAGAAAAGAAATATGTAAAACAAAAGTAAATTTTACTTTAAGATGTAATGTTACTAAACATATTTTCTTCTTTAATAAGAATAGGAATTGCCTGTATTTATGTATTTGCCTTAGCCTCAAGTTTTATATGATAGCTGATCTGAGATGATTCTTTATGTGGTAGCAATTGAATATCATGTATTACAAGAGGCTAATATTAAGTTTAATTTTGCTTGTTTCATGGAAATGTGATATCTTGGTGCCATTATTGTTACAGTTTGCAAACAAACTTGTTTTCTCAAAAGTGTTGATTTTGGTTTTCAGGTTTTTTCATTTCTGATATACATGTACAGTTAACAAGTATGTGAATTATGTGAATAATTGATTTGTCCAATTTATGTTTCTTGAGAAAGTGACATATCAGAGCTTACATCTAAAAGTATCAAACAAAGGCACTACTAATGCAACTAGTTCACCTTCCATTCTTGAGTAACAAAAAACATAAAAGTCATCAAATTTACAAGGGTTATGAATAATTCAGTTGTTAACTGTTCATGTATATCAGCCATTGCACTGCATTAATGATACATATATTTGTGCCATATTAGTGTATGCAGTGTACACTAATATAGTACATGCACATGTAAACATATTGTTTTGCTGTCTTTTAATACCTCTTCCTACGCATATTTATGACCTTGAAAGGTTTTGAAAGATTTCATGCTCTAAAAACGTGACCTTCTGCAGATAGTGTAATTGCTTTATAGTTTTGTGGTGTCTAAAACTGATTACAATTTACAAGAGAAAACAGATTTTAACTCCCTAAATCTTGTGTTAAATGATCATTCCATGCAGTCTTAAAATCATGTACCAGTTCTTTGTTTCAGCATATACCTTTTTTTTAACGTTCCAGCAATGAACTTGACAAGTTTCAGTCATAATTTGATTGTGACTTTTACCTGGGTGCATGCATGCAGTGCATATTCACTATAATGCACCTGCAAACATGAAATAGTTGTAAAATAATGTACCTTGAAAATATCCAGTCTTTCTATAGAGTAAATGCACCTTTGAAACATTCTGAAATAAGTCAATTTTTACTATGTATATTATATATTGACTTTGATGTAAATATAATATATTAAAACACGATAGTCTATTGATTGACATGAACAAATGCATGCCAAGTAAAAATGTGTCACAGGGCATTGTAAATTATTGGTATGCTTTGCTGATGTCAACAAATACAAATAAGTTTACGTGTGTATTTTTGAAAAGTTTGTGTGAAGAGATTGATGTATTTAAATCATATGTATATTTATCTATGAAAATGAAGAGAGATAAATAGAGCTATCGCATTTAGGGCTGCCGTTGCATGAAGTACATAGATGTGCTATATTATTTATGATTCCCTATCCAGAGTTGGTTGAATTTGAATAATAAATAATGGAGAAAAAATGATTTACCCAGTAAATAGAATGTGTTACACTATTTGTATGTCTGTACTTGTTTTCTCTGAATATTTTAGTACACTTTTTTTTTCCCCTTTTGATTGGCAAATCATTTTCTTGTAACATTTGACAATTATTCACCGCACACTTGGACATGAAAGACTTGCAGTAATCTCAGCATGCCTCTGTTTTTCATGACCTTATATCTGGGTGAATCCATATGCATCAAGTCCATTTTCCTTGCTCTCATTACATAATTTAATTCATTAGCTTTGATTTTGTAATGAATAAATGCCATTGTGTAGTGATGATTAGTGAAAAAGCACCCCTACCTTTTCGAAAGAGAAAGACAGACAGAGAGGGAGAGATACAGAAACAGAGATATACAGACCGACAGATGGAGAGAGCAAGCTAAATAACCACAGACAATATGCTCTCATTACATAATTCAATCATTTGTATGGAAAAGGGAGGTTGACACTTAAAGTTCAGTGATAATTAACTTTGATTTCTGTAATGAATATGCCATTATGTAGTGATGATTGGTGAAAAAGCACCCCTTCCTTTCTGAAAGAGAGAAAGACAGACAAAGAGGGAGAGATACAGAGACAGAGATATACAGACCGACAGATGGAGAGAGCAAGCTCAATAACGATAATAATATACATTTATAAAGCACAGACAATATGCTCTCATTACATAATTTAATCATTTGTATGGAAAAGGGGAGGTTGACACTTGAAGTTCAGTGATGTTTTCTATAATGAATATATACCATTGTGTAGTGATGATTGGAGAATATGGTTGTCGAGTCCTGCCCAACACAGTTGTGGCAGTGTCTAGTGTACAAATAAATTATTTGAATATGTGCCGCTCAGATACATGTAGTTTCAGAGTTTTGCCTGTTTGCCTAAAGAGAATTACTTGTATAGTGTGATTGAGTGTGGAGAAAGCGAAAGCCCTTGATGGGAATAGAGAGAGAGAGACAGAGAGACAAAGATACACAGAGAAAGAGAGACAGACATACAGGGATAAAGAGACAGAGAGAGACAGAGAGAAACGGACAGACAGGGATAGAGAGACATAGGAAAACAGGCAAAGAGAGAGAGACAGAAAAAGATAGAGAGTGAGAGAAAGATAACTCTAATAGGAACACTGTCTAAACACGTGGAAGTTGTCTAGAGTGTACATAGGAGAAGTTGACAGGTGAAAGAAAGTACAACTACATGTATAATAGGCCTACAGAGAGTTTTGTTCGAGGATGTACACATCATATACCTGTCAATTATATATATGGTTTGATGTTTTACATATGTTTTGTAAGAAGTTGTATGGAATCCACATTAGACAAATATGACACAGATTTGAAGAACAGTATGATACAATTGAGTTTCAAAATACATTTCATATCATTTAATTTTGTTCAAGCATAAACATTTTTATAAAATATACTCAACAATTTCAGGGATTTAGATCCATGAGTATTATTACTTTTTTTCTTCAATGCACATGCAGAAACATGTTGTGTCATCTACTTGTATGTCCAGTGATTTAGAGTTTGGGTAGTATTCTGAAAACAATGTTATCTTTACGGTAGTAAAAAGTATGTTCATTGTCATAACAAAGTGAAATTGTGCAGAATAGACATATTTCATCTTTGCTCCCGCAGATGCCTACAGGCGTATGGTATGCAGCCAGTTTGCAAAAAATAGTAACCATGACTTGGCCTACTTGCGATTTCTTATGACAATCAACATTACTTTGCTATCAAAACAGATGACATGGTTTTCAGGACACCACCCCAGTGCCATTGCTTAGAAGAGTTGGCCAATCTGTTTTGAGTTGGGCACAGTACGGTGAATACTGCTTTCGTTGGGAAAGTACAAAAAAACAGAATGTACGCCACGTTGTGACCAACTGAAATCAAGTTGGCCAAACTCTGTGTATAGATGGCTCTGATTAAGACTAGAAACTATTCTGAAAAAGTTAACGCAGCCTCCTTTCTTTCATAGCTAATTGCCCTATGATTTGCTAATAATAATAATAATTTGATCAATTTATAGAGCGCAGCTATTATTAAATATACTCTACTGATATGATGAAGAAAAATAACTGCTAACAGTGCTACTTTACAGACACACAATAGCAAAATAGAATCTATTTTAAAGCTCCTGCAAACAAGTGCGTCTTCAACAAAACTTTGAAGAGAGCACCAGATGAGGCTTGTTTTTATGTCTAGTAGGAGTTATTCTAAAGCTTTGGAGCGGCACAACTGAAAGCACAATCTCCAAGATTTACCCTTGTTTTTGTGTGAGGTAGCTTTAGAAGCAGCTTGTCCTGTGTACTTCATTAGTGTTCACAGGCGGCTGGTTTCACTGAAAAATGAATAAACACAATAGGCGATCGGTCAATGTGAATATGTGATCAAATGATTTATAATGCATACAGGAACATGTACAGGGTTGCATACACGTTTCTATCAAGAACTTATTGTATCCCCCCCCCCCCAAAAAAAAAAAGAAAAAGAAGAGAAGCTGGTTCATGAATCTGATGAGGAGTCACTGATATCACTATCACTGAAGTCATAGCCCCCTAGCAGACTCAGTCCACTTGATTTCTCTTTCGCGACCTTCTGCGATGCAACCTTCTGCTTCTTAAGTCCTTCTTGTATGCTACTCGCAAACGAAGCCTCAGCCTCCTCTTGCTTCTCCTCCTCCGTCTTCTCCTTCTTCTTTTCCTTCTCCTTCTCTTCTTTCTCCTTCTCCTCCTCCTCCTCCTTCTTTGCTGTAGTGTTATTACCATCCGAGTTCTCACTATGTGATTCACTATTTTGGTCACTCTCTGCTGCTGAATCAGTTCTCTTCTCAATTTCTCCATTCCCACCTATTGACAATGGTGCTGCATCTGTCGCAGTATGGGATTCAGCCTCAACTTGTTTTGTGGTCAACAGTGCTGCATCCGTTGCAGTATCCGATTCAGCCTCAACTGCTTTTGTGGTCAATGTTGCTGCATCTGTTGCAGTATCAGATTTAGTTTCAACTAGTTTTGTGGTCTGACTTGGACTAGTTTCTGTTGATGATGTTACATTGTCTTGATCCTGTTTGCTGCTGCTGCTATCGCTCTTCTTGACCTTGACTAGACCCGAGAGGAATGACCTTGAGGATGACTTTGTGGATGACTTTGTAGATGACCTTGAGGAGGTGTCTGCTAGCTTCTGTTTCTTGGCTCCTGATGGTCCACCGACTTCCTGTTGATAAAAGGGCAGACGAGAGAAAAAGATGATGAGCTGAATATTTTTCAACAATCACTATGAATATGACGAACAAAGAAAGATGACAAAATATACAGTACCTCATTCTACCCTCAACAGTTGCTGTGGAAGACAAAAGGAACATTCCTTCACTGCTATTATGTAAAGATTGTAGAGCAGGTGTCACATGCATATTCACCTGTTCTACATATTTTTACATAATAGCTGTGAAGGGATGTTCCTTTGTCTACCACAGCAATTGTTGAGGGTAGAATGAGGAACTGTATATTTTGTCCTCTTTCTTTGTCCGTCATGTTCATAGTAAATGCAATTCATATTTTCCATTCATATCTCATACTCCAGATTTGACCCTAAAGTGCTTAATATTTTGAAGGTCTCAAGAGCCTGTGGGGCAGCAAATTCCATGAACCCGCCATCTGAACCGCCAAGCAACAAGAAGTAATGAAACCTGGCATATAATGAAGGAACCAATGAAGTCTAATGTAAATACCTCAGTTTGGGGATAAGTTATGAAGTTATTTTTGATTGAATGATGATTCAGCATTGTATGCAGTATTAGAAAAATTATTTTAGTTTTATTACACAAAGCACATTCATGTTTTTATAAACTGCATGGGTTCTTGGCCATAGAATGAGGAAAAATTCTGAAATTTGGCATACAGATAGAGTATCTCACAAAGAATATTTATCCTGGAATGTATAGCAGGGCCCTCAAGGGGGGTTGATTCAGACCTCCCCCCCCCCCCTCCCACAGCCCTAATATGGTTACGGACATCATCATAATCATACACAAAGACGATGCTTACATCTGTCAGAATATCAGTAGGCCTTTTAAATGTCGTAGAGGATGGAGAAGGTTTGGAGATGCTAGGAGATTCATCATCTTCGGCATCATCATCATCGTCTAGTCTCTTGATTATGATACCGTCTCCTCCCTTGCCAAAGAGTCTCCTACAAGAACCATGTGAGAAAGAGAATGAAAAAAATACAGCAATAGAAATAATATACTCATTGGTCAAGTTAGCAGAAGATCAGGAGACAACCTTGAACATATTATTATTCAAGGTACCTTTAAAGGAACACGTAGCAAAGGAAGACCCAAGCTAAGATGGAGTGACAGTCTTAGGGATATCACTGACCACACTCTCAATAGACTCTATCGAATTGCAGCAGACAGATGCCGATAGAAAGGTCTCATCACATGGGTTACAAGGGTTAGCCATGATCTATAGGACAACGATGACGAAGATGGAGAGAAGGGATCATTGAAAGATGATAACAACCACAAGATTGTCACTCTGTGACGCCCCTGATGCTCCAACATTATAACCTCTGTCATAGCAGAGTGGACAAATATGTAGCCCTTTAACATTAGCATATTGGGTAGCCATTAATACCTGGGTGGAGAGTGGCAGACTTGAAGTAATGTATTAATTCCAGGATGGGATTAGAAACCTGAACTCTTGGATTGAGAGTCGAGTGAATGAACCATGAACATAACAGAGAGAGATATAGAGAAAGAGAGAGAGGAAGAGAGAGAGATAGAAAGAAACAGTGAGACAGACACAGAAAAAGGAAGCGAATTTGTTTAACAATCGATCCATACCTGCCAACCTTTGAAGACTAAAAATAGTAATCATTTTTTATGAGGACTGTGACGGAGCGGAGCAACAGAACGAAGGAGCGAAGCGACCGAGCGGGGGGTGGGTGTGGGAGAGGGCTGTCCTCCTCCCACGGTAGGGAGATTTTGGTATTTTCAACATGTAGGAATGCCTTTTTCCTTCACTTTAAACTCATTTTTCAACACTTATGCAACCCCCTCCCCCATAAAAAATAGGACTAAAAGCTCAAAATTCCCCTGATGAAATAGAACCTGGAGGAGAAAAATAAAGGGCTGTGCATAAGCGTGTAATGAGGTACTCGAATACGCAATTTTGTTGTTGTTGACACAACCATACTACGGTAGAAGTATCCCAGGTCCATCACCGAAAACTCAAGCGATTTTACTTGGAGTTGCAGTTGAAGGCGCTGATTTAATAATAATAATAGTAAACAATGCTGTTTTTAAAACAAAAGATGACAGACTCTCAGAGTTCAAACAGAAATCTGGACATTTGGTCCCACTTTCCGAGTGGTGAGTTGACAGTGATTGAGCTGTTAAACTTTTTTTTGCTCTTGGTACCATGCTGGTGCTCTCCCGGGCACGCTTAAGCGTTGGCCTGGACAATGCCAGGTGAACGGGCAAAAATATATATATATATATATATATATATATTTAAAAAAAAAAAAAAAAATAAATAAATAAAATTAAAAATTAAAAATCGTAATTTTATGACAAAAAATCGTAAGACGTAATTTGAATAAGAAAATCGTAATAATTACGCCAAAATCGTAGTAGTTGGCAGGTATGATCGATCATGCAATCACCTCTTTCATCCCTCCGTCCGTCCGTCCGTCCATCCATCAATTTCAATCCATCAAATTCTTACCTAATCTCCTCTTCATCGTCCTCCTGTTGCTTCAGCCCAAGTGCCTCTTGCTCTGGGCCTTGTTTGAAAATCTCCTCATAGTTAATAGCGCCCTGTCTCATGCTGAGCTCCCTCCCTTCCTCCCTTCCTCCACCTATCTATCCCTCTATCCATCTATCTATCTATCTATCTATCTATCCATCAATTTTACCTTATCTCCTCTTCATCGTCCTCCTCCTGTTGTTTCAGCCCAAGTGCTTCTTGCTCTGCGCCTTGCTTGAGGATCTCCTCCTAGTTGATAGCCCCCTGTCTCATGTTGAGCTCCCTCCCTCTCTCCCTCCCTCCCTCCACCTATCTATCCCTCTATCCATCTATCTATCTATCTATCTATCTATCCATCAATTTTACCTTATCTCCTCTTCATCGTCCTCCTCCTGTTGTTTCAGCCCAAGTGCTTCTTGCTCTGCGCCTTGTTTGAGGATCTCCTCATAGTTGATAGTACCCTGTCTCATGTTGAGCTCCCTCAGCTCCTCAAGATTCTCCATCACCTCCATCTCTAGCTTAGAGTCCTTGGTTCGGTTCTCCAGCACCTACACACCAGGAGCAGAGCAGGCAATATTTGTTATATTATTCTTATACAGCACATAGCGACAGCCATTTACTGCCTTTGTGTTTTTGAAGAAAGAGAAAGAGTTACTAAATAATGAGGTATTTGCCATGACAGGAACAAGAAAAAAACTTCTGAATATAATAAGAGATCGACAGCTAAGCTTCTTGGACCATGTTATACGAAAGAATAGTTTTGGAAAATCTTGTACTGACTGGAAGAATCGAGGGGAGGAGGAGTAGGGGTAGAAGGAGGATTCTGTGGATGAGTAGCTTAATGAGTGGGATTTCTGAAAGAGGAATTGATCTCGGGGAGAATGAATTACTTCATAGAATATGGGACAGAGAGTTGTGGCACTCTATGGTCATCAACGTCTCAGGACATGGCACGTAGAGAGAGTGTTTGAAAAACGCATTTGGTGATAAAGCTGTATTTACATGTACTTTGCGTCCTAAATTTAAATTCTATCACATTTTCCCACCATACAATTTGGAAAAAGGGGTGGACACTTTTTCCCCTTTGAGATAACATGGGTTAAAGAGGTGCGCATTGGCTGGTTTTGCCATTGCGGCCTCCTCCACCCCTTCCCCCTTTTCCGTAAGTCAGTAAGTCAATCTTCTTTCCTATCATCTGGGCCCTGTTTCATAAAACAAAAGTTACAATGACTGTTATAACTGAAATTGCTGCATTTGATTGGCTGAGAGCAAATTTGTTATAGAAATGTGACACTCGTTATTGAAAACAATTTTTATGACTGCTGCTACCGGGTCAAGCTCGCTATCCATAAGGACCATTATTCATAGGGACCGCTATCCATAACGTGTGACGAAATAAATAGTGATCCTTTATGAAGAGCGGCCATTATAAATAGTGAGCAAACCATAGACAATTTGCCTCACTATTCATAAGGACCGCCATTTGTTAGGACCATTACTCATAAGGACCGCTATCCGTAACGCGTGACAAAATGAATAGCGATCCTTTATGAAGAGCGGCCATTATAAATAGTGAGCAAACCATAGAAAATTTGCCTCACTATTCATAAGGACCGACATTTGCTAGGACCATTACTCATAAGGACCGCTATCCATAACGCGTGACAAAATGAATAGCGATCCTTTATGAATAGCGGGCTTGACCTGGTAGTAGTACAGGGCCGTTTCATAAAACGGGTTTTCAATAACAAGTGTCACCTTTCTATAACAAATTTGCCCTCAGCCAATCAAATGCAACGATTTCCATAGCTTATGACAGTCCTTATAAATAGCGAGCAAACCATAGACACTTTACCTCCCTATTCATAAGGACCGCCATTCCTAAGGGCCACTGTTAATAAGGACTGCTATCCATATTGTGTGACTAAATGAACAGAGGTCTTCTATGAATAGCTGCCCTTATAAATAGCGAGCAAAATTACAGACACTTTTCCTCGCTATTCATAGGGACTGCCATTCGTAAGGACCACTATCCATAATGTGTGACTAAATGAAAAGCAGTCTTTTATTAATAGCGGCCCTTATGTATAGCGAGCAGACCCCCTGTACTGGACTGCTACCTACCTTCATGGGGTTTGTGGCATCTTCCTCTGCTTGCTTCTTCTCCTTCTCCTCAGCTGCTTGATAGAGCTTGGCCGCTTCAAACAATCTGATAGCTCCTTGTTCTAAGGTGTAGTCGGTTTGTTGGGGATCCGTCTAGAAATGTAAACAAATTAAACATTAAGTAGCATCATGAAGTTGCGATTTTGAAAGATGTGGTGAAGGGAAAGTTAACTCTGCATAAGTCAAACATGTTGGGGACGGCCAGAGAACGGTCTGACTCATGCATAATTCAACTTAAACAGTATAAATAATACATGTTTTGCATAGTTTGGGTCAAAGATTAGAAGTGATTCAACTTAGGGAAAATCTTGTTCTAGGGTGTAGTCGGTTTGTTGGGGATCCGTCTAGAAATGTAACTAGAAAACAAAGAGTAACATTGTCGATTTGCGATTTTTGAAAGATGTAGTGAAGGATGCTGCAGGTACAGTTAACTCTACAGAAGTCTGAATCTGTCGGGACTGCCAGAAAAAGTCTGACTTTATTATGCACAATTCAATAACGAACATCGCTGAGACAGTTACTAGAAGCTGGTGATCAAGAGGACACAATCACATAATTTCATGCTGATATTTTCGAGAAGTTTTGGCAAAGGATAATGCAGTAGATATAGTTCCCACGGTCATGGAAAAATACATTCTTCTGGAATCTAGTGGAAAGACCCAGAGAAATATATACATTTTGAGGAACCTATCCACAACAAGCTCTACTTTTCCATAGGCTCCGCCACTATATCTCTTAAGTTCTACTTAATGGACATATTCTGAATCTAAAGTGTGGACCGGTATTGTATGTACATGTATATTATAATCATTATCAATATGTTGTTACACTCTTTGTAAAATGAGATATTGTGGAAACCAATAAACTATCTATCTATCTAAACTATCTATCTATACATCTTGTACTAGTCGAACCCAAACAAATTCCACAACACTCACAAGGCGAGTTGCAATATTACCAAACCAATATGTCATAGAGTATTGTTTTTGTTTAGACACCCTGTATATGCTTACCTTGAAGACAACTTCTGAGATGCACCTAGGACATCTGATGTAGAAGCGATAGATGCGCAGTCCCAGGTAGTTCTCATTGTGGACATTCTCTGTCTTGGCGTTGAACTTCTTCCCCTTGTAGATGTACTCGTTGCACACCTTACATCTGAAAACAGAAATGAAAAATTAATTAACAATAATGATAATAATAATAGTGGGTTCTTGTATAGTGCTCATGTCTGCCAGATTTGACACTCCTGGCGCCCACGATTATTACCCTGGCTTTAGCACGGCTGCCATTACGGCGCTCTAGCATTTCAAGGAATTAATTCCTGCCAGGTACCCATTTACATCAACTGGGTTGAGTGTGGCAAATGTAGATCAATGTCTTGCCAAAGGACATTAGTGCCGCGGCGGGACTCGAACCGCGGACCTTGTGATCGACAGTCCGGTGACATATCCACTCGACCACAACACCTCTACATACCATTCCAGACATCTAAGTGTT
Organism: Strongylocentrotus purpuratus; assembly: GCF_000002235.5. Lineage (NCBI taxonomy): Eukaryota > Metazoa > Echinodermata > Echinoidea > Camarodonta > Strongylocentrotidae > Strongylocentrotus > Strongylocentrotus purpuratus. Next base: position 550,534 of record NW_022145551.1, read on the forward strand.
GACAGATTTTTAAAAGCCTGTCTAATGCCTTACTTTCAAGGAAAAACGTTTGGGAAAATTCAAAAATGGTTGGGAGAATTTACTGTTAATCACTGTTCAAGGGTGTTGCACAGTGACACCTTCAAAGAAAACCATACATATCTTTGTGGTTTGAGAATTTTCTCAGGACTTTTTGCTTGTTAGAGGGCAAGTACAGTAGAATGAATATATATACATAACATTTCATACAAAAATTACATATATTTAAAAATCAACCTTCAACAATGTTACCGAGTCACTTTAAAATATGCAAGCCTCCATTTTGGATTATAATGACAATAGGGAAAAATGCGTGCCTACATTATTATACAAAATGCTGGCTCGCTTGTTTTTTCTCTCCCCTTAGACTAATATTATTAATTTAAAAGTCATGAAAAGGCACTTAATATCAACGAATATGGTCTACAACAACTCCAAATGACAAAATAATCCCAGCTAGACTGTCTAGGCATGTTTTTAAATCAAATTTTAAAGATATCCAATTTGCAATTCAGTGCTACACACGACTTGATAGCCTCAAAAAACTTGAACATTTTCTCTTTGTTGTTGTTGATCATTCACTTTTCATTGATCAGCGATAGACATTTATCATCCGACTTCACCTGATCGGCCAGCGATCAGCCCCCAAACCGATTATCAATAACTGGTTTAATACTCACTGCATGTTGAAAGGTGCCATGATACGGACAGTGTATTGCCTCTCCTTGGCTAGCTTGAGTTTAGGGATCTTCGCAGGATCAAACTCTGGTGGGTAGTATTTCTGAAAGAAAGAAAGAAAGAAAGAAAGAAAATATATCTCATTTAGTTTTAAAGATATCCAATTTGCAATTTAGTGCTAAACATCACTTGAAGTGCATGAACATGGCTTCAAATTAGTGCTGTGGTCAAACGTTTAACCGTCCAGTCTCTGACTGCCCATGGCACTATCCGTTTTCTATCGGACGGTTTTGTTTTCCTGTTGTTGTTTTTTGTATAAATTAATTAGACAAATCATTATTTTCGGAAGAAATTGCCACACAGTCTATTCATTCACTAGTTGAAATGAGGAATGGTAGTTTGTTGCTTTCGGATGATGCTTGAAAATCCAAGGGCATACATGTACATACAGATGAATTTATCTGTAGGGTAGAGCGCCCGGTATTCGGTCACTTAAGGGGAAATCGCTAATATTTTGAATTCTTACCTCTTTTTATTGGCAATCTACCCATCAAAAGAAAAGAAATTTATTCCTCTAACAGGATTTTATAGTCACTTCAAATATAGAATGATGATAAACAAATTACTACCGAGAGAAGGCGGAGCATTTTTCTGCCCAGAATTCGGTCGCGCCGAATAGAATTCGGTCACGCGATTTGTGCGTGGTATATCCGTTGCCAAGGAGTGAAGCTTATTTGCGCACTATTTTCACACAATTGCGCGATAAAGCACTGAATGTCAATCCGTTGACCGAATACTGGACGAGCGATACCGCATGGCAAGGGTATCGTATAAATACCTCTTGCACATCGGCAAGTGCGTCATTTGCAAATTCGCTGCGATGGAGCTAACACGGAAGAGCTCCTCTTCACACACATACTAAATTCATTGCGACAGCACACGTAGTTGTTTCGCAATAGACTTCTACATATGGCTATGCATGTTAGCGCATGTACTAACAGAACGCAGAAGTGCATAAAGTTGTGAGACACTGACCAATTTCGAGCTAAGTTGGAGATCTTTCCGGGGCCCTAAATCTGATTTAATTTTGAGAGTTAAGAAAAGTTGTTCAGCTGCCTGCTTTGTGCCAGTTTCGTGGCTCATAAATTATTTTTTTAATTGTTACAGCTGTTGAAACGGCGGTCTGACCGAATACTGGGAATGGACCGAATACTGGATGCGCTACCCTAGGCCTAGACCGAATTTTCCGTCTCTTTCGTTCGTTAGCCTCTTATTGGGGTAGGGTCGGCTCTCTCTTTAGAGACGGAAACCGTCTATACACATTCCCTTGATAACGCCACGGCCATTTCAGGTCGTAGCGTTTTGCCCCCAAAATCCCCCAAAATGTCATTTTACCTCATGCATTGATTATTTAAAATTAGGAGAAGGTTATACTACATCGGTTCCACTTACCAACTTGACTGAAATAATCCGTTTAATGGTCCCTTTTAAGGAAATTATGGGTCAAAATCAAAATCCATGTTGAAATCTTGCAAGCCATGTTAAACTCTCGCTGCGCACGGAGTCATCTAAATCAATCTCATCCCTTCTAGTCTACGCCGAAGGCAAAACGATTATGAAGGAAAAACTGTGCGCCATCTACACGTTCGTAATGGCGTTATCACAGTTTTTCCTTCATAATCGTTTTGCCTTCGGCGTAGACTAGAAGGGATGAGATTGATTTAGATGACTCCGTGCGCAGCGAGAGTTTAACATGGCTTGCAAGATTTCAACATGGATTTTGATTTTGACCCATAATTTCCTTAAAAGGGACCATTAAACGGATTATTTCAGTCAAGTTGGTAAGTGGAACCGATGTAGTATAACCTTCTCCTAATTTTAAATAATAATGCATGAGGTAAAATGACATTTTGGGGGATATTGGGGGCAAAACGCTACGACCTGAAATGGCAGTGGCGTTATCAAGGGAATGTGTAAAGACGGTTTCCGTCTCTAAAGAGAGAGCCGACCCTACCCCAATAAGAGGCTAACGAACAAAAGAGACGGAAAATTTGGTCTACCCTAGGCCTACTGCGCGACCGAAAACACCAAGATAATTTTCTTACATAGGCAACACACAGTCACACAACCATTCAACAACGTAGGCGCATAAGCTCGGCAGAGATAGTTATAGACAACGAAAGGGAGACATGATATGATGATTTCATTGAAACATTCACAGTATCTTAACATTGAAATGACTCTCAGATGTTGAAAATGTTATCATGCAGGAGCTACTTACATTTAAAACTTTTCTCTCAGACATCTTCGGGAATTTTCTCTCCTTTCTCTAGAATCTAGACAAAGATTAGTTATCTTGCTTGGATAGATAAACGTATAGGCCTAGGCTACCGTATAGGCTACAATGAATGGTAGCTTCAAATCGAAAATATCGAAGCTTTTTTAGTTTGATTGGATGGCATGATTTTACTTCTTCAAATAAAATCTTCTGATACACGAACATATTTTGCTAACATATATTCAAATTTATGGATGTTTTTTTCCTTGGAACCTAGTGACGAGCTAATACTTGGAATCTAGTTTGCATACATTCCTTTTTACTATGTCGGGAAAGCCTCGCGCAAGTTATTCAGGTTGTCAAGAACAAACTTTGTTTAAAAAGTATGCATATTATTAAACCAGTCTATCAAGTGGCGGCAATCAACTGATTAGAACTGGCACTTTAAAGAGAGATCGTCGTGAATTGCATTTTGCAGAAATGTATTCATTTATATATTTATGAAATTCGCTAATACATCTTGAGGAGGGTAAATAAAACAAAAATAATAAATAAATACACTCAGTTAAAAAGAAAGAAAAATTGGACGCTCTTTTCTGTTCAGAATCGTTTATACCGGGAATTAATATAGGCCTATATCAAATAAAAGAAAAGTCAATTGTCTACCAACAACGATTAGGATCAAGTTTTGAACCTTCACCGTTGAATAGGCACATTTATTTAATCCTTAGAAGCTCTAATTAAGAAAATTGCAAAATTAGTAGCCATTCAAATATTAACGAACATGTGCATCCGTAAGACATGCATTCTTGTTCGACAATAAAAAGAAAGAATGAGAAACAATAAGGAGGACTGAGCTTTGGATGTCAACTGTTGTCCGTCAAGACTGCATGCGGTTTAAAAAAACACGGCCAAAATGCCTCCCCTTTTAACTCAAGATCGTGGATCGTGGATCGTGGACGAAATTCAGGATAGCTACACCATTTGAATGCCCAGATACCCCATTTTATGCAATGTTCTTTCAGAGACTCGTTTATTGTTAAATGCAAATGGAATGCTATGATTCCAATTACTTTATCTTTAATTTGATATATAATTAGATAAGTTTGTATTGAATTTTTTATTTGACAATATTGATTATAAGGTCACTAGTTGACGGCTATATACGCAGCCGCGCGTCCAGAAAAGGCGTCGAAATGGTGTATTTTTTTTAGCTATACGGTGACGTCGACGTTTTTCTTAAAAAAGGGGTGTTTTTCCCCGGTGTTTTTCAAGCGCTGATCGCACAAAAACCCTAAAATAAAGGGTATCTGTTCAGGTTCAGGTACGCCATTTACGTCCATTTCAGTAAAGGTTTGATACACCATTATAGGTTTTATTCCAGAGGTTGATGAACACAGTTGAGTAGCACTTGTGTATGCGAGTGAACCCCCCCCCCCGCCCCCCTCACCCCCCAGGTTTGCGTCTGTCTACCCCACCCGGCCCCCCCCCACTCTCTCTCTCTCTCTCTCTCTCTCTCTCTTTCCCTCTCTCAATCTCTCTCTCCCACTCTCTCTCTCTCTCTCTCTCTCTCTCTCTCTAACTACATGAAATCCGTTTAAAATTTTCACAGAGTTTAGACTTCAGAGGAAACTCTACTTACAAATGACCTGCGAAATTCCATTGACGATGGTAAAATGCTTTTTTAAAGATATTGTCAATCAAATTCTCGTTGCATTTTTTGTGTGTGGAGTCACCCGTGGACACAGTTACGCCTTTTCGACGAATCGATGGTTAACTTAAGTCAGGCGCGTACGCAGGGGGGAGGGGGGGGGGTAAACCCTCCCCCCCCTTGAGTTTTTTTTTATATGTATGTTTTATGTATGATTTTGGGGAAAACCCTCCCCCCCCCCTTTTGATTTTTTTTTTTTTTTAATAAAAAAAAATTATGCCAATGGCTGACCTCAAAAAGGTGACCTTACCCCCCCCCCAAACAAAATGTCAAATTTTCAAACTTCGAGACCAAAAAAAAAAAATGTCCTCTTACCACCCCCCCCCCCCACCCCGCTTATTCAGCGGCTGGCTGAATCGTTGCGAAATTTTGGGCCTGATTATAAACCCCCCCCCCCCCCCTTGAAAAAATCCTGCGTACGCCACTGACTTAAGTACCAGTTGAGAAACGGGTTTAATTAGAGATCTTTTGAATATTTTAATTAAAAAATGTAATCATATTTATACACCTTTACCTCATGACAAGCTTTCAACTTCAATTAGATGTTCGAGGTCGAGCAAACATACAGTTAACAACTAAATTATTCACACCCCTATCAAGTTTTGTAATTTTTTAAGTACGTGGAAAATTGATTTGTCCCAATTTATGTTTGTTGAGAATGGGACAAATTAAAACTGAAATCTAAAAGTATTCAACATTATGCCCTAATTCAACAAAACAAAAACATCACATTTACAAGATGTATATATAAATAATTTATTTGTTAAGTGTATAATGATTCTACTAACAACGCGTAATATAGGCTTGTTCAATATTGTACTTTGATTATTGAATATTACTCGTATCTAGACAACAGATGAATTAATTCGCATGGGGCACTCAACAAAGATGAAAGGCTATGAATAAAGTTAGGTTGAATAACAAAAATGGTCTAGGTAGGTCTATTATTTTGCAACCCATTGATGTTTCGAAGTTAAATCGATGTATTCCTATATATTTTTTTAATTTAATGGAACTTCTTCGTTTATGAGATGTATATTTCCATTCTAAATTATGTGGAGTTGTGAGAGTGCACGTGAAGAGGGAGGGAGGGAGGGAGTGTGTGTGTATGTGTGTGTGTTATAGAGAGAGAGCGGGGGAGGGAGAGAGAGAGGGAGAGAGAGGGAGGTAGAGAAAGAAAGAAAGAGAGAGAGAGGGAGAGAGAGAGAGAGAGAGAGAGAATGAGATTTTAAACAAAATCGCTACCCTGAGTAACGGGTCTGCAACAAATTGGATGGGATAGAAAGCCCCACCATCGCAAGCTATGTGTAATAAGTGTAATTAGTGGTGGGGAGGGGTCTTTGTGCTTCAAAAATTAATTTATGTTTATTTATTGTTATTTTCACCCATAGACTCCCCCAGTTTATGATAAAACATATACACACTTTCTTTGCCCTAAAAAAGCTTCTTGGGTATTCAACATTTTGAATGTTGTCCAACAAGTAAGTAACAGAAGTTAGCACAAGTGCTAGTCGAGCCTAGTTCCATTTTTTTAGCAAGATTTATTTTAAATTTGTTAATAAACATGAATGTAAACTTGTTTGTTTTGTATTGACATGTATACAAAACTAATAATACAGTATCATGTTACTTTTGTACATTTTTTTTCTTTCTCTCTCTTCCATTTAATATTTTTTTCTTTCCTATCAACGTTCTGTTATATAAAATGTAATTTTCAAAATAATACCTATAATGTTCTCTCAGTAACTGTGTTAATTTATTATGGGCGTTCCCAACTCAAGCTATGCTTTCCGGGTTTTCGCCTCCTTCCGTATCTGAATTATTTACTGTATACTCTATGTTGAAATAATTGTTACATATATCATGTATATATACATTGTGTTTCATATTGTACTGTTGAGAAGGAAATAAATGTTAATAAATACAATACAAATACAATATAAAAGAAGCCAACAAAATAAGTTTGAGTGCTATAGCATTATAATGAAAGATACAAAATCTGCTAACATATACAATCATCACTATGTTCATAAAATTAAAAGTATGTATTCATTAAAAAAAATCATACAGATGTACGTATATGCAAACATACTGTAATATTTAAGGGCAGCTGTAATCGTTAACAAGGAAGTGTATACATATATACATGGAAGACAAGTAAAATAATAAAAAACCGACGGGGGGTGTTGAGCCCACGTCATTTACAATTATAGGTGAAAAGTTGTCTCTGAAAAGATAACCTCGATGTTTATAATTTAATTTCATACAAACGAAATACAAAATTGTTCTTGCGTTTTCATACATTTTAGTTGATAGAGTAAGCCACTTTGTTACATTCTGATTTCTGAGCTGTATCATCTGACAATAATCGACTAAGAGTGTGGTAGTACATTGTTTACCAAATTATACACACAATTATGTTGATACAAGAAGTTCATGAAGTTGAAAAGTATTTGATATTTCTAGACTTTGAAAAAGATGTTTGGAATCTGTTTAAGTAGACTGAATTTAATTGCTCTTATTGCCATACATACATACATACACATACACACATACAATATTATGTATACATTATATTATACATCATTAAGTGTAGACTTATGTACGAAATTCCAATCTTAGTATGAATTTGGATGAAATATATATGCAGTGGATATTCACCATTATGATTTGCAGACTAACAGGTGTATTCACACAAATCCAATCACAGTATGATATCATATAAAACATAATATGCAATGAATAATCACCATTATGACGTGCAGACTTATGCACAAAAATCCAATATCAGTATGATAGCATATGAAACATGCATGTACATTGGACTAGTGTCCCTCTATAAAGGGACACTACATTGGACTATAACCATTACGATGTGCGGACCTTTGAACACAAATCCTATTTCAGTATGAAATTACATGACATATATATATATATATATACAATGGACATTCACCATTAGAATGTGCAAACTTTATGCACACAAATCCAATCTCAGTATGATATCATATAAAACATGTATGTGCATGGGACTATTATCATTACGATGTGCGGACCTTTGCACACAAATCCTATCTCAGTATGAAATTACATGACATATATGCGATGGACATTCACCATTAGAATGTGCAAACTTATGCACAAAAATCAAATCTCAGTATGATATAAAACATAATTTATATGCAATGGATACTCACCATTATGAAGTACAGACTTATGCACAAAAATCCAATCTCAGTATATCGTTTATGTAATATTTATGCAATGGATACTCACCATTATGAAGTGCAGACTTATGCACAAAATTCATTCTCAGTATGATATTGCATGACATTATATGCAATAGATAGTCAACATTATGACGTGCAGATTTATGCACAAAAATCCAATCTGAGTAAATACATATATGCATTTGACATTCACCAGTATGATGTACAGACTTAAGCACACAACAATCTTAATTCAACATCGAGATATGATTTCATACGAAATTCATATTCAATTGCAATTCACCATTATAATAATGCAGACTTATGCACAAAAAGTCCAATCTCAGTATATCATATGAAATGTACGGTATATGCGATGTACATTCGCCATTATGATGTGCAGATTTAGCACAAAATTGCGATCTCAGTATAATAAAAAAATGTAATATATCTGCATTGGATATTAACCTACATAATGTGTAGACTTATGCACAAAAATCCAATCTCGGTATGGTATCATATGAAACATTTATATACATTTCGCTTCAACATAATTATGCATCCCTATATGCACAAGTATCCAATCCAGATACGATATCATATTAACATGCATTTGACATTTACCATTATAAAGGGCAAACTTATGCAAACAAAGAATCCAATCTCAGTATGATACCATATGAAAAATATATGCTTTGGGCATTCACCATTATAATGTGTAGACTTATGCAGTTACACATTTAAACTGAACAGAGAGATAATATTAGTTTACCTGTCAACCGGTCCACACACTACTAATGCACCACAGATCTGATACTAGATATATATTCCCATAGTTGCATTCAATATGATAAACATATACATTGACATTCTTTCATTCTCTAAATAATGAACTCTTTGAAATGCTTAACTTGGCACTTTATATACACGTGTTGTATTTATAATCTTACAAATACACTGTCACTCATAAAGTTGGAATATTTTTGTTTTACCCCAATTTATGGAATTATTTTTAAAATAATTTATTCCTAATGGATCAAGATAATAGTATACATTCTCAGATTTTATTGAATAATAATTTAACAATGTGTGTTTTGCGTGACTGCTAAATCATGTGTATGCTACTATGCTTATCAACTAGGGGACCTATGCCCTTAAGTCATAAATGATAGTAATGAGGATTAATGCCCCATCGACACGGTTTTGATCCTGGGGCCTCACAGTTACGAGGCCATTGCTTTGTCACTGAACTATGACTGTACGCAGCGGGGGCTAGGGTAGGGGGCAGTTTCCATAAATTAAAAAGAAAAAAAATGCAATAAATTTTCAATAATTTATTGCATTTTACCCCGGTTCCCAATATAAACAAATCCTCTGTGTGCCCATGCCTTGAGCCATAATGTATGGTCGTCCAATGGATTTTTTAAAATGTTGGGGACCGGGGTAAAATGCAATAAATTATTGAAAATTTATTTCATTTGTTTAAATTTTTATTATTTATGCAGAAGCTTGGTTTAGTCGACTAGTGCGGGCGCCATCACTTCCAGAAGTTACGCTTAAAGTAAGACTGGGTCGGTGGAAGGTCGTGTTAACTTAATCGTGGCAACTTGGTCCGAGTAAGAAGAGCGTATGGAATGGTAAAGTCAATTATTTATAGAATATACATGCTGCTGGGAAAAACTCACGCCGACTAGAAAGCCACATCTGAATGTTATGGCTTGTCCTACCTAGCAACACGGAATGTAGATAATTCGCATTATGACCATTGAAATATAATTATTCATAACAGGTGAATGAATAATTATTTGTAACATCGCACTAAACAAAGATGTACGCATTAATTTGACTACATTAAACAAGTTTTCTATTAGAACGGTATAGGGTTAGGGTTAGGCATAGTGTTTGGTACAGGGTAGAAGTTCAGAATTAGATTAGTGTCGACAAATGAAACGGATAATTTATCGCAGGAGCAGGCGCCGTACACCCTCCTTGCCATGACTACTTCTTGTATTCAGGTACAAGCCCTCCAAGGTCAACTTTTCTCAAAGCTGCATCGAGATCCTTCGTGGATCCACCCTTGTTTTTCCATTCGTGCAACAGTTCTTTGGAAGCAGCCGTCGAGTCCATGAAACTTTTCTTCAATATCTTCTGTATGTGGTCGTACTTGAATCCCAAGTTTTCGAACAGTTCGCTGTATTTTCCGTCAGGTAAAAGTTTGGATAACTTGGTGATCTTCTCATCCGTTACTTCTCTGTTATTTGACATAAAACATATATGTTTATATCAATTTACCCAAATTGAATAACTATAATTATTAAAGACCCATGATTTTGAAAAACAATATTTTGTCAAAGGGCAGAGTTTTAATCATTTCTTATAATTTCTTTTCATTTAATTATTTGTTTGAAATAGCCGTTTTTCCTTTAATGTACCCGAATACAAAGCCTGCATTTATTATGTCCTTATTCTATCAATTCTATTTTTTCTCTTCTTCGAAACAATTATAATTATTTAGTACCAGAGTCAAAAATGACCAACTGATTTGCATATTAAAGTATATTATTCTCAACATTTGCCTTTTCTTGTAAAACATAAACACATGTACGAAAATGCTTCTAAATGTAACGTTTTTGTTGTTGTTTTGTTTGGGGGAGGGGGTCATAAATCAAGTATGCATTGATTTCACAAAACACAGGCACATATGCATTCAAATGTTGGCTATCATCATGAAAAAAGTACAATTTAAAAAGGAAGTTTCTTACTCTTTGCAATACCCATTTAGTTCGTGAAATTCCATGAAAATGATTCCTCCTTTAAGTCTCATTAGAAGTCAATTTGGATATCACTTCTGGAATTTTGATAACTTAAATAACTCCGCCATATCGAGAGAAATCCTTCCCTATAAATCATCATAAAATATTGTGTTAGATTTGTGGACCTTTCTAAAGCCTTTGATATCTCAATATGTAGTTTATAATAACAATTCCTCAAAATGTTATTCTATTACCACTAGGTTCTATCCTAGGTCCTCTACTCTTTTTTATTCACATTAATGATCTTACATATTCTTCTGACAAATTTAATTACATTATGGTATGCTGACGATACCACTTTAATTTACACCCAACCTAACACTCATAACTTACAAACTAATATCAATACTGAATCAGACAAGGTAACGAAATTGTTCAAATCAAATAAATTGATGATAAATCCGAGTAAAACAAATTACATTACTTTCTTCCATATAGGCAGTCAAATTTCACTAATTTGCTTTACGCTTTGTTTATAAAGATAGATGACGTTCCATCAATAAGGTTAAAAGTGTTAATTGTCTCGGTGTTTATATTGATTATATTAATATTCAATGGGACACCCATGTCAATAAAGTCACTCAAAAGGTATCTAAATGTTTCGGTATATTATACAGACTAAACGACTCGCTTCCACCTTCAGCATTAATACTACTATATAATACAATCATGCTGTTTGGGGTAATTGTAGTCGAACTAAATTAGATAAATATTCAAATTGCAAACAAAATTCCCTTCGTATTTGCTTAAGATGCCATTATCGTTCCCATTTTGCCCAACTCGGAAATTGAAATCTCTTAATATTTGTGATTTGTACTATTACTCAATTCCCCTCCTTGGTTTCTTTTAATTTAAAAATAAAATTTTCTGCTAATATTTTTCAGATGTTCATTCTTAATTACCAGATACATAAAAACAATATCCGTTATAAGGATTCTTTTCACCCATGACCAGTAAAAACAAATAAGGTAATGAAATCATTAAGACATAATTTCCCTGTGATTTGAAACTCCATCCTCAATGATATTTCTGAATGCAAGTCAGTTAATTCTTTTAAACGAAAGTTGAAGCATTTTCTTTTTCTTAAATATATATAGTTATACAGTTGGCTTGCGGGTGCACCATGTGTGTGAGAGAGAGAGATAATTGAGGAGTCCTTAAAAGGACTCTGACTCGGTAATCTTTCTTGGGGGTGTGTAGTCCTGAAAAGGACTATATATTGTTATTCATCTTTTGTTTATAGTTGTGTTATATGTTTTTTGTTAATGTTTTTGTTTGTTTGTTTGTTATCTTTGCTTTACATTATGCTAGGAATCATTTGGAAACTACGCTTGTACAAGGCCTAAGGGCTATATTTATATAGTTCCCCATTTATTTTTCTAAATATGCTTTTAAATTATTGTGTATCTATTGTATCAATGTATTTTTTTAACCGAGAATGAAATAAATTAGAGTTGAATTGATTAGAACAAAGAATCGCTTTTCACATGATCATTTGTATGTATCATTTGAGTGGGACACTGGTCTTGGGATTACGATTTGAAAGAAACTGTAGAAACGAATGAGAAATCTTTATTATGTAATGAATTATAATTGATGTATAGTGTGAGGTTTGGGAATGATCAAAATCAAATGAAAACCTTGCTGAAGAACACATGCACTTCAGAAAATTATTTTGTCCACAAATTTCTGTTATATCTTGTAATATTTCAAATAAAAAAGGCATTTGAAGAGCAATCCGTTTCAGGTTTGACTTCTATCATGATATTCTACCAAACCTACAAACACAGATTGAGGACGCTCACAATTTTATTTTATTTTTTTAACCATAACTCAGCCAGCTCATTGAATTGAAATAATATATTATAAATAGGCTACATACCCTGAGAGCGTTGGCACCTCTGCTGATTGTGATCTGGCATCCATTGGACAGAATGCTGCTCCTCTTACTGGTGTCATTGCCACGTTTGTTGTTGCTGTTGTTTTCATGCGATTATTGGAAACAAATGTGAGTTTGTAAATTAATGAAAAGCCAGGTCCATTCCTGTCATTGTCATGAAAACAGAGTTTAAGGTACTAGTATTTATAATTGCTACTCTTTAAGAAATGCTATATGGGGGCGGGGGTTGCTTCTATTATATGAGGTACTGCACTCTTCCAAATGCCTGGTCTACTGTAGAACTATATGAATAACTAAATCTGGTTTATGCAGGCACTAATCATTTAAAGAAACACTCATGTTAAGATTACTTCTATTCTTGTGTAGTGATATCAAATAGGAGAGAATTAACTGTAGGAGAAGTAGGAATGTGTCACATGACACATACATCTTGAGCTTTAAATACATTTATCATTTACGATTATGTTTGAAATGGTTCTAGGATAATTACACCCTGGGCAATCACCCCCGGAAAACTGTCCCCAGAAAACAACCCTAAGGACAATTACCCCCGGAGAATTAACCACCGGAGAATTATCTTCCGAGGACAACTTCCCCCGAGGACAATTATCACCGAGGACAACTACCACCCGAGGACAACTACCCCCGTGGAAAAATCAGGATTCAATAGCAAAAGATCCGATCTGAAACATTGAGAGATGGCTACGAGCCCATAAAATCCCATGCATGAACCCAGATTCGTTCAAATACTAGCACGTTATTTTCCTCATTACTACACATTTCCCTTCAATTTATGCGGTTGCTGTTTTCCAAGAAGGATGCAAGATTTTGGTTATTGTCCAGCGCGTTTAAAAACGCATGGAAATACATTTTTCCGTAGCAGTGTTATTTCGACTTTTTGTTAGTCACGGTACCCTCTTAAGAAATGAAAGGTTTCTTCCATTCCCAAATTCTTCATAGACTAGGCTATTTATTTTGCAACACTCTGGCACTCGTCAAGTACTATGAACACACGTATGGGCACATTTTGTTTCTAAAGCAGGGCTCCCACTTAGCCGAGTTGGAGCCTCGAGTTGTGGCGAGCTGGCGCGAGCTTATGGCAAGCCGTCTTATCAAGAAATATGTTTTAAGAATATCAAGAATTACCATTGCTTTACAACGTAAAATTATTTCTTGATATCAAAAAACTGATTTCTTGATATGTTTTAACTCGAGGCTCCAACTCGGCTAAGTGGAAGCCCTGCTTTAATTCAGCAAACGAGCAAGAACTTAAATAAAAGGAGAAGCCACTTTCTAACTGGCACAAAATTAGTTTGTAATCAACACACTAGAAGTGAGTTTAAGTACTGTTCGCGGGCATCTCGCCGCCGAATTTACATGAATAAAAAGTGATATATTCAGTCTTGACCTTGATACACGAATATTAGGATATTCGGGCCTCTCGTTGCCCTCATTTATCATGTTTCTAAATACTCGGTGATTAGAACAACTAAGCATCTGCATGAAATGTTTTACCTTGGAAACGCGTGTTGAATTTGATCGTCTGTGTAGAGGTTTGAACCACTTCAAGTACCACTAATGTCTCATCACTCTCCTCGGTCAGATCGAGCTCAAAGTACTTTGTCACTTTCGTTTGCGTCCTGATATCGCTGAACTGAATAACCTGAGGAGATTGCCCGATATTATAGTTAATTTGCATTCATGATTGTGAAATGTGGGCCAAAACGTAGATGTAGAGTGTTCTTATGAAAATAATGAAGAAAAATTGCCTGTATTTTCAAACTTTGTCCAATTAAATCCATCGTTCCGCATCTAATTTCTTCAAAACAAATTCCATTTCTTTATCCCTTTATTCCTGGACCCCAGGGAAGAACAGTTTTGTTATACTAACAAAGCTGAATGGGTTATCCAGCCATTCACTATACCATTGATTTTACTATGTACATGCATTTTCTTTGTATTGTTTTTAATATTGTGATATGGAAAATAAATACCAATACTAATACCAAAATCCCAGGCTACCAACATCCAAGTGCATGAACCAATGTCGTAATTTCAGTGAATTTCGTCAAAGCGTCATTCATATTTGTCACTCGATTGCTTATATATATATATATATATATACAGTGCGTCCCAGAAAAAACGAAACCGAGAAGTATCGATGTTTTATCATAACTTAATCAAAACTATAATTAATGAATGATACATATTTGGAAAGCTTAGAGTCTCCTCTTTCAGTTGATGCTACTCACGTGATGCATATTTTACGCATTAGTGATTAACAGCAATTTGAAGGAAGGAAACCGAAAAGTAATTTGGCGGGCGGTATCTGAATTTCAAAGAAAAATTCATATTTCCAAAAAGTTCATTTTCTGCTCTTTCATATGATACCTCAATCAAGAAAAATGAGCCAGGAATAACAAAGTTCTGTTTGTTTAAAGTAGCCCTTACATTTTCATAATTTTAACTTTTAACAAACGAATTCGTTTTCACTGGGTGCCTGCCGTAGCAAAAAAGCAGATTTGACAAAAGACTTAACTCCGTTTCGTTGACAATCAGCCGTAGACGAGAGTCTTCATGCATGGCTGATTGTCAACGAAACGGAGTTAAGTCTTTTGTTAATTTCATTTATTAATACGACAGGCAGCCAGTGAAAACGAATTCGTTTATGGAAATGCAAGCATTACTTTAAACAAACAGAACTTTGTCATTCCTCGCTCATTTTTCCTAATTGAGGTGTCATATGAAAGGGCAGAAACTCAACTTTCTAGAAATGTGAATTTTTCTTCGAAATTCAGATACGGCCCGCCAAATGTCTTTTTGGTTTCCTTCCTTCAAATTGCTTTTAATCACTCATGCGTGACATATGCATTATCTGAGTAGCATCAACTGAAAGAGGAGACACTAAGCTTTCCAAATATGTATCATTCATTAATTATAGTTTTGATTAAGTTATGATAGAACATCGATACTTCTCGGTTTCGTTTTTTCTGGGACGCACTGTATATATTCCTAGAAGCGTAGTTCTAAGAATATTTATTATCATTATCATCACCGATCGAATAATTCAATTGAGTTCTTTGGCACTTTGTTTTACTTTTCTCCTGTTCGCTCTGAATTGATTGTTGATTCGCATGGCTCTTCTTTCAATTTATTTTAATTAAGTATAACAATTTTGTGAACCAAAGTCCGTTTACATGTACCTCTGATTTGGGACTCTTCTCCCTCAGCTGGCAAGCGACAGTTAGTGTTCCCTGCAGAAACACAATATCATCGTCATCGCCCTTCACAGGTTGAAAACAGAGGTCCTTCAAAGCATGGACATCGTCCTAAAAAAAAATCATGTGAACAATAAATATTGTAATAAATTTATCTGGAAATTGTAAAGTAGATATAAATCATTTGTACACTTGTACTTTATGACTACTCTCCGATGTATGTGTATTTCAACTGAAGTACTCGCTGGAATCGTCCTAAGAAATAAGCTGTCGTTGCATCATTTGCATTGGTCAACCAAGGAAAATAGGAAAACTAAGATGACGTCCAAAATGACATTAATCGAGAGAAATAGTCAAAATTGAATAGGTCTAGGGCCTTCTATTAACAGTAGGGATGTTACAGATAAGTCTAAAAGTATATTTTCGGCATCGGAATATATGCATTCGTTGAATTGATATTATGAAAGTGGACAAATTGCGAGGAACAGTCTGAAATGCAGTTATCAATATGTTTACTTGACCATGCTCGATGAATATTTACGACCAAGACTTAAAAAGCCCAAAAGAGAAATAATAATGTTATTTAAGAACCAAAAGGTGCTGAAGGAGGTTAAAGTTTTATTTTAACATACAAATACTTACGGTTAAAGTGATATATTTGTTTGATTTTTGAAATACAGACAAGGCTCTAAAACTGTTAATTTGCCTAAGAATTTGTTAATGGGAGAGCGACACATTCTCACCATCGACGCAAGGATAAACAATGCCTACCTGCAACGATCAGGCTTAAATATGCCCCCCCAATACAAATTAGAAAAATAAATGGTGTTCATGTCTGTTTACCCATTTTAGGTCATGTGGCTTCTTCACGAAACGAACCTCCAGGACTGGTTTTCTGGAGGGAGGCATGTGTGTCGGAAGAAACGACATGCATGACAGTAAGATGCCCTTCAGAAATAGCCAGTCCCAAAATACTGCAAAGAATCCTCCAGAAAAATGGCTGATTGAGATCTCTAGCCACCGTTTTTGTACTGAACAAATAAAGTCGGAGGAATCTGGAAGCCGTTTAGGTGTACCTTTCAAATAACACGAAACGAATTCAATTTAAAGAAAAACGACAGACAACGACTTAAACACAGGGAATTGTCCTGCCGCATTAGGCTTAACATAAGTATGCATCGTATTTTTGCGACTGGAATACATCATTTAAAAGGGTGAATTACAACAAAAAACAAGACTTACTTTATTATATACTGGTTTATATCAAAAATATATCATTTTGGCGAATATGAGGAAAAGACATTGTCAAATATTTTTCAATTCAATAAACACAATTGTAATGAAATATTTTTCTCATGTGTTTTTCTTGAGTAAGGGAAGACAAAATATGTGTACATAGACCTTAATCTGCTAATGGAAGAAATGAAAATTTGTTTTTCTGATGACCGTGATTAATCTATTCTTATAACAAACTACCCACTGTGAAATTTTCTGTGAAATAAAAAATATGTCAAGAAAATTGCGAAGAGCCCATGAAACCACAGAATTGGTTTAAAGTTTTGGAACTGATTGGGGACGCAAACATGATCATAATGAGTGTATTGTGACATATACATGGGTTCATCATTCACATGGCATGATAATCAACGTCAAGGGCTTCATTCAGTTAATGGACATGCTCACAAAAAGCTATGCTGGGCAACATTGTCATTCTTCGGGTTGTTTGGTAACTTTTGCGTTGATAGAAATAATAGGAAACTAGACTTTAATTCGTCACTTAGACGAATTAGGTGATACGTATGATAATGGTTTACATAACGAATAATGCATTACACGATATATTATTTTGCTTCTCCCATTCATATGCTTCTCCCATTATGATCTATTCATATGTCAAGATTAAATTGTGTCTCCTTGATCATCATGGATCTAGGGAAGATAGATTGAAACAATATATGACCTTTGACCCTGTGCAGTAACCAGTTACACATTTGACTCTAATTTACATCATGAAGAACACCTTTTGACGATTTTATCTTATTCAAAGAAATGAAAATGTAATTGATAAATGATTAGCATCATTTTGATAATGATGATCGTGATGATCATGATCATGATCATGAGCGCGATCATGACATCTTATTGAAAAAATGAGGGTTGATTTAGATAGCATATAATCTCAGCTACAACATACTCAAAAATCAACAAAATCCAAGCCGAAATAACGGCGATATTGCTCGCAAAAGACAGGAATGTAGAATCCAGATTTGAAAAAAAAAGTCATTTCCCATGGGGATTACACGCAAAAAGTAATGGATTAAGTGAAAATAGGGTAATAATAAAGTAAAAAGGGTTATTTATGACATTATTTGCGAATCTACGTGTTTAAATAATACGATGGTACAGTGAAGGTCAAAAGGAAAAAAAAAGTGAAAAAAAAAAGTGTTGGAGACACCCGGAATCGAACCAGGGATCTCGAGGTTGGAAGTCAAGTGCGTTACCGATATAACAAAACATCTCCCATAGCGATTAATTACACGTAAACGGGAAATGGAATTCAGAAATCCTACTTTGCAAGTGAAATATGAGCATAATCCCGGCATCTGATCGAAATATAAAAGGCACACGTGTGATAGCTTATTGTCTCAGCTACAACATATTCGAAGCTCAGCGAAAACAAAACTAAAATATGGGAGATTTCGCTCGCAAAAGACAGGAGTGTAGAATCCAGTTTTGAGAAAAAGTCATGTCCCATAGAGAATACACGCAAAATGTGAAAAATTGACATGCCTCCTTTAATCACAAAAGTACGCCTTGATGCCTTAGTCAAAATGAAAAATTGTGGCAACTATACTTGTAGCAAATTGTCTCAGCTAGAACATATCAAAATTTAAAAGAAAATTGATCCATATTTACAGAGATACAATTAATTTTCCAAAAATATGCTGACGTCATAATATGCAAATTGAAATTTTGAGTTTGGAGGCCATTATGATGACATCATGAGTTAATTGAGGGTCAAATGAGACATGAAATCATATCTCCAACTCATAATCTATCTAAATATGAAAACATATTTGACCCAACCATTCTGAACAGTTACAATGAATTTTGTATAGGCATGTTTTTGCCAATGTATGGTGGATAAAGATAACGCAGATCTGCGCGTGCTGTCAACTTTGACGGACGCTCATTGCGTTATTAAAAGGTGAACAAGTTATCAAAATGCTTGGAAAAATGTATCAAATATAATGACAGAAAAAATTCGGCGATTCTATATTGCAAAATGCCAGTACGCGCGAAAATGCGCGCGCATGCGCGTGTGCGTAATTTTTTTATCAAATGCTCCATATGGCCTGAAACGGATGTAAAAAAAAATTGGGATGATTTGGAGCATTTTAATTTTTTTCGCGCGCGTAAACGCGCGGACATAAGCGTACGCGCATTTTTGCGCGCATTTATTGACTTGAAATTGACCGGACGGATATTGAGTTTAATCATGATAAATATGAATGAAAAATGGCTTTCCTTTATGAAGATATGATCATAAGTTGATTTTCACAAAATGGCGCCTGGATGACGTCACGATGACCTTGACTGTCTGAAAAGTCACACAGTTCTAAGTTAGACTAAGATCTATCATCATTGAAAGTTTCATGATAATGGCTTTATTCAGTCTTGAGATATCCTGCGAACAAATTCGAGGAAGAATAATAAAAATAAATAATAATAATAATAACTAGACTTTAATTCGTCACTTAGACGAATTAGGTGATACGTATGATAATGGTCTACATAACGAATAATGCATTACACGATATATTATTTTGTAAAATGCTTCTCCCATTTATTTGCTTCTCCCATTATGATCTATTCATATGTCAAGATTAAATTGTGTCTCCTTGATTATCATGGATCTAGGGAAGATAGATTGAAACAATACATGACCTTTGACCCTGTGCAGTAACCAGTAACACATTTGACTCTAATTTACATCATGAAGAACACCTTTTGACGATTTTATCTTATTCAAAGAAATGAAAATGTTCTTGATAAATGATTATCATCATTATGATAATGATGATCATGATGATCATGATCATGATCATGACATCTTATTGAAAAAATGAGGGTTGATTTAGATAGCATATAGTCTCAGGTACAACATACTCAAAAATCCACAAAATCCAAGCAGAACTAACGGCGATATTGCTCGCAAAAGACAGGAATGTAGACCCCAGATTTGAGAAAAAGTCATCTCCCTTAGGGATTACACGCCAAAAGTAATGGATTAAGTGAAAATTGGGTAATAATAAAGTAAAAAGGGTTGTTTATGACATTATTTGCGATTCTACGTGTTTAAATAATCAAAGGAGATGGTACAGTGAAAGGTCAAAAGGAAAAAAAAAGTGAAGAAAAAAAATTGTTGGAGACACCCGGACTCGAACCAGGGATCTCGCGGTTGGAAGTCAAGTGCGTTACTGATATACCAAAAAATCTCCCATAGCGATAACACGTAAACGGGAAATGGAATTCTGAAGTCCTACTTTGCAAGTAAAATATGAGCATGATCCCGGCATATGATCGAAAAATAAAGTGCACAATAGAGATAGCCTTTTGTCTCAGCTACAACATACCCGAAGCTCAGCAAAAACAAAGCTAAAACAACGGAGATATTGTTCGCGAAAGAGGGAAATGTAGAATCCAGTTTTGAGAAATAGTCATGTGCCATAGACAATACACGCAAAATGTGAAAAATTGACATGCCTCCTTTAATCGCAAAATTACGACATGATACCTTTGTCAAACTGGAAAATTGTGGACACTCCATTTGTAGAAAATTATCTCAGCTAGAACATATCAAAATTTGCAAGAAAAAAAAATCAATATTTACAGAGATACAATCAAATTTTCAAAAATATGCTGACGTCATAACATGCAAATTAAATTTTTGAGTTCGGAGGCCATTATGATGACGTCATTAGTTAATTGAGGGTCAAATGAGACATAAAATCATATTTCCGACTCATAATCTATCTAAATATGAAAAAATATTTGGAGTTCTTATCTATTCTGAAGAGTTACAAAGAACTTTGTATAGGCATGATTTGCTCATGTATTGTGGATAAAGATAACGCAGGTCCGCGCGCGCTGTCAACTTTGACGGACGCTCATTGCGTTATTAAAGGGTTAACAAGTTATCAAAATGCTAGGAAAAATGTGCTAAATATGATGATAGAGAAATTTCGGCGATTCTATGTTGCAAAACGCTAGTACGCGCAAAAAACGCGCGCGCATGCGCGTGAGCATTATTTTTTGTCAAATGCTCCATATGGCCTGAAACGTATGCAAACAAAATTGGGGATGATTGAGAGCATTTTAAATTTTTGCGCGCGCGTAAACGCGCGGACGAACGCGCACGCGCGCATTTGCGCACGTTAATTGACCTGAAATTGACCGGTAGGATATTGATCTTATTCATGATAAATATGAATTAAAAATTACTTTCCGTTATGAAGATATGATCATAAGTTGATTTTAATAAAATGGCGCCTAGATGACGTCACGATGATGTTGAGTTTATGAAAAGTCACGCAGTTCTAAGTTAGGCTAAGATCTATCATCATGGCAAGTTTCATGATAATGGCTAAAGCCATTCTTGAGATATCCTGCGAACAAAATTGAGGAAGAATAATAATAATTTCTTCTATACAGACACAAAATAAATACTAGACTTTAATTCGTCACTTTGACGAATTAGGTGATACGTATGCTAATGGTTTACATAATAAAGAATGCATTATACGATATCATATTATTTTATGAAATGCTTCATCCATTAAGATCTATCCATATGTCAAGTTTAAATTGTGTCCCCTTGATCATTATAGATGTAGGGAAGATAGATTGAAAAAATATGACCATTGACCCTGCGCAGTAACCAGTTACACCTTTGATTCTAATTTATATCACGAAGAACACATTTTGACGATTTTATCTTATTCAAAGAAATGAAAATGTAATTGATAAATGATTATCATCATTATGATATTGATGATCATGATAATCATGATGAAGATCATGATCATGAGCGGGATCCTGACATCTTATTGAAAAAATGAGGGGTGATTTAGATAGCACATAGCACAAAATCCAAGCAGAAATAACAGCGATATTGCTCGCAAAAGACAGGAATGTAGAATCCAGATTTGAGAAAAAATTATCTCCCACAGGGATTACACGCAAAAAGTAATGGATTAAGTGAAAAAAGGGAAACACTAAAGTAAATAGGGTTGTTTATTACATTATTTGCGATTCTACGTGTTTAAATAATCAAAGGAGATGGTACAGTGAAAGGTCAAAAGGAAAAAAAAAGGTGGAGAAAAAATTGTTGGAGACACCCGGACTCGAACCCGGGATCTCAAGGTCGGAAGTCAAGTGCGTTACCCATATACCAAAACATTTCTCATAGCGATTACACGTAAACGAAAATGGAATTCTAAAATCCCACTTTGCAAGTAAAATATGAGCATGATCCCGGCATATGATCGAAAAATGAAGTCACATTGGAGATAGCTCATTGTCTCAGCTACAACATATCCGAAGCTCACGGAAAACAAAGTTAAAAAAACGGAGATGTTGCTCGCGAAAGACGGAAATGTAGAATGCAGTTTTGAGAAATAGTCATGTCCCATAGACAATACACGCAAAATTTGAAAAATTGACATGCCTCCTTTAATTGCAAAAATACGCCATGATACCTTTGTCAAACTGGACAATTATGTACACTGGATTTGTAGAAAATTGTCTCAGCTAGAACATATCAAAATTTGAAAGAAAAAAAAGCAATATTTACAGAGATACAATCAATTTTCCAAAAATATGCATCCGTCATAATATGCAAATTTAAATTTCGAGTTCGGAGGCCATTATGATGACATTATGAGTTAATTGAGAGTCAAATGAGACATGAAATCATATTTCCATTTCATAATCTATCCACATATGAAAGAATATTGGGAGTTTCTATCTATTCTGAAGAGTTACAATGAATTTTGTATAGGCATTTTTTTGCCCATGTATTGTGGATAAAGATCACGCAAATCCGCGCGTGCTGTCAACTTTGACGGACGCTCATTGCGTTATTAAAAGGTGAACAAATTATCAAAATGCTTGGAAAAATGTACAAAATACGATGACGGAGAAAATATTGGGATTCTATGTTGCAAAATGCTAGTACGCGCAAAAAACGCGCGCGCATGCGCGTGAGCGAGATTTTTTGTCAAATGCTCTATATGGCCTTAAACGTATGCAAAAAAAATTTGGGATGATTTAGAGCATTTTAAATTTTTAAGCGCGCGTAAACGCGCGCACCTACGCGTACGCGCATTTTTACGCGCATATATTGTCCTCAAATTGACCGGGCGGATATTGACTTTGATCATGACAAATATGAATGAGAAATGGCTTTCCGTTATGAAGATATGATCATAAGTTGATTTTGACAAAATGGCGTCTAGATGACGTCACGATAATTTTGAGTCTTTGAAAAGTCACGCAGTTCTAAGTTAGACTAAGATCTATCATCATTGAAAGTTTCATGGCAATGGCTTTATTCAGTCTTGAGATATCCTGCGAACAAAATCGAGGAAGAATAATAATAAATAATAATAAATAAATAAATAATAAAAATCTTGACGAAATCAAAAGGTGATACGTAGACTTCGTTACGTATCACCTAACTAGACTTTAATTCGTCACTTAGACGAATTAGGTGATACGTATGATAATGGTCTACATAACGAATAATGCATTACACGATATATTATTTTGCTTCTCCCATTCATATGCTTCTCCCATTATGATCTATTCATATGTCAAGATTAAATTGTGTCTCCTTGATCATTATGGATCTAGGGAAGATAGATTGAAACAATATATGACCTTTGACCCTGTGCAGTAACCAGTTACACATTTCACTCTAATTTACATCATGAAGAACACCTTTTGACGATTTTTATCTTATTCAAAGAAATGAAAATGTAATTGATAAATGATTATCATCATTATGATAATGATGATCATGATGATCATGATCATGATCATGAGCGCGATCCTGATATCTTGTTACAAAAATGAGGGTTGATTTAGATAGCATAAAGTCTCAGCTACAACATACTCAAAAATCAACAAAATCCAAGCCGAAATAACGGCGATATTGCTCGCAAAAGACAGGAATGTAGACTCCAGATTTTAGAAAAAGTCATCTCCCATAGGGATTACACGCAAAAAGTAATGGATGAAGTGAAAATAGGGTAATAATAAAGTAAAAAGGGTTATTTATGACATTATCTGCGAATATACGTGTTTAAATAATCAAAGGAGATGGTACAGTGAAGGCCAAAAGGAAAAAAAGTGAAGAAAAAAAAAAGTGTTGGAGACACCCGGACTCCAACCAGGGATCTCGAGGTTGGAAGTCAAGTGCGTTACCGATATACCAAAACATCTCCCATAGCGATTACACGTAAACGGGAAATGGAATTCAGAAATCCTACTTTGCAAGTGAAATATGAGCATGATCCCGGCATCTAATCGAAAATTGAAAGGCACAGTTTTGATAGCTCATTGTCTCAGCTACAACATATTCAAAGTTCAAAGAAAACAAAGCTAAAACAACGGAGATTTTGATCGCGAAAGACAGGAGTGTAGAATCCAGTTTTGAGAAAAAGTCATGTCCCATAGAGAATACACGCAAAATGCGAACAATTGACATGCCTCCTTTAATTGCAAAAATACACCATGATACTTTTGTCAAAAATAAAAATTGTGAATATTACATTTGTAGAAAATTGTCTCAGCTAGAACTTATCAAAATTAAAAAAAGAAAATTAATCCATATTTACAGAGATACAATCAATTTTCCAAAAATATGCTGACGTCATAATATGCAAATTAAAAATTTGAGTTTGGAGGCCATTATGATGACGTCATGAGTTAATTGAGGATCAAATGAGACATGAAATCATATCTCCGACTCATAATCTATCCAAATATGAAAAAATATTAGGAGTTTCTATCTATTCTAAAGAGTTACAATGACTTTTATATAGGCATGTTTTTGCCCATGTATTGTAGATAAAGATAACGCAAATCCACGCGTGCTGTCAACTTTGACGGACGCTCATTGCGTTAATAAAAGGTGAACAAGTTATCAAAATGCTTGGAAAAATGTACCAAATATAATGACAGAAAAAATTCGGCGATTCTATATTGCAAAATGCCAGTACGCGCGAAAACGCGCGCGCATGCGCGTGTGCGTAATTTTTTTATCAAATGCTCCATATGGCCTGAAACGGATGTAAAAAAAAATTGGGATGATTTGGAGCATTTTAATTTTTTTCGCGCGCGTAAACGCGCGGACATAAGCGTACGCGCATTTTTGCGCGCATTTATTGACTTGAAATTGACCGGACGGATATTGAGTTTAATCATGATAAATATGAATGAAAAATGGCTTTCCTTTATGAAGATATGATCATAAGTTGATTTTCACAAAATGGCGCCTGGATGACGTCACGATGACCTTGACTGTCTGAAAAGTCACACAGTTCTAAGTTAGACTAAGATCTATCATCATTGAAAGTTTCATGATAATGGCTTTATTCAGTCTTGAGATATCCTGCGAACAAATTCGAGGAAGAATAATAAAAATAAATAATAATAATAATAATAATAATAAAGAAAAATCTTGACGAAATCAAAAGGTGATACGTTGACTTCGTTACGTATCACCTAATAATAATAAAGAAAAATCTTGACGAAATCAAAAGGTGATACGTTGACTTCGTTACGTATCACCTAACAAAACTAAATACTTAACGTTAGGGTGTAGTAAATTCTGCTTGTATTTTTTTTACCAATTGGTCGAATTTGCCAAATATTATAAATATGAGGTCACGAATGGGTGTCAACAATTATGAGCCTTTCTGAGAACCATAATGACGAATCTTGAGTACTTGACTACTATCATAGGCATGTTTATGAATGTTTTCAAAGCATTGACCTATAGCTGATATCGCCATCCGAAAACATTAAGAAAAGGCATTGATCTTATGTCATTGGTCATAATATGTCAGATCTTATGTCATATTTGCTTCTGAAAGCTGTGGCAAACTTTATTCAGCTGTCAACATAGTCCGTCAATTGCGGAGTTTGGGGA
The DNA here is from genome assembly GCF_000002235.5 of Strongylocentrotus purpuratus. Taxonomy (NCBI): domain Eukaryota; kingdom Metazoa; phylum Echinodermata; class Echinoidea; order Camarodonta; family Strongylocentrotidae; genus Strongylocentrotus; species Strongylocentrotus purpuratus. The sequence goes on from NW_022145551.1 coordinate 576,578, forward strand.
GATATGTATCCCAATATTAAACAGGTTAAATGATGTAAAGTCTCGAGTGCCAATGATGGCCGCAGATAATCTCTATTTGCAGAGTCGAGTGCCCCCTATTACAAAAAAAAAGTGAAAGAAAATCTTAGAATACAAGATTATCCTTAACTCATTACATAACAATTTTGCTTGACTAGAAATCGAGTTGAAGTCTATGCCAATGTCGGGGTAAATACATTAGATTATATGCCAGTTAACAAACTATTATGTGATTTTCATGTTTATGCTTGCGGAAAGCCTATAAACGTGATTTAGTTACCTGACTGATTCCAGGAATACAGTATGGTCTGTACTTTGTTAGGAGCAGTAACTAATGCACAGTGAGGTATTATCAGCTTTGCCGGTTTCTTAAAGCGTAGCCCAGACGGGTAACACTTGAAGCCATGGCTGACTAGAAGCTCGTCCTCTTTAAGTGTGAGGCCATTTGGAATCTCGGTCAGGACCCGAAGGCTGATTTTCTCATCTTCCTCAAGGGCACCAGGTGGAATGTGGAGTGTAAACCCATGCGATTTGGTGGACAGCTTTCCTCCAAGAGCCCCAAACTTTCCACTTGCATAACTACCATCTGATAACAGCGATGCAAATATATATATTAACAGCATTCTGTACAGTCAATATATATTTTTCAAGCTCTGAAGTCACAGGCGAGAACCTCCTGCTAAAAATACAGTGCATGTACAAATGAACATGGAGTCTCATTTTCCAGACTCACTTCATTTTGTTTTGTATTCATGAAAATAACAACGCCAAGAGAATACATGAACGACAAAGTATATTAACGATTTGATGTTTATATAACGACGACAGATGGTTACTTATGAAAACATTTGTGTAGTATATATATTTATGTTTTTTACCGCTGATCTGACGCCGGGCCGGAGATTCTTGCTTGTGACCTCAGATATATACAAATAAAATGAATCACAATATTCTTAATTTGGAGGTGAATATCCCTATGTGTTCTTGCAGAAAATATGCACCCGACTCAGGTGCATTAAACGTATCTCACCTAAGGCGTGGTTTACTTGCTCTACATCGTCTGTTCCATCACTTTGCGCCATTTCCGGAAGTTTGTCATAATCGTTCTCCTCGGCCTCAGTAGTACCTCTTTCGAAATAAAAACACACAACAACATACAAGTACACAATCTGTATACAGTACACAACTAAGTTAATCATACCTCTTGTGAATTTGATGTACATGTATTTTAATTGTTTTTTCGTTACTCAAGAATTTGTTGTAACTGTTGAAGATTTACTTTCGTGTGAGCCTGTCATAGAACGAACCATTGGTGTATAAATGTATATTGACTTTCGTGAACATATTTCCAGCATTTGTGTCGGTTTAATAGCGGTTCGGTATAAATACCCTTATCTGGTCATGCACATATAATTTTTTCCGAACTCGGAGATTAATGAAGATGTCCCTACTTTGAAAATATCATCTGTCGGAAAACTTCATTGGTAGCATAGTGGACTGGTAGTTTGCCTTCACCATCCCTTATATCTAGCTTTGCACCGTGCTCCAGCAGGTATAAGACCAAAGCCTTCTCTGGGGAAAGCTCTTGCTGATAGAAGTCCTCTGAGATCTGAGTCAAAATACCAAGGTGTATCAAAAGAGATTATACAAACTGTTTGAAAATGTGCAGTGATAGTTTGTATGTTTTTATATCTTTAAACACAGGTCATTTTAAAGTTTGACGTTAAAGACAGCGTTATTTTCCATCGATGTTAGGTTGACCGATCAAGTGAGGTAACCATCGCAGCCAATCTCTTAAATTACCCGTGAATTTCCCGTCGAAACACTTTTAAAAAAGCACCAACGTAACAATCTGCCTCCTACCTTCAATAGCACTACCGTTCATCTTTATTTATTTGATAGATTTGCCGGCCAGATTCTCGTGCTCTCGTTCGTTACCAAAAACAAGGATGGAAGAAGTTAAATGCTTTTGTCATCAAACTTTAACAAGATATGTGTGCACTAAAGCTTTCATGACACCGTATGCCACCATACAGGGCGTTAGCGATACAATGGGTAACTATGCTCTGTCGTATATAGGAACATCGGAAAAAAGGGATGTAACGATTTCTTTCTTATTTTCGTCCGAAATTAACATCTTTCTCAAGGATTAATGGTTTTATCCAATTAAACCAAGAACTAATCCCCTATAAGCATGATAACGGGGATTCGAACGTAGGCCTAGTAATTATGGAATATTATGCTTTGAGCATTTAGCCTTGACTGGCAAATTGTGCTATTTAACTGGTACCATTCCACCAAACCAACAAAAGTTATCTATAAATATTGAGTTCTGACTGTTCTGACATGACTGTTCGGTCACTATGCGGGAAAAAGCTCTAAATCACATGTGAAAATATCAAACCTCAGCTTAAGAAAAGTGAAGGCATTAACATGATCAAGATTTTCTTCTTGCAGACCAGCCTCTGAAATGTCCCAGCTTTTTGAGTTTCTAATCGTTTTTACCTGCTTAGATTTCCCTTGTGTTTGCTCTTTTCTGTCCTCGTGATCAGAAAGTGTGATGGCTTCATGGAGACAGGTCTTTCCTTTGTGCGACCGGATGTTCAAGGAAGCTCCATGAGAAACCAGCGATTCGACAACCGGTGTGTGGCCATTTTGAGTGGCGAGGTGAATGGCAGTCAATCCATCGTCATCACGATCATCGAGAATCCCAGTGATCTGTATAACAACAAATAATAATTTATCAATTCAAAATTAATTTATGAATTATAGGTGTATTCCTCATCATATCGATCTGGTACCATTCCATAACTACGTAGACTTTCAACTAGCATTGAAATGCCCCCAAATTATCGGGATAAAAAAAAACATTGGCCTACATTTTGAGGAATCTGAATGTGATTATATCTAAGCCCGGAAACATGGCATTCGAAATAAACTCCACTAAGCTAGGTTTGTCTTTATTATTACCTATTTTCTTAAATCGAATTTTGACGCTTTTTTATCATTTATATTGGCTCCCCCTATGTGGATCGAGGAATGATTTATTACCCACCTTTGCGTGTTTTGCCAAGCTGTCGGAGGAGTCGGGGTTTCCTTTCTTGGAAGATAGATGCAGCGGGTTCTGTCCATTGACATCTTTTACATCAACTAGGGCTCCTTCCTCAAGCAGGACCTTAACAATATCGAAGTCACCGTTCATAGCAGCATTATGCAAGGGGGTGGAGCCGTTTCTGTCAACAATGTTTACACTTATTCCTAACGCTAGCAAATACTTTGTGACACCAAGATGACCTTCCTGAGCTGCACTGTGTAATACAGTCTTGCCCTCAATATCTCCCCTATTCATCTCAGCTCCTTGACTGATGAGATATTTGGTGACATCGAGAAGACCCTTCTGAGTAGCACTGTGTAATGCTGTCCCACCCTTATTATCTCCCCTATTCACCTCAGCTCCTTGACTGATGAGATATTTTGTGACATCAAAAAAACCCTTCTGAGCAGCACTGTGTAGTGAATTCCTACCCTCATTATCTCCCTTATTCACCTCAGCTCCTTGACTGATCAGGTATTTGGTGACATCAAGGTGATCTTTGGAAGCAGCAAGTTGTAATGCAGTCCTACCCTCATTATCTCCCTCATTTACCTTAGCTCCTTGACTGATGAGATATTTGGTGACATCAAGATGACCCTCCTCAGAAGCACTGTGTAATGCAGTCCTGCCCTTAGTATCTCCCTTATTCACCTCAGCTCCTTGACTGATGAGATATTTGGTGACATCAAGATAATTCTTCTGAGAAGCGATGTGTAATGCATTCATACCCTCATTATCTCCCTCATTCATCTCGGCTCCTTGGCTGATGAGATAATTGGTGATATCAAGATGACTCTCCTGAACAGCAGCATACAATGCTCTCCTGCCGTCATTGTCTCCCTTATTCACCTCAGCTCCTTGACTGATGAGATGTTTCGTGACATCTAAATGATCATTCTGAGCAGCAACGTGTAATGCTGTCCAGCCGTCGTTATCTCCATTATTCACCTCAGCTCCTTGACTGATGAGATAGTTGGTGACATCAAGATGACCCTCCTGAGCAGCAGTATATAATGCAGTCCAACCGTCGTTATCTCCATTATTCACCTCAGCTCCTTGACAAATGAGATATTTGGTGACTTCAAAATGACCCTTCTGAGCAGCAACGTGTAATGCTGTCCAACCGTCATTATCTCCCTTATTCACCTGAGCCCCTTGGCTGATGAGATATTTGGTAACTTCAAGATGACCCTCATGAGCAGCACTGTGTAATGCAGTCCAACCGTCATTTCTTCCCATATTCACCTCAGCTCCTTGACTGATGAGATATTTGGTAACTTCAAGATGACCCTCATGAGCAGCACTGTGTAATGCAGTCCAACCGTCATTTCTCCCCTTATTCACCTCAGCTCCTTGAGTGATGAGATACCTGGTGACATCAAGATGACCGTCCTGAGCAGCGGTATAGAGTGCAGTCCAACCGTCATTATCTCCCTTATTTACTTCAGCTCCTTGACCGATGAGATATTTGGTGACATCAAGATGACCCTTCTGAGCAGCACTGTGTAATGCTGTAATGCCGTCATTATCTCCTGTATTCACATCAACTCCTTGCCTGATGAGATGTTTCGTGACATCTAAACGACCCTTCTGAGCAGCAACGTGTAATGCTGTCCTGCCGTCATTATTTTCCCTATTCACCTCAGCTTCTTGACTAGTGAGATATTTGGCGATATCAAGATGACCCTCCTGAGCAGTACTATGTAATGCTGTCCTACCGTCATTATCTCCCTTATTTAACTCAGCTCCTTGGGTGATGAGATATTTCGTGACATCAAGATGACCCTCCTGAGCAGCACTATGTAATGCAGTCCGACCGTCATTTCTTCCCTTATTCACCTCAGCTCTTTGAGTGACGAGACATTTGGTGACATCAAGATGACCCTTCTGAGCAGCACTGTGTAATGCTGTAATGCCGTCATTATCTCCCTTATTCACCTCAACTCCTTGAGTGGTGAGATTTTTCGTGACATCTAAACGACCATTCCGAGCAGCAACGTGTAATGCTGTCCTGCCGTCATTATTTTCCCTATTTACCTCAGCTCCTCGGTTGATGAGATATTTCGTGACATCAAGATGACCCTCCTGAGCAGCACTATTTAATGCAGTCCAACCGTCATTTCTTCCCTTATTCACCTCAGCTCCTTGAGTGATGAGACATTTGGTGATATCAAGATGACCCTCCTGAGCAGCACTATGTAATGCTGTCCTGCCGTCATTATCTCCTATATTTAATTCAGCTCCTTGAGTGATGAGATATTTCGTGACATCAAGATGACCCTCCTGAGCAGCACTATGTAATGCAGTCCAACCGTCATTTCTTCCCTTATTCACCTCAGCTCCTTGAGTGATGAGACATTTGGTGACATCAAGATGACCCTCCTGAGCAGCACTATTTAATGCAGGCCAACCGTCATTTCTTCCCTTATTCACCTCAGCTCCTTGACTGATGAGATATTTGGTAACTTCAAGATGACCCTCATGAGCAGCACTGTGTAATGCAGTCCAACCGTCATTTCTCCCCTTATTCACCTCAGCTCCTTGAGTGATGAGATATTTGGTAACTTCAAGATGACCCTCATGAGCAGCACTGTGTAATGCAGTCCAACCGTCATTTCTCCCCTTATTCACCTCAGCTCCTTGAGTGATGAGATACCTGGTGACATCAAGATGACCGTCCTGAGCAGCGGTATAGAGTGCAGTCCAACCGTCATTATCTCCCTTATTTACTTCAGCTCCTTGACCGATGAGATATTTGGTGACATCAAGATGACCCTTCTGAGCAGCACTGTGTAATGCTGTAATGCCGTCATTATCTCCTGTATTCACATCAACTCCTTGCCTGATGAGATGTTTCGTGACATCTAAACGACCCTTCTGAGCAGCAACGTGTAATGCTGTCCTGCCGTCATTATTTTCCCTATTCACCTCAGCTTCTTGACTAGTGAGATATTTGGCGATATCAAGATGACCCTCCTGAGCAGTACTATGTAATGCTGTCCTACCGTCATTATCTCCCTTATTTAACTCAGCTCCTTGGGTGATGAGATATTTCGTGACATCAAGATGACCCTCCTGAGCAGCACTATGTAATGCAGTCCGACCGTCATTTCTTCCCTTATTCACCTCAGCTCTTTGAGTGACGAGACATTTGGTGACATCAAGATGACCCTTCTGAGCAGCACTGTGTAATGCTGTAATGCCGTCATTATCTCCCTTATTCACCTCAACTCCTTGAGTGGTGAGATTTTTCGTGACATCTAAACGACCATTTCGAGCAGCAACGTGTAATGCTGTCCTGCCGTCATTATTTTCCCTATTTACCTCAGCTCCTCGGTTGATGAGATATTTCGTGACATCAAGATGACCCTCCTGAGCAGCACTATTTAATGCAGTCCAACCGTCATTTCTTCCCTTATTCACCTCAGCTCCTTGAGTGATGAGACATTTGGTGATATCAAGATGACCCTCCTGAGCAGCACTATGTAATGCTGTCCTGCCGTCATTATCTCCTATATTTAATTCAGCTCCTTGAGTGATGAGATATTTCGTGACATCAAGATGACCCTCCTGAGCAGCACTATGTAATGCAGTCCAACCGTCATTTCTTCCCTTATTCACCTCAGCTCCTTGAGTGATGAGACATTTGGTGACATCAAGATGACCCTCATGAGCAGCAGTATATAATGCAGTCCAACCATCATTATCTCCCTTATTCACCTCAGCTCCATGATCGATGTGATATTTCAAGACTTCAAGATGACCCTTCTGAGCAGCAACATGTAATGCTGTCCACCCATCATTATCTCCCTTATTCACCTCAGCTCCTTGACTGATAAGACACTTGGTGATATCAAGATAAACCTCATGAGCAGCATTGTGTAATGCAGTCCAACCGTCATTATCTCCCTTATTCACCTCAGCTCCTTGACTGATAAGATATATGGCGACATCAAGATGTCCATCCTGAGCAGCAGTATAAAATGCAGTCCAACCATCATTGTCTACCTTATTCACCTGAGCTCCTTGACTGGTGAGATATTTCGTGACATCAAGACGACCCTCATGAGCAGCAACGTGCAATGCTGTCCAACCATCATTATCACCCTTATTCACCTCAGCTCCTTGACTGATGAGAAAATTAGTGACATCAAGGTGACCCTCCTGAGCAGCAACGTGAAATGATGTCCTTCCGTCATTATCACCCTTATTCACCTCAGCTCCTTGACTGATGAGATGTTTGGTGACATCAAGATCACCTTCCTGAGCAGCACTATGTAATGCAGTCCAGTCGTCATTAGCTACCGTATTCACCTCAGCTCCTTGACTGATGAGATTGTTGGTGTCATGAAGATCATCGTATCTTGCTGCAATGTTTAAAGGAGTCATGCCTTTAGCCTAGCTCTGCCCTGTTATAATGCAGAGTAGCCGTCCTTGTCTTCTTTCGCCATATTAGCTCCTTGTCTAAGTATAACTTTCGTTGCTATCAGACGCACGAGTGATGCAGCGATATGTTAGGGTGTTTGTTCATCTTGAGTCGCCGTATCCACATCAGATCCATACTGGAACGCTCTACTAGAAATGATACGATTAAGATTCGAAATCTTTTGTAGCTGATAACCCATTTGCATTCTGCATGTTACAAGTTTAAACATGCACCACACTTGTTTGTTCTTTCTCGCAATGGGTAGTTGGTTTTTATGTTGTTTTCAACAAGTTCCAAAGTCCTGCGCAGTGAACTAAATCGTAATTCATATATCTGTCATTCCTATACCACGGTTAGGCTTCTGTCTTTCCTCTTTTGTGTTGTTGTTGGGCGGGGGGGGGGGTAGCAATCATCAATATTTAAATAAATGAAAAACCAAGGGCATTCCCCCCTCCCCCTCCCCTTCACTCTAAATCAAAGGGTGTAAACGTTTTTCCTGTTCGTCATTTCACGGAGACATACATTCAGATGAATCTACGTAAAGATATTTTCAAGGAGGGCAATCGTCTTGCACAAAGATGGACAAACAGTCTACGGTGAATTATTTCCAGTCAACAGTAACATCCGTTGCATTGGAGTCCATGCATGGAGAGTTCCATTTTTACAAAGTGTTCTTTATGGAAGTCCTGGTTGAAAAGAAGTGGTGTAGTGACCTTTGTTACAGCCAAGGTCGACTGGAACGCTTCCCTTTGAACGTTAACTAGCTTCGTTGTACTGAGGTACACATGAATTTGTCATTAGGGACTTTTAGATTTGCGTGGACTGATACGTGTGACGTCCATTCAAGGCAGTGCATTAAAAGGACGTCGATCGTAGCAATCCCCATTGTCTTCGTGCGGATCTAAAAGTCCCTATTATGTATTGACTTTTACCGTGATGCAAAGTCAAACATCGAATAGAAAAAGAAAGAAAAGAGAAAGAATTGTGTAAAAAATAAATTCAAGAAAGGATCAAAATGCCCACCCCCCCACCCCCCCCCCCCTTCGGATGTGGGAGTATTCCCAGCTACAGCAAAACTCAAAAACGCATTTAAAAAAAAAATATATATATATATATTTTTTTTTTTTAACATATGGGTCATGGAACAGCCTTACCCGTAAAACTCTTCCTTTTTGTAAACAGATTCTACGACGTTTAAGGGAGACACGATTTAATATATTACATTGGAAGAAACATGTTCCTTGGTTGACTGAACATTTGTTTTTTGTTATCCTGATAGTAATTAATTATTTGCACCCAGGCTTCTGGGCTCTGGCGGTCATGTAGGAGTATAATCCAATTAAGTTTCTTAAATTTCATATGAAATGAGACTTTGGTAATCTAACATCGCCTCGCTTAAAAATCTAAATGCATACAATACAATAAATACAATATAATAGACAATTTCGGATTACCCCCCCCCCTTGAGTTTGTATTTATGTGTACGTTTTGTGTAAGATTTTTGAGAACCCCCCCCCCCCCCTTTTCAGGTAAATGAAATAATTTGTATTGAGGCATTTCACAAAGACTGATTCATTAAATTTGGTTACATTACGAAAATGGCCTATTGGAAGTGTGCGCCCGTTATACTTAGACAAAGAAAACCATGCAAGCCGACAAAAATCCGCTCCAAGCTTCACTGCATTCTCCACTGCATTCCATTGTATGCGTGCCTGGCTTGCATCTGAGAGCCGAATTTCTTTTTACTTTCCGGCGGGGGCGGACTCACTTTGTGATGTTTCAAGGGACGCTTGACTGAATATGTGATTTATATCAACAAAATTTGTCGTTTGCACCCAAGCTGCTTGTAGCCATGGAGCAGCATAATTCAATTTGGTTACCTTAATTTCATATGTTATCGCGAAGTTGCATCGATTAGAAATTCGAATGCATACATTACAATAGACAAGTTAGTAAATTTAAGGACATTGTTACACATTAAAAAAAACTTTGGCATTAAGCCCCTTTCATACCGGGCCATGCGTAGAGTTGCGTAGTGTTGCGTACCGACTACGCCGAGCGTACGCTGCCCTACGCCGGCCTACGTATCTATATGCTGAGGGACGCAAAGACGTACTTTCGGCGTAGATACTAGACGCAGAAAGTACGCATTTCGTATGCAAGTCTAGGCAACACTACGCTACAGTACGCCAGGCCTACGCAATAGTACGCTACCCTACGCCAGTCCGACGAAGCAGAAAATGCTTGCGCACACAGTAAGTGACCATACGCAACCGTTAGCAAACCTGTACGCCAGGCCTACGTAAACCTACGCAACCCTACGCCTGATATACGCAATCGTAAGCGTAGGTACGCCAATTGCATACGGCGTAGGTACGCGGTGCCTATGCACAGGGTACATAACCATACGCCATCGTGCGCCAGCCTACGCATAACCTACGCAGGGACTACGCCGAAGCAACATTTTTTTTCATGAATACGCAGCCTAATTTCGGCGTAGTCGGTACGCCACACTACGAAACTATACGCAGATCCGGTGTGAAAGGGGCTTAGACAGCTTCTTATACTTCTATCGTCAGAATGGTTATATACATTCATTTGGGAAAGATTTATGCCCATAACTGCTACGTTCTGTAGTAAATAAGGATTTTCGCTAGTACTTTTTGACCTGGTCAAAATGACACACGTCTTTTTCCTGTGTGAAATACCAATCATAGCAGCTTATAGCCTTGTGGATTTGATTATTTCCCACTTACATGACGTATGTTGCATCAGACTGAACGCATATCATACTTTATTATCTATGATTCCACTATGAAAGGAAAATATGTTTGGAAAACCTTTCAAGTCCAATAAAGATGAATACAGTATTTTGTTATGTTTTTTAATGATTTCATGCACAATCTTGTAACGATACCCCACACACATGTGCTGGTAAAGCATATCTGTACTCATCTTGCACGTAAATCCCATACGTTTTTCTGCCTGGTATTCTTAGAGTTAAATTATATTGGGAATCCCCTTTTGATGATACGGGGCCTGTTTTTGGCATCGCTTCAAATACTGAAGAGCGTACCATTGTGCGTGTGTACACTCCATGAATATTTTTGTCTGTGTTTATTGTCTGGTTAATTTCTGTACAATTCGCCAAACAAAGTATTAAACTATATCATTTCGAAAGAAATAATGTCGCTAGAAGTGGATAGAAATGTCGAGAGGAGTGAATCAAGCACCGGATGGTTTTACCTGATATACTGTATAGTATGCTGTTTATTGTTCTTTGTAATATACCCTGGATGACTTGGGAGGGGGTAGTGGGAGGTTTCCGGGATGGAGAGGGTGGTGGGAGGGGTGGTGAGGTAAGGTGTGATCAATACGGGGGATAGTGTATTGATAGATTAATATGATTGAAAACTGATATCGTATGTGAATTAACATGATTTGTTTTGCCTTTGGACCACAAGGACGAAGAGGACCATTTTGAAAATGGTCCTGAAATGGGCTATCCAATCATTTGTTTATACTTTCCAATCATTTGAAATGTGTTCTATTTGTATGTGTTTTAAATTGTGTGTTTAAACGGATTTCGGAAATAAAATCAAACAAGCAAACAAAGAAACAATGCTCAACAAAAGGCAAAGATACCATCATAAATATGAACGTATGAGACATAAAAGCTACACTTGTAAAAGACATTTTACAATGTCTGGCTATATATGGTACGGTAAAACTGAACGGATTTGACACAATGCAATCATTAAGTGGCATTAACGTTTGACAGTGACCAAGGTATAGGTGATAAGTTTATAAGTCTGTGTTCTCAACCAATTTTTAACAACGATGAAAGGTTACCCATAATTATGTTTATTTATTTATTTTTTATTTATTTTTTTAAATTTTTTTTTGGGGGGGTAATGTGATTTTGAATGTAACACAGCCGCTTACAGTTTAACAGTGATTTTTGATTGACCTTTTTCTTTGAGATAGGGAGAGTGTTTCCATGAGAACCTGGCAACCGTTGGATAAAGACATGTACTCCTTACGTCAGAGGGGTTTCACGTTGATTTCGGTTGTCTCGAAAGGGTAATATAGCCGTGGTGTCACCCTTTCGTGATAACCCAGACGGGGGGCGTGTCGTTTTTTTCGAATTAGACTCGCATATGAAACAGTCTTGGACGTTAAATTCTAAAATAACACTTTTTAAAGACAAGACGCTAGAAGAAGTATCTACGGCCTGAGTGGGATTGGTGATGACGAAGACCATCGATACAAGTTAGTTGTTCCTCTCACATGTTTTACTTCTATCAAAACCATCTTTAATAATGTAAGGGTGAATTTCCGCTTTAATTTAACAAAAGGTGTTCAACACAGCCTTTCGAGATATCCAGTCAGAAGACGGCAGGGTGAATTATGAACAATGACAAGCCACATAGCTTTATAGATGGCGTTCTCATTCTCTCATTTGTGTAGCATTGTACTTATTTCCACGGTAGTTTCCAAAGCTGTTGTACTCTTTATTTCTTTACACCCGTTTAAAATTAGTATAATGTATTTGTATCACAAAGCGTTCGCTTTGATCAAGCGGAGGACGCAAACAAAATGGGTTCTTTTCAAGTCAAAAAAAAAATTATAACAGTTCTTTAATAATTAAAGCGAGCTGGTGGAAAATTGCAGCTTTCGCACACACTATATAACATCAACAATTGTTTGTATCATTATGTTTTCTTCTTACAAGAAATACAAAATGTCACCCTCACTTTATCCCCCCACCCCCAACAAAAAAGAACACACACACACACCTCCCCGTCACGCGCACACATTCATGCACCTAAAGCACATTTCATACGTACTCGTACAAATAACAGATCGTTTTAGAGGACTATGTCATATATATGACAAATATTTCTAACATTTATTTAATATCTTAGTTTCTCTGTGAACCGGCCCATACACCAAACATGTACTACATATCTAATAGTTCATATATATTTCCATAGTTGCTTTTAATATGATACACATATACATGGACATTCTTTCATTCCCTAAACAATGAACTCTTTGAAATGCTTAACAATATAGCTCTAAAAATATACAATATGATTGTTGTCTCAACACATCTAATCGTATCATATAACTTGGCACTTTACGTATACGTGTTGTATCTATAATCTTACATATTTTACTTCTGATCAATCGGTCACTATTCCTTAAGTGTTCCTTTTATGAATGAAACAAAGGTCACGAAGAAAATCTTATATTTTTTCGCGAACATGAAATTAGCCATTTAATACCTGACATTTCACATTTTAAATATTCTAATCACAGCTACGTACTTATTTACATTTACATCAGTATATTTAAACCAAGTCGCAAACATACATGTGCATAATAAACATCATTGTAAAAGGTCACTCAGCAATATTTACGTAGAAGAGTTTTTTTTTTTTTTATATATCGTGTTATATTTTAAATTATCCAAATAGAGGTTCGACTATTGAGAAAGTTTGGGTGTTTTCGCAATTTTTTTTTAATATGATAGTCTGTGCTACGTAATTGTAATACTATCGGAAGAAAGCATAAATACTACATAATCATAGCCCAATATTTATGATTCTGTTGTCAATTTATCTGGACATGACGTTTCTACTCTACAATTACAAACAAATGACTCTGTGTCGACTAGGTTGTTGAAAACTGCAGATCTCATGTTTTTCTTTCTTTCTGTGCTACTCTGAATGAAAATAAAACTTAAAAGGCACCTCTGAATAACCCTATCTTTTATATCTTTTCTTCAACCAGTGAAAGCAACAGTTTATATGCAGTCCCCACGCAGTAGGCCGGTAAAGATATAGAATAATGTATCCACAGAATCTCGAAACATGCATACATGTTATTTCATCTCTCACAACCTTATTGTTTTAAGAACTGTTTTCTTTCAACATTCGACAAAAAGGAGCGTTGCATTTCACCGGACTGCAGAATTACCAGTGCGCTAGAAAACACTTATGAAGCTACTAAACATATAGGCCAGTCATATAAAAAGAAAAAAAAACGTAGATAATAAAGGAATGCTTAGACATCTTCATGAAATATATAGAAAATGTGATGGTTTGATTTGAACAACATTAACAAATGTAGCCATGTTAGTCTTTGTAATATGTTACCTTATGACAACACAATGAATCCGATGAATTATTTAATAAATAACTATATACAACAAAGCTTTTCAAACCTGAAAAAAAGTTTAAGTTAATCTAATTTGTTCATCTAATTGAGTCCAAATAAATGTCCCCAGCATAAGTCGATAAGTTCAGAGACGATGTCAATTTTACAATAGGTACATGATTGAAAAACAAAACCAAAGGGCACTAGGCTCCCTGTAATTATTTATGTATACGGTTTGGACACACCTTTCGCAAGTGCTTATAATTTCCATTAAATTTAATAGTTTGTTGCAATATTCTACGAATAGAGAGGCCACGTCTTCTCCCTTACGCCAAGGTGACGTATTTTCTTGCAATATTTACAATATTTTAAATCAGTAAACATCTATCTTTATATAACAGAACGATTTGATGTTGGGTTAACATTTCTAGCAAAAAAACACGAACAAAGCGTTTAACATTATTTACAACAAATATGAAACAATACAGTATATAATGTGTATGGTACAGATTGAAAAACAGCCATAGTGGTAAATATATAAAGTATAATACATTTGTATACATGCATGTAATTGAGATATACATATATTTAAATATTCGAATATTTTAATTGGAAACACGTTCAATAAAATTACATTTTGCTTTATTCTACATTGCGGTGTAACATTTGTCAATATTTTACGCCAAGTACGATTGCATGTTATGATAATATATACCAATGAGTAACGTAATATTTTTGAAGCATAGTTATCTTGTTTCAGAACATGCATGACAAAAATGTAGAAGAAATTAGTTTTACAACTTCATGAATATACTGTAGGTCCTCAGACTTCAGTTCATGTCATATATATATTGATATGGCATGTGTATTCTTATGCCTATGATCAGAAAGTCTCGAAAAAATAATATTAATAACATTAAAACGGTATTTTGTGTACATATACTTTTTTTCATTTAAAACATTTTGTTCCATTTTAGAATACCTATTTTAGAATGATTTGTTTTCTCCTTTGCAATTTGCCAGAATGAAATAATCTGCAAATGATGTTGTTGTTGATTTCCTTCACTCTAAAATAAGTGGGGAAGATCTATGTTTGGTTTAAAAAATGGAACATTCGTTTCTCTTTGAAAAGATTTACTTTCTATTGGCTTAAAATGTACCCAACAAACTTACATGTCCCTCTTCTACCTAAGCTGTCCACAATTTTACCCAATTCTGTTTACTGAAATACAGCAGCCACAGTTGTAGAGTTGGCGGTTTTTGGAAATTGATGCGCAAGCTTCTATCAAAGCCTTCACTCTCTACATTAAGAAAGTAAAGTTGATTTTTTTTTTGGAAGGCTTTACTGTCTAAAGCCTACGTGAATGATAACTTAGTTCAGTATTCATCCGATGCAATAGACGGTTCTAATCTCCAGAATGCTAATGCTAAACCTGATTTCGTTTTTTCACTATTGAATTGAATCATTGAATTGAATCAAGGTTTATTAAAAAAAACATGTGTCGCTGCCCAATGGCTGAATTGGTCATGTGTACAATTAAAACACTCATTGGATATTTCAAACATAAAATACAGTTACAATTGATTTTTCAACATAGAAATATATAGAGTTACTATGATAAGATTGCATGGGCAGCAAAATAAGAAAACAGAATATAACATTAAGTCAGGACAACGGGGAGGAGAAACATGAAGAAAAAAATTAAAAGAGGAAGTTGTAGAAAATGCATGTACATAAAAAAAAAAAATTGCATAAATGTATTTTAAAG
Source organism: Strongylocentrotus purpuratus (assembly GCF_000002235.5). NCBI lineage: Eukaryota > Metazoa > Echinodermata > Echinoidea > Camarodonta > Strongylocentrotidae > Strongylocentrotus > Strongylocentrotus purpuratus. Next base: position 592,050 of record NW_022145551.1, read on the forward strand.
AGTCATTTAGACAATATACGAATATAAAAAATAGAAAAGTACCTATTCTTTTCATAACATTGTTGAAGATTGATATTGCAAGTATTTGTATTATTGCATAGAGAAATGATATTAAAAATAAAACAATTATGGCACTCTAACATTCCTTTTCCTTAAGATATAAAGTGTCTATTGAAGTGTTATTTTGGTTTGTTATTATCTAATGGAGAGTAAAAATCAGGAAACTTCAACATCTGTGAAAAGAGTATACTACAAATAAAACATGTATTTTAATTTATCTCATTTTATTAATTGGGCTTGGCTTTATTGAGAAGTAAGGTATGGGGTTATTTCGGAAGCGATTGGTTTTGCACTTGAACTGTTGATATCTAGATGCATGGCGTAAGGAGATGGGTACGTTTTTTCCGGAGAGGTAACCAGGTACTACATGTTGGGTGCTCAGCTAAGGATGTAGCAAAATCCAGACAAAGCTTTACCCTTCTAGGAAAATTTATTGTCTTTCTTGCAAATCAAATGGGTTTGTGATGATATGGATGCAGAATGATACCACTAAACCCTGCGTCCTCCACAGGAGCGGGCTTGTGTACTGACTCCACAGGACCGGGCTTGTGTACTGACTCCACAGGACCGGGCTTGTGTACTGACTCCACAGGACCGGGCTTGTGTACTGACTCCACAGGACCGGGCTTGTGTACTGACTCCACAGGACCGGGCTTGTGTACTGACTCCACAGGACCGGGCTTGTGTACTGACTCCACAGGACCGGGCTTGTGTACTGACTCCTCAGGACCGGGCTTGTGTACTGACTCCACAGGACCGGGCTTGTGTACTGACTCCACTGGACCGGGCTTGTGTACTGACTCCACAGGACCGGGCTTGTGTACTGACTCGAGGAGAAGAAGACTTCCTTGTTCTGATATGACGTGGGTATACCAAGGCGTCTTTTGTTTCCTTCAATGATGACGTAAAGTCTCATAAGCTTCAAATATCTTATAACGCAGAGCTTCGTAAAGACGCGCGTGAACATTGTGGCGCTTTTATTTATTCATTTATTATTTGTATAATTATTATACTTATTATATCAAGTCATTAAAACAAAAATTTAGACGGGAATGATATTATGTAGATATCAGTGGTATATATTACGTTTGAACCCTCTCTTAATCATGGGTTTGCTTTCTTATATTTCTAGTTATTTCTAGTAATGACCACGTTTGCGGCTTCAGACATACTTCATGCAAACTGTCAGTAATAAAACTATTATTAAGAAATTTGTTGAATTAACAGGAGAGGGAGAGGGGGAGAGAGAAAGAGGGGGAGTAAAAGGAAGAAAGAGGGAGATTAACGAGAGTAAAGGGGCCGTGAGGGGAACAAATTAAAGTATTGTGCACACACTATGAACATGACAGACAATGAAAGCGGACAAAATATACAGTTCCTCAGGAAAACAAAGGAACATCCCTTCACTGCTATTATGTAAAAATGTGTAGAACAGGTGAATATGCATGTGACACCTGTTCTACACATTTTTACATAATAGCAGTGAAGGGCTGTCCCTTTGTCTACCTGAGGAACTGTATATTTTGTCCGCTTTCATTGTCTGTCATGTTCATAGTGACAGAGAGGTGAAGAAAATAAATAGAGAGACAGAGAGGGAATGACGGGACGGATACATAAAGACAGATAGAGAGAGAGAAAGATAGAAACCCGAAAGCTTGCCCGAGACTTGCCCAACATAGCACCAAGGTATGTATGCACCCAGGCCTGCTTGCACCATGGATTCCAGGTATTGTAGTCCATTCATTAAAAACAGGTTATTAGAATAACTCGTCTCTAGGTGCCCAGGAAAGAAACATCCATAAATCTGAACATGTTAGTTAAGCTGTCTACTGTGTCAAGACAATTTACTCTGACGTATTTCCACAGTACCCTCGATCCGTGGATTGTGTAACGTAGACAAACAGGTGTCGTGAAAAACCTTTCATCTAAAAATTCCATTTAAGAAATCCAAAAACCGCATTAGCTCTCAAATCTATTAGACACACCATCTGTTCCGACAGATTCCGTGTAGAAGCATAATGGATTCTTTTTTCACATGCAGAGAGTCCTTTATTTTTAGCTGTGGAAGGTTGGCATGTAAGTATATCATATTGCACATACATTATCACACCCAAGCCTCTGTTTTAATTTCTTCCACTACTTCAAGTGAGTTGCTAGCTATTACGACTATTCGATATATTTTGCTAGATCTCCAACATCTATCTCCTGAAGAATAGTCTTCAGTTGAGCCATATCACCACCAGTCCTTGTTTTCCACTGTGCCAAGCAAGACCTAGTAGCTCTCTGGTAGTCATTGGAAACTCGAAGTAGGATCTTGTCAGCTTCGTAGTATTCGATGCCAAGATGTGTGCATAGCGATGTGTATTTCTCAGCAGGCATGCGTTTCGACAGCCTGTCTAATATTGCATCTGATTGGAGATCAAACCTGAGGAATGAAACGATTAATACGATCTTTGCAAGTCGGTGGTGTAACTTCATAGTCAAAGATATGTCGCATGATGATGATCATGATATTAATAATGATAATAATAATATGATCATAATAATAATGTTAAAGAATGTTCACTTATAGTCAACTCATCAGCTGCAATACTATTAACACTTCCTGGGGCCCTGCTTTTATTATTACCTAGCAATCGCCAGGTACTCATTTACACCTGGGTGGAGAGTGGCAAATGTGAATAAATGGCTTGTCAAAGAACCTTTGTGACGTGGTAGGATTCCAACCATCAATCCCTGGATTAAGAGGCAAGTTAATGAATAAGTGTACCACGAAACCTCCTGATTGTTAGTGGACTCGGAGGCGACCATAACCGCCTATTCTGCACACTTTAAGGAATGGTATCCACAAAATATGCCTTCTTGCGTAATAAAATACAAAACGGGTACAGGAAGGGCCAATAAATGTAATATTAGGGACTTTTAGATTCGCACGAAGACAATGGGGATTGCTACGATCGACGTCCTTTTAATGCACTGCCTTGAATGGACGTCACACGTATCAGACCACGCAAATCTAAAAGTCCCTATTATCTTTTAGCGTACTAAGTACACATCTACAAAAGGTATCCTGCTTTCACAAAGCGGGTACTTACGAATTCACTTCTGTGTTTTAATCGTGAACAGGTTACCCTTTTTAGCACTTACATGCTATTGGAAAATAAAGGTAAATATAATACTCATTTGTTCGTGAACTTCCCTGGAAATTAACCTTTTTCTATATCTGATTTGAAGTATGTAATTTTGGGATCACTTCTGGAAATGTTGATAACTTGAATAACTCCGCCATATAGCGAGAGAAATACATCTCTATTAGTATTAAAGTTAAAAGAAGACCTTGTTCATAACCCATTTTATGTATCATTTAAATTGAGTCTTGATATTACAATGTGAAAGAAAGTGTGTGAAAGCAATTGGGAAAGGTTGATCTACCAATTGGTGCATACTTTGGGGTTTAAGAATGATACAAATCTAACGAAATTAAAGAATTCTTGGTGAATATATCATGCACTCAAGACAAAAGATCCGAAACTTTCTGTTACTTCTAGTAATATTTCAAATAAAAGGGCATTTGGAGAGCAATCTATTTCAGGCGACATTTCTATGAAATTCTTCCGAACTGACGTACACAGATTAAGAAAGCTCACAAAGTGCTTTTTATTTTCACCAGAACTCAGCCTACTCTTTCAAATATATTATAGATCGTACATACCCTGATTGCGTTGACACCTCTGCTGCTTGTAAACTGGCATGCATGGGAAGGGATGCTCCTCCTGCTGCTGCTATTGTTTCCACTGTTGGTGTTGCTGGCGCTCTTGTTTTTGTTGTAGCTGCATAAATTTATATTTAAAAAAAGAAAACTGTTTATAAATATGTTAATTCATTTAAAGTCAGGTCAATTTTTGTTAATGTTTTAGGCTGGTTTTAAAACAATTGTTGCATAGAACTTAAAAGACTATTATTGATAATTGTTACTGTTTTATAGATACTTTTTTCTTCTATTATTGGAGAAGTTGAGATACTGCTCTCTTCCCAATGCCTCATCTAAGTGTATAAATATATGAATAACTATATCCTGTTTAAACTGGCACTACTCCATTTGAGAAACACTCATGTCGAGATTACTTCTATACTTGTGTCATGATATCGAATAGTAGAGTATTAACTGTTGAAGAAGTAAAATGTGTCACATGACACATACATATTGAACTTTGAATGAATGTATCCGTTTATGATAATGTTTGAAATACCCTGTACCTCAATTAAATTTACTTTATATGCCTTATTCATCATATTCGGTATTCAGTCATTCATCATGGGTTTTACGCGAAGGCTAATGCGGAATTTATCTCGTGTTATGCTTATAAAGATTATTTATGCTAAATAATTATGTATGTAAATATTATGCTTTGCTCGTCATAACTTAGATTTTTCGGGGGGGGGGGTATTGTTCTTCCATTTTTTCTTCATTATATGACCAAAATAAAGTATGATTTATACATTTCTATTTTTCATAGGACCCCATTAGAATAAGCTAATTAACAGCATTAAAAGCCTATCCAGTCAACACATATATTTCCTTTTTTAAACATTATGATCGTCAATAGCTTCAAATTAAGGTGAAATTCATGTTGAATAGTATCCGCAACGTTAAAGATTGCTTTAATGCTGTTACATGTGAGTAACTTATGAACTCATTCATTTTGTTGAACAAATTTTAAACGGGGATCGAAAGTTACTTCAAATGAAACAAGTACATTATTCAGATTTGTCGGTCGTAATTTTTCTCAGAAGTCAACCAAGTTCCACAAAACATTGTCTTCAAATCACGTAATTATTAGTCTTTTAGACTGTTAGATCAAAGTGTGTAGCTTGTGGTCCCTCCATCATACATACCATCATATTTCAAGTCGAAATGAATCGGGGTAGGGTTAAAGGTAGACTCTGTTTGATCCAAGGTGAATTCGAGAAACCTTTGGCTTTCCCCCGACTCGAGTGGCTCCACTTCAAAGGAGAATTGTTTACTTTGAACGAGTTTCATTTCCCTTTTACCTAGTATCTATTTTAAAAGAAGAAGAAATTCAAGTAAATCTGAGTTCATTTTCTCATTAAAAACAACTTAAAAAGCATAACCTGAAGTTAAAACACTACCACACACTCTAAAATGAAACAAGAATATTTGTAAATGTTATATAAATCACATACTCATGACTAGGTATATAAGGGAAAATAAAAAGGTGAAAAAGAGATAGTTCAAGTTCAAGTTTTATTTCCACATCTGACTTTAAAAAACATAAATACAATTTAAATGCATATATACAATAACAAACTCTAGAGATAGAGAGGGGAGATGTGCTGAATTATTAGTTCTGTGAATTAAAGTAGTTGTCGGTAGTAAGTGACATACACTTTCTTATTCAAAAAAATCATAGATTATAAGATTTCATGTGGGTGCGTGTGTGGTTGGCTGCTGTGCACAGGCGCGTACGCAGGGGGGGGGGGCGTTGGGGTCGAACCCCCCTCAATTTTTGTGTGTGTGTGTGTGTGTTTTGAAGAAGAAAAAAAACCGTCATTTTTTTCTTCGAATTAAAACAAAAAACAAAAAAACCTTACCCCCCCCCCCCCAACGGAACGAAATGTCGATCGGCCAATTTTTCACATTTCGGGACAAAAAAAAATGTGTTCTTATCCCCCCCCCCCTTTTTTTTTATTCAGCTGCTGGGTAAGTCGTTGCGATATTTTTTGGACCCCCCCCCCCAAAAAAAATAAAAAAAATAAAAATAAAATAAAAAAATGCCCTCTTAAAGTCGTTGCGAAATTTTCGGCGCGATTTTTAAATTTTAACCCCCCCCCCTTCGAGAAAAAAATCCTGAGTACGCGCCTGGCTGTGCATATGCATGTATTACCGTAACCCAGAGAGAGAGAGAAAGAGAGGGGGGGTATATTAAATTAAACTAGAACTGCAATCGTATTATAAGTATATCCATGCAATGACGCCCGGGCTTCTACGTGACAGACTAAAGAGCATCTCTCGCACTATCTAGAGCAATTTGTAAGAAATCTGTAGCATCAAGGATGGTTGAGATGGGAAGGCCGAAAGAAAGGCCTTAAAAAAAAAAGCCTAGAAAGACAAAATGGCGCCTGGACGGTTCGTGTGGCTGCCTCCGTTTACAACTAGCAAACCGAGGAGTTTCGACAATTACACAAACACCCTAAAGTTGTTATTCACAAGATTGAAATGACGAGGTACGAAGATTCAGTTAAAGTTCACGAACTGTCGTTTATTCACTGGTCGTATGGTCACCCAACCTTCAGATAACAATCTGTAACACAACAGAAAGAGAAACAAACTACATAATGTTCATACTTATGAGACACTACAACAATGCATGTGCATATATATCATATCAAAATAGCTTAACAAAGTGATTGAACCTACATATAACTTAAACTGACTACATGTATGCACTCCAAAACTGTCTCTTTGTTTTATAAGCAACAAGTTATAAACCTTGGCTAGACAATGAAAATATGAGTCAACTTGCATGTATGTAATTAACTAATTACGCAGTCTATTTACATATATATGCTGCAACAAAACAACTACAAGTATAAAGAATAATATCCTACTAGATAAGAAAGTACCTGTCTTAAAATACATTATAATACATTATAATGCAGTCACCACCATCTCAGTGGCACTGTAACAAACATGCATAGAGAGCTGAAGAAAGGGATAGAGAGGGAGAGAGAGAGAGAGAGAGGGGTGGATAGCGATACAGAGAAGAGAGAGAGAGAGAGAGAGAGTACAGTACAATGCACGCATCTCCTAAGTACACTGGAAGAGCACACACATAACTTTCCTTGCCCTTCAAGTTCCAAACTATATATAACAAACAAGAAAGATGTCTAATATTCTCTCCTAAGCTTACATTACTTCATAAAACAATTCAACATTAACTACCACTATTATATTAAGTGAGTTCTTACCAATTCGGGTCTGTAAAATGCTCCACAATCACTGGAAATCAAACTTTTGAAGACGGTTGCAACTAGCAACTTCACTGTTGAGACATTCACTTGAACACTGATGATATACTGCCTCTACACATAATATGCGATACATCTACAACACAAGTGCCTAAACACAGAATGCATACCCATACATTGTATGCAAAGTACTTTCATTTAGCACTATAAAACAAGGGAGCTTCTGTTATATAAGACAAGGGGGCTTTTGTTGACCTAAGATAACAGCAGTACAGGCCTAATACATTGACATTGGTAGTCTATGAATTCAGACTGAGTTAACTAGTCTTCAATACTAGACCTTATTTAACGAAATCTTGTAACAATCCTCACTACACACTGCTGTAGTGACGTGGCTTGAGGGATTTCGGTGAACTAAGATTCAAGTGACCTTGATTGGATGCCGGAGATTATGCCTACGATGTTTGAAAGAAATTGGGATCGAGGAAGGGACCTAGATTTTGGAAATGATGAGCATAGCAAATACATTTAAGGGATACAATGAGAACATTTGAAATGACACAAATGAAAGTGACAGCCAGTTGTTAATACTATTGCAGCTGATAACTGCCACTTTCGAGTCGGGGTACATTTGTGGAGTTTAAAAGAGTAATATTTTTCACAAGAATCGCTGTTACTCATATGGTTGATACTCTCAATGTAATATACATTGTCATGTTAGGGTCATGTAGTAGGTGAGAATGTGTTTTTATTGATACAATATTTTGTCAATATGAAATTAATCATCAATTATATTCTATCAGCTTTGAAATTTTTCTAAGGACAACATAAGTCAGAGTTGATATATTTCCCGCAGTTCGGTTGTTTCCTTGTACTTGCTGTTGTTCTGCAATTGCAACTTTAGGCATCAACAGGTAATTATTGACACATGGTCATGCTTTAAATTGGTTTGATAAAACAGCTCACAAGTATCATTTTTTCAGCTAAAACTGATTCGTCCTTAAAATGATTTTGTTTTTGTAAAATCAAAATCAGTTCTTGTTGATAAAACACCCGTTTTTTAAATGGCGTCTAAAGTGCCTCCCTTGACATATTGTCAAAAACCGGGTTTAGGATGTCTTGCTATTTACGCCGCCCAGAGTATACATGCACGATTTCAAGGGAAAAAAATATTTGAAAGGGGGCAAAAAGCCTCCTGAAAGATGACGTCATAGCCAATACGTGTTATAATCGTGTTCACATTTTCTGCCCGAACAAATACCGTATTTGGTATCATTTAAAAAGGCAGTTCATTGCGGTCAGTTTGACACCAATGCTTTGCATGTAATGTATTGCAAGCATTATTAACGGGGTATAATGTTTTGCATAGTAAAAACATATGGCCGTTACTTTACGATGACGTCATCAAATTATAACATATTTGGCAGACAGTTGTCAAGGGTAAGAATACATATCTGTCTCCTGAGTTTCATTGACGTAGGTATAAAGATCGCCATCTTATAGCAAGTTGAAGTTATTTTGCAATTTTCTTGACAAATCACTGCGAATTTGGATGGCAATTTCCTTTAAGTCGGTGAATGTAAGGGTGTATAGTACTTAGCTTGAAAGGGCATATCTTGAAGTATCTAAATCAACAAAAGTACGGGTGTGGCCAAACACGATGGAGCTACGGCCACAGAAAGAAAGCTACATGTATTATTTTTAAGACCGTCAATGCTACTGGGCCAGAAGGGATTAGAACACACAGCGAGGGCACTGACAGGTGGCTATCGCATTAACTCAGCTCTCAACTAACATAAGAAAAAGAGAATCATAGGGGACCAACAGGCACCGATTGGGGAAGTTTTCTATATAGAGGGAGCAAGTAGCTACAAGTAGGACAGTGGGGCCTTAACTTTAGAGGACGCTATTTTTGTTATGCGTAACTACATGTGAGTAAAATTATAGATGGCAATGTGCAATGATAAGATGAAAATAGTGTACGAATTTGAGACAAAACTGAATCAATATAATAAAGTTATGGCAATTGATGGGTTTTAGGTGTAAGTTTTTTTTAAAGAAGATTTTTAAAGGATTCCATTTAGGATTTGAATTTCGAGTACGAAGATGGCATTTTGAAATCAGGTTATGGATCGCAGATGAAAGAACATCTCTTTGACTATCTAAATGAATTTATTAGAAGTCTGTAGGATCTAGGATAGTGGAGATAGAAAGGAAGAAGAAAGGTCTTACAATGGACCAGAAATGGACAAAATGGCGCCTGGACGGTTACGCATGAGTGATTTCGAAAAACTAAGATTTAGATGACTTAGATTAGATTTCAGAGAGTACGCCTACGAAATGTGAAAGGAATCGGGCCAGAGAACAAAAGACCTAAATAGGAAGAACAAGCACTGCGTGCAAAGCGAAAGGGATTTTTGGCATAAGAGAAGAAGAAGACGACAAAGAAGAAGAATAAGAATTCAGAATGGAAACAAGACATTGACGACGAGTCGTAAATGCAATAAGAATTCAGAACGCGAACGCGAACGAAGATAAGTCATTGACGAAAGTCGTCAATGCAATACAATTCTTACAATTGACCATTTTCCTAATTCATTAAATTCGTTTCACGTACCTTTGATAAGTGCCTCGTTATAAATTATTTCATTCACATGTTACGAATAATAATATTTCAGTAGTCAGAATGCGAATTGCATACTTCAATTGTTGGTTGGTAGGACAAACATTAGGCTTCTGCATTAAATTTCATTACATTAAACAAAAATGGCCTATTTTCTTTAGTTATCCATATACCCATAGCTTTGAAATACAGAACATACCTTTTTGCCAATTTTTCTTCCTGTTTCCATTGAGCCATCGAACAAGGCGATATTGATATCACCACACCTCCATTCTACGAACATTTGCTGGGGCGGATAGAGCATTCTGTACTCCTTCATATTTGTGTTTGTTTTCTGTTGGGGCAAAACATAATTTATGGTAAAGAAGACCTCCCACCCTCCCCCTCAATTTCTTTCTTTGTTTATATATATATATATATATATATATATATGTATATGAATATATAAAGAAAGAGAGAAAGCTATATAGCTATAAACAAATATATTTTTCTTTTTACAATTCTAGGGTATACATTACATATTAAGTTACACAGAAGGAAAATACCCCCCCCCCCTACAGCAACTAATTCAGAACGACATAAAATCATAAAATAGCAAGAAATGTGTTAACTTCCCTTTTTTTATAGAGAGAACTTTAGGGGGAAATTATAATTGTTTGTCTCGTTTTTGCCTTAAATTGTTTAAAATATCTGGCAGCAAATGATGAAATTTGAGGACCCTCTTGAATGACATATTGTTATATTTTCCACTCACTTGCTGGAATATTTGCTCAGAAACCACCCATAACCACTCCCCCCCCCCCCCCAGCGCCCTTATCTCTGTCTCACCTCAATAACATCCACGAGATCGTCATATATGCAGAGTAGCACTAAGTGAGTGAACCCTTTCGTTACAGGTGGTCGTATATATGGCGTGCACTCGACCCTCTTTCCGACGAAGTACCGTTTGATTAAGGCCACAATCCACCAATCACTGAAATGATCCACATAGAAATCCAAGTCCTTTGATCTGACGACACAACGTGGACAACCGTCAGTGGATGCGGGAATTTTCACGAAACTTGTTGAGTCTATAACAACGAGAATTATAACATAAATATTCGGTCTACAAGAGACTTGTACATAAGTGGATTTTGGGGAACAAATGCTATATTAATGGTGAAGCTATTTACATTAAATATATATATAATCCAACAAATTATTGAGAGACAGCATATAGATAAGTATGCATCAACTTTCACTATGGAGTTGAACAAGGGTCATCAGCCGATTACTTTTCTTGTTCCTTTTCCCCCTATTATTGTTTTTGGGGGAAGGAGAGGGGCGAGGATAGGGGCATATGCCCCATGTTCCCATTAGATCATCTTCTGGTCCATGAATAAGCTATAACTAAGTTAACTGAATTAAATTTAAATCAAATTAAAAAAAAAGGAACCTGAAGATAACATGTATTCTACCCATTTTGAAATTTAACGATAATTTTACTTATATTTATTGTTGTATTTGTATGTCAAAATTGTTTGTTTGTTACATGAAAAAGGCATTTGAGCTGCGGTAAATTGGATATGATATGTGTTCCTGCGACAATTGCTCCGCTTCAATTTCCTTCAATACACGAATCCTTAACTTTAACAATGGAGTTAACACAACACCTGACCCTAACATCATCCCCAACCCTAGATCTAACCTGGAACTCAATTGCTACGCTAACCATATGCCTATAACTTTGAAGAAATAAAGATCTGAACAATTTTTGTCGCAGGAGCTTTTGTCACGATAGTTGCCCCAGACCTTTGTTGCGGGTGTAGAAGATGATCTCTGCACGTCTTGGATTGCTGAAATGTGCATTATGGGCCAATGTGACCTTGATAGTTTCGCTGGGCTTGACTCCAGAAGGCGAGAATCTGATGCCGCATGATATTACTACTTCATTATCTTGAAGAGTAAGTTCTTGAGGAATGTCTGTCAAAAAATCCCAGTGGACTTTTTTGCCAACTGAAAAATAAAGGTTGGTAGGATGTACGAGTTTGTTAATTGTCTCACCTGTAAAAGATTGTGTAAACTACTTGACCAACATGTTTTCAAAATTTGTACGATTATCACCTTCACCATCATCACAAAAATCATCACCATCGTCACTCATTGGCACATCATCATTATCATCATCTTCACCACCACCAACACCCGTCAACATCATCACCACTACCACCATCATACCTCAGTCACACCGGCAGACCTTTCAAAAGACCGACTCCAAGCTGACTTATTTTTAGCCATTGGGTGTAATGTCATTGTATGTTTGGTTTGTCTTCGGTCTCGTCGGTGTGACTAAGGTATCAGCATCACTGTCATCATGATCATCATCGTCACCATTATCCTACCCATTACTACAATCTTTATCCTCAGACTAAACACACCCGTATATGCGCATGCCTAAACAAATGAATGTGCGGTGAGTGCGTAATTAAGTGTGCCACAATCATGAGGCAATATTTAATCATGAGTTTACATTGTTATTCAATGCATGAATCATACTGAACGGTTTCATTGTGTACTTTTTTGGTACCAGTGTTATGTATCTGTTCGTGGTTGTATTTGTATTTGAAATACAACTTTTTGTTGCAATGAAGGAATACAAATAATATAATTATAGACATGACAAAACAAACTTTTCGACCTCTAGGCGGATGTTGAATGTTTGCATAATGCTTGTATGCAGGTTACCTAACGTTTTGAGGGAGAACGCGTAATTTCTTGATCTAAAGCTACTTAATAACTAACACAAGTTTTTAATTCCTTCTCCGTACAATGTACTTCTGAAACTTTTGTCTTCAATCTTTTCTGAGGGTAATGGGCCCATTTCTTGACGACGAAATAATATATAACCTTAATTAAGTAAAAGAGCAGAACATTATATGCTGATGTCTCAGTTAAGGCCAGGGGACAAATCAAGTCAACAACACATTTTCTATTTGTCCTGTTTTCATATTTATCTTCGACCAAATTAAAAAAAACGATCATGCTCTCACCATTACAACGCGTTTTGATAATACAGTGCCATGTGTACGTACTTGCTTGTAGTTCTCTAACGAAAACTGTTTCATTTAATGGCAACGCATATTATATTTGAATAAGCCAAAACGTTGTTACCTCCACTCGCCACATTACCTTGGTTCTTGGAAGACTTGTCATCTAGAAGAGGCTGGTCAATGGTTGATGTAGGCTCCTGTGTCATGGTCTGTCCTCCTGAGGGCCCTTGCGCTGTTTCTTTTTTCCGAGGGAAATCTAGTCCTGTCAATCCACCTGCTTTTAGGAAATAGGGAAAAAATATAATATTAAGGACTCGAGTTATTTGACACAAACCACACAGTAAAGAAAATTCCATATCATTTACAAGATATGTATTCTTTTTGCTTAATAATCTGGATCAAATTATCACTTCTGACCAAACTACCATAGAACATAATCTCACCTATACGATGATCTACATGGACGATTATTCATAAAGGACACTTGAACAAAGTTTGGTAGGTTTTCATACTTGGTTTACAGTCATCTGCCTGTGACCTCAGATCAACAAATTCTTACTTTGGAGGTGAATATACCTTTGTGTTCTGGCATAAAGATATTCACCTGCCTCAGATGCATAAAACGTATCTCACCTAAGGTGTGGTCTATTGGCTCTACAGTGTCTGTTCCGTCACTTTGCGCCTTTGCCGGAAGATTGTCAAAATCGTTCTTCTCGGCCACCGTATTTCCTCTGTTGAAAGAAATACAAATAAACAAACATTATACATGATTGATTATGTATTCCATACTCTTTTCACACTCATTATTATCTGAGGGGTCCACAATTTATGTCTTCCTCAAATGTATAAATTACTATTAAGATTAGTTCATTACAAATGTAACTATGTTTTGTATACATTTTACATTGTATTCGTTATTATATATTGTATTTTGTTGGAAATGAAAAAATAAAAATGAAAATGAAATGAAATACAGTTAACCACCAGGTTATTCATATCTCTTGTAAATTTGATGTATTTGGTGTATTTTTCGTTACGTAAGAATGACAAAGAGGACTGGTTGAATTAGGGGATTTGTTAAATACTTAGTAGATGTAAGCTTTATTATGTCATATTCTCAAGAAACATTCATCGGGACAAATTAATTTTTCACATATTTCAATAATGACAGAACTAATTCAATTGTTAACTGAAATTTAATTAACGTTGAAGGTCATGTACAATGTACACATTAACGTGTAGCGAATTATCTTTCAATTTGAGAAAACCCAAGACTCCGTTTCAGATAAACACGTTACAATGAATCAAATGCTATTGTTGTTTACATGTAGCTGCTACTTAACTGACTAAATAACAGTTCTAATAGCAATAATACTTATAATTATGATAATAATAATAATGATGATGATGATGATTATGATGATATGTATTCCAAATCTTCACATTTGTCGCATAATGTACACTTTTATTTTATTGTCCGAACAACACAAACACGATATGATCAATTTTTAAGATTTACAATAACACTTAGTGGACTTTTCCATTTTGAGAATGTCATTCCGTTACCTAATTTTAAAGGAGCAAAATGGAAATACGAATTATTTATTTGCGTTTTGATAAATCCCTGGACTTCAGTAACATGGCTGATTAGGACAATGTCATTTTCTTAGACCTGAAAGAATCACCTAGACAAAATCATCTGTTTGATCACTTCGTCCTTGGCATACTGGATTGGTAGCTTGCCTGTCTCATCCTTCACGTCTAACTTGGCTCCATTCTCTAGAAGATGAAACACCAAGGCCTTCTCAGGAGATAGCTCGCCCTTGTAAAACTCATCAGAGATCTGAAACATGCAAACATATATATTCATTTCTTTTATTAGAACAGCATCGTCTATCAATAGTTAGGTTGGGTAAGCATCATACACATAGTTTAACACTGCCTCTTGGAATTACAGCAGTGGAAATCACTATTTTCGTTGTAAATTTCCCAACACACACAAACATATGCCCAAACACTGACATACATATTTCTCGGGCCAATCACGAGTATCAGATTCTTTGAGTCACGTATAACCTAGAAGAGCAGTATAAGTCAGTGACTCCGCCAAAACGACTCCATGCTGACTCCAGAACTGACCGATATTTGGCCGTAAAGTTAATTTCTTGTTTAGACTCTCGTCGGTCTGGTGTCAATCTCATTGGTGTTAATGGGGTATGACCACAAAATACTAACAAAATACGTAAAAGGCTCATACGTGTTCGAAATTATAGTTATTATTATAGATATTATAAGTCTATCCTACTACTCTATCCATTCTTTCTCCCTTTCAAATAATTCATATTTCCCTCCTTCTTTCTCATTTGCCTTTTCTTTTATTTCCCGTTGTCTTCTCTCGTTACCCCCCTCTATCTATAATCTATAATTTGTTCTTTCCATCTCTCTATCTCTACTTCTTAACATATCCCTTTTTTCTCTCTCTCTCTTTTTTTTTCTCTCTGTCGGGTGAATTCAATCTATTTAAATTATTGTAATCCGCGTATTTTCAAACCACTTAATTCCTACAATAGTTTAGTAAAATGTCGTTATTGTGATTTTTATATTTTCATATCTGTTTAATCGTTTTAAAACATATTCTTATCGATAAACATTTCTTTAGAAATCTAGCCATCTGATTTGTCGAAATTGGAGTCGTAATTTTAGCCATACCCGCCTAACGGTCAATATATTTTTTTTAAATATGCCCAACGCTACTAAAAAAAAAAAGCTTGAAAGAGGATGTTTAAAAAATATATATATATATATTTTTTTTTTGTCTTGAAAGAGAACTAAAATTCTACTTTTTGTATCTCGTATGCTATAAGATAACGCAAGCCATTAATTGAAACATGACAGTCGACTTCAAAATTGGAAGTGAATCTAAGATGATGGCATACAGAGAAGGTCGAAATAGAATTGAACCGTGTCAATGCGCGTGGTCAACTGGGGTTTGATAGCTGAAAAGACAGAGGACTAAGCAATATGGCGGCATGTGCACTCGAGCGTATCCCCAGGGCTTTTGACGGCCACACGTCGAAGTGAATAGAGATGAGCGTTCTACCAATTATTTTAGTTCTTTGGGTATGACTCACCTTTCTAAGAGTGTCAGTTTTTTGCACAATGTTCGGGCTTTTAGAGCAGAGTCTAATGGCTTCATGCAGACACGTCTGGCCGTCAGTTGAGTGGACATTGAGATCAGCTCCCTCAGAAACTAACTTCTCAATGATGGACGTGTGACCACGTTGTATGGCAAGGTGGATATCAGTTAAATCATTTTGGGCGAGCTGGATAAAGAAAATACGCAGCATGAATACTTAAACATTGTAACTCGTCTATAAAGTACATAAAAACAGCATTGAAGTCTAACTGGTGTTTTAAGTACGTATGGTTTTTATTGGTGATACAAACGTTGGCCAAGTCTTTAACAAAATGATAGGTAGCCTATGCCTAATATTTACTGAAATAAATTTCAGTATTTTTTATTCTACATACATGAATTGAATACATCAGGTTAGGTGAATTCGACATGAAGCATTTTTAAAATTATTTTTACCTGGGAACAGTGGATGAATAGATCAGCGATCCTTTGGTGCCCGAGGAGTGAAGACAATTGTAAAGGTGTTTGCCCCTTAATGTCTCCCCTGTCAGAAAGTGATCCTCCTTCCAGAAGGACTTTAACGACATCAAGGTTCCCATTCTGAACAGCATTGTGTAGAGTCGTCATACCGTCATCCTGTCCCTTGTTCACCTCAGCTCCTTGACTGATCAGATATTGGGTGATATCAAGATGACCATTCTGAGCAGCCCTGTGTAATGCAGTCCTACCGTCTTTATCTCCCTGGTTCACCTCAGCTCCTTGACTGATCAGATATTGGGTGATATCAAGATGACCATTTAGAGCAGCCCTGTGTAATGCAGTCCTACCGTCTTTATTTCCCTGGTTTACCTCAGCCCCTTGACTGATCAGATATTGGGTGATATCAAGATGACCATTCTGAGCAGCACTGTGTAATGCAGTCCGACCGTCTTTCGTTCCCTTATTCACCTCAGCCCCTTGACTGATCAGATATTGGGTAGTATCAAGATGACCATTCTGAGCAGCAATGTGTAATGCAGTCCAACCGTCTTCCTTTCCCCTATTTACCTCAGCTCCTTGACTGATCAGATATTGGGTGATATCAAGATGACCATTCTGAGCAGCACTGTGTAATGCAGTCCAACCGTCACCCTTTCCCTTGTTCACCTCAGCTCCTTGACTGATCAGATATTGGGTGATATCAAGATGACCATTTTGAGCAGCCCTGTGTAATGCAGTCCTACCGTCTTTATCTCCCTGGTTTACCTCAGCTCCTTGACTGATCAGATATTGGGTGATATCAAGATGACCATTCTGAGCAGCCCTGTGTAATGCAGTCCTACCGTCTTTATTTCCCTGGTTTACCTCAGCCCCTTGACTGATCAGATATTGGGTGATATCAAGATGACCATTCAGAGCAGCACTGTGTAATGCAGTCCGACCGTCTTTCGTTCCCTTATTCACCTCAGCCCCTTGACTGATCAGATATTGGGTAGTATCAAGATGACCATTCTGAGCAGCAATGTGTAATGCAGTCCAACCGTCTTCCTCTCCCCTATTTACCTCAGCTCCTTGACTGATCAGATATTGGGTGGTATCAAGATGACCATTATGAGCAGCCATGTGTAATGCAGTCCTACCGTCTTTATCTCCCTGGTCCACCTCAGCTCCTTGACTGATCAGATATTGGGTGATATCAAGATGACCATTCTGAGCAGCCATGTGTAATGCAGTCCTACCGTCTTCCTCTCCCCTATTTACCTCAGCTCCTTGACTGATCAGATATTGGGTGATATCAAGATGACCATTCAGAGCAGCCATGTGTAATGCAGTCCTACCGTCTTTATCTCCCTGGTTCACCTCAGCTCCTTGACTGATCAGATATTGGGTGATATCAAGATGACCATTCAGAGCAGCACTGTGTAATGCAGCCCGACCGTCTTTCGTTCCCTCATTCACCTTAGCCCCTTGACTGATCAGATATTGGGTGGTATCAAAATGACCATTCTGAGCAGCCATGTGTAATGCAGTCCAACCGTCTTCCTCTCCCCAATTTACCTCAGCTCCTTGACTGATCAGATATTGGGTGATATCAAGATGACCTTTCAGAGCAGCACTGTGTAATGCAGTCCGACCGTCTTTCGTTCCCTTATTCACCTCAGCCCCTTGACTGATCAGATATTGGGTGGTATCAAGATGACCATTATGAGCAGCCATGTGTAATGCAGTCCAACCGTCTTCGTCTCCCCTATTTATCTCAGCTCCTTGACTGATCACATATTTGGTGATATCAAGATGACCATTCTGAACAGCACATTGTAATGCAGTCACACCGTCATTTTTTCCCTTGTTCACCTTAGCTCCTCGACTGATCAGATACTGGGTGGTATCAAGATGACCACTCAGGGCAGCACTGTGTAATGCAGTCCAACCGTTCTTGTTTACCTTGTTTACCTCGGCTCCTTGACTGATCAGATTTTTGATGATATCAAGATAACCATTCTTAGCAGCACTGTCTAATGCAGCCCACCCGTCATTATCCTCCTTCTCTATATCATCACCTTGGTTTATGGGATACTCAATGACGGTTATAAAGTCCTTCTTCACCGCATTATGTAAACGTTTGTTTCCTTCTTTGTATGTCCGGTATATTATGTTATAACCCTTTTTTAGCAGATTGTTGACGCTTTTGATTTTACCCCTCAATCCTGCCTCATGAAGCTGTTGATTTATGTCCTCCATATTTATAGAACCACCGGTTTACCAGACATCCTAATCCAGCATAGTTCCTTGTTATGATCTTCTTCTCTTTTAACATTCGACTTCGAAATCTAAACCTTTGTAGCAGATAGTCCCGTTGCATTTTGCATACACCACGTACACTGGGTTCTTGTTTTTTCTCGCAATGTGAAATTGTTAATCATATCGTTTTCAGCAAGTTCCGAAGTCCTGTGCAGTGAACTAAATCGTAATTCAAATAACTGTAATTCCTATTTCACTGTTAGCCTTGCTCTCCCCTCTTTCATTTGTCTATTCCTTGGCAATCATCAACATTTCGATAAATATAAACCCGCTCCCCTGGAAACTTCTGTTCGTCTCTTTCGAGGAGACATACATTCACATGAAACTACGAACAAACATTCCCAAGGAGGAATGTCGTCAAGCCCAATGAAGAGAAACAGTCCATTTGTTTACATGTTTCATGACACAATTCGTAGTAAAGAAGCATTAATTTGCCGCCTAATTACGTATCTCAATATAAAATAACTAAATTTCTTACTGTGCGTGGAGGACGCTGATTCCTAACATTTGATAATTGAATTACTCATGAACAAAGCAAATATTAACGCTGATTATGGCACTAAGTATGGTTGGTAATGGTAATGCGGTGAAGCTTGGGACAAATGCCGACTGATATCGGACTGATATTAGGGACTTTAAGATTTGCACGTCGATAGCTTTGACTGCAACGTGTGACGTCATTTTAAGGCACTGCGCATGCGTTACGTCGTCTCAGTCGGCGATCGAGAATGCGTCAACATTGATTTTCCTAAATCTAGTACATACATACATACATAATTGGTACTTTAAAACGCCTTTACATGCCGCGTGCGCATAAAATATACAGTTCCACAGGTAGACAAAGGAACATATCCCTTCCCTGCTATTATGTAAAAATGTGTAGAACAGGTGTCACATGCACATATTCACCTGTTCTACACATTTTTACAAAATAGCAGTGAAGGGATGTTCTTTTGTTGAGGGTAGAATGAGGAACTGTATATTTTGTCCTCTGTCTTTGTCCGTGATGTTCATAGTGTTACTTCCTGCATGCATGTATATCGTCGAGTGCAATCTGTAGTCAACATGCATGGACAGTTAGGTACGTTGACACGCATGATCAGTCGGCGTTCTTCGTGTTCTCGTCCACTCAATCTAAAAGTCCCTTTTGTCATATCTACGACGAAGATGGTGGAGCGTACAGTATTTGAATGATTATGGCCGTCACGGTAATGGAGGTGAAGATGATGATGGTGAACTATTTAAAGTCAACAGTATTTATCCGTTGCATTGCAGCACACGGAGAGTGCAAGTCTTATCAAAATATTCGTTTACAAAGTCTTCTTTATTAAAATCCCCGTTAAAAAGAAGTCAACGCGGTGTAGTGCCCTTGAGTAAGACATTAATTCTCAGTCCCAAGCTAAGCCACCTAGAAGGCTTTTCTGAGTACGCTAACCTGCTTCGCCGGATCGAGGTACACATGAATTTGTCAATATGTATCAATATTTACCGGGATGCAGAGTTAAACATCGAATAGAGAAAGCGAGGAAAGAGACAGAATTGTATTAAATATGATTCCAAGTAGGAATCAAAACGCCCCCTCCTCTTTCTCCTCGGACGGAAAAGAAAAAGAAGATTTAGGACTTTGTATTTAGTGGGAAGATTCCAAGCAAAATCAAAACTCATAAACGCATTTCTTGTTTCCATTGATCATGGAATAGCCTGACCCATAAAACACTTCCAATGTGCCATTGTATATCTACGACGTTTGGGAGACACGATAAAATAGAGTACATTTGAAGAAAGAAATTATTTCATGTATTGAATATTTGCTTTCTTATCAATATAATTTGACGTCTGCACCCATTACAGGCTTCTTGCAGCTGTGGAGCAGAAATAATTCCATATGAGATGACATTGAGGTTAAGACGACATTACCTCGCTTAAAGGTACTATGTCCCATTTGCAGGCCAAAAAATGAAAAAGTTAAATTCCAACTGCATTTGAAAGATAATACTAATTTAGAACTTCCCTAAAAAAGGTGGGGCTTGAAAATGTCTTCAAGTGGGAAAATAACGACTATTAGTTGTCAAATCGACTTTAGGGCTATAGAGCCCAAAAGTAATAGTCTTGATTTTCAGACATGGTCATACGTTTTATGCTGCGCAAAGATTCAATCAGTTTAATATTGGCCATCACAAGAAGTGGGTTATTGATGTAGACAAATGCTCATGTACCCTTTACAACTCTTTTCATGTATGTTATTACCAAAGAAGAAAAAAGCCAGTCAGTCACTCAATAGTGTCTGACAGTGAAGTCTAGCAAGTAAACGGGTTTCCTTGCATAATTTGAATATGAGGACACTGCTAACGTTTAAATTTCACAGATAGGACATACATGACATATTCATAATTCCTGCAAAGTTCTACAGCATTTGAGGTTGGCTGCAAAAGGGACATAGTACCTTTAAATGTTGTAATTCATACAATACAGACAAGTTTGAAAATTCATAGACACTTCTAATCACATTAAAAAATATTGCCGTGTGTGGCATCGCTTCAAAAACCGAGGGGCATACCATTGTGCATGTGTGCACTCCATCCATAATATCCTCTTTGTTATTTAGTTTGTGACAAATAGAATTCACAAAGTAAAAGAGACTCCGTGGCTTATCTCTGCACAACTGGCCGGACGAAGAATTGAACTCTATCGTTTCAAGATATCAAAAATGTCGTTATATTAAAGTGGAATAAAATGTAGAGAGGGACGAATCAAACACTGGAGGAATTTAAATTATATATGCTCAACCAAAGGCATTAATACCACTATAAATAAGAACAATTGAATGATAAAAACAGCTCTTGTAAAAGAGATTTTACAATGGCTGGCTATGGTACGGTAAAGATACAGGCCCGAATTCACAAAGGAGGTTTGTGTACGTCATATGACGCGTTTTGACGCGTTTTTTACAAACCTGGTTTGTAAAAACGCGTCGTTACGCGTCATATGACGCACGAAAACCAAGATTTGTCGACAAACCTCCTTTGTGAATTCAGGCCACAGTGTTTGGCTCGTTATCGAACGTGAACCCGCTCAACAACATCGTAAATGACCAAGGTAAAGGTGGTCAGGTTATAGGTCTGTGTTCTCAATTAATTTTCAACAACAATGAAAGGCTACCATAGGCGCCGGAAGTGGGGTGGCAGGGGGGGGGGCAGTTGCCCCCCCACAAGAAAAAGTGTGGGGGGCAAAATGCATTTATGCCCCCCAAAACGCCCCCCCCCCCCTCCAAAAAAAAAGCAGTAAAGGAGTAAAGATGGTTGTATTTTTAACCCAAAGAACATAACAATAATAAAGACTTGAATTAAATCACATATAAAATTCCATTCAAAGAAAAGGAAAGTTAACAGGAATTAAATTTCCTAAACATTGCGCATGCCACCTATATTTATCAATAGAGGTTTTTATAATAGCGATACGCGCATATCGTAGGCGTATCGTGAGAGAATGGGAAAGGTGTCTATTTTTTGTTATAGAGGTGAGAAAACATGAGTCCCTGCACAGTGGCGTACTGATGGGGGGGGGGGGGTTATTTCTTATCCGATACCAGTTATTTACAAATGTTGCTGAAATGTCAAGATTTTCCAGTATTTGTTCTCAATTTTGTTGTAAGTCATACCTTTTTATGCGTTTGTTGGAAAATTAGAAATTCCCAAATTTACAGTCGGGCGAAAAATATGCTTATTTAGAAGCCTTGGTCATGTCATGGTCTGAGCCCTCTCACTTTTTAAAAAAGTATGTTACAGAGAAAAAAAAAGGAAGAGAGAGAAAAAAATAGGTGACCTGCCAATGTCACAAATGAGGTATGAAAATATGCTCATCTGACCGTAATTAAATACCTAAAACCCCTAAGCTTCCGTGGGCTCTGCCCCCTGGACCCCACAAAGGGCCCTAAGGCAGCCCCTGGATGCTCATCTGACCGTAGTTAAATATTAAAACCTCTGAGCTTCCGGGGGCTCTGCCCCCTGGATCACATCAATAGCCTTAAAGAGGACCCCTGGCTGCTCATATAACCGTAATTAAATACCTAAAACCCCTGAGCTTCCGTGGGTTCTGCCCCCTGGACCACATCAATTGGCCTTAAAGAGGGCCCCTAGATGCTCATCTAACCGTAATTAAATACCCGAAACCCCTGAGCTTCCGGGGGCTCTGCCCCCTGGACCCCACCAAGGGCCCTAAGGCGGCCCCTGGATGCTCATCTGACCGTAATTAATACTTAACACCCCTGAGCTTCCGGGGGCTCTGCCCCCTGGATCCCACATAGGGCCCTGAGGCGGCCCCTGGATGCTCATCTGACCGTAATTAAATATTAAAACCTCTGAGCTTCCGGAGGCTTTGCCCCCTGGATGCTCATATAACCGTAATTAAATACCTAAAACCCCTGAGCTTCCGGAGGCTCTCCTCCCTGGACTCTCCGCTAATTAGTGACCTGCCAGTGTCACAAATAAGGTATCTAAATATGCTTAGCTGGCCGTAATTTAATTCCTAAAAACCCTGAGCTTCCGGTGCTCAGGCCCTTGACCCCCCGCCGAGGCTCAGACCCTGGATCCCAAGCCAATTTACGCTCTACCTGATCGTTAATACTCCACTTTGAAAAACGTTCCGCGGGGCCTGCATGTAACGTGTTAAGGCCCGGTCTCACCGCCAGAACTTTGCTTGAGCGTTCCTGGAGCGGTGAAAAAAATTCATCACCGCCCGTAACCGTTCACCACCGTTTAACAGAAGTTGGCCCCCGTTAAGGCAACGCCGTATACGCTCGGCCACCGCTGATGGTCCCTCCTACCGCTCCGAAAGTTTTGAGCATTACAAAATATTGCGAGCGGGGAGGAGCGGGCAATTTTCCGCTCCGGCAAAGTTCACCACCGCTCCAACAACGCCCAGTCAGAGTTTGGCACCGCTGGACGCAAGTTCGTGGACGCTTTGGTCCGCTAGGCCAACGCAGAAATCTTGAACGCTGGACCACTGCTGCTTCGCCAGCTTTGCCCGGGCGGGGATTAAACGTTGCACAAACTTTGGTGGAGCGGTTATAAGCGTTTTACGAGCGGACACGGGATTGCTGGAACGGTGTCGGGCGTTGAAGCAGCGATCCATTGCGGTGATGAACTTTGGTTTGGCGTTGGTATGGAGGTGTCGGAGCGGGACCAATGCTCGCTACCGCTCGCTACCGTTAAACCAACGCTAAAGCAACGCCGGCTTCAGCGGTGCACCGCTAAGGCAACGCCCGTGTTTTCGATTTGTTTCTCATTTTGTGCGCGGTGACAAGCGCTGTCGAAATTCGGCCCCCTCTCCCTACCGTCCAAGGAACGCTACAGCAAAGTTCTGGCGGTGAGACCGGGCCTTAAGAGTGGTGGTGATGCAGATTTTTCTTCTGCCCCCCCCCCTTCCAAACGTTTTTTGCTCATTACGTCACTGCCCCTGGAAGGTGAGCCCCCTGGAATGTTTGCCCTCCCAATCCCAAACTGCTTCCGGCGCGCCTGAAGGCTACCCATACGTATGTGTGTTCGTGAGAGAGAGAGAGAGAGAGAGAGAGAGAGGGGGAGTGGAGGTAATAATAATCTCCTATTATCCTCAGATTTACGGATCGCGATGCAAAAAGTTCGTAAATCCATGGACACTTTTTACCCACTTTAAAATGTATTCCTTTGGTTACGTTCTTTTTTTTTATGGTCAGAACGGCAAGCGCGTAGCTAGGATTTCATTTTAGGGGGGCGGTAGTTCGCACGCGAAGCGTGCGAATCACTTAAAGAACGCGCGAAGCGCGCTCCCTACGGGGTGGGTGCAGGGAGGGGGGTTCCTATGAAAGAAGACGATTCGCTGTACCTTTCTCGACTCATAATCCTGAATTCAGTCCGCCCCTCCTGCGCATAGCACGGAGGCTTTGAGGTATTATCAGGGATATGTGAGTTTTATCCCTGGTATTATTAGACAAAGAAGACGATTCGTTGTACCTTTCTTAATCCTAATCTGTATTCAGTCCCCCTCCGCGTGAAGCGCGGAAGTTTTGAAGTTTCATTAAATTATTAGAGAAAGAAGACAACTCGAAGTACCGTTCTCGATTCTTAATCCTTATCTGTATTCAGTCCCCCTCTTTCGAAGCGCGGAAGCTTTGACGTTTCATTAAATTATTATAGAAAGAAGACGATTCGTTGTACCGTTCTCGACTCCTTTTCCCTTTTTCTTCCTACGTCCTCTTACTTTTTTTCTTCTCTTTCTCTCTCTTTTTTTTTTTTTTTTTTTGGCCGGCGTTTTTTTTTTTTTTTTTTTTTTTTTTTTGGGGGGGGGGCGACCGCCCCCACCGCCCCCCCCCTGGCTACGCGCCTGCAGAACGGTTACAAAAAATAATTTGGGAAAGCTTTTTGCTCGACACTGCTAAGTTTTATGGTAACTAAGGACTTTTGCTACTACTTCTTGAACTGTTCAGAATTATACCCGCCTTTTCCTTTTGTCAAATACCAATGATAGCAGAACTGGATTATTTGCCGCTTACATGACGTATGTTGCATCCCTGTAAAGGGTTACCGTACTCTATGATTCCATCATGAAAGGAAAATATGTACATTGTTTGAAAAGGGTGCAAAACACCTTTCAAGTCTACTGTAGATCAATAGAGTATTTTCGCATGATTTGATGTAATTTCACGCACAATTTCGTAATGTTAACCCATGCAGTGCCATTAAGCTCTTCTATACGGACCCTGCACGTAAACCCTATACATTATCTTGCCTGGTATTCGTAGAGTTAATATTCGGGGGGATTCCCCTTCTTGGCACCGCTTCAAATACTGAAGTGGTACCAATGTGCATGTGTACACTCCATAAATTATGACCTCTGGTATTCGGTTTGTGACGAAATAGACTTCACGAAGTAAAAGAGACATCCAAACTAATATCTTTACAACTAGCCGAACAAAGAATTGAACTCTATCGTTTCGAGAGATTAAACAAATAATAATGTCGTTATAAGTGGAATTACACGTAGAGAGGGAGGAATCAAACACTGGAGGGTTTTAAATTCTATATGCTCAACCAGGGGCATAAATACCATTGTAAATAGAAACAATTGAGCGATAAAAAGCAGCACGTGTTTAAGGGATTTTACAATGGCTGGCATATGGTATGGTAAAGATATCATTTATGACTCTTTATCCAACGTAAACCCGTTCAATAACTTGGTAAATGGAACAGGTTAGAGCCCGTATTACTATGAATATTCATAAACGCGGTTTGGCCAGGAAGCTGGTTTGATAGTGACCAAGGTATTGATGATCGGACAGTGGACTAGAGGTCTGTGTTCTCAATCAACTTTCAATAGCGATGAAAGGCTACCCATACCTTTTTGTGTGTGTGTGAGGTGGGGGGGGGGGGGTTAATTGTGATCTTGAATGTAACACACCGAATTTTGTATTGACCCTTTATGCTTTGAGATCGGATGATAAAATTCTCTTACTACCCTCAAAGCCGCTGGATAGAGATAATAGGCCCGTTCACACATAACAAGTAGTGCGATTTGGATCGCAAAGCAAAGATCGATTTCATATTTTGTTACTGTTCACACATGTCAATTAGGTGCGAATTGGATCGTGATGCAAAGAATGATTTTGGGGGCGACCATTCGAACACAGGGAGAATTCTCAATCGACGGTAAGAACGTCCAAACTGGGAATGCGTAGGTCTCGACGGAGTTAGCGCGCTTGGAATCCTGGAATTAAATAAATTGATTTTTGATTCTCAATTCATTCACACACACACACACACACACACACACACAGTGGTCGGCAAACTATCGCGATTATTCTGAAAAAATTGCAAGACTTACTGCAAATTTGATTGCGAAGATTGGTGAAATTATTCTGTCCACACACGCAAAAAAAAACCACACAGATTTTTGGATCGCGATGCAAAAATCGAATTTTAAATATCCCTTTTTTGTAGGTGTAAACGCCCCTATTATGTAGGCTAATATGGAAAGGGTGTGGCGTTGACAAAGACATTTTAGGAAAGAAACTTCGACTTAAAATGTTAAAATTCATAAATACTTACAATTAAAAAGAAAAAAAGTAAAGTTCGACACTTTTTACCCACTTTAAAATGTAATCCATTGGGTAGGTTCTTCTTTTTTATGGTCAGAACGGTCACCAAAATTAATTTGGGAAAGCTTTGTGCTCGACACTGCTAAGTTTTATGGTAACTAAGGACTTTTGCTATTTCTTCTTGAACTGGTCAGAATTACACACGCCTTTTATCTTAGTCAAAAAGCAATGTGAACTTGACTATTTCCCGCTTACATGACGTTTGTTACATGACGTATGTTGCATCTGTGATTCCATCATGAAAAGCAGATTTGTACATTGTTTGGAAATAGTGCAAAACACCTTTCAAGTCTACTGTAGTATCTTCGCATGAGTGGATGTAATTTCACGCACAATTTCGTAATGTTAACCCACACTTTGCCATTAAAGCTCTTCTATACAGACCCTGCACGTAAATCCTATACATTATCTTGCCTGGTATTCTTAGAGTTAATTTTCGGGGGGATTCCCCCTTTTGATAATGTGGCGCCTGTTTTTGGCACCGCATCAATTCTAAAGTGGATACCATTGTGTATGTGTACACTCCATGAATTATAACTTCTTTGTTAAAGATAAACTCCAGTTCTGGTAAAAATAATAATTAATATTCACAGAATCAAACGAAACTTACACTGAATGTTCAAGATTACAAATAAATGACATGTGCCAAACAATTTTGGGAGAAAATGTATACTGGCTGAGTAATGAGCATAGAAGGACAAGGAAATCAAGGTAGTACTAGCCCCGACACCATGTGTGTTGTCCCATATATAGCTTTCTATGTACAGTGTTTGTTACTTTACCAAGACTCGGTCAAATTTATTGTGATTTTGATGACTCCACAACCTTATAAGGTTGTGGAGTCAGAAACAGTTGATCATGTAGCATGTATACATGCTACATGATCAACTGTTTCTGATCCTTTCCACACCTTTTCTTTCACAATGCAATCGCATTACCAGTACTAAAGTTTATCTTTAAATATGGACTCAGGAAGTAAAAGAGGCTTCCTGGCTTATCTCTTTACAACTAGCCAAACAGAGTATTGAACTCTATCATTTCGAGAAGAAAATGGTTTTACCTGATATATTGTATTCTGTTTATTGTTCTTTGTAATATTCCCTGGAGGACTTGGTAGGGGGTAGTGGAAGGGGTTGGTGGTATCGAGAGGGTGGTGAGATAAGGTGTTATCAATACGGGGAGTAGTGTATTGATAGATTAATTTGCTTGAAAATTGATATTGTATTTGAATTAAAGGCAGCGTTTAACAATGTTTAATCCGGGATGCATGGCCATACGTGTTATCAGTGTCTTTGATATTGTGTTATATTGAAGCCCTAAAAAAATTATCATGAAGTGCCTCAAAATCGTTTTCCCCAATAGACTGTAGTGTGATAAAAGACGTTAGGAAAACGCAAAATTTGATTTCGATTTCCAATCATAAATATCTTGATAATCAGACAGGGGATCGTCTTGTAAAAGTCATGGGGTTCCTGACTAACCTAAAGGTTTATAATTATCATTGCAGCATGAGCTAAATCCAGGATTTTGTTTCAGAATCTGAGACAAAGTTACCCAATCCCTTTAATATGATGTTATGCTTTGGGACCTAAAGGAAGAACAGGACAATTTTGAAAATGGTCTTGAAATGGGCTAACCAATCGTTTGACTATACTGTACACATTTAATTACTTACCTATCATTTGAAATGTGTTTTATATGTATGTTTTTAAAACTTGTATGTATAAATGGATTTCGGAAATAAAAAACAAACAAAGCAAACAAAGAAACAATGCTCAAAAGGCAAAGATACCATTAGATATAAGAACGTTTGAAAGATAAAAAGGTACACTTGGTAAAAGACATTTTACAATGTCTGGGCTAAATGGTACGGTAAAGATAATATTCCTGTCCCTCAAATTTGAAAGACTGAACGGAGTAGAGCCAGTGCAATCATTAAGTGACATTAATAGGGACTGCTAGATTTGCACGTCGACTTTATAGTGGACTGCTACGTGTGTAACCCTTTAAAGGCACCATGACGTCACCACTGCCAGTGCCTTAAAAGGACGTCACACGTAGCAGTCCACTATGTCGACGTACACATCTAAAAGTCCCTAATGTTTGACAGTGACCAAGGCATAGGTGATAAGATTACAAGTCTGTGTTCTCGATCAATTTTCAACAACGATGAAAGGTTACCAATACGTGTGAGTTTTGTTTTTTGTTTTGGGGGGGGGGGGGTGGGGGGGGAATTTTCATTGTGATTTTGAATGTAGCACACCCGCTAAATACAGTTTTACAGTGATTTTTGATTGCCCTTTTTCTTTGAGATGGGGCCAGTGTTTCCTTGAGAACCTGGCAACCGTTGGATGAAGACATGTACTCCTTACGTCAAAGGGGTTTCACGTTGACTTAGACAATCGAGAAAAGGCAGATACCACTACCACTACCACTCCCCCGGCCTTCGGTTGTCTCGAAAAGGTAATAGGGACTTTTAGATTTGCCGAATGACAACGTGGATTGCTACGATCGACGTCCTTTGAATGCACTGCCTTGACTGGACGTCACACGTATCAGTCCACGCAAATCTAAAAGTCCCTATGATAGCCGTGGTGTCACCCATCCGAGACAACTCAGAAGCAAATATATACCCGTGTGAATTCTTTTTATGATGGTATCCCCCTCTTCATTAAATGTATAGACCAGTTCTGGTCATGTGATTGCATTGTGAAAGAAACGTT
This sequence comes from Strongylocentrotus purpuratus, assembly GCF_000002235.5. Taxonomy (NCBI): domain Eukaryota; kingdom Metazoa; phylum Echinodermata; class Echinoidea; order Camarodonta; family Strongylocentrotidae; genus Strongylocentrotus; species Strongylocentrotus purpuratus. The sequence goes on from NW_022145551.1 coordinate 621,520, forward strand.
GTGGAATAAATCAGAAAAGGTTGATCATCTATACCATATAAGTCTTAATCATGATGTGTACTGCAAGGTCCTGGAATCATCAAAATGATAAGAAATTTGGCCCTGCCTTGGTAAAGTAACAATCACTGTACACAGAAAGATGTATATGGGACTACGCGATATCTATCCAATCCTGATAGATATAAAAATTTACCAAATATACCAATTAGTAGGCGGTTTCCCGGCGAAATTTATATCATCATGTATTAGCCAAAACATATTCTTTCACATGATTGGTAATAAGAGCTTCCATTTCATTTGTTGAGAGGGGGTGTTTCCAAAACTGGTCTATACCTTAATTGCACAGAACACACTCAACTCAACCTTTCGAGACGTCATGTCGGAAGAGGGGGGGGGGGGGGGGGGGGGGGGGTGGGGGGGATAGGGGTACGTGTGGGTGCCACGCCATTTAGACGTGGGCAGAATCATTCATAAGTAGCCTACCAGACTTCTAACCCTAGTTTGTTAATTTGATGATTTACATAGTTGGTTATTTCTATTAAATACTGCGTATACATAATGTATATATAATATATTTACATGTCGAAATGCCAAAGGAAATGAGAGAGTAGTGGTTGCGTAGCTTAAGCCGGGCTGTACTATTTTGGCCAGTAGCGATTAGACCTCCCTGCGTGGTCACTGACAGGTGGTTATCTCATCAAATCAGCTCTCAATTAACATATAGCTACATTTGATATATAGAGGGCGCAAGTAGCTACAAGTAGTGCAGTCCCGCTTAAATGAAAATTCCCAATGGCTGTGCTTCCTTTCCGGATTTGTGTTCATAGGTTCACATCAGGCGCGTACGCAGGGGGGGGGGGGGGGTTGGGGGGTTAACCCCCCCCCCCATTTGGTAATTTTATGTATGTAACCCCCCTAAAAAAAACTTAAAAACCTCCCCCCCCCCTTTTGATTTTTTTTTTTTTTTTTAATTGTTTTTATTAAAAACAAAAACAAAAACAAAAAAAAATTATTCCTACGGCCGACCTAAAAAGGTGACCTTACCCCCCCCCCCCCAACTGAGCAAAATGTCGAATTTCTAAATTTCGAGACCAAAAAAAAAAAAAAAGTGTCCTCTTACCCCCCCCCCCCCCCCCCCCCCCCCCCCCCCCCCGCTTATTATGCGGCTGGCTGAGTCGTTGCGAAATTTTCGGACCGATTTATAAATGTTAAAACCCCCCCCCCCCCCCCCCTTGAAAAAATCCTGTGTACGCGCCTGGTTGACATAATGGCCCGAATTCACAAAGGAGGTTTGTCGACAAACCTCCTTTTGTTTTTTACAAACCAGGTTTGTAAAAAAAAAACGCGTCAAAACGCGTCATATGACGTACATAAACCTCGGTTTGTCGACAAACCTCCTTTGTGAATTCGGGCCAATGTCTCTGATGGAATCGAACCTGGGTATTTAGTTTAAAACTCCATTGCCTTAACCACTTGGCCAAGGAGATGAGGTAGTGACTGCTGCAATGCCGAATTCAATTGACCGACGGATTGACTAATTCTCAACATTCGCTCATTGATACAAAATTGTGTTGACGGCAGGGTGAATTTCGAACAATGACAATTTAAGTTTAAAAAGTTAATACAATTATTGAATAAATAAAACGAGCTGGTGGAAAATTGCAGCTTCCGCACACACTATATAACATCAACAATTGTTTGTATCATTATGTTTTCTTCTTACAAGAAATACAAAATGTCACCCTCGCTTTACCCCCCCCCCCCCCCCAACAAAAAAGAACACACACACACACACACCCCGTCACGCGCACACATCCATGCACCTAAAGCACATTTCATACATACTCGTACCAATATCTGATCGTTTATTTAGAGGATTATGTATTATATACGACAATAGTTTCCAACATTTACTTAATTTCATAGTTTCTCTGTCAACCGGCCCATACACTACTAATGTACCACAGATCTGATACTAGATATATATTTCCATAGTTGCATTCAATATGATAAACATATACATGAACATTCTTTCATTCTATAAACAATTAACTCTTTGAAATGCTTAACAATATAGCTTTAAAAATATACATGAATATGATTGTTGTCTCAACACATCTAATCGTGTCATATAACTTGGCACTTTACATATACGTGTTTTATCTATAGTCTTACATATTTTACTTCTGATAAATCGGTCACTATTCCTAAAGTGTTCCTTTTGTGAATGAAACAAATGTCACGGAGAAAATCTTATATTTTTTCGCGAACATGAAATTAGCCATTTTATACCTGACATTTCACATTTTCAATATTCTAATCACAGCTACGTACTTATTTACATTTACATCAGTATATTTAAACCAAGTCGCACACATACATGTGCATAATAAATATCATTGTAAAAGGTCACTTAGCAATATTTACCTAGAGGATTTTTTTTTTTTATATATCGTGTTATATTTTAAATTATCTAAATAGAGGTTCGACTATTGAGAAAGTTTGGGTGTTTTCGCAATTTTGTTTAATATGATAGTCTGTGCTACGTAATATCGGAAGAAAGCATAACTATTACATAATCATAGCCCAATATTTATGATTCTGTTGTCAATTTATCTGGACATGACGTTTCTACTCTACAATTACAAACAAATGACTCTGTGTCGACTAGGTTGTTGAAAACTGCAGATCTCAGGTTTTTCTTTCTTTCTGTGCTACTCTGAATGAAAATAAGACTTAAAAGGCACCTCTGAATAACCCTATCTTTCACATTTGTTCTTCAAACGGTGAAAGCAACATTTTACATGCAGTCCCTATACGTAGTAGGCCGGTAAAGATATAAAATAATATATCCAAGGAATCTCGAAACATGCATACATGTTATTTCATCTCTCACAACCTTATTGTTTTAAGAACTGTTTTCTTGCAACATTCGACAAAAAGGAGCATTGCATATCACCGGACTGCAGAATTACTAGAGCACTAGAAAACACTTATAAAATGAGACACGTGAAGAGAAGCTACTAAACATATAGGCCAGTCATATAAAAAGAAGGAAAAAACGTAGATAATAAAGGAATGCTTAGACATCTTCATGAAATATATAGAAAATTTGATGGTTTGATTTGAAAAACAACAAATGTACCCATGTTAGTCTTTGTAATATGTTACCTTATGACAACACAACTTCACATTGAAACTGCAGCTTCCTGTACTATGTGCAAATGGAAGAATAATCTTAATGTATATACAATACAGGATATCCTTCTGAATATTGCAATGCATCTTGATGAATTTAAACAAAATTGTAAAGTCATCAATCTCTTTGATCGATGCATCGTCAGTGAGAAACGAAATATGACAAATAGAAAATGGCATGATAACATTGCAAGCGTATTCATTCCAAGTATACACGCTATGCGCTATAAGAGAGTAAACATATATACACGAATAAAATATTACAACACGTTACCAGTGTTTTGGTTGGAACAATGTACTAGTTATATTTACAGAACCTAATAGGGATTGAACCCAGAAAAGAACTTTAATAATCAATGCGATATTCAAATTCAGAAACACGAAGATAGAATATGTGGCTTCTGAATGTTCGATGACGGTCATTCAAGATTCAAGATATTACATTTGACCATAACCATAAAAAACATCTAAACATTCATACAAAATACTGTATGGAATATGGTAAGGAATAGTAGAAAAACAGTTTCTTGCCAAAATAACCCTAGAAAAAATAACAAATACCAAGTAAATACAATCAATATCAGAATCTAAATTACACAGAGAAGCACATATATGTACCTACAATATTGTGCAGTCTCTTACACAGTCTATTATATCAGTCCTAAGTACCACTATATCCGATGAATTATTTAATACATAACTACAACAAAGCTTTTTAATCTGAAAGAAGTTGAACTTAATCTAATTTGTTCATCTAATCGAGTCCAAATAAATGTTCCCAGCATAAGTCGATAAGTTCAGAGACGATGTCAAGTTTAAAATAGGTACATGATTTAAAAACAAAACCAAAGGGCACTAGGCTCCCCATAATTATTTATGTATACGGTTTGGACACATCTTTCGCAAGTGCTTATAATTTCAATTAAAGTTAATAGTTTGTTGCAATATTCTACAAATAGAGAGGCCACGTCTTCTCCCTCACACCAAGGTGACGTATGTTCTTGCAATATTTACAATATTTCTAATCAGTATACATCTATCGTTATATAACAGAACGATTTTAATGTTGGATTAACATATCTAACAAGAAAACACGAACAAAACGTTTAACATGATTTACAATAAGTATGGAACAATACAGTATATAATGTATATTGTACAGATGGAAAAACAGCCATAGTGGTAAATATAGAAAGTATAGTACATTTCTATGCATGCATGCATTCAAGATATACATATATTTAGATATTCGAATATTTTCATTGGAAACACGTGGAAACACGTTCAATAAAATGACATTGTGCTTTATTCTACATTGCGGCGTAACATTTGTCAATATTTTACGCCAAGTACGATTGCATGTTAATATACACCAATGAGTAACGTAACGTTTGAAGCACAGTTATCTTGTTTCAGAACATGCATGGCAATGAAGAAGAAATGTGTTTTACAACTTCATGAATATACTGTAGGTCCTCAGACTTCAGTTCATGTCATATACATTGGTATATGGCTTGTGTATTCTTATGTCTATGATCAGTAATGCAAGAAATATGATATTAATACCATTCAAAAGGTATGTTGTGTACATATATATTTTGTCCTTTTAAACCTTTTGTTCCATGTAAGAATGCCAATTTCAGAATGATTTGTTTTCTCATTTGCAATTTGCTAGAATGGAATAAACTGCATATGATGTTCCCTAAAACAAGTAGGAAAGATCCATTTTTTGGTTTAAAAAATAGAACATTCGTTTTCTCTTTGGAAAGATTTACATTCTATTGGCTTTAAATGTACCCAACAAACGTACATGTCCCCCTTCTACGTAAGCTGTCCACAATTTTACCGAAATACAGCAGTCACAGTTGTAGAGTTGGCGGTTTTAGAAATTGATGCGCAATGTTCTACCAAATCCTTCTTCCTCTACAATAAGAAATTAAAGTTGAAATTGTTAAAGGCTTTACTGTCTAAATTAAGCCTATGTGAATGATAAATTAGTTCAGTATTCATCCGATGAAATAGACGGCCAATGTTAAACCTGTTTTTGTTTTTTCCCTAGGAAAATTTATTGTCTTTCTTGCAAATCAAATGGGTTTGTGGTGATATGGATGCAGAATGATACCACTAAATCCTGCGTCCTCCACAGGACCGGGCTTGTGTACTGACTCGAGGAGAAGAAGACTTCCTTTTTCTGATATGACGCGGGTAAACCAAGGCGTCTTTTATTTCCTTCAATGATGACGTAAAGTCTAACAAGCTTCAAATTTCTGTATCTTATAACACAGAGCTTCGTAAAGACGCGCGTGAACATTGTGGCGCTTTTATGTATTCATTTATTATTTGTATTATTATTATCCGTATTATATCAAGGCAATTAATTTTTTTAGACGGGAATGGCAGACATACACTGTTGAAACGTTTTAATAATATGTAGATATCGTTTGAACCCTCTCATAATCATGGGTTTGCTTTCTGATATTTCTAGTTATTTCTAGTAATGACCATGTTTGCGGCTTTGGACATACTTGTCAGTAATACAACTATTATCGAGAAATTTGTTGAATTAACAGGAGAGGGAGAGAGAGAGAAAGAGAAAGAGTAAAAGAAGAGAGAGGGAGATTAAAGAGAGTGTGAGGCCCGTATGGGAAACAAAATTAAAATATTGTACACAGAGAGGTGAAGAAAATAAATAGAGAGACAGAGAGGGAATGACGGGACGGATACATAAAGACAGAGGGAGAGAGAGAGGGATAGACAGCAAGTTTTGCTGTCTATCTCTCTCTCTTTCAGTGAACGATTCACAAAGTAGCCAATGATGGAACATCTTGTTTTGTCAAGCAAACGTATACCTAACCATAGTGTTACCATTGTATGCAAGTCTAAAGAATCCAACTCCATGAAATTTACGACTAAAGTTATTAACAGAAAAAACCATTTGAATTAATTTCAAATGTTTTGCATTCTTTATATAAAAAAGGTTGTTGTTAAAACCCGAAAGTTTGCCCGTGACTTGCCCAACATAGCACCAAGTTATGTATGCACCCAGGCCTGTTTGCACCATGGATTCCAAGTATTGTAGTCTGTTCATTATACCATGTTAATAGAATAACTCGTATCTAGGTCCCCAGGAAAGAAACGTCCATAAATTTGAATATGTCAGTTAACCGGTTTACTGTGTCAAGACAATTTACTCTGACTTATTTCCGTAGTACCATCGATCCGTGGATTGTGTAACGTAGACAAAAAGGTGGTGGAAGCCACAGGTTTTGTGAAAAACCTTTCATCTAAAAATTCCATTCAAGAAATCAAAAAAACCGTATTAACTCTCAAAACTATTAGACACACTATCTGTTCTGACAGATTCCGTGTAGAAGCATAATGGATTCTTTTTTTTACATGCAGAGAGTCCTTAACTTTGCGCTGTGGAAGGTTGGCATGTAAGTATATCATATTGCACATATATTATTATCACACCTAAGCCTCTGTTTTAATTTCTTCCACTACTTCAAGTGAGTTGCTGGAGCTATTACGACTATTCAATATATTTTGCTAGATCTCCAACATCTGTCTCCTGAAGAATAGTCTTCAGTTGGGCCATATCACCACCAGTCCTTGTTTTCCACTGTGCCAAGCAAGACCTAGTAGCTCTCTGGTAGTCATTGGAAACTCGAACTAGGATCTTGTCAGCTTCGTAGTATCCGATGCCAAGATGTGTGCATAGCGATGTGTATTTCTCAGCAGGCATGCGTTTCGACAGCCTGTCTAATATTGCATCTGATTGGAGATCAAACCTGAGGAATGAAACGATTAATACGATCTTTGCAAGTCGGTGGTGTAACTTCATAGTCAAAAATATGTCGCAAGATGATGATCATGATATTAATAATGATAATAATATGATCACAATATTAATGTTAAAGAATGTTCACTTAGGGTCTGCTCAGCTGCAATACTATTAACACTTCGTGGGCCCTGCTTTTATTATTACCTAGCAATTGCCAGGTACCCATTTGCACCTGGGTGGAGAGTGTCAAATGTGAATAAATGACTCGTCAAAGGATCTTTGTGACGGGGTAGGATTCCAACCCTCAATCCCTGGATTAAGAGGCAAGTTAATGAATAAGTGTACCACAAAACCTCCTGATTGTTAGCAGAGGCGACCATAACCGCCGACTTTGCACACTTTGAGGAATGGTATCCACAAAATATGCCTTCTTGCGTAATAAATACACATAAGTACACATCTACAAAAGGTATCCTGCTTTCACAAAAGCGGGTACGTACGAATTCACTTCTGTATTTTAATCGTGAAGAGGTTACCCTTTTTAGCACTTACTTGCTATTGGAAAATAAAGGTAAATTTAATATTCTTTTGTTCGTAAATTTCCCTGGAAATTAACCTTTTTCTGTATCTGATTTGAAGTATATAACTTTGGGATCACTTCTGGAAATGTTGATAACTTGAACAACTCCGCCATATAGCGAGATAAATACATCTCTTTTAGTGTTAAAGTTAAAAGAAGACCTTGTTCATAACCCATTTCATGTATCATTTAAATGGAGTCGTGATATTACAATGTGAAAGAAAGTGTGTAAAACATTATTGGGAAAGGTTGATCATGTAGTATATACCAATTGGTGCATACTTTGGGGTTTAAGAATGATACAAATCTAACGAAATTGACGAATTCTTGGTGAATATATAATGCACTCAAGACAACAGATCCAAAACTTTCTGTTTCTTCTAGTAATATTTCAAATAAAAGGGCATTTGAAGAGCAATCCATTTCAGGCGACATTTCTACTACACAATTCATCCAAACTGACTTTCACAGATTAAAGGGATCGTTTAAAAATGTTAAATCTGAGATACACGGCCCTATGTGTTATCAGTGTCTGTGATATGGTGTAATATTGAAGCCCTAAAAAAATTGCGCTTCAAAATGATCAAGAAGTGCCTCAAAAAGTAAAAATCTTTGAGTGACCGGTTTTACCATACTAGTTTTCCATATTAGACTGTAGTGTTATGAAAACCATTTGGCAAACGGTTTTCAAAATTCAAAAATTTGATCATAAATATCTTTATAATCAGACAGGCGATCGGCTTGTAAAAGTCATGGGGTTCCTGACTGACCTTAAGGTTTATAATTATCATTGCAGCATGAGCTAAATCCAGAATTTTGTCTCAGAATCTGAGACAAAGTTACCAGATCCCTTTAAAGTGCTTTTTATTTTCACCAGAACTCAGCCTAATTTTTCAAATATATAATAGCTCGGTTACATACCCTGATTGCGTTGAAACCTCTGCAGCTTGTGAACTGGCATGCACGGGAAGGGGTGCTACTCCTGCTGCTGCTATTGTTCCCACTGTTGATATTGCTGGCGCTCTTGTTATTGTTGTTGCTGTCAAACAGTGATATTAAACATTTTAAAAAATGTATATCAATATGTAAATTAATTAAAAGTTAGGTTCATTGTGGTAAATGTTTTAGGCTGGTCTTAAAGCAATTGTTACATATAACTTAAAAGGCTATTTGTAATTGTTACTCTTTTATAGATTTTTTTTTTCTTTCTATTATTTGAAAAATTGAGACATTGCACTCTTCCCAATGCCTGATCTACTGTAAAAATATGTGAATAACTAAACTCCCTTTAAACTGGCAATACTCCTTTAAAGAAACATTCATGTTTAGATTACTTCTCACTTGTGAAATGATATCAAATAGGAAAGTATTAACTGTAGAAGAAGTAGAAATGTGTCACACAACACGTACATCTTGAGCTTTAAATAAATTTATAATTTTATGATTATGTTTGAAATACTCGTACCTCACTGATATATACTTTTGTATACTGTATTTGCCTTATTGATCATAGTCGGTATTCAGACATTCATCACGAGCTTTTAATACGCGAAGGCTGATGCGAAATTTGTCTCGTTATATGCTTATAAAGATTATTTGTGCTTAAACAAAATGTCTGTAACTAATATGGTTTGGTTATCATAATTTGAAAAAAATGAATATTTTCTCCCTTTTTTTCTTCATCATATGACCCCAAACAATTATCATTTATACATATATATTACTCACAGGACCCCATTTAAAATAAGCTCATAAACAGCGTTAAAAGATTATCCTGTCAAATTATATATTTCCTTTCTTAAACATTTTGAACTTCAATAGTTTGAAATCGAGGTGAAATTTAATTCATGTTATTACATGTGGGTAGCTTATGAACTCTTTAATTTGGTTAAACAAATTTAAAACGGGGATCGAAAGTTACTTCAATTGAGACGGGTACTTTATTTATATTTTGTCAGTCATAATTTTTCTCAGAAGTCAACCAAGCTCCACAAGACATTGTTTTAAAATCAAGGAATTAGAAGACTTTTACACTTTCAGATCAAAGAATGTAGCTTGTGGTCCCTCCATCATACGTACCATCATATGACAAGTCGAATTGAATCAGGGTAGGGTAAGAGGGAGACTTTGATTGATCCAAGGTGAATTCGAGAAACCTTTGGCTTGCCTCTGACTTGAGTGGCTTCACTTTGAAGGAAAATTGTTTAACTTCAACGAGGTTCATATCCCTTTTACCTAGTATCTATTTTAAAAGAAAAAGGAATTCAAGGAAATATAAGTTCATTTTCTCATTAAAAAACAACTTGAAAAGCATAGCCTGAAGTTAAAACATCATCACACAGTCTAAATGTAACAAGAATATTTTTAAATGGTTTATATAAATCGTATAATCTTGTCTAGGTATATCAGAAATGAAAAGAAGAAGGCGAGAAAGAGATAGAGAGGGAAAATGTGCGTACTTTCGTTGCAATGCATTTTCATTGTTCTTTGAATTAAATTAGGTGTAGGAAATAAGTAACATACGCTTTTTATTTAATAAAAAACGAAATCAGAGATTATAAGATTTCACTCAAAAGTTGTTCGTATCAAAAGAATGAAAATAGGCGAAAGGGTTAGTAAATATTTCAAATAAATTTGACAATAACATTACAAAAATATATGAGCATTGAGTTTTGACCAAGAACAACTGTAATTGGACTGTACAGTGGGTGCGTGTGTGGTTGGCTGCTGAGCGTGTGCATGTATTAACTTGTGTATATAATACAGAGAGTGAGATGGGGATGACATTGAATTAAACTAGAACTCCAATCGTTTTAGAACTATATGCATGCATTGACGCCCGGGATTCTACGTGACAGACGAAAGAGCATCTCTTGGACTATCTAGAGCACTTTGTAAGAAGTCTGTATAGTATCGCGGATGGTGGAGATATAGACCGAAAGAAAGGCCTCAAAAACAGCCCCCAAAGACAAAATGGCGCCTGGACGGTCACGCTTGAGGGATTTCGAGGAACGAAGGTTCATGTGACCTTGATTAGATGCCGGAGATTATGTCTACGATGTTCGAAATCGGGATCCAGAAAGGGACCTAGATTTGGAATCGCAAATACTGCGTGCAAACCGATTTTTTTAGGTGAAAAAAGAGAAAGGCCACGACGCGGGCTATTGCCCAATTGGCCTCCATACTAACATAATCATGCAGGGTTTCAAATGGCGTCCAAAATGGTCCTTTAACATATTTTTCAAAATCCTGCTTCGAAATGTCCTTTGTTTGGCCATCCAGTATAGGTTCGCGAAATTTAAAGGAGAAACAAGATTGGAAAGGGGACAAAAGAGTTCTGAAAAAAATGACGTCAAAGCCGATACGTGTTATGATTCGGGTGGAAACCAAGCAGATGTTGTATTGTGACATATGTCAAATGCAATTTACTTAAATTTACTGTGAACATTTACCGTGTTTGGTATCATTCGGTGGGGCATTTTCATTGCGGTCATTTGGACACCATTTTTATGTGCGTTCAAAGTACTGCAAGCATTAAACCGGTCGTTATATAATGCATAGTAATTTCTTGTAGTATCTAAATCCCCCAAAATCCTTACAATGGACCATTTTTGTAATTTATTAAATTCGACGCGCGAATATTTGTTAAATGCCTCGTTATAGATTATTTCATCCACGAATGATTATATTTCAGTAGTCAGAATGCGAATTGCATCCGCCTACCCGTAGCTTTGAAATACAGAACATACCTTTTGGCCAATCTTCTCTTCATTTTCCTTTGAGCAATCGAACAACTCGATGTTGATATCGCCACACCTCCATTCTACGAACATTTGCTGGGGCGGATGGAGCGATCTGTACTCCTTCATTTTTTCGTTAGTTCTCTGTTGAAGCGAAACATAACGTACGGTAAAGAAGATCTCCCTCTCTCTCTCTCTCTCTCTCTCCCCTCTTTGTATGAATATATATATATATATTTATAAATATATAAAGGAAGAGAGAAAGCTATATATTCATATATACACATATAAATAAAGAAAGAGAGAGAGAGAGAGCTAGAGCTATATATATATAGCTTTGCACAAAATTGGGTGGCAGAAGGGCGTTAGCTCGAATATAGGTAAAAAATGAAGCTCTCAGCAGAAGGGGCGTTAGCATTAAATCGCCTCAAACTTTTTTAAATCTGAATTACTTCCGAAAACAAAATTGTGTCCGTGTTCTACTATAACATTTCTATTAGTCTTTTAAGTTTTGAACCAATTTTCGGGACGGAAAGCAGTTTGAATATAAAACAAATCTTTAAATGCGAATAATTCGAAAAGTAGTTTTCGAGTCGCTTGCGCGCTAACGCCCTTCTGCCAGCCGGGCGACGAAATACATATTTTTCTTTTTACAATTCTAGGATACATATCAGAAGGCTAGTCCACTCCAAAAATACCTTACTTTCAACAGAAGCAGAAAAATCAGACAAACCAATCAAAAAAAGTTTGAGCAAAATCTGATAACTAATGAGAAAGATTATGAATTTTTAATGACATGGAAAACTTTGAAAATCACAAGACAAATTGGCAGCTGAATCATGAGTCTGTGACGTCATTGCCTCACTATCAACTAATTGTTTTTTCTTTATATTGATGATATAAATATCCAATTTTTCCCCTAAATATCTTATTTCCTCACAACAGCATCCACGTTATGTTGATAGCGATATGTTTGTGTGTGGATGCACTAATATAGAGTATTTTTTTCCAGTTGAATCATGAAAAATGTGAATGTTGTGAAATTATATAAAAGTCAATAAATATTAATATACAATATATACAAAAATAGTATCAATTCTTCGCAGTTCATAAAAGATTATGTGAAATGTCATGCACGCAATATGATACAAATCAGTAACCTAGGCAAAGGCATGGGGAAGTCAAGTGTGGGGGGATGAAAAGGGAAATTAATCGAATACAAATATATAAAGCAATTGATAGATAGTGAGGCAATGACATCACAAACTGATAACCAAATTGGCAATTTGTGTAGTGATTTTCTAAGTTTCATAGTTTTTTATACAAAAAAAAAACTTTCTTATTAGTTCTCCGATTTTACTCAAATTTGTTTTGCTATGTTTCTCTTGTTTTTCTGAATCTATTAAAAGCAAATTATGTTTGCAGCGGACTGAGCCTTTAAGTAACTGAAAATGCAAATGTGTCCCTACCCCCCCCCCCCCCCAACAGCAACTATTTCAGGCCTCTCCTTCTCTAATTCATTTATTTGATTGCTTTTTTTTTTTTTTACAAAATCTTGTAGAAAATCTGACGGAAATGCGAAAATCTGAGGTTTCTTAATGGTATGTAGGTTAATGTTTGACTTACTTACTAAAATATTTCCTCCGACACACCACACATTAACACCTCCCCCCCCCCCCCCCACCCCCCACATCCAAAAGTATTTACAACGGCCCATCGCCCTTATCTATGTCTCACCTTAATAACATCCATTAGGTCGTCACATATGCAGAGTAGCACTAAGTGCGTGAAGCCTTTCGTGACAGGTGGGCGTACATATGGCGTGCACTCGACCCTCTTTCCAATGAAGTACCGAGTGATTAAGGCCACAATCCACCAATCACTGAAATGATCTACATAGAGATCCAAGTCCTTGGATCTGACGTCACAACGTGGACATTCGTCGGTGGATGCGGGAATTCTCACAAAAGTTTTTGAGTCTATAACAACGAGAATTATAATATAAATATTCGGTTTACAAGAAGTTTCTACGTCAATGGATTTTTTTTTTGGACAATTGCTATATTATTGGTGGATCTACTTACATTATATATATATATATATATATATATATATATATAATACAAAAAACTTTTGAGAGACAGCATATAGATAAGTATGCATCAACTTTCACTATGGAGTTGAACAAGGGTCATCAGCCAATTACTTTTCTTCTTCCTATTCCCCCTATTATTATTTTCTTGGGGGAGGGGGGGGTGGAGGAGGAGAGGGGCGATTGGGGGGGGGGGCATATGCCCCATGTTCCCATAGGATCATCTTTTGTCCATAATTAAGTTATCGCTAAGTTTACTGAATTAAACAAAAATCAAAAGAGAAAGGAAACTGAAGGTTAATGTATTTTGCCTATTTTGAAATTTAAAGATAATTTATATTCAGTGTTATATTTGTATGTCAAATTTGTTTGCTTGTTAGATTTTAAAAAAAGGCATTCGAGCTGCGGTAAAAATTTATACGATACTTGCTCCTACAACAATTGCTCCGCTTCAATGTCCTACAATACACGAATCCTTAGCTTTAACCATTGAATTAACACAACACCTAACCCTAACCATATCCCCAATCCTAGACCTGACCTGGAACTCAATTGCTACCCTAACCATATGCCAATAACTTTGAAGAAATTATGCAAGGAACAATTGTTGTCGCCGGAGCTTTTGTCGGGAACCCGCGGTAAATGCCACATACCTTTGTTGCGAGTGTAGAAGACGATCTCTGCACGTCTTGGATTAATGAAATGTGCATTATGGTCCAATGTGACCATGATAGTTTCACTGAGCTTGGCTCCAGAAGGCGAGAATCTGATGCCGCATGATATTACTACTTCATTGTCTTGAATGCTAAGTTCTTGAGGACTGTCTGTCAAAAAATCCCAGTGGACTTTCTTGCCAACTGAAAAGCAATTGTTGGTAGGATGTACAAAGTTTGTTAATTTTCTAAACTGTAAAAGATTTTATAATCTACTTGACCAACATTTTCTCAAAAGGTGTACGATTATCACCATCACCCTCATCACAAAAATCATAACCATCATCAATCATTGCCACATCATCATTATCATCATATTAACCAACACCAGCACCACCACCACCAACACCCGTCAACATCATCACCACTACCACCATCATACCTCAGTCACACCGGCAGACCTTTCAAAAGACCGACTCCAAGCTGACCTATTTTTAGCCATTGGGTGTAATGTCATCGTTTGTTCGGTTTGTCATCGGTCTGGTATCGGTCTCGTTGGTGTGATTGAGGTATCAGCATCACTGCCATCATAGTCATCATCGTCACTATTATCCTACTCATTACTACAATCTTCATCCTCAGACCAAGCACACCCATATGCGCACACCTAAACAAATGAAGGTGCGGTGAGTTCGTAAGTGTGCCCCAATCATTTGGCAATATTGTATCATGAGTTTACATTGTTATTCATATAATTCATGTATCATACTGTACGGTTTTGAATGTGTTCATTTTTTGTACCAGTGTTATGTATTTGTTCGTGGTTGTATTTGTATTTGGAATACAACTATTTTGTTGCAATAAAGGAATACAAATAATATAATTATGGACCTGGCAAAACAAACTTTTAGACCTCATGGCAGATGTTGAATGTTTGCAAAAATGCTTGTTTGCAGGTCACCTAATGTTTTGAGGGAGAACGCGTAATTTCTTGGTCTAAAGCCACTTAGTAATTAACAACGGTTGTTAATTCCTTCTCCGTACAATGTAATTCTGAAACTTTTGTCTTGAATCTTTACCGAGGGTAATGGGACATTTCTTGACGACGAAATAATATATAACCTTAATTAGGTAAAGGACCAGAACATTATCTGCCAGGTGACAAATCAAATTTTGTCTATTTGTCCTGTTTTCATAATTTATCTTCAACCAAATTCAAAAAACGATCATACTCTCACCACCACAACGTGTTTTGACGAAACAGTGCCATGTGTACGTACGTTCTCGAATATATATATATATATATATATATATATATCGAAAACTGTCTCATTGAATGGCAACGCATATAATATTTGAATAAGCCAAAAACTTTGTTACCTCCACTCGCCACATTACCTTGGTTCTTGGATGACATGTTTTCTAGAAGATGTTGGTCAATGGTTGATGTAGGCTCCTGTGTCATGGTCTGTCCTCCTGAGGGCCTTTGCGCTGTTTCTTTTTTCCGAGGGAAATCTAGTCCTGTCAATCCACCTGCTTTTAGGAAGTAGGGAAAAAATATAATATTAAGGACTCGAGTTATTTGACACAAACCACACAGTAAAGAAAATTCCATAGTATTTACAAGATATGTATTATTATTTTTTAATAATCTGGATCAAATTATCACTTCTGATCATACTACCATAGAACATAAACTCACCTATACGATGATCTACATGGACGTTTATTCATAAAGGACACTTGAACAAAGTTTGGTAGGTTTTCATACTTGGTTTACAGTCATCTGCCTGTGACCTCAGATCAACAAATTCTTACTTTGGAGGTGAATATACCTATGTGTTCTGGCATAAAGATATTCTCCTGCCTCAGATGCATAAAACGTATCTCACCTAAGGTGTGGTCTATTGGCTCTACACTGTCTGTTCCGTCACTTTGCGCCTTTGCCGGAAGATTGTCAAAATCGTTCTTCTCGGCCACCGTAGTTCCTCTGTTGAAAGAAATACAAATAAACAAACATTATAATAATAATATTATTCCATACTCTTTTCACACTCTTTATTATCTGAGGGGTCCATAATTTACAAACTCTACTTTTCAGTGGACCTCTTCATTTCCTCAAAATTTAAATGCAGTTAGATCTAACAATAATTTTTGCATCCTCAAATGTATAAATTACTATTGAGATTAGTTTATTACAAATGTTACTATATTTTGTATACATTTCACATTGTATTCGTTATTATATATCGTATTTTGTTGGAAATGAAAAAATAAAAATGAAAATGAAATGAAATACAGATAACCACCAGGTTGTTCATATCCCTAGTAAATTTAATGAATTTGGTGGATTTTTCGTAGCTCAATTGAATGAAAGGTGGACTGGTTGAATTAGGGCGTTTGTTGAATTCTTTTAGATGTAACCTTTAATATTTCATATTCTCAAGAAACATAAATCGATTTTTAACATACTTCAATGATGTCAAAACTTGGCAAAGGTATGTATTAGTTGTTAACTGTACATTAAATTACGTTAAAAGTCATGTACCCATTGACGTGTAGCGAATTATCTTTCCATTAGAAGAAACCCATGACTCCGTCCCAGATGAATATATTATCATGAACCAAATTCAATTCAATTCAATTGTTGCTAACACGTAGCTGCTACTTTATTGATTAAATAATAATAATAAATAGAAATAATAATTATAATAATAATAATAATAATGATGATGATGACGATTATGATGTGATTGGGTCTATTGATCTGTCATTTCTACACCAATTTCTTTAATATTTCTTCTTGGTACATGTACATGTCACTAAGTGATTCCAGCTCCAGTAGCAATCCCAGCTTTTCATAAAAGAAGGAGGAATGCCGTAATGCTTCCTGGAAGAAATTTCAATTGTTTAAACATCTGTGTGGCTTACACCCAGTAAATAAAGATCGATTGATCGATCTGTACTTGAAAACAAGTCAGAAAAAAGTTATTCCTTTACCAAATCGCAAAAAATTAAGATCTTTCATCAATCTTATGCCTGAAAATTGTCGGGAAATTGATATTCCTTATGATATGAAACTATCACCTCGACAAAATCATCTGTTTGACCACTTCGTCTTTGGCATATTGGATTGGTAGGTTGCCTCTCTCATCCTTCACATCTAGCTTAGCTCCATTCTCTAGGAGATAAAACACCAAGGCCTTCTCAGGAGATAGTTCGCCCCCGTAATGCTCTTCGGAGATCTAAAACAAAACAAAATATATATATATATTTGTTTTTCTTAGTACATTATCGTCCATCAATATTCAGTGTTGATTACGCTGCCTCCTGGATTCACAGTAGTGGAAATACCGATTTATGTTGTAAACTTCCCCATACACACAAACACACACCAACGTACACAATTTTCTTGGACCAACCACGGGTTTGAGATTCTAGGATTCACTAATGACCTATAGGAGCGGTATATGTCAGTCACACTGCCGTAACGACTCCATGTAGACTCCAAAACTGACCATTGTTTTGTCGTAATTAAACTTGTTGTTCAGACTCTCGTCGGTCTTGTGTCGGTCTTGTTTGCGTTTCTGGGGTATGACTCACCTTTCTTAGTGTTTCACTTTCTTGAACGATGTTCTCGCTGCTATTGCAGAGTTTAATGGCTTTATGGAGACACGTCTGTCCGTCAGGTGACTGGATATTGAGATCAGCTCCCTCGGAAACTAACTTCTCAACGGTTGAGATGTGACCGTGTTGGATGGCAAGATGGATATCCGTTAAATTATTCTGGTCGAGCTAGACATAAGAAAATACGCAGCATGAAAACTTGAGAATCAAAAAGAAATATCAATTATTTAGAATTTGACAGGTGATCAAGTAAATCCAATGATTAAATAAATTGTAACTTGTCTATGAAGTCTATAAAACAGTAGTGAGGTCTAACTGGAGTTATAATTACGTATGATTATTATTGTTGATACAAAGGTAGTAAGTCAGCCTCGAGCTGGTCAAGTTATAACAAATAATGATAGGTAGCAATGCCTCATATGCTCTAAATTGAATTTCAGTACTTGTTATTAAAAAACATCAAGGTAGATGACTTTGACGTAAAGTTTTCTTTTTAAATGTTTACCTTAGCATTGGAGCGGTCCATGAATAGATCAGCAATGCTTTGGTACCCGAGGACTAAGGACAGATTTAGAGGTGTCTGGCCGTGAAAATGTGCTCCTTCTGCCATAAGGACTTTAGCAACATCAAGGTAACCTCACTGAACAGCATGGTGCAATGCAGTCCTACCATCATTATCTCCCTCATTCACCTCAGCTCCTTGGTAGATGAGATATTTCGTGACATTAAGATGACCGTTCCCGGCAGCAAGCTGAAACGCTGTCCTACCGTCGTTATTCTCCTTATTCACATCAGCTCCTTGGTTGATGAGATATTTGGTGACGTCAAGATTACCGTTTAGAGCAGAACTGTGAATTGCAGTCCAACCGTCATTATCTCCCCTATTTACCTCAGCTCCTTGGCTGATGAGATATTTGGTGACATCAAGATGACCATTGAAAGCAGCACTGTGAAATGCAGTCCCACCGTAATGATCTCCCCTATTCACCTCAGCTCCTCGACTGATGAGATATTTCGTGACATTAAGATGACCATTCCCGGCAGCAAGCTGAAACGCTGCCCTACCGTCGTTATTCTCCTTATTCACCTCAGCTCCTTTGCTGATGAGATATTTGGTGACATCAAGATGACCGTTAAGAGCAGCACTGTGAAATGCAGTCCAACCGTCATTATCTCCCCTATTTACCTCAGCTCCTTGGCTGATGAGATATTTGGTGACATCAAGATGACCATTAAAAGCAGCTCTGTGAAATGCAGTTCCACCGTAATTATCTCTCTTATTCACCTCAGCTCCTTGACTGATGAGATATTTTGTGACATCAGGATGACCTTTGAAAGCAGCAAGGTTTAATGCAGTCCAACCTTCATTATCTCCCCTATTCACCTCAACTCCTTGACTGATGAGATATTTGGTGACATCAAGACGATCATGGAAAGCAGCACTGTGAAATGCAGTCCTACCTCGAATATTTCCCTTATTCACCTCAGCTCCTTGACTGATGAGATATTTGAAGACATCAAGATGACCCTCATAACCAGCAAGGTGTAATGCAGTCCAACCGTCGTCATCTCTCCTATTCACCTCAGCTCCTTGGCTAATGAGATATTTGGTGACATCAAGATGACCATTGAAAGCAGCACTGTGAAATGCAGTCATATCGTTAATATCTCCCTTATTTACCTCAGCTCCTCGACTGATGAGGTATTTGGTGACATCAATACAACCCATACCTGCAGCAACGTGCAATACAGTCCTGCCCACATTATTTCCCTTATTCATTTCAGCTCCTTGGGTAATGAGATATTTGTTGACATTAAAATGACCTGTGAAAGCAGCATCGCGTAATGCAGTCCACCCGTCATTATCTCTTGTATTCACCTCAGCTCCTTGACTGATGAGGTATTCCAAGACATCAAGATGACAATTGGCAGCAGCACTGTGAATTGCAGTCCTACCAACATTATTTCCCTTATTCACCTCAGCTCCTTGACTGATGAGATATTTGGTGACATCAAGATGACCCTCCTGACCAGCAAGGTTTAATGCAGTCCAACCGTCATTATCTCTTGTATTCACCTCAGCTCCTTGACTGATGAGGTATTTCAAGACATCAAGATGACCATTGAAAGCAGCACTGTGAAACGCAGTCCCACCGTTATGATCTCCCCTATTCACCTCAGCTCCTTCACAGATGAGATATTTCGTGACATTAAGATGACCGTTCCCGGCAGCAAGCTGAAACGCTGTCCTACCGTCGTTATTTTCCTCATTCACCTCAGCTCCTTTGCTGATGAGATATTTGGCGACATCAAGATGACCCATAATTGCAGCAACGCGTAATGCAGTTCTACCGTCATTATCTCCCTCATTCACCTCAGCTCCTTGACTGATGAGATATTTCGTGACATTAAGTTCACCATTGAAAGCAGCACTGTGAAATGCAGTCCAACCGTCATTATCTCTCCTATTCACCTCAGCTCCTTGGCTGATGAGATATTTGGTGACATCAAGATGACCATTGAAAGCAGCATTGTGAAATGCAGTCCTATCGTTATGATCTTCCTTATTTACCTCAGCTCCTTGGCTGATGAGAAATTTGGTGACATCAAGATTACCATTGAAAGCAGCATGGTGTAATGCAGTCCTACCGTCATTATCTTCCTGATTCACCTCAGCTCCTTGACTGATGAGATATTTGGTGACATCAAAATGACCCTCATAAGCAGCAGCATGCAAGGCAGTCAATCCGCCATTATCTCCCCTATTCACCTCAACTCCTTGACTGATGAGATATTTGGTGACATCAAGATGACCATTGAAGGCAGCATTCATAAATACAGCCCTATCCACATTATCTCCCCTATTCAACTCAGCTCCTTGGCTGATGAGATATTTGATGACATTAAGGTGACCATTGAAAGCAGCATCGCGCAATGCAGTCCTACTAAAATTATCTTTCCTATTCACCTCAGCTCCTTGGCTTATGAGATATTTGGTGACATCAAGATGACCCACCTGAACAGCACGGTTTAATGCAGTCCGACCGTCATTATCTCTCTCATTCACCTCAGCTCCTTGACTAACCAGGTATTTGGTGACATCAAGATGACCCTTCCAAACAGCAAAATGTAATGCAGTCCAACCGTCATTGTCTCCCTCATTCACCTCAGCTCCTTGACTGACCAGGTATTTGGTGACATCAAGATGAGCCTTCCAAACAGCAAAGTGTAATGCAGTCCTACCGTCATTATCTCCCTTATTTACCCCACCTCCTTGACTGATGAGGTATTTGATGACATCAGGATGACCCTTTCTAGCAGCAAGGTTTAATACAGTCGAACTGTTATTATCTTCCCAATTCACATCAGCTCCTTGGCTGATGAGGTATTTGGTGACATCAAGATGACCATTCCAAACAGCAACGTGTAATGCAGTCTTACCTTTATTCCCTCTCTCATTCACATTAGCTCCTTGACTGATGAGGTATTTGGTGACATCAAGATGACCCTCCTGAGCAGCAAGGTTTAAAGCTGTCCAACCGTCATTATCTCCCCTATTCACATCAGCTCCTTGGCTGATGAGATATTTTGTGCCATCACGATGACCCTTCCAAACAGCAACGTGTAATGCAGTCCTACCTTTATTATCTCCCATATCCACCTCAGCCCCTTGATTGATGAGGTATTTCAAGACATCAAGATCACCATTGAAAGCAGAGCCGTGTAATGCTGTCCAACCGTCCTTATATCCTTTATTCACCTCAGCTCCTGGGCTGGAAAGGTATTTGGCGATATCAAGATGAATATTCAGAATCTGAGCAGAACTGTATAATGCAGAGTAGCCATCCTTGTCTTCTTTGTCCATATTAGCTCCATGGCTGAGTATTATCGTTGCTTTAAGATGTCCGAGTGAAGCAGCAAGATGTAATGGTGTTTGTCCATATGGACTCTCCACATTAGCTCCATGGTATTTGAGATGCTTGACACTCTCCTGGCCATATTGGACCGCCATGTGTGAGGGTAGGTTTTTCATTTTGGTTTGTTTGATTTTTGTTTGAAAGAAATTTTAACAAACTTTCGACGGCTTCGAGATTACCCCGCATTACTGCATCATTGATCTCTTGATTCACATCATCCATATACTTTGTTGCTGTCTCGCGGCATCACTGGATCAGTAAGTTCTCTGATGCCAGAGAATTATGACCTATATTCCTTCATCTGTTAAACTGCCATCACCTGACATCGCTGTGTATCCGGAGAATGCTTAGAGTAACATTAGATTCCTTTAATTTGTCTTCGAAGCTCGATCTGTGTGAACTGTGCACAGGAAAGCGGAATGTAGATCAAAACTGCACACGACTAAGCAAATAAAAAGTTCATCATAAAGCCTGGTGATAAAGCGATAAAGGAATTGAACTTTAGAATCGTAACTCTTTGCAAATATCAATATTAACCAAAACACGTATGCATTAAAGTTTTGTTTTTTTTTGAACCCGGGAACCTATATATAATACGTGCACTATCAAATTAATTTTGTTTCATATCGCTGATCGCTTTAGTCCTAATTTGATAATACATTATTTGTATTGTTTTTGTTATCTATTCCTTATTTCAGCAGCAAATAAAATTGAAGCTACGTTGTGTTCTAAAGGATGAAATGTATACAAAGGCATCGTTTAACAATGTTAAATCTGAGATGCACGGCCCTACGTGTTATCAGTGTCTGTGATATAGTGTAATATTGAAGCCCTAACAAAATTGCGCTTCAAAATGATCAAGAAGTGCCTCAACAAATTAAACATCTTTGAGTGACCAGATTTACCATACATGTTTTCCCCAATAGACTGTAGTGTTATGAAAACCGTTTGGCAAACGGTTTTAAACATTTCTATTTCCAATCATTAATATCTTGATAATCAGACAGGCGATCGGCTTGTAAAAGTCATGGGGTTCCTGACTGACCTAAAGGTTTATGATTATCATTATAGCATGAGCTAAATCCATGATTTTTTTTCTTCAGAATCTGAGACAAAGTTACCGGATCCCTTTAAACCGATGGCCTTTTTTGCGTGTTTTAATAATTTCCCCTTTATATGCTTTTTCACACAGTCCACACATAAAAAATATTATCCTTCGTTATGCCTAGTTCTCCATGAATGACGACCCCTGTCCTCATCACCCCACCCTCTCCCTCCCTTCCTCCTGACCTAATATATATCCCAAAGTATATAAAAGTCAAGAAGGAATGGATATATATTTTGGTCAGTTGTAAGCGGCTGGCTGAGTCGTTACGAAATTTTCGGCGTGATTTTGTAATTTTAACCTCCCCCCCCCCCCCCCACCCCCCCCCTCGAAAAAAAATCCTGCGTACGCGCCTGTTCAGGGGTTCGGTAGTTTATGCATTTATGCACTCTCAAAATATTATTGTAGGGGGATTTAAGGAACCGCTGCTGCTTTTGTCGAGATTTGTGTCGTATCCGAAAGCATATTTGCATTGTGGTCATTGCACTTTCGTCAATATCCCTAAATATAGGGTTTATAAAGCGGGAGCACTGTCATATACATGTACATGGTGCGTTGGAAGGTAGAAATATAGAAGTTTCTCTTTAAAGGTATAAACCAGTTTCGGAAACGCCTCCCTCTCAAATATGAAATGAAAGCTCTTATTACCAATCATGTGAAAAAAATGTTTTGACTAAATATATGATGATACAAATTTTGCCGGGAAACCGCCTACTAATCAATATATTTGGTACATTATCATATTTATCCGGACTGGAAAGATATCGTGTAGTCCCATACATCTTTGTGTGTACAGTGCTTGTAACTTTACCAAGACTGGGCCATTTTTAAAATTCATTTTGATGATTCCAGAACCTTGCAGTACACACCAATACTTATATGCCAGATGATCAACCTTTTCTGATCGATTCCACACCGTTTCTTTCACAATGCAATCGCATGACCAGAACCGTTATTTACCTTTAACACCGAGACCAAAATATCCGGGACTGATTTCTTACCAAATTTCTTTAAAAAAATCTCTGATAAGCAAAAGAAAAGTTATTTCATTTTCAGCTTGCTTTCGGATCGATTTTTTTATGGCGGATTTACTTTGTGGTTGTGCACTAACGTTATGCAGTCACTGGGTTTCATAAGTGGGGCACAGCCGATGGTTTCCCCTCCAAAGTCCAAGAGTTTAATTCCAAACCCTGTTTCATAAAACTTGTTATTAATAATCGATGCTTAATTTCTATGATGAATCTGCTCTCAGCCAATCATATACCACAATTTCAGTAGCTTGTTATTGATTATAAGTTTTATATGAAACAAAACCCTGGTATGATACAAGTATAATGAAGTATAACATTTCCAGTTTTGCAAGATAACATAATTTATCACCTCCTTCTGTTATTCCTTCTCTCACATACTACTTTTCTATCTTATTCCTCCCTCCCTCTCTCTCTCTCTCTCTCACTTCATCAACATATTTTGATATATACATCTGCCCAGGCGCGTACGCGGGGGGGAGGGGGGGGGGGGTTGGGTTAACCCCCCCTTTGGTATTTTTTATGTGTGTATTTTGGAGGAAACCCCCCCCCCCCCAACGGAGCAAAATGTCAAATTTTCAAATTTCGAGACCAAAAAAAAGAAAAAAAGTGTCCTCTTCCCCCCCCCCCCCCCGCTTAATCAGCGGCTGGCTGAGTCGTTGCGAAATTTTCGGCCCGATTTAAAAATGTTAACCCCCCCCCCCCCTCCTTGAAAAAATCCTGCGTACGCGCCTGCATCTGCCTTAGCCTTTTTATTGCCTACTTCCTCGCATTCAACGTTTTACATGTTGTTTTAAATGTAAATAATATCCTATAGTATTTTTATTTTTTTTGTGGAATCGGTTTTGTGTATAATTTATCTAATTTCACCTTTTAAGTAGTATTTTAAAAGTATGGTCATGCGATTGCATTGTGAAAGAAACGTTGTGGAATCGATCAGAAAAGGTTGATAATCTAGCATCTAGCATCTGCAAGGTTCTGGAATCATCAAAATGATAAGAAATTTGGCCCATTCTTCGTAAAGTTACAAGCACTATATACACAGAAAGATGTATATGGGACTACCCTATATCTCTCACAGTCCATGAGAGAAACAAATTTACAAAAATATATGAATTAGTAGGCGGTTTCCCGGCAAATTTGTTATCATCATGTATTAGTCAAAACATATTCTTTCACATGATTGGTAATGAGAGCTTCCATTTCATTTTTTGAAATTGGGGCGTTTCCAATACTGGAATACCTTTAAGCATATAAAATTTTAAATGATGAATTGTATTTTATTTTACAATTTTCCCATATCAATATATATCATGTAATCGTACCTGGTTTGCTTTCTCGTCTGACGATGAAGCATTCAAAACACACATACCTAAAGCCTTATTTCTGGTTTTTGTCACTCATTCTCAGTTTTTCCCTTATGGTATTTTTTCTTCCAACACTAGTTCTCCCTCTCTGACTCCCACCTTTTTCTCTCTCCCTTCTTGATTCTCTCTCTCTCTCTCTCTCTCTCTCTCTCTCTCAATCTGATCATCTATTACTGTGCCTTTATACCATCTGATGATTCGAGCTATTTCGGTTCAAAATATAAATGAATATTTGTTGAATATAATATGTTACTTATTTTGTATGCAGTTATTATTTTGTGTAATGCTTTTTACAATGTTCATTATATTCTCTTTTTTTTTATGTCAAAGAATTATTGTTTAAAAAATCGTACCATTCAGCCTTCATAGCTTACAATATGATTTTTTTGAATGAATAAACTATTATAAATTAAAGTTCGAGATTTGTTATAGTTTGGCTATTTGGGCAACCATTATACATCTCATATTCCGGCAGCGAGATGTATAAATATCCTCGTGTATTATTTGAGTAGCCAGGTGCCTGAATATAAGTATACTTGGTTTCAAATGATGGCTAATAATAAAAGCACCTTCAAGTTGATATCAATTTCATTGAGATATCAGATATGTTTTGTGTAAAATCTAAATTATGAGCCTAAAATGTGCTTTTTCTCGGTATATTAACTGGACGATAGTGATTGGACATTAAGAAATGCAGACAGTCCAAAGGATAAGGAGCGTGTGGTAGGTCTATGGTGCAATTGATAAGTATTTCTAATATACTTTGTGATTTTTCCGAGTCAGGAAATTTGGGTATGAGCAGTTGCATGCCCTCCTTCATCATAATTTTTTGCAAGAAATAAAAAAAGAGCACATCCTGGATGGGTTCAAGAATGAGTTCCCCACCCCCACCATCCCAATTTGAAAGTTGGAATGGAACTCCCTTAGCTCACAAATTTTGAGGTGGGGCGAAAATATGGACCACGAAAAATATAAGTGGAGCCCTCAAGTTTGTCCATGTCTATTTCGGTGAAAGCGCTACTCGAAAAAGCTGTGAAATGTCGCCCTCTAATGGCAAGTTTACTCCATGCGATTGGTAACATGTGGAAAATTGACCGGGACGCCATCGGCTAATAAACGAAGCGGGAACGATTTTGCTTTGTTTATTCTCCAAATTATTAACCAAACCTTCATATTGAAGCTGTCAACACCATATTGTGAACATGGCGTATAAAGGGCAGAAGGTGCAGAAAGTGATGGTTCAACCAATCGTATCCTTTTCATAATAATGACTTTTATTTCTGAGACGTTTCTGTGTAAATTTTCGATTTTTGTTCAATGTGTGGGACTATGGCCTTTGTATGCACACATACCTGCATTACTATCCTGGCTGTGTATTAAAAATAAAAGCTGTGCTATTGATTCTCAACATTTCAAACACCACTGTACAAAACTCAACTGATTCCACTCACAATCAGTACTTAGTGACAATTGATGACACCTAAATAGCAGTAAAATACAATTTTGACCACTTAATGACTTACTGATGTTGAAAGAATAGAGTAAAGGAGCCGGTAATCGGCCAGCTCCAGTTTTCGGCCGATTGGTTGGATGCAAGGTAAAATCACTCTAAAATACATCGCATAATAGCATAACACATATCCCACACATACCATACCATGCCAGTGTCACTGAAGAACCACATTTGCAATGGAAAATATATCCTAAAATAGATCTATCACATTTTAGCGATGTAATCGCCGGTCCCGCTACCCAAATCTGAAAAATCGAGTATCTTACGCGTGTCTGTAAGAAATATGGGTACCATAAAATGAGCTATATTTCAAGTATTTTTCAGATTTAGAGCCCGATTTTGTGCTAGTCGCAAGCTCAAAAGTATCTCATCGCATGTATTAAATCAATGCAGCCGCACACCGCGACGCACACACGATATCTCTGTCTAATTCAGATTCCAACTTCCGATCACCGCTGTGCCTGTCTTCGGCCAGGCGAGCACCAGGGAGCTCCGGCGTGGGATACCTGCTCCGCCCGCTTGTGCTGTACATCAGCGCGGAAGCGCACGGCGCGCGCGAGCGCTTC
Organism: Strongylocentrotus purpuratus; assembly: GCF_000002235.5. NCBI lineage: Eukaryota > Metazoa > Echinodermata > Echinoidea > Camarodonta > Strongylocentrotidae > Strongylocentrotus > Strongylocentrotus purpuratus. Next base: position 648,690 of record NW_022145551.1, read on the forward strand.
CTATTGACTTTGTACATGCGGCCGTAAACTGAAACGCTCGGCCGATAACCGGCTCCAAAACAGTGAAAATTGAAATGAATATTGTCATGGCAATTCGTGATTTTTTTCTGGGATTCTTTTTTTGTTTAAATAATAATAATATTTGCTTCATGATTTGAACAAGAAATGATAATAAATAGGAAGTAAAGAGTCCTAAAAATAGGATTTTGAATGGCCTTGCTGCGGTGGGTCGGCAATAATCAGCCCAAAACTTGGATATGGGAGGTTGGAAGGATATATCTTTTTTATAATGTTATCCGGTCTTACCCTTAACCATCCTATGTTTAATCTATGTAGGAATAACATGCGAGTATGATAAGAGAAACATCGGGACCGTTACTGAAGTAACTTTTAAAATATTAGCCTAGAAATGACCACCAAACAGAAAAAATTGACATTTTTTCCCGAGAAATCTTCATAAAATCTGATTTATAAACAATTCACATCTAGGTACACTAATACAAATACGATTTTCTGAAAATTCAGGTATGATTTTTTAAGTTTCTTTCAAGTATATTTCTGCGCATTGCAGCGCCAATATTCTACACTGCTTCAAAATCACCCTTGATTTTTTTTTTTGCAACGAATTTGATACGAGGTCCGCGAGTGTTCCCCGTTTCTTGCGTGTTGAAAGTTTGGCAATACATAGTTTGCATTGACTCGCGCACGAAAAAATGGTCAAAAACAAAATGTCAAATGAAGAAATAAACAAGCTTTTGTATAGTTATAAGAGTTCTACCGAGGTTTCTTTGTCGATTTAATTTATTATATAGTCTCAATTAGAATTCAGAATTATCTCACTGAAAAGTTAAGAAACCGACGATGTTCTCGATCGTAGTTATTTTCATTTTGCCAGCAGCCGATCTAGCGTTGTTTGGGCAAAAAGCTAGGCCGCTGCCTTCCCACCGCGAACCTTTCCGAGTCTAGCTATAATGGGGCGCTGCGGAGCTCCGAAGCTGCGTTGGTATCGCTGCAAACTCTCAGCCGGCTAGCTCCCCACGACGGACCATTCGCGGTATGGTGAGAGTGTGTGTGTGAGGTATGATTTTGGATTCGAGAACGCACGTAACGCAACCGTGCGCGTCATTTAGAGCTGTCGAATGTGTACGACCAATTTTACATGTACGATTTTTAGTACAGATACTTGGTCAGTTTTCTTCTTATATCTTTGGTTTTACAACATTTAAAAATATAATTTCTTCAAATCTGCTCCTGACTTGGTTCAGACTAATTATCTGATGTGTTTTCAAGTCAATTTTTTGAATATATTTTTTTGCATGAATTTGCCTAGTAAAGGAGCCCGTTTTCGGCCACTTAAGACAAAATCCTTTTTTTAGGACCCTTTACTTCCTATTTATTATCATTTTTTGTTCAAATCATGAAGCAAATATTATTATTATTTAAACAAAAAAAGAATCCCAGAAAAAAATCACGAATTGCCATGACAATATTCATTTCAATTTTCACTGTTTTGGAGCCAGTTATCGGCCGAGCGTTTCAGTTTACGGCCGCATGTACAAAGTCAATAGGAAGCCCTCGCGCGCGCCGTGCGTTTCCGCGCTGATGTACAGCACAAGCGGGCGGAGCAGGTATCCCACGCCGGAGCTCCCTGGTGCTCGCCTGGCCGAAGACAGGCACAGCGGTAATCGGAAGTTGGAATCTGAATTAGACAGACATATCGTGTGTGCGTGGCAGGGTCCGGCTGCATTGATTTAATACATGCGATGAGATACTTTTGAGCTTGCGACTAACACAAAATCGGGCTCTAAATCTGAAAAATACTTGAAATAAAGCTGATTTTATGGTACCCATATTTCTTACATACTCGCGTAAGAAACTCGATTTTTCAGATTTGGGTAGCGGGACCGCCGATTACATCGCTAAAATGTGATATTTTAGGATATATTTTTCATTGCAAATGTGGTTCTTCAGTGACACTGGCATGATATGGTATGTGTGGGATATGTGTTATGCTATTATGCGATGTATTTTAGAGTGATTTTACCTTGCATCCAACCAATCGGCCGAAAACGGGAGCTGGCCGATTACCGGCTCCTTTACTCTAATTTAAAAATTCAAATCGTGAGTCTACTGACTCAAGTGACTACTGTCAAACTTGCCGATCAGCCACATCGTGTTCATTGCATGCATTTGTGTGTTGTGTGTGTATTGACTATTCGTGTGCGCAATTGCTCATCAACAGTTTATTGACTTAAAATATTGTGCTTCCGCAAGGGGCGCTGCCGCGCTGGCTGAGAATAAGGATAGTCTGCATAAACGAATCTGTTTTTCGCATTGCTAGCGCGCGTATCGGGAACCCTACACCCACAGAGCGCAAAAAAGAAGAAGAAGGATCGTTAGCATTTTTTTGTGGACGATCCTTATTTTTTAGGATGCAATTTGTCCGCGTGTACGAGGATATCCTTGTTTATGCGGACGATCCTCATTCTCTGACAATTGCCCCTGAGAATGTCTCTTGTTAGTAACACTAAGGTTTGCAATCCATAAATTGCAAAATGGCAATAGCCAATGAAGTCATGTTGCACGCACATATCATATGGTACATAGTATTAGTACATGATTTAGACATGTTACCATTCATTCACCTTATATCTATAGTTATACAGCTTTGCTCATTTGGTGACTTATTTTTGTTCCCAGTCGATTAATTTCCTTGACGGACTATTCTTCTCAAATTTGTTTATCCTGACAGAACTTGATTTTCAGATATCTTCAGAATGTAAGTATACTTGAAGACTTTGAAGTCCTAAGATATTTTAAAGAAATAATCCATTCTTACTGCCTCCCTGCTTGTCACCAAATTGTCAATGTCATGGTTAATCTAATCTTTTAATTTTTCTTTTTTTGTTGAAAAATTTGTTAAATCATTTTTGTTTTACTTTTTGTGGAATGTAATATATCAGTAGATTATCTGTAATCTGTTTACATATTTCAAAATAGCATGTAAAGCCTGTTCAACAGCTTTGAATATGAATTATATTTTCTTTTTTAAATGCCTGAACTGTCCTTTAGATTTTAACAGTGCCTTTAATTATTATTATTATCATCATCTTACTCTACTTGTACCATTTTTAATACCAGAGGTTTTGTATTCATCTTTCCTTTCTTTTTTTTTCTTCCTTTTCCAGAGGTCAAGAGTTCAGATCTGGCTGTACGACCAATCAAATCTCAGGATTGAAGGACATATCATTGTAAGTACAGTCAAACATGCTTTAGTGAGTGACCACCTGTCTACAACAAGCACATTTATTGTTTCCCTTGAAAATGGTTTCTCATTGAAACATGTACTAAAGGAACCTGTCTACAGAGACCATTTTTTTGTGTTTCCCTTGGGCGGTCGCTGTAGACAGGTTTGATTGTGTATTGAAGCTGTAATGTACAAAGTTTATTGGGGTGAGGAGAACGAGGAAGATGTGAAAAAAGAAGAAGGGAGGGGGGGGGGGGAATAGGAGAAAAGACGGATCACTCGAAAAATAGGAAGAAAGAAGATGGCAGAAGAACAAAGAGAGAGAATTGACAAGGTGGAGTAGTTGAAGCCTGAAGGAAAAGAAAAAGAAGATGGAGGATTCAAAAAAAGGGTTAATGATCCATTGGAAATACATGCATATTTCCAAGATAATGCATTGCATAAATTTGCATTTTAGGGTTCTTGAATGGCCAAGTAATCTCTGTTCTCCAGAAACTTTTGCAAATCTTTAAGGACAGCCATTTTTACACCTCAAGAATCTTTGCATGAATCACAAAAGTGTTGTGACAATTGTGATTTTTAATCCCCTTGTCTCAAATGCAAACCCAAGAAATGTGGTATCCTAGAGGCTGTTCACACCGCAATGAGATAGCGCGGTCTATCGTAGCACCCCCTTTTTTCTAGCGCGCGCTGGACCGTGCTCTCTCTCGTGGACCACCCCCAAGAGGTGCTCCAGTGGCACGCCGTTTTGGCTCGCTGTGGCTCGCTGTTGAGTGGACCAAAACGACGTTGTACCTCCCACACTAGCGCGCGCTATCTCTGCCGGTGTGAACCGCCTCTGTAATGGGAGACTGTCCAAGATTGGCTGCCAAAAATGTTGACAAAATTCTTTGACAACAGAGACAGGTGTGATTATTTTTTAGCATAAAACTTTTGTAAATCTGAACCACTCCTGAAATTTACAAATATTTCATGCACAATGACCTTTTTTTTTTTACTCAAGGGGGGCGTTGTCGAGGGGAAGAAAAAAAATCTATTTTTTTTGTAGTGCTCACTATCACCCCTGAAGGGTACCCAATAGGATGCGAAAGTTAATGTGGTTGGATGAGCAAGTGGCCCTTGTAAAATGGCGAATGGCCAGAATGCTCCCCAGGGAGTGGAGAATGTGCATACATTGTGTGCTGGTGAGCCTGAATCCGATGACGGGTAATAATATGTATTGCGCCTAGAAACAAAGTATTAGGCGCATTATAAATGTGACTGAGCTATTCTTATTCTGAATCTTTTTTTCCCTTAGGGATTTGACGAGTACATGAATGTAGTACTAGATGATGCTGAGGAGTACCACAAGAAAAATAAGACGAGAAAACCATTAGGTGAGTCTACATCTTAATGTGGTTTTTGTTTGTGGTTCTCTCAAAAATACTAAAAAAAGGAATTTTTTGGATAATAGAAAATGTCTTTTATTGCTTATATTTGACCAGTTCCGGAGGTTTGATCGATTTATATCTGATATCTCAGAGTAATTTTGATTGGCTGTAAAGCTATTCCATGAATTGTTTGTATTTTGAAAATTAATATTATTTTATAAATTCATACCTGTAATATCTTTGAGCTACAATGTACATGTCATTGGAAATCGCAAGTACACTGCCTGTTGTCTCTTACTACTTTCATAATTTGTGAATTTTGTGAAGTCTTTCACAAATGTGCTGCAATTTGAATACTACAAAACTGTATGTTTGGGGGAAATTGTGCATTAACCACTATCCCTTTTCACTGGATGAAATCATAGAAAATCGCACTGCAAAAATATGCAACAGTCAATGATGTACGTATGCATAAATCCCAGAACCATGCATGCAACTTGGCTCCATATTTTGGCATTTGAATGTACTTTTTGTGTTGAATGATACCTCAGGGTCATTCCATGTCAAATCACCCAATGGTTTTAACCCGACCATTTTTGATTTTGATGAAACTTAGTATACTTGTTGAGTGTGATCTCACAGCACCAAATCCAAAATTTTAGGTCAATCGGGTGAGGGGTTTGGGAGATATGGCCCACCAAATTTTGAGATTTTTTCAAAAATGGGGGTGGCGGGCCTACCTTTGAACCCGTGTATCTCGGGACCTAATGGGTCAATCTTCACAAAATTTGTATTGTTGGAAAGGGTATTCAATAAGGATTCCAATTCTGCCGCCATTTTGAAGATTCGTACATGTTGGGGTACTTTGACCTCTTGACCTCAGATTTGACCTTGAAATTGACCTTGTGGATCACGTAACTTTGACAACATTTTTCATGAAATGTAATCTCTGACATGTTCACTAAAACATGTAAAAGTTTCAGAGATATAATATTTTTTGTTTAGGAGCAATAAGGATTGAAAGTATTCATGCTCACAGATATTCACAATAAACCCTATTATAATGTATACAATACATGCAATATGCACAGTACAACATACATCTTCTACATGCTTTTTTGTTTTAGGCATATCCATCCTAAATGTCAGTAGTACTTGAATAGAAATAAATGACAAGTTCATATAGGCCTAAAGGGTTAACAGGATGTATGGCTTTAGGCCTCTGAGTCGGTTCTAGGATAATTACCCCCCTGGAAAATTAACCCTCAGGAAATCCCCCCCCCCCCCCTGAGGACAATTACCCCCCAAGGACTATCACATCCAGAGGATTATTACCCCCCAGAAAATTACCTCCTAGGACAATCTGTCCCCCCCCCCCCCCCCCCCCCCGAGGACAATCAACACCCGGACAATTTCCCCTAGGACAATTACCCCCCCCCCCCCCCCCCCCGGGAAAATTACCCCTCAAGAATAATATACCCCAAAAAATAAATCTGCTTTGATTAAAACCACCTTATTATCAGATTGGACTTCCACTTTAACGAATAGGGGGGGGGGGGGTAATTGACCTCTGGGGTAATTGTCCTTAGAGGGTAGTTTTCCGGGGGTGAATTTTCCAGGGGGTAATTATCCTAGAACCGACTCAGAGGTCTAAAGCCATACATCCTGTTAACCCTTTAGGCCTATATGAACTTGTCATTTTATTTCTATTCAAGTACTGCTGACATTTAGGATGGATGTGACTAAAACAAAAAAACATGTGGAAGATGTATGTTGTACTGTGCATATTGCATGTATTGTATACAGTATACAATAGGGTTTATTGTGAATATCTGTGAGCATGGATACTTTCAATCCTTATTACTCCAAAACAAAAAATATTATATCTCTGAAACTTTAATATGTTTTAGTGAACATGTCAGAGATTACATTTCATGAAAAATGTTGTCAAAGTTACGTGATCCACAAGGTCAATTTCAAGGTCAAATCTGAGGTCAAGAGGTCAAAGTACCCCAACATGTACGAATCTTCAAAATGGCGGCAGATTTGGAATCCTTATTGAATACCCTTTAAAACAATACAAATTTTGTGAAGATTGACCCATTAGGTCCCGAGATACAAGGGTTCAAAGGTAGGCCCGCCACCCCCATTTTTGAAAAAATCTCAAAATTTGGTGGGCCGTATCTCCCAAACCCCTCACCCGATTGACCTAAAATTTTGGATTTGGTGCTGTGAGATCACACTCAACAAGTATACTAAGTTTCATCAAAATCAAAAATGGTCGGGTTAAGATTTTCAGATTTTTCGGGTGATTTGATATGGAATGACCCCTCAGTCACACTGCCAAACCAACTCTAAAAACCAACAGATATTTGGCCATCAGGTCAATGTAAATTTTTGCTTGCCCTGTAGTCGGTCTAAGTCTTGAAGGTACATGTACAAGTACGTACCGGTAAGCAGAGCTCAACACCAACAGGTGCCCTTTAAGTCTGGACCCCCCCAAACAAAACAAAAAACAAAACAAAAAATTGTTGGTGTGGAGCCCTACAGTATATTAATTGTAGGGCATCAAGCAGATTTCAGTTGCTACAGTGTATGCAAGATTACTTGTAATGGTCAACACACCTTGTGATGAAATGAATGGATTTGTTTAAGTTTCAATTGTTCTTTATGGTGTAATGGCGTTTTAAAGCCCCACTGCACTACTTATAGCTACTTGCGCCCTCTATAAAGCAAACAATGCCTAATCAGTGCCTGTCGGTCCCCCATGATCCTCTTTTTCTTATGTTAATTGAGAGATGATTTGATGAGATAACCACCTGTCAGTGACATTGCAGGGAGGTCTAATCCTCCCCTGGCTAAACTTGTACAGATGGGCTTTAAATAATCCCCCATTTTTTTTTTCTTCTTGCAGGACGGATATTGCTGAAAGGAGATAACATAACACTGATTCAGAACGTCCAAGAAGCCGCGGGGGCCGCAGAGCCGGCTCATTAGCACTGTCCTCGGGCTCGGCTTTGTATCGTTTCACCTTGTATATAATACCTGTACATCATACATCGTAGGATAACATTGCATCTGTTTTGTTTCCTCGTCTGTCATATTGTTTGCTTGTTTTTATGAGCTTGAAGTGATAAGTCAGATTCCTTTTACTGGTAATGTTTTATTGTAATCATGAATCTTTTTTGGGGAGGGGGAATCATTCATTTAGAGATTAACTCGATTTCGAGCTTGAGATTATCAATCTCTTGTTATCACAAATAATGGGAAGAGTCCTTAGATTCATTCTATAAAATGACAAAACAATAGCAAATTGTATTTACATGTGCATCAGGTTCAAATTGTCAGCTAATGTGCACGTAATCGTGAAACTGGTAGAAATATTGACGCTTGAATTTTCTTTTCCCCAGAGAATCGTATGACTCGATATTTCCTTTTCCGCGAACCGCAAATAATCTTTTAGAAGAGGTAGTTAATCAGGAATCCTTCCTTTTTGGAGGAGCCAGATATTTTCCTGCTGCTCAGGGTATTCAAATTAAAATTGTCAACATAGACGGCACCTACCTGTTTCATTTAATATGTACTGTACAGTCTTTTTATTCACTTGATGCTTCAACTGGAAAGAGCTAGACCTGATGCAACAGCCCTTTTTGGTTCAGAATTTACCTTGTAATGTGGGTTTATTGCCGTTTGGTCTACAACCAGTTCGTCTACTACCCAATTGGTCTATTCCCATATGGTCTTCACCCTGCATGTCTACTATCCACATGGTTTAATAATCATTTTGGTATATTGCCGTTTGGTCTACAACCAGTTCGTCTACTACCCAATTGGTCTATTCCCATATGGTCTTCACCCTGCATGTCTACTATCCACATGGTTTAATAATCATTTTGGTATATTGCCGTTTGGTCTACAACCAGGTCGTCTACTACCCAATTGGTCTATTCCCATATGGTCTTCACCCTGCATGTCTACTATCCACATGGTTTAATAATCATTTTGGTATATTGCCGTTTGGTCTACAACCAGGTCGTCTACTACCTAATTGGTCTATTCCCATATGGTCTACACCCATCCAGTATACTTATGCACATCTAATAACCATTTAATCATAAATAATGACAATCTTCATCAAATGATTATTAGACCTTATGGATGGTAGATGAAATGGGCATTAGACAATCTGGGACTAAATGAACAATAGACCAAATGGGTTGTAGACTCATTGGGGAATAGACTAAATGACTATTAGCCTAACTGGTCATTAGACCAAATAACAAGTAGACCAAGTGATTATTAGACCATGTGGATAGGATGGGCTGGGTGTAGACCAAACAGCGTTTCGTCTTTAATTTGTACATCTATTTCATATCAAAGCGAGGGGGTGTTTTGTAGTACAAAACATGTCCCAATATGTATTTTCAATATTAAAAAGTAATCAACTTTTCAATATTATACAGCTTTCCTACAACACAACAAAGATAAGTCACTCATCATGTTAAAATTGAAAGATCATGTTTGTATTCTGTAAATATTTAATGTTGGTGTAAACGTTGATCTTGTTTTCTTTTTAATTGGTTTATTTTTAGCATTTTCTTTGTTGTAAGCATTCCTTATGATTATCACACGTACATGTAAGCAGATAACTACTATAACATTTCTCAGATGTTAGTTAATATTTGTATTCTGTACGGCCTGAACCATTATTTGGATAGGTTTATAGACTTTGTAGGAGTATGTTGTGGTAAAGCTCAATCATTATCAAATCAATTTTTCTGAAAATGAGAGTGAAAAAAAATTCTATTTACCCATTGTTTGTTTTTATCCCTCTGATACAAAAACAAGGTATGAAAGATATATTGAGTAATATTCTTTTGAAACATTTCATTTCCCAATTGAACGCTGTACACTTGACATGACGCCATCTTATTCAGTGTGAAAATTTATGACAATTTTCTGTTGTACACAATAAAACAATTTTTTGAATTTTGTACACAAAGAAAGATGTATCCTTTTGTGTTCAGTAAAAGACATTCTTAATTAATGCAACTTTAATTAATGGGAGATATTCAGTATTAGGTTTATCTATGCTTAAATTATTTTAATAGGATGTGTTATGGTGTATAGTACATTATTCCCTTGACTCGCGATCCAAGTGTAATGTTCGAATCCCAGCCTACGCTAACATCCTTTGGCAAGACATTAATAAAGACTTGCCTCTCTCAATCCAGGTGTAAATGGGTTCCTGGTAAATGCTGGGGTAGTAGCAATTGTTGGGCCCTGGGAAGAACAGCATTAATGTTGAGGCTTTGCTGATTATACACAATTTTTATGTTAATGTTTTTTTTTGAGAAAGTTGTATTGGAGATGTGGATTGAGAGTAGATCTTGAGAGAAACAAGGATCAATTGAATTTACTGACAGGGAGATGAATATCACGAGTGGTGAAAAGAATGTTGAAGCTTTGGACGGAAGTAGTACAGATATGGAATTTAATGAAACTGAAGGAGCAAAAAGAAAGGATAATCTATCCAATAATCAGAGATAACATTCATGAGGGGAATGTGTATACAGCCGAAAAGTGTAACAAAAAGTAAGGAGAAAAATAGAGGGGGGGGGGGGGTGATGAAGAGAAATTCTAAAGCAGAGGACAGGTCAGAAAAAATGGAATGAGAGCAAAGAAGATCTGATTTGAAAAAGTTACTTTTTTGCACACGTTGAGCACCAGGACGAGGAGCGAAGGTGTCCTCCTTCTTACTCTTCTTCTTCTCCTACTTCTTTCTTTTTCTCCTTCACCTCCTACTTCTCCTTTGTCTTCATCTCCTTCTTCTTCTCCTAAACTTTCTCCTCTTTCTCCTCCTTCTTCCTCAGAGCAACACAAACAGTATCGGCCTTAAAAATAGTTTTAGAGACTCGAGGCTGGTCCTCTTTTGTAAATTTTTAGCACGTTTTAGCGCAGTGTCCATCAATCATCTTCCATCCACCTTTCTTTCACCCATCACACACCCCAGGCTTGCACACATCGTCACCACTTCCATTCTTACAATTTCTCTTTCTACTTCCCCAAACTTCTCACCCCATACCCCAAAGAAATATGGAGTATGTAAAACCCAGAAAAGTTTTTGTTTTTTCTTCTTCATGGTAATACCCACTGAGAGTTTAATGCCAGCCTCCTTCGATCTATTTCAAATATTAATTGTGATGAAGATCATTATATATCCACCGATTGTTAAATATTGACCAAATTATACATTTGTTACTGGAAAGTGTATTTACATGATACATGTGGAAAAATACTATGGAGAAATCATGCCATGGTCAAGTGGTTAAATCATCAGACTGTCGATCATAAGGTCCGCGGTTCAAGACCCACTGCGGCACTTATGTCCTTTGGCAAGACATTGATCTACATTTGCCACACCCAACCCAGGTGATGTAAACGGGTACCTGGTAGGAATTAATTCTTTGAAATGCTAGAGCGCCGCAATGGCAGCACAGCTAAAGCCGGGGTAATAATCTCCAAGTTTGAAAGCGCTTAGTGATTGTAATTAGTGTTACATAAAAACGGAGTATTATTATTATTATAACTTAATTTACTTTTAGGGTTAACTACATTGAGGACACATTTCTACAAAAAGCAAATAATTTGAAACAAACTGTATAGTGATTCATGGAAATATGGACTTTTAATATTTACTTACCATATGAAATATATACAAATGAGATGATAAGTACTTTTATATATATATATATAGTTTCATGGACAAAAATGAAATCAGTATAATCTAAGACCTCACCACAAAACGGCAACATATATACAAATACAATTCTCTGTGTACAAAGGCTAAAAAAATATCCTACAAAAACAATACAATTTTTGGTGAAGTTTTTCATTTACATCACTTTGCAGTAATATACATTAAATATATTACTGAAGGAATATATTCCAATGATAGTATTTCCCCACGAAATGGTGAAACTATGTTGCTCTCTCTCTCATGCTCTTGACAATTACATAAATTATGATAAATTATAATTTTTTGATCACAATTTGTTCTTCAGCCAGGCTATTTCAGAATAGTCAATTATCAGATATATCATGGAATATACACATGTATTCTTTTATAAAGATGTGAATTATCTTGAATAGAAAGGACTCCCTACCATTATTTGTTAATTTTGTACAAATAAAATTAAAAATTTAATTAAATAACTGTATGAAATTCATAAGAATGGACGATCAATTCATTATATTTAATATACAACTGTACAATAAATAATTATATAATATTATGATATTTGATGAGACTGATCTCGAAGTAAAAATACATAGTTGTTTGATCATACTATCTGTAACAAAGTGAGACACTTGAACGTAGTGTAAATCATTCCTCCTAACCCATTCTTATCTTTTAATATACGATTTAAAGTCCCACTATTTCTCTTTCGATTTATAAATATTATATTCCAGTTCTCTTTCTCTCTCTTTCTCATTGTGACATTAACCACTTTGCCAGTCATTAATATATATCTATAACAACAATTAATAACAAAAATCTGTATTTATCATATAAAAATTTAAAAAGAATGAATTTGCAGCATGCATGATTCTCATTTCGTAAAGCTTTCATTTCTTCCTTACAATTTTTGGCCTTGAAAACATATGGTGCATATTTTAACAATCTTGTTTACATAGGAACACATCTGCCCAATCGAAACTGGTCTTGTCCTAATTCAGTAGATAGCTACTGGTAGCCTATTTCTGGTGTATACCTTAATCAGGCTTGCTAAAACCCTGATAGCAAATGGACACTTACTGATTACCAAGAGGTGTTCCTTTGAAGAAAAAAACCCAGCATATTACATGTGACAGATTTAGGCTAAGACGACTAAAATACTTTACCATACTAAAAAAAAACATCGCCTCACAAGAATAAAAAATCTGTAGTATAAAAATAAGCTGCTTTTGAATTTACATGAAATTGGCTTACTATATTAAGTTCACAAATCCCATACAAATAAATACATCAACATTGGGTATATCCATTCACCAAAACAAAGCCCAAACTCTCTCTCTTTCAAAGAAAATATACTCATGATGAAAATGAAGCTATTTGATTGTCACTCAGTATCTTCTGATTTTTACACATGATTCTGACAGCTACCAGGATTACCTTCCTCCGACATAATCAACAATAAACCCTCATAATGTAGGTTTGTTATGACACTCAAGATATCTCTCGCTAAAAATGAAAGGTAGCAATTTATGAAATTGATTACAGATATTCTTAAAATCTTACTCATTCATGACCAATTACCGTACTGTCTTACAAAAACATGTATTTAAACAAATTTATTTTATATGCGCTAACCTCGGGATATTCCTCAAAATCAGGCATTCTGCTTTAAAGCCTGTCTGCACTACTTGCGCCCTCTATATAGGCACACAACGCCTAAGAGGTACCTGTTGGTCCCCCATAATCCCTTTTTCTTATGTTAATTGAGAGCTGATTTGATGAGATAACCACCTGTCAGTGACCACGCAGGGACGTATCCCTCCTGGTCAAACTAGTGCAGACATGCTTTAAACAAGGAAGCACTGTTACCTCTCACTCTTTGATCAGTTCCTACATTATATAAAGGCAGTTTCATCTCGGCATAAGCTGCGCAAGAAACTCTTCGTACGATATATTCCCATCCATGTTTTCATCCACCTCACTGACGATGTGGTAGAAGTCTTCCTCTGCGATGTTGACCTTCATGTTGGCAAGGATACGTCTGAACTCCGGTATGCTCAGGTGACCGTCCCCGTTGAGGTCGGCTTTCTTGAAAGCACGTCGTATGCTACGCCAATCACCAAGGATCTAGAAGCATTTAAGAAGACAAGACAGACAATTTAGTCATGTATGCTACATAAGTATTTTGTGTAATCATGCTTTTATACGGGATGAATTTACAAACTTACAATGTCTCGTTAATTAGATAATATTTTTAAGAGGCTCTCAAAACTCTCCTATTAAATAAATATCATTAACTTTAGCAACTTGTACGTTAATTTTTATGAAGTAGTCACGTAGACCAATGCTTTATATATTTGTTCAATATCATTAAAGTTTGTACATGCCTGTCTCTATTGACTAATGGAACAACATATGCGTTGCGACATTTCAAAGTTAATATATTACTTTACCAAATAAACTACAATGCATGCAGAATCCCATTTCCATTACGCTTAACATTTAAAAAACAAATTATGTACAGTCGCATTTGCTCTCTCAAAATGCGACTTTAATGAAAGTACAAGAACAATGAGGACTATCCTGAAAAGCACTATATAAGAACGAGCTATTATTATTATTATTATTATTAAAAAATTGTAAGGGTATTTTCTCACTTTCAAATTTACCTTTTTATACTTACAAGAGGAGAATAAGAACATTTGAAAGCCATAATTATTGTCATCAATCTTTCAAGGTTACTGCACAATTAAACAAAATTATTGATTATTTCTATTACCTTTCTGCCAATCTTATCAAATGTCTCTGTCACTGTCACTTCTTCTGGACCCTTCGATGTCTGGTGCTGAAAAAGAGGTGGGACAGAGGAGATTAATTATTAGGAAACGTGATTTAAAGAGATACTGGAAAGAAACCTTTCTGAGCAAATTCAAATAAATGTTTTATTTCATTTATGAAGAAGGAATTCCACAGATAACATATTCTCTTTTACAGACCTGTCAGAATGTTTTCAGTGACATATGATTGTACTCATTATGTTTAAGTACAAGTCCACTCCAAAAATAACTTACTTTCAATAGAAGCAGAAAAATCAGACAAACCAATCAAACAAAATTTGAGCAAAATCAGATAACTAATACAAAAGTTAGGAATTTTTGAAAAAGTATGTAAAACTATGAACCAATAGAAATCACTACACAAATTGCCAATTTGGTTATCACTATGTCGCGTCATGTCCTCACTATTTATCAATTGCTTTACATAGTTTAATCCCATTAATTTCCCTTTTTATCCCCCAAAACTTGATTTCCCCATGCCTTTGCCCAGGTATCCTAGAGGATGGTTGTCGTAGGGGTTAGTTGTCTGGGGGTAGTTGTCGTAGGGGGTAGTCGTCCTAGGGGGTAGTCGTCCGGGGGTAGTTGTCCGGATGATAGTTGTCCGGATGGTAGTTGTCGTAGGGGGTAGTCGTCCTAGGGGGTAGTTGTCCCGGGGTAGTTGTCCTAGGGGTTAGTTGACTGGGGGTGGTTATCCGGAGGGTGGATGTCCAAGGGGTAGGTGTCCTAGAACCAAATACACAACTAGATGAACTTACTGTTATCTTATGGAAGTTTCTATGGTATGCCTGTCCCCCATGCTGTGCTGGCTTCTTGCTCTCAGAAAACAGACGCAGAAAGTCTATGTAATGGAAACTGAAATGGAAAGATAAAGAAATTCATGAAAACATCCAGAAAATGTATGTTTACGAATAGGAAATAACCAAGAAAATAGTAAAAAGACTCAAAAAGTCTATGTAATTGAAGCTGAAATGAAAGATAAATAATAAATTCATGAAAACTTTCAGAATGTATGTTTACAAATAGGAAATAACCAAGAAAACAATAAATAATACAAATATATTACTGTAGTCAAGTTAAAAACAATTAAGGAAAGTGTCTAAAACTGACATGTTCGTTATTTTTGCATGCAGATAGGACATAAACAGCAAGAAAGACATGCTGCTCTTTTAAGTTATTCAACTTAGAACTTCATAATATGCTTTTCTGATATATTAACATAGTTTACTATAAAACCACAAAAACATGGCAACACATGCAAACATGAAAGTTTCAAACTGTAAAATTAATGAATCTCGATTCACGATGCTGAAATTTGGCAAATCTCAAATTTAATGCTTCAGAAATGTTTAGATCAACATGAATTAATAATTCAACTAAATGTAACCAGAGGAAAGGACTGTCATATCTCATAATGAATGCTTACTTTCCAGTTTGGTGATGATCAAAACTCATAGTTAATCTCTCAAGCTCTCTGGGTGTTAACCGGAACTGAAACCTTTGTGCCAGTCTCTGCAAATCAAATTTGAAAAGAAAAAAAACAGTGTTCAATAGTTTTTCTGATTAAACATTAGAAAATGAGTGCAGGAAATAATGGTAAAAGTACTGACAGAAATTTAAAGGTATCAACTGTTACTACTATTTATTTCCTCTTCTTTTCCTTCCTCTTTCTTTCTTTTCCTTTCTCATCCATTCATCCCTATTGTGATGGTAATACTAATAATGATACAGTGGTATCCCTGCAAAACTATAGGCATCCCTCCATTACCCCCCCCCCCCTCAGGCAACTAACCCCTTTTGTCTGTGCTTCATATGCAATTTGTTTTTATTTGTCAAAACATTATAGAATTCAGCTATTCAATAACTAATGCCTTTATCATCTCCATGTGATACATGTAGATGAACATTTCTCTGTTACCTGAAAATCTGGAGTGGAGATTGTGGCATAGCCCTGTGGATCCAGTGATTTCAGTCTTTCCTTTAGACCATTCCAGTTACTGACAACCTGGTTAAAAAAAATTCATAGAAAAAGCTCAACCATCAATTCACGCTCTTTCATGACAAAGTATGGTCAATTCTTCTTTTCCTAATAGTGTTATTTGAATTCTCTTCCCTCCCCCACCCATCAATGTCTTTTCCATTTATTTAATCCTCTTCTTCTTGCTACTACAGGAATATAATCCCAATCGTGGTAGGGCCGAATTGTTTCATAAGACCATGTTAGCAGTATGTAAAGCCTATAATACAAACATTATTAATAATAATAATAGTGGGTTCTTGTATAGCGCTCATGTCTGTCTGACTTGACAAATCCCGGCGCTCAACAATTATCACCACAGCTTTAGCATGGCTGCCGTCATTTCGTCCTAGCATTTCACTGAATAAATTCCTGCCAGGTACCCTTTTGAATCACCTGGGTTGAGAGTGGCAAATGTAGACTAATGTCTTGCCAAAGGACATTAGTGCCGCAGTTGGAAAAGGATAAGGCAAGAATTCTTTGAAAATTTTCGGTACATAAAAAATAAATGGACTTGAACCGCAGACCTTGTGATACCCAGTACAGTGACGTATCCACTCGACCACAACACTTCTACATCATCCATACATCCTTTCATATGATGCAATACTTATAGAATTTAGCAATAATTTATTACTATTAACTATATTAAACTATATCTTATTTTATATTCTATGTCTATACCAAAATGTTATTATTATTATTTTGTATTATTATTATTATTATTATGTATGAGAGTTGTTTCAATAAATACTTTTTCTTTTTTAATTAATTATTTTTTTTAATTAATTTTTTTTAAATTTCCACTTACATCTGGTCTGATTTTCTCTACCACTGTTGAGACCGGTATCTTGTAGAGTTCCATCATCTCCTTCATCTCAGAGCTATTCCTGACTGGAGGAGGTTGGTTACCGGCCTTAGCTCTTCTTAGAGATGCTTCCTTATCTGAGGGAGATAGTGAAGAGATATTGACTGCTATGAGAGGCATCGCTGTTTCTCTACCGGCTCTCGGGGACGTTACATCCTGATATTACCCCAAGGCGCGCCAGGGCAGGCGGAGCGCCAAGGGGTATAGTGGTATAGTGCACTGTATCATGGATGGCGTCACAGTGTAGCACATCTTTCTTATTGGAAACATCATAGCAATTTTATGTTTGGTCACATGATGCTATGTTGACCAATCACTTCATTAATCAAAAATTTATAATAAAGAATATTGCATGGTCTCTATGATGCAGACAGCACCAAGACTCACAGTTAATACAGTGGATATGCATAGCTAAGAACTGGTAATCAGTGGGATGGTTACAATTGTATCTTGACAATACTTTTTATTATATTATTGAAGGAAACTATAGTAAAGAGAGGAAGATAACCCATATTGGTACATGTAAGTCAACGTTATTAAATTATCATATATTATATTTCACCCCATGGCAGTTAATTTGTTAAAGTAAGCACATATTCAACAAATCGATCTTCTGATATAGGCAATACTCATAGTCAGAAGATTATAACAGTTGTAATGTGACCGAAAGCCTCACTTTGTGAATGCACAAATACATGTCATCAAATCTCTCAAAAATAGCACTATGAAATACCACCACATACTGCATTTTTGGGGTGTAAATATAGAAGATAAAAAAGTTACCTGCAATTGGTTGTCTCTTTGTTCTATGCAGGAAGAAATCAAACAGCTCAGCATAATGGACGAGTCCATCCCGAGCGATATCCATGGCTTTCCATAGCTCCTGGAGCTCAGAAGGGTGAAGAGCTATTCCCATACTGTATAGAGAACAAAATCAAATGGATCGTGTTATTGGGAGAACATTGATGAGCTACTCAAAACTATCTCTCTGTTTTTACCGTATGTATGATATCGGTATAAGCGTATGTTTATCTGTTAGGTCTTGCATGAGACATCCTGAGCCATACCTGTTATACAAATTTTTACTTTGATTGTCTATTTTCCACTAGCGTGATGAAAAACAATTTTATGATATTTTACTGTGTAGGCCTAATATGATCTGAATGTATTGATGTTTGTAATATTTACAGAAACAAATACATTATTACTCATTAGTTTATATGTGTAGTAATAATGATAATAAATGATAATAGTGCGTTCTTGTATAATGCTCATTTCTGTCTGACTTGGCACTCTTAGCGCTCCACAATTAGTACCCTGGCTTTAGCATTGCTGCCATTGTGGCGCTCAAGTATGTGAAGAAATTTCTTCCTGCCAGGTACCCATTGACCTAACTTGGGTGGAGTGTGGCAAACGGATTAATGTCTTGCCAAAGGACATTAGTGCTGAGGGGAGACTCGAACCACTAACCATGTGATCCACAGTGCGGTGTTGTATCCATTAGACCAGAGCACCTCCACAAATTATACATTATTACTACTACGTCATTACTCAGAAACAAAAGTTCAATGTGAAAATCATCCTACAAGTCTGTGAAGTTTGTTTTAGAAACTAGTTTTAGCAGTTTTAGCAGTGGCCATGATGATAAAATATGATTGATCTATAAGGCCTAAAAAAAAGACGTTGTATTGCCCTTAAGGTGCCAAAACATTTTTTCTTAACTTTTCTTTCTCCCTCTTTGGGCTGATATTTCTCAGTTTTGAAATGCTTTCATATTTTTTTCACTAAAAATCGGTAAAAAAATAAAAACTTTTTTGAAAAGCAGACCGTAGATTTACAAGATTTGGGGGTCGGTCTCAAAGGGCAATACAACATCATTTTATAAAGGCCTAGTTGCGGTACATTCTTGACTTACTCTGAAAGCCATTTATAAAATTGTGTCTTTGACAGTCGACCGGTGTACTTGGGATCAAGTCTGTTGTAAGAGTCTTGAACCGTGTACCCTTTCTTCTTCAGCTGGATCTCCACCTCTGCTGCTATCTGTAGCACAATTGATTACAAATATATTTTATTCTTCATCTTGCAACAAAAAAACAAATACTGAAGGATATCGTAAAAATTTAATGGCATGGCTTTTCACATTACATAATAAATTACAGTTCCTTTTTTATTTTACATCTTGTAATGGGTAGCATTGTCATAAACAAACATTTCAATAATATCTAAAATAAAACTCAAATGTACAAAATGCCCAGGAATGTAACAGAGAAAAAGAATTTTTCAGATTGGCAAGCTTACAGGTTGTGAGGGGAATATCCCTCTTCAAACATGAAGATTCATATTACAAACTCAAATGGTATTCAAATGAAATGCTAATTGATTGTGATGATATTCATCTGCGATAATTTTGCAATGCTTACAAGACATGTGATGGGATCTCATTTATCAGCTGACTTTGAAGTTGTGCAATTACTAAGTGTCAAACTATGAATAAGGCTAAGGCTAAAAAATATCAATAGGAGTAATACAATTTAATGGTGTATTTAAAACTGATATTTACCTCAGACACAGGTTTATATCTGCCCTCCATTTTCTTAGTTTTCCCTCCACCAATCACAGGCCTGGATGTCTCCATAGCTTCCTCCTGATTGGCTGCTGATTGAGCAAGCCACGCCCCCATCTCGTCCTCCTGGTCCTCTCCATCGGGTGATTCCTGGACCCTATAGATGTCGGGTGGACTGGTCTCGTGCTGATTGTTCTGGACTTTGGGCTGGGTTTGAAATGGTATAAACCTGGGAAAGAATAAAGGAAACATTTAAAGCCACACTGTCCTACTTGTAGCTACACGCTCCCTCTATATAGAAAACAATGCCTAATCGGTGACCATTGGTCCCCCATGATCCTCTTTTTCTTATGTTAATTGAGAGCTGAGTTGATGAGATAGCCACCTGTCAGTGACCACGCTGTGTGGTCTCATCCCTCCTATAAACTAGTACAGATAAGCTTTAAGTAACAATAGATCACTCATTTTTATCATGGGTTCACATCCCACTGCTGCCACCAATATGTGTTTAATTTAATTTAATTTATAACTTCCACATTTCATTAAAAAAATATGCAAACACAGAATAATGTACATTATAAAATAAAATGGAATACATACATCAAGTGACAAAAATACAACAAAAAAAAAAAAAAAAAAAATCAGACTTGATGGTCTTTCATTGTGCGACCTTTTCATTGTGCATCGCTAGAGATAAGCATGCTCTTACGTACATGCATTGTCTCTTTGGATCCAGAAGGGTGTAAACTCTGCATACAATTTTATGAGCCTTCTGGCTCTATAACAACAATTCATAGCATTATACAGAATTACACAATCACCCCTAAATATCCCCTGATAATTTGAACACAAATATATTCCTCTCTGTCCATGATAATACTCCTGAAGTGCATTGATTTATGCTCCACAAATGGCTTTGTTACCCCTCTTGTAAAGAATGTTTTGTCTGTTTGGAGCCAGTAGGGCATGAACTTGTATCCTTTGATACAGGGGTAATGCACTTCTGGCTCTGAACCGACAATTTCCCCCTGTATACCAATGAATGTACTGTTTGTGCATATTTAACTAAATATTACATAACTTTCATGAACATGTATCCACTAATAGGCTGGGATCTGTATTGGTGGATTTCAAAATAATTCTTCACAAATCAACATTATCTGTTCATGCCCTGAATGGCTTATTAATAATAATAATAATAATCTGTTTTTTTATATAGCGCTCAATAAACCGATCCAACGATGTGCCTAAGCGCTTTACAGATATATTATTACCCCGGTCATCGGATTCAGGCTTACCCGCACACTGAAGTTGATAATTCCTTTTTCAAAAGAAATTTGAGTTGTGTGAACAAGTGATTTAGTATCTGATCGAGGCCTGTTTCATAAAACTTGTTATCTATAACAAATGCTAAATTTCTATGACAAATTTGCTCCAATCAGATGCCTTGATTTCAGTAGCTTTTAACAGTAGCTTGTAACTTGTTATTGATATCAAGTTTTATGAAACAGGGCCCTGCATGGTGACGATTTTTTTTACATACCTCCTCCTGTTGAAGACAGTCAGGAATTGTGAGTACTGAACCAGTCCGTCTTCCTGGCCGTACTCATAGAGGATCTCATTGAACTGGTCTTTGCTCATGCGAATGTTGAACACCTTCTCTACGGTGTCTTTGAAATCTCGCTGGGTGAGAAGTCCTAGATTGTAAACATCAAGGGATCTAAAAAAGCAAGAACAAAATGTGTGATGTGATGCGTCAGTTGTAAACATAATGGAGAGGTCCGAGGTAAAAAATAAGTAAATCTAAGTTGATGGGCTATTGCCCATTGATAAAAAAATCTTCTTAAACTATGAAGTCCCTCAAAAATTGACATTAGTCTTAAGTCAAATGATAGCTTGTACTTTCTTTATTTGCAGTCACATAAAATAATAACATCTTTACCATTATCATAGCAAAGGCATAAAGACGTACTTCTAAGTGGATTTTCTAATAAAAGAACTGAGTAGTACTATTATTATTATTACGTCCCTGATATGCCACTGATATAACATCCCTTGATTCCCTAAGTTTACATATCATATCATTCATGGAAATAGTGCTCTATATTCTCAATAATAATAATTTAAATTTAAGTGCCTGTTTCAGATTTGGGCAAAATAATCAGGCCCAAAATTAAAGTGAACAATAAAAGTAGAATTGAATCTGGAGCAAAATCCACAGGAAGGGTTAAACATTCAATGAGATTCGATCAGCTGAATAAGGAATGAAAGAACGATTGATAAGTACTTTTTCTTCCATCTAACAGAGTATTGTTGTACTATACTGGGGTGTGCAGGTGGACCAATACACCAGGGTTTCCCCCTATACAAATAGTGCAGTGCGTTCTTAACGTGCAAAGGTGGTGACTCTCCACTACATGGGGCCTCCATTTAACATCCTATCCGAGGGACGGATACTTACTTGAACATTCCTAGCAGACTGAGGAAGTCTTTATGGATGAGTTCTACCAGCTTGGCCTCTGCTTCATCCACACACAGATAACCCTGAGGGGTGTTCAGTCGAGTATTGAACCTGGAATTTAAATAATGGCAAGAATAACATTTACTAAATAGGTATGTCTTGTATAATTAATATACAGCGGAACCTGTCTATAAAGACTCCCCAAAGGAGACAAGAAAAGTGGTCTTTATAGACAGGTGGTCTTTATGTACAGGTTCCTTAAGTACATGTACATGTTTCAATAAGAAGTCATATTCAATGAAAACAAAAAATGTGATCTTTGTGGACAGGTGGTCTTTCTATACAGGTGGTCACTAAAGCAGGTTTGACTGTTACATTACATTACTACCAAAGATCCATTTTATGATCGCTTTTTTAAAAATCTTTCGAAATTACACCAACAATATTAATAATTATACAGTGCATTTCAAGGAATATTCTTACCAGGAAGCCACTTACAATGTACTAAACATGGATAAAGAATGGCAGATGCTGTCAAAAAGCATTACTGGGGTTCCCAAGTCAAGTTTTAAACCACCTAACAACGCATCTAGATTGAAAAAGTGATACACAATTACTGATTTCAAAGGAGAAATAAAGAGACTGAAAATGAAATTCTTGTTTGATTTGCATTCATCATCATTGTGTGATTACCAATAGCTGAGAGGGGGTTCACTCTGCAAATGCCTCTTGTTCTTTACTCATCGTGATCTGAGAAAGTTTTCTATCTCAAGTTCTTCTTTTAATAATGTATACTCACTTGTGACTAGAGTCCATGATAATCCTATGAGCAATACCATTAGCTGATCTCATCATATACTTCAGAAGAAAGTCCCTGTACATCACTCGACCATCTTTTCTCCTCAATCCACATCTACAGATAAAATAAGAAATTATTGCAATCATCACGAATACATATTTATTGGGTATTTATTGCAAACAGCCTGAACAGGTATATACTGAAACAGTGATTAAAGCATAAGGCATTTCTTTTGTCAACACGTGCTTTACATCAATGCTTGTACAATTCATTTCAGGCACTTTGTATTTGTTTCTACCCCCTGAAAGTGAACCTCGCATTCAAAGGTTAAAAGTTTGAGTAATTAGTAACTTCATGACTGCTTGGAATTGATAGAAGTATCTTCATTTCATTATTTAGTTTATGCTATAAATCTGCTCTCACAAATGACTACTGCTGCACGTACATCTATCATCCATCTCTGTTGCTGATGATACTACTGCTGCTGCTACCACTGCTACCTGTGCTTGCTACTGCTACTGCTACTACTACTACTACTACTACTACTACTACTACTACTACTACTACTACTACTACTATCACTATCACTATCACTATCACCACCACCACCACCACCACCACCACCACCACCACCACCACCATCACAACCACCACCACCACCGTCACCACCATCGCCACCACCACCACCACCACCACCACCACTACTACCACTACTAAAATACATCAATGAAATCTAGAATGTATTGTACCTTTCCATCATCATCTCTGCATCCACATACTGCATCTTAATCCCATAGTCACAAAGAACCTTCTTGAACTGTTCTATACCAAGGAGACCATTCCCTGTGTTATCTGCCATCTGGAATGAAGCCATTAAGTTGTTGAAAGGTTGCTCCAGCTGAAAAAAAGAAAAAGAAAAGAAAGAATTTTATTAAAGGCATCGTTTAACAATGTTAAATCTGAGATGCATGGCCCTACGTGCTACCAGTGTCTGTGATATGGTGTAATATTGAAGCCCTAAAAAAATTGCGCTTCAAAATGATCAAGAAGTGCCTCAAAAAAGTAAAAAATCTTTGAGTGACCGGTTTTACCATACTCGTTTTCCCCAATAGAGTGTAGTGTTATGAGAACCGTTTGGCAAACGCAAAATTTGGTTTCGATTTCCAATCATAAATATCTTGATAATCAGACAGGCGATCGGCTTGTGAAAGCCATGGGTTCCTGACTGACCTAAAGGTTTTCAATTATCATTGCAGTAGAACTAAATCCAGGATTTTGTTTCAAAATCTGAGACAAAGTTACCAGATCCCTTTAATGAAGATACATATATGATGATTTTTTTCTTCAATCTACAATACATTGACAGGTGTGCTGTATGATCGGCTCATAAAAGAGCGTGTCCGAAAAGGCAAGTTGTCTCACCGTGAAGTGTCTGCTGGTCGAACCAAAGATGGTGGGTCTGAAACCAAGGCAGATGACTGAAGCCTGCATTGTCTGCTAATGACTAACGTGCCCCTTCCATTTCTAAATGCAGGGTACATTACAGTGGAAAACACTCAGTTCCTTAGACAAAACTTTAAATGGAGTCCTCGTGTAGGGGAGAATCACTACCTTTGCACGATAAGAACACACTTCGCAATTCCTATAAGAGTAGGGAGAATCCTGATGTAGTGGTCCATGTTACTATATGTTACTACTGACATTTAAAAACCAAAGACAAAATCACTGCTGGAATCGAAAATACAAATTAGACCTACTTTTCTTATGATGAAACTGACGACATCAGCTGACAGTGCTCTTGCAGGACCCATTCGACTGTTCGATTGTCTGCCATTAGAGGGCGGTGTTGGGATCCTTGGAGATTCAGGAAAGTCCAACTCTTCTTCCTCTTGGATCCTTGGCTGCAAAGGAAAAAAAGAACAAAAAGTTGATGTAAGTATGAGGTTTAAAGACGCATAGTAGTGGGCTCGCATGGGAAATTTGACACCATTCGGGTGTTTATCCAATAACAGGTGTTGTCAATCACCAGGATTAGCCTTCAGTTTTACGACCAGCAGGCCTTATGCAATGCTCTGCATTTCCATCAATTGACCCATATGGTTTGCTGTGTGCGAGACTTGTACACCCATTGAAGGGGAGTCACTCATCAGTTTCCATGTGCAGAAGGCCATAATTCGCTGACACCAGACTTGGTGGATAAAAATCATTAACGTGTGTACAGATATTAGGTCTGCACACAGCCAACCCGTAGGCAAATCGAGAAATACCCCCTCGTCTCTCGGAGATCTCCGGGTGAAGGAAAAGTGAGATAATGACTTTACCATGTGGGGGAATGGGTGGAAAACAACGTTACGTAAGGTTCTAATTATGGTGATTGACAGCACCTCTTATTGGAGAGCTAACTACTGAGTGTCTTTAATGGTATATCCACTAAGTCTGGTGTCAGCAAATTATGACCTATTGCACATTGAAACTGATGACCATCTCCTTTTAAGATTATTGACAGAACACTGAAGAAACTATTTTAAACTTAAATTATGTGGGACATTATATATAAAAAGTTAGATCAAACACAATCCCCAAACTGGACATAGCTTTTCTTAAAACCACATACTGTCACATATTGTGGACTAGTTTGATATTCAGAGGTGCGATTACTGACAAAATGCAATCAAATGACTTGTAATCCAATCAAATTCAGTCAAACCTGCTTTAGTGACCACCTGCTTACAAAGACCACATTTTTTGTTTCCCTTGAAATGGTTTATTGTAACATGTACTAAAGGAACCTGTCTACAAAGACCACTTTTTGTGTTTTCCTTGGGCGGCCGCTATAGACAGGTTTGACTGTATATTGTTCTTTACTTTGTCAGTATGGATTAAGCTGGGAAGCATTTTTACAAATAAAACTCACTGTTGAAGGCAACTGAGAGTACTTCTGCCGTCTAGATGGAGGCGCTGTTCTAGCTCGTGGGTTATAGCGACCATTGCCATCTAATCCAAGTTGTATGAAGAACCATGCACTATCTAAGGCTCCTGTATTCTCAATGTCATACCTAAGAAAAAGAGACAATATCCAAATTAGTATAATTGGTATTATTTAAACGAATGATAAAGTGAATGAAAATAAAGCCCCCCCCCCCCCCCCCCCCTCTAAAAAAAATTAAGCAAAATAGTTTAAAAAAAATATATATAATAATAATGATATGGATATTTATGTACCGCCGGTATCCGCCAGGCTCCGACGCTCGTGGCGCTGTACATATTACAATCACATTATTATAATATATCTTTAAAATATCTCAGTTGGGAACTACAATATTCATGGAACATAAAAACATATTAGAAATGAAATGGGAGAGAAGACCCTCTGAAAATGAAATGCAAAAAGGGATCATTATTGACAAGAAATCTACTGATATGTTTTAGAAGGTCTATATTATCCCCAAGAAACGACAGTTACTTCCATGGTGAGGTTTATCAGAAAGAAATGTATTTCATGCCCATTTCGTTAATTGAAGACTAAGCATATTCAGTTAAAAGTTCACATATAAAACTATAATGTGATGGTTGAGAAGGGGTAAAGTAATTAACTAGTCTTTTCCCGATAGCGTGGGTTCATAGCCCACCGCTGCCACCAGTACATTAACACATTCAGGGTTTGCAACCGACAGCACTGAACAAATTAAGGAGAGACAATCTGTCCAACAAAAGTTATAGCTGTCCATTTAAATTTAAAGCGGGACTGCACTACTTGTAGCTACTTGCGCCCTCTAGCTATACAGCCAACAATGTCTAGAGGTACGTGTTGATTCCCCCATGGTCCGCTTTTCCTTATGTTAATAAACAGAGAGCTGATTTGATGAGATAACCACCTGCCAGTGACCACACAGGGAGGTCTAATCCCTCCTGGCCAAACTAGTGCAGATAGGCTTTAAAGGTACTATGTCCCTTTTGCAGCCAACCTCAAATTCTGTAGAACTTTGCAGGAATTATGAATATGTCATGTATGTCCTATCTGTGAAAAATGTTAACGTTAGCAGTGTCCTCATATTCAAATTATGCAAGGAAACCCATTTACTTGCTAGACTTCACTGTCAGACACTATTGAGTGACTGACTGGCTTTTTTTCTTCTTTGGTAATAACAAACATGAAAAGAGTTGTAAAGGGTACATGAGCATTTGTCTACATCAATAACCCACTTCTTGTGATGACCAAGATTAAACTGATTGAATCTTTGCGCAGCATTAAACGTATGACCATTCGGTACAATTGTCTGAAAATCAAGACTATTACTTTTGGGCTCTATAGCCCTAAAGTAGATTTGACACTAATAGTCGTTATTTTCCCACTTGAAGACATTTTCAAGCCCCACCTTTTTTAGGGAAGTTCTAAATTAGTATTATCTTTCAAATGCAGTTGGAAATTAACTTTTCCATTTTTGGGGTCTGCAAATGGGACATAGTACCTTTATAATGCATTACTGACTTAAAAAGGTGATGGCAAAGAAGATTTGGAGTTAAAATGACAGCAACTGAATACCATGACAAACCACATGAGGGTTGCATGACACAGAGTAGAGTGTAATGTCAAAAAGAATATCTATCTAAGTAGTGCAGTCCCGCTTTAAATCAAGTCAGAAACTGACCTTATATTCTGATTACCATTGAATTTACCTTCCATACCTTTTTGACCCCTCCAATTTTTAATTATTTCATACATGTTTTTGTAGTTTTTTGTCTTTATATTGTGTTTATCGCTGTATTTTGTGATATCTTTAACTAATATATACTCATTAATATAAATTATAATATTCAGGGGAACTTTTTTAAACAAGGCCACCATGGGTTTTCCTTTGTGCTCCTATTTCATTTGAAGTTATTGTATAAACTGAACATTCTTTGTATGTATATATACTTGTATGTTTATTTGCATTTGCTGTGTTTTTTATGAAAATGAAATGAATAAACGAATAAAAGAACGAACCTAGACCATAATTTTGTCATCTCCTCATCATCAAGATGCCCTCCTAAGAGAGCCAAACATTCTTGGAGCTGAAGACCAAGAACTGTTCCTCCTGGTTCAAAGCAGGATGGTGCAAGGTACTTCCTAATGTCAAAATCACTGGAGAAATAAAAGAGAATACAAAAGTAAGGATTCATACACACAACTTCATTTACAAAGCATAAATATAGAATGTACATTTAAAGATATCAAGATGTGGTAAAAATGCATTACATTTTGGCCACAGTACTTTCAAGAACTAATAGTAATTTCAAGATGCAAAATATGTAAATAGCTTAAGAGTTCTAAGGAAATGTCAATGACAAATAATATTGAATACATAGAGAGCCCATGAGGCTGATACTTCAATACGGTTTAAAACAACAAATATGATATGTTTAGTGCATCAGACTTCATGCAGAGCATTATAAGCTTTACTGCCACTCTTTTCAAGAACAAAAGGAATACAAGTTGTAAAGACTATTAGACGAAAATGTGATTGACCTGTCATTACCTGACATGATATCAGAGTAATACATGTACCTCATGGGACTTGGAGATAATGCAGCCCACGTCTATCTTTAAAGCCATTTCATTATTACCTGTGCTTGCATTTCTCTTTCAGCAATGCATTGCCGTATACTGCGGTACATTTCTGATGAGGAAGAGCCCGGTCTTTATCTCTGAGGTGTTCCTCCGGGTGTAACTTACGCCTCTCGGCCGCCACCCTCTTTTTTGCAACGGGACTCAACCACTCCCGCTGAACAACCTGATATCAAACACAATTGCAGAAGTTTTGTTAATGCTACATGGATGCAATACATCTACATTTGCCACTCTCCACCCAGGTAGTTTGCTCAGCATTGTGAGCATCTGTAAAATGTCACCTGGCTAGAATGCTCCCTAGGAAGTGAAGAATGTGCATACAATGTGTGCGGGCAAGCCAGAATCCAAAGACCAGGGTAATGATATTTATGTAAAGTACTTAAGAGACATGATTGATTTATTAAACGCTATATAAGAGTGAGAATATTATTATTATCAACTTTGTGAAATGACATAGACTTATTCCCTTCTGACTCTAAGCTGAGAGAGAGAGTACAAGAACAAGGAACTGTGAATACACCATGGGAGTTACAGTGTGTATTCTTTGAAAAGAAATTTGTTATCTTCCAAACTATACATGTTCATACATTGTATACACTCTTGTAATCTGTCTGTTTGCTTGGAGCCAGAAGGACGTTAACCCATATACACTGTACTCACAGAGTTAATACCCTTCTGGCTCAACAAGACAAAATCAAATAGAGAATTCAGTTGAAACTGTATTAGACTGTTAGGACATGATGTTTACGTGTGTGTGACTGTGTGTAACGGTATGTCCTGCCCAAAACTGTATCTCATATTACATGCACAAAAAGAATCTTCAGTATTCTTTAATTCAAGTTAATATAAAAAAAAAAGAAAAATGAACTTACCTCTGTATCTCTAAAGCATGCAATAAAATCATCAAATGTAAGAGTGTCATCTCTCTCCAGCCCAAGTCTGTACAAGAAAAGAAGTATTGATTATATAACTGTTGAGCAATTAAAGCCATCAGAAAGGGGGAAATGTATCTTGCAGAGCACGGTATATTAACACTCATATTGTTGCAGAAACATCATATCAAATATACATTCAAATTAACCACAACCCATAACTTAAAAAGAAGTTATGTTTTAGAAACTGTATATAACATAGATGCAATTATACATGTACAAGCACATTCTCAAGATTTCACTGAAAAGCCTTGATGTTGTACGGTCTTTCAACTGCAGGTAATCTTGATATGTAAAAATTATTCCAACATTAGGCCTAAAATAAAAACTTGTTGTATTTCCCTTTGCGACCGACCCAAAAATCTGAAAATCTACGGTCGGCATTTAAAACCGTTTTTTTAGATTCGTTTATTATTAATGAATAAAAAAATATGTATTTTGTTTGTTGGAATAAATGGGATATAAATGCATAAAATCAAATCATTCCCAAATTCTCACTCATCTTCTGCCCTAGTTTCAAAATCCTACTAGCGTAAACATCTCAATCAAAACAACATTGCAATCCATGGATTATTAGGTGAAAAAGATATGAATGGAATGATGACGCTGAAACACATGTATTAAAGCATTACAAACTGAGAAATATCAGCCAAAGAGGGCAGAAAAAAAAGGAAAAAAAAGATTTAAAAAACTGAAAAATATCAGCCCAAAGAGGGCAACAAAAAAAAAGTTTAAAAAAAACAAACTTTTCTGACCGACCGACCCATGTTTTTGCACCCAAAGGGCAATACAACAAATTTTTATTTTAGGCCTTACTATGCACCAAGAATCATATTTTATTGGAAACTGGATATCATTCAGCTTATGGCTGCCATATTTAGTCATTCAATCAGTCTTACCTGTGCAAAAGCCTTGCTACATCTTCATGAGTGATGTAACCAATAAGAGGGTAGAGAATCTGACCCATTGCACTCTTTGACACGCGACCTTTGCCCTGAGGGTCATGACCTTTGAACATCTGACGAAGGCCATGGAAACCTGAGACAAGTTTGACCCGTAGAACCTGAATCAGCTGTGAAAAATGAAATCAAAGAGCGATATTGCATCATTAAAGGGAAATCCAACCTTAATAACAAACAACTCTAAAAGAAAGCAGAAAGATCAGCGAAGCAGGCTGTGAAGGTTAGAAATAAATCTGACAAAAATAAGAAAGTTATGATTTTTAGAATTGTAGTCACTATACATATGGGAACTTCAGATAGGCTGAATTGGTAATGTCACTAAAACTGTAGGTGTACCGGTATTCATAAAGCAAGATATTTACTTTCAACATGCCCATGTCCATGAAACAAATGCTATGTACTTTCTTTCTAACATTAACTGTTGTTTAAAGCTTTTAACAACTTCTTTCTAAAAAAATTCTAAAAAGTTTGTGAATTTTACTTCTCATTGCTACATTGTGTACACATGATACAGATACATGTCCAATCTCCAGTTTTACAATTGTTTTTAATTTGTATTGGGCCCATCTTAAAAAAGTATTGGATACATTACGTTTTCAAAAACATTTATTTTTAAAATTCTTGCAGAAATATGTCTCAAATGACATCGTCTTTCACATTATGATAACATTTAAATGAAATGTTGCCATAAACTTTAGAGGACTGGACAATTGTAAATATGAAAAACATTGTGAGCATTCCCATAGCAATGTTGCCAAAGGGTATTTGCATGCCCCTCTTCTGAATTGTCCTCACTGCTGCTCATATTGTAACCGGTGTAAATACCATTCATCCTCGTTCAGAGAGCACAGAAGGCTCACAAAGCATTTGATGACCACCCTTTTCAAAGTGGGAAGAAAGCTTTTATTGACCGTTCTGTCATATGAATAGCATAGCACGACCCAATTAATTGTTTGGCATTTATTGATTTTTGTCTCTCCTTGACAATTCCCCTTAAGGTCCAGTGGGTGGCATATACTCAAGAATAAAATGGCATTTGATTTTGTTGGCCACTTGTCTACAACTGTAGCAGAGACGCTTTTTTTCTTTTCTCTTTGTTTATTGCAAGTTTTGCAACACTTTGTTGATTAAATTAATGTCTTGTTTAGCACTTTCAAAATTGTAAGACAAAATCTATCTAATTTGCTTCATATCTTGCAGTAGATTTACATAAAACGTAAAATGGATTGTATTGTCACATCTTGCAAATTCATACAATTTTATATCACTTCTTGCATTTATGTGGAATTTTAATTCATTTATTGATTTTCTATCATGGTTTTATTGCAATACTGTAGCCTTGTATGGTCCCTTCTTGTTCAAGGGCATAATGTAATTACATTCACTCAGCAGACAATAGGAACTTTTTGATTTGCACATCAACATAGTGGACTGCTACGTGTGACATCCTTTTAAGGCATTGCTAGTGCCTTAAAAGGACGTCACATGTAGCAGTCCACTATGTCGACGTGCAAATCGAAAAGTACCTAATCATGATATTTTCTGGGAGATAATTCGTCGCTGTTTTCACGAAGTGACGGTAGTGAAAAAAAATTGCATTCACTTTGCGTTACGATTTTCCTCACTACCGTCACTTCGTGAAAACAAGGACGAATTGTTGCTCCAATTTTGACCTCACTCATGCATGTTTAGCAGTAGTATCAAATATACAAGTTTCCATCGAGTAAGCCCACTACAAATATAATGTTTTGCGTTCAAGCAGTTTTCCAGCACTTGGCTGTAATTAACTAATATTTATCCCTGCTTGTAATATCAAGCCATTAGCAATTAATGACAATTTTCAAGTGTCCCGGTCGAGCAAAGTGCAATTTATAAAAATTGAACATCAACTTTTGCAAAGCTCTTGGGAAGAGTCAAATGAAACTGCTGTGCATATTAAAGGCCGGTTCAGTGACACCCCACTAATGCGCATGTTATAAAAAATGAACACATGGGATCATATCAATGATCTCAGACTTACATGTATGACAGTTTTATGAGACAAACTGCTGCACTGCCCTCTAAAGCAGATGTTGTAACTTAACTAACCCCGACAGTCGTCAGAATATATTACTGTATACATCTGTGAATGTGACCCCTCTAGGAAAACAAAAACTATTGTTCAAAATCACTACCTATTCAAACTTTTTTTTTTGCAATTCATTTTTCTCAAAACATTTACCCCTACAGATAACAAGGTCTATACTGCACAAAGTCCAGACTAAGGATGGAAAAAAAAGGGTACTGGTAACCTAAATCCGTGTTAATATACTAAACATTTCCTTGTTGTAAGTCTACTTGACACCCAAATGAAATGCATCTCCCACCTCAATTTTCTCACTTTTTGGGGGTCAAGCATGTATGCAGCAATATATTTAACTGTTCCCCTCCCCCTGCCCCCCCCCCCCCCCCCTCTCTCCCTCTGGCGTTCTTTGGGTACCAACCTCATCCGGATTTCTTGAGTATTTTGTGAGAAATTCAGCACTGCTCGGTACCTTGGCTGACTTAGCTCGTCTTTCTCCCGGCCCCTGCTCATGTGCTAAAGAAACAAAACAAAACAAAACTACTTGATATTCCAACCTTTTTAATAATTACATTTCTGATTTTCTTGATGATGATTATTACTGGAAAAAAAGAAGAAAATTAACCACAAATGTTCGGTTCAATAAGTAAAATTGTTCACGCTTATATAACGTTTGTATGATAATGCCTCATACTTTTTTTTCTCTATCTCTCTCTCTCTCTCTCTCTCTCTCTCTCTCTCTCTCTCTCTACTATTAAAGGTAAAGACCAGTAATGGTCATGCGATTGCATTGTGAAAGAAACGTTGTGGAATCGATCAGAAAAGGTTGATCATCTAGCATCTAGCATCTGCAAGGTTCTGGAACCATCAAAATGATAAGGAATTTGGCCCATTCTTCGTAAAGTTACAAGCACTATACACAGAAAGATGTATATGGGACTACCCTATCTCTCTCACCAGACCATGAGAGAAATAAATTTACCAAATATATGAATTAGTAGGCGGTTTCCCGGCAAATTTTTTATCATCATGTATTAGTCAAAACATATTCTTTCACATGATTGGTAATGAGAGCTTCCATTTCATTTTTTGAAATTGGGGCGTTGCCAATACTGGTCTTTACCTTTAAAAGCCAGAAGGGCTTTAAGGCCATATCTGTTTTTCTTTCATGTAGACCTTCGCTTGCCTGTATATGGTTAATTTTGTGATGCTTACTTTTTATTGCAGTTAGAATTACATGGGGTTAGTGATTTTATTAGAAGCATATGGTTTTCAAAATGTATCATAATATCAATTAGGCCTATATCTACAATGTATATTATATGAGATCTGAATATTCATGAAATGTTCATGGTGCGGTGTCATATTATTTATAAATATATGAATTTCACAAAGGTAGTGTTAAATTATTGGGCCAAATTCACAAAGGAGGTTTGTTGACAAACCTAGGTGTATGTGAATTAGGGCTCATATATTTGTTTATATCATCATTTTATTCTATTCTAAAATCAATCTTTAACATTCATCTCTTCTCTTGTATCTAGCGGGCAGCCCACTAATTATATAATTATTAATTACACATAAATACTACTGTTATTTACAAAATATGGGCATATTATATCAATCTTAACAAATTAGAGTGGCCATCGTGCCATTATTATATTCTATTCCAAGCTTGAAAGTTAACTTTCACCTCATGTAAAAATCACTCAGGGAATTCAGAATTTGTTGGTTAACTTCATAGCATGCAATGTCTTTTTTTAAATAATGTATTACCATTAACATTACCTGGAGGCCATGTCATCATTCTTGAATGTTTTTGCTTCTTTGATCGTTTATTTTCTTTCCCTCCATCCTTCTGCAAAGGAGGTAGATTATGGTCTGGCTCATCCCACGCATGGAGACCGACTACAGAAGCTCGACCTGCCTGAGCTAGAGGCGGAGTCCTCGCCTCTCTCCCGCTGGAGTTCTGACGGGGTCGGGGACTCATCACGGAATCTGGACGATTGGATCCAGTAACATTCATTGATTTTCGGTCCCCAAGTCGAGACATGGGGTGCTCGATGTTCGGAAGATTTTGTTTCTTGAAACCAGAGGCATTCCGTTGGTTGCTCACTATTCCTGTCGCCATTTCTGCAATATTTATTTACTTCAGTATATCCGTGAAATTTGCAAATCAAAGCAAGCGATCTTCCTTCGCTCCAGCTCCACACACCCGATCGCGCGTTTCCGTTTTACACCCTGCCCTAGGCTTTTCGGCAAGAAATTACACGAAACATGCTGTATCCGAAGTCTAAGTTTGTTTATATCGACGTCAAGAATAGCGAAGCCAAAGCTTATGTACAATTTCAATTGGGGATGCGAGGGTCTTCTTGTTCAAGACGGTTTTCCCGATATATTATTGTTTTGTTATCGCTGGGCTAAATTTTGCGAGCTGATCACGCATCCTCACGCTCTTAGAGTATTGCGTATTAATGGATAAAAATTAATGATACGACTAGGAAGATCAACTAATATAGAGAGTTAGCTAGCGCTACGTGACGTTTTCAGAGTTCTGGTGGTGTGCAGAGCGCCGAGGCAAGATGTGGACGACTAGACTCCGAATACCAGTCGGTTTGTAAAATTTTATTGGAGAAAAGCCTAGGGCAGGGTGTAAAACGGAAACGCGACGCGCCGAGGTATTCGTATCACAAAAACCACATTTTACATCTAATCACGCTAAAATTATACTCTCCTTTGCCTTCTTATTTGACGATATCTCCCGATCTATCCCTTATTTGTCAAATATTCTTGTCTTCCACGTTCATTACAAAATATCTACGATAAGAGGTGTGTATAATTGGAAGTTAACGATATATCTCACCGCTGTGGTAAATATTTACTGTAAAACACATAAATCCGCTTACATAGGGCTTGCACGTTCAATAAACGAAGCTTAGCGGCTCGGCCTCCTCCACAAAGAAAATCGCGAAGAAGCGTGGACTCTTCCATTCCTTGAAGGGAAATCAAGTATAGAAATATATCTAATTTACAAAACCCCTTCAATAAATTCTCAATAATATTAAGATTTAACATCAAAATAATTATAATTTTACACTAAATTTCCTTTAATTTAAAATTTCAATACTCTTATGGTGATACAGGCCATAAAGTTCCGTATTAGTTTATTGTTTACCCTACTTTAAAATGAACTAGTCTTGTTGTCACTTGGTAACCAAAGTGGCAACGCCAGACGTATATATAAGCACGTGTATGTTTAGACACAGCGACAGGTGAATGTCGTTCAAGGGGGTGGGGTAGAGGTGTGTAAAGAGTAAATGGTATTTTCTACACACTTTCATGGCCACGCCTTGACATTTCGTAAATATCGACCGCTAAAGGGGGCAAGAGCGCATTTCTTTTACTAATTGGTATATTTATCAAAAACTTTCATTAGTTTGAAAATATTAATTTCCTATCAGCCAGCGATGGTTCCATCAGGGAGTTGGAATATTCCTGGTTCGTAAGGCATACTAATATTAACCCGCATATTATATGTGTCGCATGTGTATGACCCGTTCGCCTATACGAAACCAAGATCCTATACATAGAGGTGATGGATTCAATTGAAGAAGGGGGGGGGGGGGATAAATGGGAACGACATCTCCTAAATGATAAAAGCTTAACAGAAGAAACTGTAATCCGGATAAATACCCGGGATAAATCCCCAGGGATATCAAAAACAAGAACAAACAAACAAATCAACCAAAATTAAACTAAACTAAAAAAGTGCGTGCATTTTCCTACCCTGTTTAATCGGGCCAAAGCATCCGTATGCTCAACAATTAAAATGAACAACGCCATCCCATGGAGAACCAAAGTATACACCGCTTCTATAATTATAATCTTTAAAAAGATTGTTCAAACGAACAAAGTGCCTGTGTATTCCTTTTCTGTCCATACAATGCTATTGGCCTTAAAAAGTGACAGTGGTCGCGAAACACATTGATACTTTTACTTGGATACAATTTTCATTTGTATTCTTCACTAACCCCCCCCCCCCAACAGCAGGTCCTGAGAGATTATAATGTGCATAGTTCAGTACATTATCGAAAATAAATTAAATATGCTGGATACAGAACAAACATGCATAGATATAGAAGGGTTCTCTCTCTTTCTCTCTCTCTCTCTCCTCTACATCTATTCACCCATTTCCCCCTCTCTCCCTTCCTCTCCTTTTACTTCCCGTCCTTGCCCCCTTCCTCTCTCTCTCTCTCTCTCTCTCTCTCTCTCTTTGTGACTCTCTAGCTCTTCCTCTCCATTTCCAATTTCTCCTCATTTCCCTTTTTCTCACTTTCTTTCTTTTGCTCTATTTTCTCCTATTCCTCTTCCATTTCAAATTTCCTATTCCCGGTTATTTTCTGACCCCCCCCCCATCGCTGTCATTACAATTATTAATATTATTATTAGGCCCCCTGTCATTAATACTGTTATTAATTATTTATTCGGCATTTAAAAGATACAAAACAATGGAGACAGCATAAGATATAAACTGAGAACGAATTATTAAGCTTCCTTCGCTGCACGTCCTGAACTGTTGCCTGGAAGGAAAAAAAAAAGAAAAAAGAAAAAAGAAATGTGAACTTCCTATAACCCTTGGCTTTGGGCCTTTCCCATCATTGTAGTTGTTGTGTTGTGGTTGTTGTGTTGTTGTTGTTTTTGTTGTTTTTGTTGTTTGGCAATAGGGATGGAGCAGTCATTATGTCTCACCCCTCGATCCGCAGCAGATAAGAATAGAGGTCAATACCGCGAGACATTTAAGACGTGGATTTGAAAAGTAGATTAAAACGGGAAAAGGTGCCTTATATAGCCAGGTATGATTTTGTTGTTGTTGTTGTTGATGAACATAATTTATGCTTACCTGGGCGTCGCTGGAGGGGGTGACATTCATAACTTTATAAATATATATCTACATATATTTCGTCAAATGTTTTATTTTTTTTAAAGATTTTTAAAAGGCTATCTACCAGCAAATATGTTTGTCATCATCAATTACATGTAAGTGTGTGAAGTTGCAAAATAATACCGAATTTGCAATGTTTGTAACTTGATTGTCGTTTCTCAATTTCCTTCTGTATCAAATCCTGATGCCTCTGGCAACCCCTTCCCTACAGATGGGCCAGACAGAGATAAAATCGACTCAATTTTGGTATCCTTTTTTTTGGGGGGGGGGCATTTTAAGTCGATAACTTCCGTTACATAGACAATTTTGTTCATGAATTTTTTGAAGTGATTTAGATGGTTATATCATAGACGTAATAGAAATGGACTTTTGACGGCAAGAGTAGTAAAAGTAATGATAGCTACCACCTGTTCTTATGTCTTACTTTCTTCTATGTTTTAAGTCTGACCGCAACGCTGCGGGCATGTTTTGACAAGCTCCGATAAGGGTCCTTTGGTCCTATGAGATCCACCGGGATTTTGCCGACCTCTATCGGCCAAGTCGCTTCGCACTGACCAATGCTTCCCACGATTTACGCTTCTCATTTCATGAATGAATCGTGACAGGAGAGCCTTCTGCCCATGCGCAGCTAAATACTACGTCAATAATGCCCCGGATGTAAACATGAGGTTTACGTCCTGTTCATGCTCGCCAATCTGTAAAAAAAGCCGTTGAAATCGGTGATTTCTTCGATTTTTTACGAATTTGTGTTGGTGTGTAGCAAACTCATCATATCAGCAAGGAAAGTTACCACAAGAGCTTACAAAATACAGTTTAAAAAGTGTTTTTTTCTCCTGTTTCCGTTAATTTCTCTGTGAAACCAACGACGTTGTGGTGATCACAAATCCTTCGCTGGTCGAATACAATCATTCGTTATTTGTTGCGTTTGCGTGCGTTTTTTTTATAGGCATTGGAAGAATGGGGTTGTTTTCGTGAGTGCTCAGAAAATCTGTGGTAATGCGTGACTTCTTCGCATCATGACCACTAAATTGCCGTGCCTTTGTCTAATCCAAATTGCACACGTAGTCCCATTGATAGAGATCGGCGGGTGCATGTTTTTTTCAAGTTATATTTTGGACTTGTTAATCCGAGAGTGACTGCTTTTTTTTTTCTTCCCTCATATTTTATCTTATTTTATCTTGATGTAGGCCTACTATAAATTATGTGTACGTTTTTTTTTGAGAATCTAGGAATTAGGAAAAATATCTGTGTCCGTAAATTTGGGAATTGACCATTGCAAAATATTCAACATTTCCGTCGTCTGCTATGTCGATATAATTATGGACTGCCCATCATAATCATAAAGTTCTTCCTTATTTATGTCATCTAATGATAATCCTGCCCTTCTAATTACTTTATAAACAACACATGACTCATGAGTACGAGAAAAATATGTATTATGGAACAATACACACATCGAAATAAATAATAATTGTTAGTATAAATACAACGCTGAAAACAATAACAATAATATCGTCAGGCACAAAGACGAAAACATGTTCGCTACGACCGCATGGCGGAGAGCGCTCATACTATTTAACACTAGGTTCTCAACGATTTGAAGGAGCAGCGAACAACCCCAAATCGCGAGCTTGCTGTTGCGATTATGAAAGATTGCGCAAGTGATCGCATCCAGCTGTCGGGTTGCGGTGGGACCACCGCTGGGTTTTTGCATCGGCGCGAAATTTAAACCTTGCCGGTGGAACTCATAGGATCAAAGAAACTGCTTCGTCGATAGTATACAAATAATGAATGGTTATGAGTTCAATAGTGCGAATATTTTCATGAGTTGAAAGATTAACATTCTATTCAACGAGGCGTCAGCCGAGTTGAATAGAATTAATGTTAATCTTTCAACGAATGAAAATATTCGCATTATTGAACGAATGAAAAACATTCAAATGACAGGGATCCACGTAGGTGTCGAATATTTTCATGAGTTGAAAGATTAACATTCTATTCAACGAGGCGTCAGCCGAGTTGAATAGAATTAATGTTAATCTTTCAACGAATGAAAATATTCGCATTATTGAACGAATGAAAAACATTCAAATGACAGGGATCCACGTAGGTGTTGTATAATCCATTCTATTACGTCTATGGTTATATGGTGTGCACTATCGGGACAGACATTTCGCATGATTGGCCTATTGTGACGTGTTGCGCACCAAAGTTTGCATGCGCTTTGATGACCCTGAATTCATTGTGACGTCATGTTACTGAATTGCAAGTTGACGTTGCTGGATTATAAAAAGTTTCAAACAAAAAAATTCCGTACAAAAATAGTAAGATTGAAAGGAGTAATCTACGATAAGGAAAAAAAAAGAGGAATGTCGACTGAAAGGCTGACCCGGTAGCTGGACGTTTTTAGAAACAAATAACTTTATATTTATTTTTACTTCTTTTCTTTCTACGTAAAAACTAAAAATCAACCAGAAATGGAAATGCAGCAATATCCACCGCAACAAATACCACCAAAACCATATTATGGGCAACCACAAGAAGCAACGCAGCAATATGTATATGTCCAACCTCAACCACATCAGCAACAGGGATGTTGTAGTGGATATTCTGAACATTATAACATCAAAGCAGGTGAGATTGTCTGATTTTCTAAAAATTGTTTAAAATCTTTTAAAGACCACACATAATACGTGATTGTTTGTACAATTCGTAGCATGTACTGATTTGCTTTCAATTGTCTTTAATTCATTTATGAAACGTTAGCAAACCACAGTCAAAAATATTAGGGATGGGAGTTAGGGTTAACTGGGACAATGTAGAATTGGGGCACCTCCTAATGAAGACAACAACAAAAAATCACCGAAAACAACAACAACAACACCGTACAAAAGTAATAAGCGCTTGGCAACTATAGTTTAAATCATTCTAAACGTCATGACAATCCCAGCCACAAATATTGTTTCCCTCAGCAAGTTTAATCGGTTATTACAGTCACGTTCTCGATTTGGATTCCATTTCAACTAAGGTCGTGCTACCGGCATCGTCCAGCTTCTCCTCGGCTTCACCATCACCTTCGTCAATTACGTCCTTTCCTTCGTTTACGGTCATACGGGATATCCCAACCAAGGATCACCCATCGGGATCGCCATCCTCTTCGTTATCCCCTCTGGAATCATCGGCATCACGACCCAATCCCGACGCTCCTGCCTGATCATCGCCTATCTCGTGATGTCCATCTTCGCCAACATCATCGGTTTCATCGGCGTAGTCAACGAGGGTTTAGTCGCCGGCTTGTTCTCCTACAAGTTGGTCTGCTTCAGTTACTTCTGCTACTGGGACTCTTTCGACGTAGCCGTCATCCTCCACTCCGTCTGCGCTGCCCTTCTCTTCATCGAGAGCGTCGTCGCTATCGTTGCCTCGGTGTATTGTTGCAGAGGGCTGGTATGTTGTCGGGGATGTTGCTGTCACAGCGATGACGGGAACTTGACGACGACCCCCGTTGCGATGAGCACAGCTGTATACTACCAACACGCTGATGGAACTGTAGTCCCGACTGTAGTGAACACCCAACCGGCAAACCCCGTCTAGATCAAAAATTTAAATCAACCACTCAATTTCGGCAAAATGGTCCCTTACAACCTCTCCCCCCCCCCCCCACATAACAAAAGCCTTACAATTTTGTTTGTTAGTGGTCATGTTACCATGTTTTCTTCCAGTTCAATTTTCTGATCAATTTAACAGGGAATAGTTTGTATCATGAGGTTTAGAAGAGAAATAATACTTAGAGTATAGCGCTATATAGGTGGATGATTTTCATAGGACAAAGTATATGAGCTTGCACACTGTTCTTTTCGGCAAAAGTAGAACTTGGAACTATATTTGAATTCCCTTTACTATCTCCAATAACCAAATAGGAATAAGATGTAGGCTTAAGTTACAGCATACAGTCTATAAGCGGGTTTTAATAAAATGTTGCAAAGCCGCGAACCATTACAAGAATAACCTATACATAGGCTTGAGGCAGATTTTAAGGATTGGGCGGGGGGGGGGGGCACGGTTGTAGGCCTTAGTGAGGCGCGATATAGGGGGTATCTTCTTTTCTCTTCTAATTATTGGGGGGGGCTCTTGGATTTACCCCCCCCCCCCCCCCCACCATAAGCCCAGGGTTCCTAAGCTTATGCTGTTCTATGCTCTTTATTCAATATTCGTAGCTCGTCATGTGATGACACTCTATAAAGAGAACAACTTGGAAAAACAATATACTTAGTCTGGCTTATAAAATAGTAAGGTATCATCATTTTTTTTGGTGGTAAAATCACTATTTGGGGGATTTCAATGAAAATGAAATAAACGCTATCCTTTTATTTTCTTTTGTTTTGCTTTATTGTGAAAATATTTGAAATACATATATAAAATGCAAAATAAGGCAAGGTGATTGTAAATCGTTAAATAAAATACACCTCAAGAAATCATCAGTAAGCGTGTTCGTGTTTTTATTACTAACCAAGATTTGCCTTGAGTAGAGAAGGAGGAGGGGGGGGGGGGGTGGGGTGACAGCAATGCTGTGACTATATAGCCGAGTCGGGTTCAATGAGATAGGATAAGACAGGGGCGAATTGGGGCTGGTGGGGGGGGGGGGGGCGAAAGTCAATTCTGTATAGGCCCATTGACCGGCCTTAAATTTACTTCATTTAACAGAAACAATGTGCATTTCTATTTTTTAACCGTTGGTTAACCCTTCCAAATGTTGATACTTGGGCCTTAAAGGTATGTCCCATTTGCAGGCCAAAAAAATGAAAAGGTTAAATTCCAACGGC
The DNA here is from genome assembly GCF_000002235.5 of Strongylocentrotus purpuratus. Classification (NCBI taxonomy): domain Eukaryota; kingdom Metazoa; phylum Echinodermata; class Echinoidea; order Camarodonta; family Strongylocentrotidae; genus Strongylocentrotus; species Strongylocentrotus purpuratus. The sequence continues at coordinate 690,917 of NW_022145551.1, forward strand.
ATTTGAAAGATAATACTAATTTAGAACTTCCCTAAAAAAAAAAAAGGGGGGGGGGTTGAAAATAACGACTATTAGTTGTCGAAGTGACTTAAGAGCTATAGAGCCAGTAAGTAATAGTCTGATTTTCAGACCATTGTACCGAATGGTCGTACATTTTATCCTGCGCAAAGATTCAATCAGTTTACAAAAAAGTGGGTTATTGATGTAACAAATGCCCATGTACCCTTTACAGCTCATTTTATGTATGTTATTACCAAAGAAGAAAAAAGCCAGTCAGTCACTCAATAGTGTCTGACAGTGAAGTCTAGCAAGTAAATGGGTTTCCTTGCATTAGGACACTGCTAAAGTTTAAATATTACAGATAGGACATACATGACATATTCATAATTCATGCAAAGTTCTACAGAATTTGATGTTGGCTGTAAAGGGGACATATAGTATCTTTAATATATACATATCATGTATGTTTCTTTTGTTTCCAATGTTAGAAACATAATTATCACCCTTTCCCAGTCAGCTTATCGATCCCTGATGATATTCAAGGTTTAGAGCACGAGTGATCACTCAAAATGATCTCTTTGATCATTGATGTACTATATAGCTAGATCTTTAAAGCCACTCTGTACATGCCACACAAATAATCTCCCTATGGCACATTTTATTTATCATGGAATAGGTTTCAAGATAATTCAACTGTTTCCATGCAGTGCGAGGAGCTCTCTTGCTTATCAGATTGGCACATTAAACGGCAAAGAAGTCCCTCTTAAGTTTTGGGAGCCCCGAATTCAAAATTTCACTTAAATTATATAATGTGAAAGAGGATGTCATTTTAAACACACTTCTGCAAAGATCCCCCCCCCCCAAAAAAAAAAAAAATGTTTGAAGACAATTATTGATAAAAGAATACATAATTTTGTTTTAAATTAATGGGTACCCCCGGACATTTCCATGCTATAGTTTATAAAAAAAAATACACCGTTATATTATTCTTAATTTCCTATACTTACAAGAATACGATGCTATGAAATTTTTGCCCAATGTTTTAACTTCAACAGAATCTCAAAATGACAAAAATTCAACTTGCAAACATTAAAACACATTTGTAAAACTATTCAATTTACACATTTGGAGATATGAAAGTTATGACAGAGATAATTTATGGCAGGGTCGGAAGCATCATAATATAGTCAGGATGATGTCCTTTATCATTCTTGACAACAACAGTTGTCCTTGATCTTGGCAAAGAGGGCTTCGTGAAACACGTACATGTAGCTAGCATGCAGCACTGACCTGAGGTCAGTGGTAGCTAGCTAGCTTCCAACCATCGAAATCCAAGTTCGTTGCTTCCAACGTTGCAACGCTGATTCAGAATTAGTCAAGAAGTTAGTTTGCGACGATTTTTAGAGACACTACCACTACACCAGGCACCACCATAATAACAGAAGTTGAGGAAAAGGGATATCTAGAAGAGACAATTAGATTTGCAGCGTATTTCAGAGCGTTCCTGAAGTAAGTTATTGTATGAATTCTAAATATAATGTAATGTAAGGGATGAGAAAGAGTAGTGAAAGCTTATTTATCAGGATAAATTGTCTTGTTCGGTCCCACGTGTGCGTACTCGTGTTAGCATGGTTAGCACTGGTTACCTTTGGTAGGAAGTTAAATTCTTCTTCTTCTTCTTCTTCCTCGGTAAATGCAACTTCATACAACGAAGATTACGCACTGCAGTGTGGTGTGTGCCATGTCCAAAATGTGTGTAGGCCTCAATCTAGGTGCAAAATATATATATATAGGTCTACAGTGATGTGCTGTTAAAAACGTGGACAGCGATGTGCTGCCATCACTCAGTTGGATGCTTCCTTCAATTCTCATACTTTTCACATTTTGGCGCTTGTTCATAACTGTAACCATACCATCGGAGCCCTTACACCGGCGTGGAGATACCTTACTATAACACAACAAACATCATATAATTATAAATCTTCCGCAATTGTTCAAGCAACAGACATGGAGAAATGGGCGCTAGTGTAGTTCCGTATCCATTTTTTTTAGCAGTTTAAGAATCCATTCTTAGCAAAGGAATTTTAGCCCAATTTTTAACTAATTTTAATCATAATCATATATTGCATTTTCCACCTGAATTTGGATCACATTCGACATTGGGAAACCTTCGTTTAGGGCTTCGATGTCGATGTCGTCGCTCAGTACCGTCTCTACGCTGTAGTCCTGCACCTCAAACTGAAGATATCAGTACAAAATTATGCAGACTTCTTCGTATGGTTTATGGTATCGCGCATTTGCAATATTTAATACACCCGTAGAAGTTGAAAAATTTTCACGGAAACCAAATTGTTCAGGTATGAGGATGTCATTAATTTGAAGGTGAGAATACAATCTTTTATGAACAACTTTTTCTAGAATTTTGGAAAAAAATGGTAACAATGATATAGGACTGTAGTTTTCAAAATTGTGAGGGCTTTTCTTTCTGTACACATGTATAATCATGGAAACTTTGAGTCTGTCAGGTATAATCCCTTGTGATAGAGATTTATTAAATATTATACAAAGCTGATCAACAAGTAAATGAATAGTCTTTAAGAGTTTTAGAGTTTTCAGCATTTTCTCTGAACCAGGTTTCAGATATTCCTATAGCTGTAAATGCATGATTCAAACTTTTCAATAACAACTGTAACTCATCAACATTTCTTGGGAGACTTCGAGCATTTACATTTAAGATTGAAAAACTTTTGTTTGAGTTCTGAAACTTTGATTTAAATTCATCTGAGAACAAGTATTTACAGTTACGTTCTGGAAAATAGTCATCAGATTCGGATTGAAAGGTAGTATTGTCAGCGGGATCATTGTTCATTTCAAAAGGGTTTACTGATAGACATTGTAGTCTTTCAATATCTATATTCTGATTCAGTTCAAAGTATTTACATGTATATAGATTCCAGAGAAATTCATTGTCTGATATACAGTTGTTAAATGGGAATATCTCAGCATTACACTGGGTACGGAAAGATGCATGTGTAGATATATGAAAACATGAGTTGAAGTGAGCTTTACATAGCTTGCAATAATTAACCATTTTACAATGTAAGAAAAAAGACAAAAGAAAAGTATAACAACAATATCAAAATCACACACGAGCAGTGGCAATCACACACAGTCACACACAAAACACGTTTGTATATTAAAAGTTTCAAAAAGTTCAAAAAGTTCCAAGGAAAGATGCATGTGGAATACCAGGAAAAGCATCTTCACATCATGGTGCATGCAGTAAATTGATATCCGAGGTACTTAATCTTGGATTGATTTTTTTTTAAAGTCGACTGTGCAAAATTCAGAGAGAGTTCAGTTGATCAAGTGAGCTTATCAACTTCTTCATTGGTTTACTTCCTGTTGTCTTGACTGCTGCAAACACTTTCCCATCTATTGGCCATGCAGTCTCTACTTGCTCTGATCTGCGAGTATCCATTAGTAATTGAAAGTTCCTTTTTGTGAGATCTTCCACAATCATAAATCCTGACTCTTTGAGTTGTGACTTCTTACTCATTATGATCCGCTAATCCCGCTTATGGCGATAAGAACATAGTTTGACTAGTATCGGTCGGGGCCTATTCGCGGACTGGTGTAGATTCCTGGCTTGGGACGACCCTCTATCATACATCTTACGAGTTGATGGTGTAGAAACATCTGGAAGAGCATTAGCTGGAGCACTTGAAGAACGTGGTTTTCCACTAACCCGGTGGGATCTGTCGATGTTGGCGGGGGACAAGTTAATGCCAAGAGATTTGGTTACTAGGTCAATAGCGAGTTCGAGTTGATCAGTGTTTTCACTTGGCATCTCAGGTAAGCCTAAGATGCGGATGGAGTTACGATGACTGTATTGTTTTCTTCTAATTCATTCTCATACTTCTTGAGGGCAGTTTTAGCATTGCCTAGAGATGTTTGAAGATCAGTGAGATGTGTACGTGTCAAGCCCATTTGATTTTGGACATCATGAAGAATACCCTGTTGCTGTTCAATACACACAATATTTTGTTCAATGGAAGTGGATAGCTTAGACTCTATACTAGCAATGCATGAAGTGACAAGAGATGTGACAGTTTCACGTAGTAAGTCTTTGAACTGGTCATCCTTGAAAAGAGCCATTATAGTTTCAGCTGCAAACTCGTGTCGTTTAGTATTTGATTTACTACTGGATTTAGGTCTGGCAGGTACCTTTACTTCGCGAGTATACTTAGTAGATGATGATCTGAGTTTAATATTTGGAGTTGTAGAGTGGCTGTGAGGCTCATCCGAATCGGCCTCGGTGTTGCATCCACACGATTCAGACATAGTGTAGTGATCGAGGTACTCAAATAGTATAGCACAACACAAAAATGAGTACGTGGGAAAGTCAAGAAGTTGAGCTGCACAGATCAGAAGAGCTATTCCAAAAAAAGCACATTACAGTTACATACCATGACGAAGACAGATTTCCTGATTATCTGAGAAGTCAGTCAATTAGTCCATATTCAAATAATGTTCATATCAAGAAGAGAAAATGTTGAAAATAACGAAAATCCGAAGAAACGTAATCACAAGTTGTAGTCTCAACGACGCCCTCTATCAAATCATCTGAGATATTTGTTAGTTTGTCTTAACCTGACTGCTAAGAAAGCGTGTTTATGCTTGTAAGTATTTAAAGCAACCAGGCCCAGGGACTGACAGCTTTATTTCTTTTCAGACGGAATTGGTAATAATAATTACAGTGCTTATATATAGCGCCTAACACTTACTTTGTCAGAAGTCTCTAAGCGCTGTACAATAATGCAGCATAATTACCCTAGCCTTAGCAGTGCAGCTGTTACGCGCGCTGCGTTTCAAGGAATAAATTCCTACCAGGTACCCATTTACTTCACCTGGGTGGAGTGTGGCAAATGTAGATCAATGTCTTGCCAAAGGACATTAGTGCAGCGGCGGGACTCAAACCGCGGACCTTGTGATCGACAGTCCGGCGACGTATCCACTCGACCAAAGGGCACAAGCACATCAACTTGGTTTTAAACCCAGGTCCTCCCGGTTACGAGACCACTGCTCTACCACTGAGCCATCGTGCCTCCATATTGCTAATGGCTAATGGCACGTGGTACTTGGTTACTGTTACATGTACTGAAGTGTAAATGTAGATCTACCATATATTGAAACTGCTCCACTATGAAGCTGTTTATTCTTGAATCAAGACCTCCACGTATTTTTACATGTAGTTTTATGTAGATAAACATTTACTATGATGTAATCATCTAAATATCTATACCTTCAATGACCTCATGTCAAAAAGTAGTATTACTATGAACGTAGAGACCAGTTTTTGAAATGCCCCCCTCTCAAAAAATAAAATGGAAGCTCTTATTACCAATCATGTGAAAGAATATGTTTCGAATGTGATGATACAAATTGTGCCGGGAAACCGCCTACTAATTGATATATTTGGTAAATTATAATATCTATTTGGACCTGATAGATATCGCGCATGTGTCGCGTTGTCCCATATACATATTTCTGTGTACAGTGCTTGTAACTTTACCAAGACTTGGCCAAATAAATCTCTCCTGGCCAAACTAGTGCAGTACACACCAATACTTATATGCTAGATGATCAACCTTTTTTGATTGATTCCACAACGTTTCTTTCACAATGCAATCACATGACCAGAAGTGATCTTTATCTTTAATAGTAGTTATTTAGAAAAATTCATTTTTGATACACCGTTCAAAAACTGCATTGTTACATGTACATGTAAATGAGTGGTGAATTGCTGTATGGTCTACACCCAGCTTGTCTACTATCCCCATGGTCTAACAATCATTTCGTCCTCTTACCATTTGGTCTAATCTCCCATTAATCTACAACCCATTTGGTCTATTATTCATTTAGTATACATGTGTACCGGTATGTAAAAACCAGCTTGTCTAATTCCCAATTTGTCTAATGCCCATTCCGTCTACTATCCAAAGGGTCTGATAATCATTTGATGAAGATTATTATTAGTGATTAAATGATTACTAGATCATATAGGTAGCAGAGTAGCAGACCATATGGGAATAGACCAACTGGAAAGTAGACGAACTTGTTGTAGACCAAACGCCAGTAAACCAAATGAGTGTCGTCAATGCACAAAGTGCAACCGAGTATGATATTTATGAGGCAACATAAATTATCAAATGATTATTAGATCATATCGGTAGCAGACCATATGGGAATAGACCAACTGGCAAGTAGACAAACTTGTTGTAGACCAAATGCCAATAAACAGAATGAGTATCGCCAATGCACAAAGTGCAACCCAGTATGATATTAACGAGGCAACATAAATCACAGGGCATCATACATTAAATTATGCTAAGACGAGTTTGCAGCTGACGCTGCTTGTCCAAATTGATTTAACTCCTTTTCTAAACATTTATGGCAATCGCCCAGAAATTGATGTTTACATTGTCTAGATAAAATCTGCCACAGACCTTTATGAGAACACATTAAAGGTACAAAGTACTCAACATGAAAACTTGATACTGTTCAACTTGATAACTTGATTTAGTCATACAATTTTTAAATATTGTCCTAAAATGTATTGATGTATAGAACAAAATCCCAGAAGTTTATTAAGGAATGTGATAAATGAATGTTTAGTAAGTGGAATCTTATGTTGATTCTCAAAATAAATACACATAGATTTTAGCTTTGCTAGGATCAGTTCTGAAATCATAAATAGAGAAGTAATTTCCTTTGGGACTAACATTTAACAGATCAGAAGACAGTTTAATGAAAGATATGCCATTATTTACAGGCACCAGTCATATTTGTTAAGCGCTCAGAGACATCGTAGATGTATTAAGCGCTATAAAGCGGAATATATATATATTTTTAATTATTACTTTTAGCATTTGGTTCCCCCCAAATAGACGTAACATTTAAGTTTGTTTGATTGTGATCACTTCCTTTTTAAATCTGAATTGAATTCCTTTGTTATTACGCCTGCAGTATGCAATCAGCCAGTCAACGATCTCGCAAGTGAACAAAAGTGAGGTTTTTGTCGCTTGTGTGAACACATGCAAAAATCATTGATGCTTTGACCGTGGCTCAAACTCTGCTTTCATTATGGTTTTTCACCATGTTTGAACAAAAGTCTAAACAATGGATGTTCTCTACAATGTGTGAATCAAACCTTTTGGCAGTTTTTTTTTTCCGTCATGCCAAGCTATACTGGACTTTGCCCCCTGTCCCTCGTAATTTATGGACTACCAACTCAAGTTTTTATGTCTAATCTAATTCAGTTAGTAAGTCATTTCCTGTTGAGATTTCCATTACCATTACATGTACATATTTGATCAAATAATGCTCTTTTATACAGCTCAACTGGATTAACTTTCACTTTCTTTTTAATATGTTAATTTATTTCCATAGGCCCTACATACATGTACATGTATATTGGAGTTGTCTGAAATAACTTGCATTGTGCCCCAAAAGTGAGCCAAGACCACCTCATCCCCAGATTTTCAACAGGCAAAGGTAGATCTTTTAATCTAATTTCTATTTCTGTTTGATTTTTTGAAACTTTGTCAAATACATGCACATGGTATGTCACTGTTGCCCATTATGTCGAAATAATTTGTTAAAATCTAATTTCTATTTCTGTTTGATTTGTGAAACTTTGTCAAAAACATGCACATGGCATGTGACTGTTGCCCATTATGTTGAAATAATTTGTCTTCCTTTCATGAAGTGGTGCAAGAATATGATTTGTTATCGATAGATTAAGTTCATATCCTCTGTGAACTGTCTTGATCAATCTAAAGAGTCATCTCCCGTACGTTACCAGGTGTTATTTGTTGGTGGCTTTTGTGGTTGTCTAAAACTTTGATTCAAGTTCTAGTGAGCATATCAGATTAATACAGTCAACAAACATACTGAGATCTTTGATGTGGTTTGTAAGATCTGGGACAAAATATTTGTAGCTTTGACTTGCCCACTCATGAAACCTTTGATTATTAAAGGGATCGGTTAACTTTGTCTCAGATTCTGAAACAAAATCCTGGATTTAGCTCATGCTTCAATCATAATTATAAACCTTAAGGTCAGTCAGGAACCCCATGACTTTTACAAGCCGATCGCCTGTCTGATTATCAAGATATTTATGATTGCAAATCGAAATCAAATTTTGTGTTTTCCTAACGGTTTTCATAACAGTGGTAAAACCAGTCACTCAAAGATTTTCACTTTTTTTAGGCACTTCATGATCTATTTCAAGCACAATTTTTTTAGGGCTTCAATATCACACCATATTAAAGACATTAATACCACGTAGGGCCATGCATCTCAGATTTAAAATTTGTAGTCTTATTATCAATAGATTTAACTGGAGGTGAAATTCAGGTTAGAATTGAAGTTTGCATTTTCCTAACGGTTTTTAATATAAGTAATAATATCATATCAAGCATAAGGAGAAAACAATAGAATTTTTTGTCATTTCGAAGTGCAGTATTACATGTACATGTAGGTGGGCAGACATTGGGCTCCCCTTTGTACAATTTTGCATTTGTCACGATCCTATCCATCATCCACTTTTTAGACAAAATGGCTGACTCTGATGACGAGGAAATCTTGTACGACAATGACCTGGGTCGTAACCTGATTGGGGGCAAGCGGGTGAAGAACGTGGATGACGTCTTGAACGGAGGGAAGAAGGACAAGAGGAAACTGAGGAAAACCCTTGCTCTGTGCTTGGCGTTCTTATGCTTGGTAAGTGTTAAAGACCGTCAATACTACTGGGCCAGAAGGGATTAGACCACACAGTGAGGTCACTGACAGGTGGCTATCGCATTAACTCAGCTCTCAACTAACATAAGAAAAAGAGGATCATGGGGGACCAACAGGCACCGATTGGGGAAGTTTTCTCTATAGAGGGAGCAAGTAGCTACAAGTAGGACAGTGGAGCTTTAAGGGAAATCACCAGTTCACCAATATGCAATTCTTTTCAAACAGATATATGCAAACGTTAATTCATTTTTGCCTTGAAATAGTGTTATGGACCCTTTATTTCTGTCATTTACTAAATACATTTTTGTGAAAGCATGTGAAATACTGGTACACTGTATTCCTTATTTGATAATAATATTAATATTTTGCTTTTGTATAGCGCTTAATACATTGACAATGTCTCTAAGCGCTTTAGAACTATATTATAATCCTGGTCATCGTATTCAGGCTTGCCCGCACAAGAATGTATGCACATTCTCCACTCCCTGGGGAGCATTCAAGCCAGGTGCCATTTTATAGATGCTCACAATGCTGAGCAAACTACCTTAACGTTCGCATCCTACCAGGTACCCATTAAACACCTGGGTGGAGAGTGGCAAATGTAGACTATCGTCTTGCCAAAGGACGATAGTGCCGGGCTGGGAATTGAACCCATACCTTGTGGTCCGCAGTCCACTAGACCACAGTACCTCTACTATTTGGGCTCAAGAGATTTGCTGTGGACGGTTTGCAGGTATGAATATATATGTTTCATCTCTCCACACAGGGTCTATGCCTGGCCATTCTAGGCCCAACGCTGCTGAGCCTACAGAAGCACCTAGATACCACGCTTCCCAAGATCTCCTGGGTGTTCGCGGGGCGGAGCGTTGGGTACCTCTTTGGTGCAATCCTCGGTGGGATGCTCTTCCAATCCTTCAACCCTCTCTTCCTCCTATCCGTTGTCCTGTTCCTGTGCGGTATAGGGGTCTTGGCTGTCCCGTTCGTGACATCGGTCCTGGTCCTGGCAGTAAGCATCAGTAGTGTTGGTATCAGTATGGGTGTCCTAGACACAGGTAAGAATATCAACACGTATCCGGACACCTACCCCCCGGATAACCACCCCCAGTTAACTACCCCCTAGGATAGTTGTCCAGGGGTAGGTGTCTGGGGGGTAGTTGTCCGGGAGTTTAGTTGCCTGGGGGTAGTTGTCTCGGGTAAGTTGTCCAGGGGGTAGCTGTCCGGGGGCGTAGTTGTTCTAGGGGGTAGTTGTCCAGGGGGTACTATTTGTCCTAGGGGGTAGTTGTCCAGGGGGTAGTTGTCCAGGGGTTAGTTGCCCGGGGGTAGTTGTCCAGGGGGTAGTTGTCTGGGGGTAGTTGTCCGGGGGGTAGTTGTCCCGGGAGGTAGTCGTCCTAGAGGGTGGTTGCCCTAGGGGGTAGTTGTCCTAAGGGGTAGTTGACTGGTAGTGGTTATCCGGGGAGTGGATGTCCAGGGGGTAGGTGTCCTAAGGGTTAGTTGACTGGGAGTGGTTATCCGGGGAGTCGATGTCCAGGGGGTAGGTGTCCTAAGGGGTAGTTGTCCCAGGGGTATTCGTCCTAGAGGGTGGTTGCCCTAGGGGGTAGTTGTCCTTAGGGGTAGTTGACTGGTGGTGGTTATCCGGGGAGTGGATGTCCAGGGGGTAGGTGTCCTAAGGGGTAGTTGACTGGGGGTGGTTATCCGGGGAGTGGATGTCCAGGGGGTAGTTGTCCGGGGGTAGTCGTCCTAGAGGGTGGTTGCCTTAGGGGGTAGTTGTCCTAATGGGTAGTTGACTGGCGGTGGTTATCCGGGGAGTGGATGTCTAGGGGGTAGGTGTCCTAGAACCATATCAACACAACCGTTGTTTTCTTCGCCTCTCTGCATGGTCATTTGTTTGCCCCACGTGCAATTTTACACAACACAATAGGCACCACTTGACGGAAGCATTGCTCCGTGCATCAGGGTGGTTTTGCAAAGTTACCCATTTCCATTCTTGATGAACTCCATGACAACCCTCATCACAATCGGTATACATGAAAGATAAACTTGAGTTCTGGTAAAAAAAGAAAATGAAAATCTTACAGAATCAAACAAAACTTTATCACTGAACGTTCAAGATTACAAATAAATGTCATTTGCCAAACAATTTTGATAGAAAATGTATACTGGCTGAGTAATGAACATATATACAGAGTTGGGAATCAAGGTAAGCTAGCCCCGACACCATATGTGTAGTCCCATGTACATCTTTCTGTGCACAGTGCTTGTTACTTTAACAAGACTGGGCCAAAGTTATTATGATTTTGATGACTCCAGAACCTTGCAGTACACACCAATACTTGCATGCTACATGATCCACTTTTTTCTGATCCATTCCACACCTTTTCTTTCACAATGCAATCGCATGACCAGAACTCAACTTTATCTTTAACCTTGCCTCACTGGAAACAGTTCAATAATCTTGAGGCCATTGATATATCTATCTCATGATAAATACAGTGTGCCACTGGGGGATTATTTGTGTGGCGTATAGAGAGTTAAACTTGATATCCAACTTGAGCTCCTGTCAGTTATACTTTTGTTTTGCGAATTTCCTAACAGCATGTGAAAATGACAAACCTGTGCATGTGCAAACTTGTATAGTAAAATACAGTAACTGTTCTATCAATCTATCAATCTATCTATCGAGCTATAGTTCATCCAGATGTTGGACAAAGCCCTCCTCATAATATTTCCATTCTCTTCTGTCTCTAGCTATCCTAGTCCAAGCGGCCGTTCCCATGTATGATGTTAGGTCATCTCTCAATACAGTTAGCTTGTGATAATTATCTGAAAAATGCCATCTTGCATCTGTCATCTGTGAATATACACAAATATTGGCTGATAAATAGTATAAGGAGTTATCCTGAATTTAGAGCCATATTGTACTGAACTAACATTTGGAACAATTTTGACCCAAATTTCGGAAATTAATCTGTATTTGCAGTGTTCAGTGAGTACGAAATGCAGGGATTAAAACCAATTATTTTCTCCTTTTTACCATGCACAGGTGCAAATCTTCTCTGCCTTCGCATGTGGGGGAAGAAACGTTCCGGCACCATGCTTCAGGCACTACATTTCAGCTTCGCCCTTGGTGCCTTTATCTCGCCTCTTGTTGCAGCTCCTTTTTTGGCGGAAACCACTGCCGCCAACAGCACCATGTTGGTATTGCCTTCCCCTATGATCAATGTAACATTGGCATCGCCTGTTATAAGTCCTGTTCCAGGAGCACCCAGTGAGAACGGTACTCTGAACACCGGAGGAGCAGCTAAACCTATTACCACTGAAGGAGTAGATAAATCTAATGGCACTGAACTTACTGATCAAAGAGAGAAACGTGACGCCGTCAACGAAGGAACAGTTGAACCTAGTACTATTGAAGGAACAGTTAAACCTTCTACCACTAAAGGAACAGTTAAACCTTCTACCACTAAAGGAACAGTTAAACCTTCTACCACTAAAGGAACAGTTAAACCTTCTACCACTAAAGGAACAGTTAAGCCTTCTACCACTAAAGGAACAGTTAAGCCTTCTACCACTAAAGGAACAGTTAAACCTTCTACCACTAAAGGAACAGTTAAACCTTCTACCACTAAAGGAACAGTTAAGCCTTCTACCACTAAAGGAACAGTTAAACCTTCTACCACTAAAGGAACAGTTCAACCTATTACCATTGCAGGAAAAGACACTCCTTCAAAATCAGAGCAGCCTGCACCCCAGCGTGAGGTTGAAAGGTTTGCGATGCCCTTCATCATCATAGGGATCTTGGTTCTTTTAACCTGTGGGTTATTTTTCTACTTGCTTTGCACCAAGCCCAAAGAGGAACCTGGATACACCGGTTCAGAGCACTCTGACGGGACTTCAGCTAAGGACAACAGCCCGTTCAGAACAAGGATCCTGATCCTTCTGTTCTTCTTCTACTTCCTATACGTTGGCGGAGAAGTCGCTTACGGAAGCTTTGTCCCCATGTTTGCGAGTAAGAGTCAACACCACTTTGAGCAGGACCGTGCGAGCCACGTGGCAGCCCTGTTCTGGGGCGCCTTTTGCCTTGGACGGGGTCTAGCTATCTGTCTTGCAAGTGTCATCTCGCCACTGAAGATGGTGATTGCCGACATGGTGGGATGCGTTACTGCGTCCCTTGCCCTGACGCTCTTTGCAGACAGCAACGAGAACATCCTATGGATCTGCAGTGCTCTCTTGGGTCTGTCCATGGCCTCGCTCTTCCCAACTGGTATCGTTTGGCTGGAGACGTACACCCCTGTCACCGGCAACACCGCATCCTTCCTTATTGTCGGTAGCGCCCTCGGAGAAATGTGCGTACCCGTCTTAATTGGTTATCTCTTTGAAGATCGCATAGGCCCCATGGTTCTAATGTACTGGATGTTGGCAACGTCCGCGTTGTCAGCTCTCATCTTCGTCTATGTGTTCTGGTTGATGGCGGAGAGCGGGCGGGAGAAGAAGTCGCTACCGGCCGAAAAGAGCCCCGCCCTGGAGCTGTTCCAGAGCGTTGAGGAAGCCCTGCCCATGGAGGAACTCTTCAAGAATGGAGGATCAAATAACAAGCAGATGAGCAAACCACGTGTCCCTCCGATCCTAAAAAGGAAGAACCACAAAGAGTGAACTGTTCAATCCAAAACAATGTTAGTACTGCAGCTGCAAATGAACAATCAACGAATGTCTATCCATTTTTATGCTGTGGATAATATCTTCTGGATTTTATCAGTCAAAGTTCTTACGTGTTCAATCAGGCCGAGTATAAAAGGCATCTGCAAGTATCTTCAGTATTGAAGAGGCAGATTATCTTGAAGAAGAAGTAGAAGAAAAGTGATGTAGTGATCTCATATTTAAAAAATTCCCTAACTTTTTCATTATACATCTCATTTATTTCAAACTTCTGCCATTCTGTTGCTGTTATTTTTCTAAATTCAAATCAATGACCTTATTTGATACAAAGGTTGGAATGCCCTTTAAACCGTAAGAAATGATATCAACTACGAAACTGTAATCATAAGAATATAATGGTAGGGCATGTTCATCATCCATGCTCGCATACGCTCTAGATTGAAATTTCATGAAAATGTATATACGCAAACGAAGAATGCAATTGAAATATAATGCTAGTTTTCTATTAACCTATTTGGGTTCGAGTCTGTGTCTTTCAGTATTGAGCATCTGATAATTATAGAGAATGCTAGTTATTGCACTGGACTGGATGTTAAGTATACATGAATGAATAGCAAGCAAAATTCAGGCAGTAGAGAGGACTGGGGGAAACAGATAGCGATGAGGATATTGAGCTTTAAAGGGATCGGGTAACTTTGTCTCAGATTGTGAAATAAAGTCCTGGATATAGCTCATGCTGCAATGATAATTGTAAACCTTTAGGTCAGTTAAGAACCCCATGACTTTTACAAGCCGATCGCCTGTCTGATTATCAAGATATTTATGATTGGAAATTGAAATCAAATTTTGCGTTTTCCTAACGGTTTTCATAACAGTGGTAAAACCGGTCACTCAAAGATTTTCACTTTTTTTAGGCACTTCATGATCATTTTGAAGCGCAATTTATTTAGGGCTTTGATATCACACCATATTAAAGATACTGATAATATGTAGGGCCATGCATCTCAGATTTAACATTTATAGTCTTATTATCAATAGTTTTAACTCTAGGTGAAATTCATGTTAGTCACATAATCATGTTATGCATCCATTTATTACATGTGTGTACGTGAAGCTTTGGACCCCTTCAATTTGTTGAACAGATTTTACACAGGCATAAAAAAATGACCTGAAATGATGCGGTTCCGACATTTGAACATTCTAACGCTGAAAAGTTGGTTGGTTTTTGGATTGGTTTGGAGTCGATTTGATGGTATGCCTGAGGTATACACAAACTCCTAAGGTGTTATTTTAACCCGTAGGCTACTGAATTCTTTCATTTACATAGGGTTAATGCAGGAACAACCCGGTTCAAGTAGCAAAGGGTTAAACAAACTAAGCAGAGCTTGCTATGATTTAACCTCTTTATTTCCCCCAAGATCCTGGTACACTGTTTGAATTGGGCTCTCAGTTCATTCTTGTACTTTTCTGTAATGGGTGCACAATGAAAGGCTTCTGTATGTATCAATTTATTTTTATAATTTATGTTTGAAACATCTGAAATAGATTTAACTTCTTGAAATTTTATTGACTTTGCCAATAATAGAACCTTGCAGACATCAAGGTCATATTGATTTTTAATTGATTTTTGCTGTGTTTTCATATTATATTTTTTGATTTTGTTTAATTCTCAAATTTAGGCTTATGGTGCAACTGTACCACATGTAAGTGTAGATGGCACCAGCACAAATATGACGTTTGATTGAATAGATTCTATTATGTACCACGTAGGAAGATTCCAGGCCTCTAATGAAGATCACTTCTGACTGTTAATGATGGATAAGCCCCATGAGAGGCGCACGATGCCCTTAGGTCGGCAAATTCTTTCTGACTCTGCATATAACTACACTTTAACATACATGTTAAGTTAAAATATCTCTTTTTATGAATTGACACTTGGGATGTGATATTGACTGCCTATTTTGGGGGTTACGGTTAAAGGTAAAGACCAGTTCTGGTCATGCGATTGCATTGTGAAAGAAACGTTGTGGAATCGATCAGAAAAGGATGATCATCTAGCATAGGTATTGGTGTGTACTGCAAGGTTCTGGAATCATCAAAATGCCAAGAAATTTTGCCCAGTCTTGGTAAAGTTACAAGCACTGTACACAGAAAGATGTATATGGGACTACGCGACACGTGCACGATATCTATCCGGTCCGGATAATAATTTACCAAATATAACAATTAGTTGGCGGTTTTCCGGCAAAATTTGTATCATCACGTATTGGTCAAAACGTATTCTTTCACATGATTGGTAATAAGAGCTTCCATTTTATATTTTGTGAGGGGGGCGTTTTCAAAACTGGTATATACCTTTAAAACTATTAATCCTTGGTGATCTTGAGAATGCACTATGCCCCTCGAAACCATCTCGGGCACAGTACAGTTTCCAGGTCACCTCCGGCAATAGTTTTGACATTGCCCCTCAAAGCAGTCAATATTTGTATGCTATGACATTTTATCGCTTCAAAAGCTAATATGTACACAGCTCAGATTTAAAAAAAATTTCAAACATGATTATGTTCAATGTTCATGTTTGTTATGCCACTAATATATTTTGCCAGTGTTACAGTCAAACCTGTCTATAGAAACCGCCCAAGGGAAACACAAAAAGTGGTCTTTGTAGACAGGTTCCTTTAGTACATGTTTCAATGAGAAACCATTTTCAAGGGAAACAAAACATGTGGTCTTTGTAGACAGGTTCCTATAGTACATGTTTCAATGAGAATCCATTTTCAAGGGAAACAAACAATGTGGTCTTTGTAGACAGGTGGCCACTAAAGCAGGTTTGACTGTACAACATTTATTACATGTTCAAAAGCTGTACCCTTTCCTTTTTAGATATAATATTAAAATGCAGGGCTCTCCAGTAATTTTTTGGAAGGGGGTCCGGATTTAACTTGTTAAAGTCTGTATGCATATGCCTTAGATGTTTAAACAAAAAATGAAATGATATGGGTTCAGACTTGGATTTTGGGTGCCCACTTGTCTAGGGCACCTGTAGTGTCGAGCCCTGCCAAATAAGTTATTGACTGCTATCAATGAAATTCAGTTGTACTTGGTCTAAAGTAGGTAAAGTTATTTCTTGAAAGGAATGCCTGGGGGGTGTTTCACAAAACTTGTCGTCAGTGACAAATAACAGGTTTTGTTATAAGCTGCTGAAATCCTTGCTTCTGATTGGTTATCTGCAGATTTGTCACTGAATTTTGTAATTTGTCATTGAAAAGGACTTTGTGAAATGCCCCCCTGGACTATAGTGGGATGAGGAGTCAGTGATACTATTTCAGTTATTGTACTTTCTTTCTTATGTAAATGTACATGATTCCTGTGCCCTAATATTTAGAAGCGCCTTCATAATGGCGCTATGTTAATCTCATGAACTACATTCAAACCTGCTTTAGTGACCACCTGTCTACAAAGACCACCTGTATACAACAAGCACATTTGTTTCCCCCTTGAAAATGGTTTCTCATTGAAACATGTACTAAAAGGAACCTGTCTACAAAGACCACTTTTTATGTTTCCCTTGGGCGGTTGCCGTAGACAGATTTGACTGTATTATTATTGTATACAGAAGATTGACTGCGCGATGATAATCAATATGTACTAATCACCAAAACACATTTTTCTCTCGATGTAAGAGGTTCCATGTGGCTATACTGTATTAAAAATACGAGCTTCGAATATTACTTCTACAAAGAGATATTGCAATTTAAATACATGCGCAACATGACTGGTTTTCGGACGGTTAAATGTAATACTGAAATACTATTGTGCATGTATAGAATTATAGAGGGAGTTTCAGTTTCAGTGAATGGTAAGACACACTCTTAGGCCTTTAAAAAACAGAGATGTTGTATTGTCCTTTAGGTGCCAAAACATGGGTCGGTCGGTCAGAAATCTTCTCTTTTTTTCCACTTTTCTTCATTCCCTCTTTGGGCTGATTTTTTTTCTTCAGTTTTTAATGCTTTTTTTTTTATTCATTACCAGTAAAAATATTACTCTAAAAAGCTGTTAAAAAAAAAAATTCATAGCCGACCATAGATTTCTAGATTTGGGGTAGGTCGCAAAAGGCAATGCAACATCTTTTGTTGTTGTTATATCTTATAGAATAGACCGGGCACTGAACCCGCTGAGTCAGACTTCGGTTTCGTGCACGGCTTATACATGGGGTTTTGTGCTATTCTTTATTTATTTAATACTCGGTTTACCCATAAATGCCAGGTAAAATTTTGTTAAGGTTCTGGTTGATTTTATACAATCTAGCTCTACACAAAATATTTTTTGGAGTTGATTAGTACACTTAAAAATGTGTATCTCACTAAGCGGCGAATGCTTGCGAACGTAGCGAATTTGGGGTTTCGCCACGGATTGTAAAAGGTTGCAAGAAAGTTCGCAAACAGTTTTCATTCTTGCAAACAGTTTTTCTACGTAATGCAGATTTATTTTTCTGCAATCGGTTGCAAGTGTCTGCAAAACGGTCGTAAGCCTTTGCAAACAGTTGTAAGACGGTGTCGCTGAAGTTGGTGAATCCATAATTCGCAACATTCGTAAGCATTCGCCGCTCAGTGAGATACCCCCTTCAATGATTTTAATTTTTTTTGTTAAAGAAGATTTTGTGCTTACATTGAATATTTTCATTTCCGAGGACCTTGAAAAGAAAGAGGAAAAAATGTAGACATAAAATGATGCTGTTTTTCAAATCTTGCAGCTGCTGTATATAATCATAAGATAATTTTATATTTCCATTTTCCTTTTGATGAACACATTTTCTGATTGATTGATCTAAATAAGTGTACTTCATGATGTGAAAAGATATATTTACAATATGTGTATGATGTATAAATGTGTTACATAAACTTTGTAAAGAATAACTTTGTGCTCTTACTAAATCTCTTTCTTTCCCACCTTTTCTCTCTGTCTCTGCCCCTCCTCTCTCTTTCTCTGTTTCTGCCTATCTTTTTGAACGGCTATCTAGTATGCTTCCATGCTCCTTCCACTCACTATATCCTCATCTTCCCCTTCACATCCCCTTCCTCTCATCCTCTCTCTCTCTCACCCCCCTTCTCTTTCTCTCACTCTCTCTCTCTCTCTCTCTCTCTCCTTACTTTGCATTGTATGATTCAAATCGTAGCATAGGGTTTATAATGTGATATACATGTATATCAATTAAAGCTTGTCAAATGTAATACCACTCTGAGCTTTTTGTTGGAACAAACTAATAAGCATATTTAAGTCTTGTGAAATTCACAAAGTTTTATACTCTATAATGAGAGCCACATAGATTCGTTATTGAAGGAAGAGTCCAACCTTGGAAAAAAAAAGAAGTCGAATAATTTGAATAGTGTATAAATCTAGAGCAAGTTCTTTGACAATTTTCAGAATATAATGCTATAATTTTATGAGCTGCAATCATTTTTCTTTTTCATGTCATGTCTACAAAACCATTTGGAGAAGATTCCCAATGAAAGTCTTAATTTGCAACAAAAATTTCACCGAAAGGTTGCTGTAATTTGTCACCCTCATATTTCAAACAATTTTGAAGGATAATGCGTTGTATTTCTCTTCATATCTGATACCTCAGCTTTTAGTTTTACATATTTGTTTTATTTTAAAGTTTATGTTTAAAATTGAATAATATTCTGCTACGTTTGTTGCATGATCTATTTTTCAGACAACTCTCTCTCTCTCTCTCTCTCTCTCCCTCCCCCTCACTCACTCTCTCTCTCTCTCTCTCTCTCTCTCCTCCCCTCTCTTATCTATTTTCAGTACTCCCCTCTCTATCCATCTCTTTCCACTATGGTGGTGATGGTGTACAAATCCATTTAATGGACTTTTGTTTGTTTATTTGTTTGTAAATGATTCAAGATGTTATCATGAGAAATATTCAAGAAATACAGAAACTGTGTAGATCACTTTTTTCAATCATTTATGGTGCTGGGATTTTACTTCATGTATATTGCAATCACAAAAAAGTTGAATCACTTTTCTACTACGTTTTTGAATTTTGTTGTACCTTCAACGAATATTTGCTAATATGAAGTAGCTTGAAGGTTTTTAGGGATATGTGTTGTGAACACAGATGTACATGTATTACGTTTGTTTGTTGTGTTTCATTTGGGTAATACAGAATGGTGATAACATCTTTGCGAGATTACTTGTTTATGAAATAAATATCTAAACTAAACGAATTTCTATAGGTGCCTGTTATTATGTTATTATTGTTAGAGGTAATGTAGAACAATAATGGTACCCCCCCCCCCCCCAAAAAAAAAAAAAAAAAAAAAAGAAGATTAATAAGAAAAAGGGAAAACAAGAAGACAGAGAAGGATAATAATAATAATAATAATATAATAATAATCTTTTAAAGTCCACTCCAAAATTTATTAAACCGAAACGGAAATACAGATAGAGAGAGAGAGAGAGAGAGAGAGAAGAGCCTGAAGAAAGAGAGAGAAGGGGTTGATGGGGATCGAGTGAGGGTGAGAGAAGAGAAAATTAAAAGTACAGATTTACATTACTTTAATATGGAGATAGATAGATAGAGAGCAAGGTGAATAACGCAGAAACTTGATTTTCCCATCAAAAAGGAATCTCAAGAATAGAAAACTGGCAGCCCAGATAAAATGAACAATCAACCTGAGAAGGCAGGAAATATTAAACTGCCTGACAAAAATGGGAATAAACCCGAACTCATTGAAATAAGGCGAAGTCCCATGAAATACAGGTACTATCAATTTCAAGGGTGAAATACAGGAGACAATAAGTACATTACAAAAACAAGGATAACATATCGTGGCATACAGGCGCGTACCCAGGGGGTGGTTTTGGGGTTAAACCCCCCCCCCCCCTCGAGTTTTTTTTTATGTGTATGTTTTATGTATGTTTTTTTGGAAAACACCCCCCTTTTGATTTTAACCCCCCCCCCCCCTTGAAAAAAATCCTGCGTACGCCACTGGTGGCATATATGCACGTCTGATGGAATTAATAGCAGCAACTACTCTGCACTGAGGGTGAGAGGCACTTTCCGCATCATCACCCAAGTTGAATAGAAAAATTTCTAATATCAATACACGAAGCTTTATAAATAGATCATGCGAAGCCGATCGTGACAGGAGTAAAAAAAATTGAGGACTTGGCATTGTTATTCCTAGCTTCTAGCTCCCATTCAATACCGAGCATGAAAACGTAATATTTACCAACGCATCATATAGCTGCAGTACAGTCAGGGGCTGCAGTATAGACTGTTAATTTGCATACCCACCACGCTTGTAATCTGGGTGAAGTGACAGAGTAATATTTCCAGATCCGTTCCAGATCATACCTTTGTGGAATATATGCGGGCTATTCTTCTTTACGGAGCATATAGTATCTGACGGTGAGTTGTATTATTGTGGCGTGATCGTAAGCATGCCCCTTCCTATCCTATCCGTATTTGTTGTTGGTGCATTTAGATATGGCAGGGCGAAAAAAATTGAAGCATTTAATACTATTACCTCAGTCACACCAACGAGACCGACACGAAACCGACAACAATTGGAACAAAAAATAATACATTATACCACAAAATGGTCAAGAATCTGTTGGTACGGAATCGGTTTGGCGTTGTGACTGCCAGTAAGACCAACAGAATGAGAAGGATGAATAGACGAACAAAATGAGAAGAGCTTCTGGAAAGAAGTCTTTCTTTAATCTACTTTTCATAACTAATAAATGCATGAAGGTAATATCATCTCAAATCTTATTTTTGTGTTGATGGAGTACATATCCCCTTATTTCCGGAAACTAGCCTCTATATAATTATATACAGAATATTGTCAATTGCAGACGATTAATATAAAATTGGAAAATGTATAGAAAGCTGTCGAAAGCTTTCGAAATATTTTCATTTCATGTTAAAAGTTTGATTACCATGATCCTGAAACTGATCACTCTAAGTTATATTTACACCATTACCGTGTCGTTGTGATGCCAACGATAGCAACGAAATGGTAGAAATTTGTATTTTGAGAACGTATTCCTGTATTCAAAATTAACTAAAAAAAAACAAACTTATTTTCAGATATATTTGATTTATTTTTCAATGTAGATTTAAGGAATGCACGGGTATGCCTACCAGGAGAGTTGTCATGGCAACAAAAAGAAGTAGAACTAGTCATGCTTAATATCAGATTATACAGAAAATTATGAATATGAGCACTTTAGAATGGTGACGATGAGCCGTGTACTATAATTTATTTAAGAAACGGGGGGGGGGGGGGGGGCCTTATGGCGAAACAGACTTCATGTAATGCTGGAAACGCCACGATGCGATTGAACGACGTATCATGTATGTTGCCATGGTAATGGTTAAATTGATACAGTGACGGACTATGTTTGCTCTTAACAAATTATATGTCTACCTAAAACAATTATCTCTTAATTTGGTATAGGCGTTCACATATACTATTATCCAGTGGCGGATCCAGGGGGGGGGGGGGGGCCCGGGGGGCCCGGCCCCCCCCCCCTTGAGAAAAAAATCATGTAAAATCACGTGATTTTTACCTTTTTTGGGGGTTGGGCCCCCCCCCCTGGCGCTCAAGGGGGGGGGGTGCAAATCGAATTTTTTTTTTGAGGATAAAAAAAAAAAAAAATGTGCTCATTACCCCCCCCCCCCCCCCCCCCCCCCCCCCCCTGAGCGACTTTTCGGCCGGCGCGATTTTCAAATTTTCGGGAGCAAAAAAAAAAAAAGTTGGGCCCCCTCCCCTAAGAAATCCTGGATCCGCGCCTGCTATTATCTGCAAAGGTAATGGAAGATTTAATTGCCTCTCGAGTCCCAGCCAGGAAATGAGCACTCATCGTCCATTTTATATTTATTTACAAAAGGAAACACGATGAGTTTTAAACGGAAATTAATCCTCCCGGATCCATTAAGTTGGATTTTTTTCTTCAATTAAAATCTTTATTCAAGTTTTATAAATTTTTTTTTTACAGTGACCATATGCAAGATAATGGTTAGGACGCCTAGAAAGCAGAATTATGCTTGTTATCGGGGCCCTGTAGAAAAACAAGAACAAAAAATGAACGTAAATAACAATTAAAAAAACTTGCATAAGACAAACACGCACATACACATAAACACACACATACACACCCTCATATTGCATCAAAGAAAGAGTATGATTAAGGAGAGAAAAATATGATAAGCGAAATAAAAAGAAGAAAGGGAAAAGAAGTACTTACTCAGCCACCTTCTTTGAAAAATACCTTTTTTGTACATCGATTTAAATCTGGTAAATTTAAAACTGTACCTAAGGTCATGATTCTTTGAATGTACTTTGCAGGGAAAATGGCGCTACTTTCGAAGGTTTCCTTTGATCTTGTTATGGTGACCATGGTGACTGTTATCCTAGCTGGCCAAGGCGTTACGAAAGCACAAGGTGTGTATATTCTATATTTATCAGATGTAAAATAAACAAAAGTATTTTTGTTTGTAGCAAGTATTTAGAATAGAAGCCATATCATAGAGATGTGTAAGGCAAGTGATCTAGTTATCTCGAAAAAGAAGAAAAAAAAGGCGAAGAAGAAGAAGAAGAAGAAGAAGAAGAAGAAGAAGAAGAAGAAAAAGAAGAAGAAGAAGAAGAAGAAGAAGAGAAGAAGAAGAGAGAAGTAAAGAAGAAGAAAAAGAAAAGAAGAAGAAGAAGAAAAAGGGGAAGAGAAGATGTAGAAGAAGAGAAGGAGGAGGAAGAGCAGGAGAAGAAGAAGAAAATTTAAAATCACGTTGCATTAAAAAAGTGAATAATACATTTTTAGAATAATTTTCCAACAGCTCAGGTAATGATTTGAAAATAAAATATTTATCACTACGTATTTATTGAATAGAATTTTTTACCTCATTGTCTTATTCAACTTATTCTGAAAATTCTCTTTGTAATACTTTTACCTCCCTGCCCTCCCCCCCCCCCCCCCGATCTCTTCAAAATATACTCGCCTTTCCACTCTCTCCACCCCATTTTCTCTCCTACTCTACTCGATCTCTCTAAATATTTTGCCCTAACTCTCTCGCTCCCCTCTCTCTTTTTCTCCTTTTTTTTGTTCCCGTCTCTTTCTCTCTCTCCTCCTTTCTTTCGCTCTCTCTCTCTCTCTCCTCCCTCTTTCTCTCACTTCTCCCCATCCTCCCATTTTTTCTCTCCCTCTCTCTTTTTATTCTCTTTTTAGGTACCAATGAAAGCAGCCTCAGTGCAGAAGGTCGGTTGATCAGAGACCTGATTGACACGGGCTACGACCCTAGAGAGAGACCGTTACGTAACAATCGCGATATAGTCTATGTTGATGTGCTATTCGTCTTGTTCGCTTTGTTTGAGCTGGTAATTGATTAATAAGTATTTATTTATTTAATTAATTCACCTATTTACTTGTTCATCTATCAATGACTTATCGGTTGTATGATTGGTTAAGCTATTCTTAAACTCTTTATTTGTATTTCATATGGGATAGTTATACCAAAGGCTTCATGATTATGTAAATGTCTTAAGGGCAAAACGAATCAAGCTAGACTGTGTTATAAGAGTTCTTATGAAGCTCATGAAGACATAAAATGGCTGGTTTACAAAGCTTTTAGCACAAGATGCTTTTACTATCGTTTTGTGACGATCGGAACGTGCGGCAAACAGGTGACTGTGTTAATACGCACTTTTGGTAAATGGAGGGTTAATTAAAATAATGAACGGATGAATTGCTTGGTTTGTAAATTGATTCATGTTGTAACTTCGTGAGAACACTGAAATTTTAACGAATCATTAATAATAAAGCTAGATTGGCTTGTTCAGACATGCTTAATTAACGTGTATTCACCTTTCTTCTCGGGCTCCTTAGTATGCCCACATAGCTTATCAGAAACACCATTGCAATGGTTTGATTTGCTGATAGACTAACAAGTCAGTAGCCCAATGACGACTGTGGGAAGACTAAAAATAATCATTTTTTAAAAATGTTAATGCAATTAGCATTTAATTCCGAAAGTGATATTTCTATTTTTTATTTATATTTTGCTAGGATGACCGTCGGCAAGTTGTCAGTGGTTCGGCTTGGGTAGAATTGGTAAGCAACGTATATTTTTTTCTGGCTTCCATAGAGAATGTACAGCAGTGTCAACTACTATTTTACACTATTTAACTATTTTACTTAACCCATTGCCTACTGGAACCAGGTGGCCCCTGTATTAAGCCTATGGCAATGAGAGAATTCAGTAGCCAACGGGTTAATTATTGTTCAGGTTCATGAACTCCCCCGACGATTTGATGAGATCTACCTAGGCACCATCATAATCTGTTATAGTTTATTGGTTCCGTAAAGTATAATTTCTATTGTTAATAAAGGATGATACTATTTGTTAACTTTGTTTAATTTTAATAATACTAATACTAATACTATTTCGTTCTGGTATAGCGCATTATTACAACGTCCTTATATGCGCTTCCAAAGAGCTTTGGGAATTATTACCCTAGGTTCAATAGCTTTAGCTCCAGCGGCCGTTATCAGCGCAAAGTGTATATATTTCAAGGAATAATCCTACAAGGTATACTCTTTTAGTACCTCACCTGGATAGAGTGACAAATGTAGACTAGCGTCTTGCCAAAGGACGCTAGTTTTGTGATAGGGGTTCGAACCCCTTACCTTGAGGTTAACAGTCTGGAGACTTATTCACTGGACCACAACACATCTATGCTTTGTTTAGACTTATTCTATAATTTGTCACTTATAGATGTGGAAGGATCCACGCCTGTCATGGAATGAGAGCGAGTATGACGGGATTCAGTATCTTAACCTCGACCCGGAAACTATTTGGATGCCACGGGTCATCATGCAGAATTCGTAAGTGTGGACTCCTCAAAACGATCACATTATCACATTAAAATTAGCTCTACGCCTATGGAAACTATATTCGGATTATGTCATTGTAATGTTCGGCATACTTCAAAAGGCGAAGCACAAGCCTACGCCTATATGTAGGTTCTTTTGCCTTAATAAGTATGTTGATTTTCTGAAACGTCTGTTCGATCTTTTTTTCATAAACAGCCTATATTCCTTAAGTATTTCAACAATTTTCATTAGAATGGCCACAACCAAAAGGAACTTCAACTTTATTTGAATATATCCCTTTGAAATAACTAAATTTGACCTATGACTAATATTTATCTCTGTCACATGGAAGACGCTCCATATAGATATAATGATCACACAACATGTTTTCATAATAAAGTATGTTTATATAGTTAGTGGCCTAAAATGATGCACAGTCAAACCTGTCTATAGTGACCGTCCGAGGGAAACACAAAAGGTGGTCTTTGTAGACAGGTTCCTTTAGTACACGTTTCCATGAGAAACCATTTCAAAGGAAATAAAAAATTTGGCCTTTGTAGACAGGTGGTCACTCACGCAGGTTCGACTGTACATTATAATAATTATATTAATGTCCCCTACCCGACAAGACACCGTATCGTACTACATCATATTTTTATTTTGAACCCATGCAGTGCCATGGAATCGGTGGAAGACCCGTTTGCCATGCATCGCAGCTACGCCATCATATTCTCTGACGGTTACATCCGGGTCACCGTACCAGCCCGTTTCGTCACATTCTGCCTCACCAACGTGGTCAACTTCCCCTTCGACAACCAGACCTGCACGGTGACCGTCAGCAGCCCGAGCATGCCCGGTGCTTCCTTCACGCCTCGGAACCTGGCGTCGAAGATGGGCAACGTTCCGAGCAACCAGTGGGAGGTGGGGTTAGGCGACGTGTACGAGACGGTCCACATGGACCCCAGAATCAACATGAACTACTCCAAGATTCACTTTGAGATCACGCTGACACGGAAGTCGTATTACTTCGTCATTAACCTCGTGTTGCCGTCGTCCCTGATCAATGCAATGTCGCTAGTTGCGTTCTGGGTTCCCCTGGACTCGGGGGAAAACTCTCGACAGCAGTGTCGCTTCTCCTCGGCGTGGTCGTCTTCCAGATTGTCGTCACAGACATGCTTCCTGTCAGTGATGGCGACATGCCCTTGCTCGCCCGCTACATTTTCGTCAACTTTCTTGTGTCATGCGGATGCCTCCTCAGTTGCATAATAAACTTCAACATCTACAAAAGCGCGCGAAAGATACGCGGCCGTTTCTGGCGCGCTTTCTGGTTTGGTTTCCTGGCAAAGA
Organism: Strongylocentrotus purpuratus; assembly: GCF_000002235.5. Taxonomy (NCBI): domain Eukaryota; kingdom Metazoa; phylum Echinodermata; class Echinoidea; order Camarodonta; family Strongylocentrotidae; genus Strongylocentrotus; species Strongylocentrotus purpuratus. The sequence continues at coordinate 717,605 of NW_022145551.1, forward strand.
TCGTCTGCGTACGAAACGACTTCGGCAAAAAAGAAAAAGAAACTGTTGCGAATAGTCAACCAAAACTTGGGGAAATCGGCTCGGGGCAATTGATTTGGCGATACAGACATGGGAGGCAAATACCAAACGGTAGTATCCATAGCAACCGGTCCAGCCCTCCTCCAAGTAGACCATCATCCATTGATGGAGACAGGCATCCCTCTACAAACGGCGTTTCGTCAGGCGCAGGAAAGCAGCAAGAAAAGGATAATGTAAAGGAGGTTTGTACATTTTATTACTTGATTGATTGTTTTAATTACTCACCTTTATTGAAAGTGTGTAAATGATCCTCATGTTTATATTATACTTACTTTAAGAACTATTCCCACTATATTAATACCAAAAAAAAAGAGAAAGGAAAAGAAAGAAAAGGCGATTTACACTCTATTTCCGTGGACGTACTATGGTTCACATTGTTCAATCGGGAGGGGTCTTTTCAATACAAAAGACGTCGGTAGACATTCAGTTTTGTGGATTTTCTTTTTTAATCACAGACTTTTTTCTTTTTCTCCTTTACAATTATTCAAGTAAGGACAAAAAATGACAGAAATTATCATTATACTTGGTATAACACTGTCAAAGAGAAAAGGGAGTGGGGCTCAATTAAAAAAAAGGTTAATTCGGCAGGTCACAAATCAATATTCACTTAATTTTTAAGCAATCCTAAATCCAGAATATCATTTGGTTTTTAGTAAATTATTGTTACTTTAACTTGGTGCTGCCTGTACTTCATTTAAACACATGCAATCAACATATCTTTGAACCGTTGCCCGAGTACGCTTAATATTCCTTTTTTTATAATCATTTTACAGGAAAGGACGGAAATGGAGGTCGTTGCGGAGATCGTCAACCGCCTCATCTTCATCATGTTCTTAATCCTGTATTTAAGTTTTCTTATATATTGGTTTGTGATGCAGAATTTCCCCTCGTCGCCTATTTGGACTTGAACACAAAACGTTTATGTTATCGGTCACAGCTGCAGCTGCAGCACCGTCGTGTCAGTAATTTGTTGTCAACAAACTAAAGTACGTAGATTTGATGTGATATTATGAACTAAAATTTTGATTGGAGTTGGAAACACTGACAGTCATGACAATGTGTTTTTCACACCTATGCTGCATGGGTAATGTGGAAATGCAGTAACAATCATGGCGTGAAATAGTAACATGCTATTTTAATTATGTTTTAAAAAATCAGGAGGTTTGTGTATATAGTAGAAGTAGAATGAATATAATAATAATGATAATGATAATGATAATAATAATAATTCATGTAACGAGAAGAATAAAAAGAAGGAGGATGAAGAGAAGAAGACGAAGAAGAAGAAGAAGAAGAAGGAGAAGAAGAAGAAGAAGAAGAAGAAGAAGAAGAGAAAGATATAAAGAGAGGGGGAGGATACTAGAGAGAGGTAGAGAAGGGAAGATGAAACAGAGATGAGAGATCGAGAGCAGAGAGAGAGAGAGAGAGACATAATATCTTGAGTGAGGGGGAATATCAGGTGACGAATTGAAGAAAAGTAGATGCGATTGAGCGATAAGGTCATGGTTAATTTGAAATAAGATAATGTTAAATTATCATCCTTTATAATATCTCTCCAACAACCCCATTTTCTATATCCCCTTACTCTCACTATCAGTATATAATATGGCCCTCGATTACAATCTGTTACCTGAACTTTACCGTTGAGATACATTAAGATGTACCAAAAGGTAGTCTCAGCGATTATTGTGATCTTGCTTTCTCCCTTTTCCAATCGGTTTGTTGTTTATTAACACTTCTCTAGCTCTCTACAGGACAAGTGATATACATGTTTGATACCATAGGCATAGCTATGATTATGTCATTATCTTTTATAATATTGTTATGAACATTATGCCCAATCTTTGGATATAGATGAATACTATGTTTACGTTAAGTGTTATATGTATATAAGTAATCGTTCCAATACATTTTGGTTTTTGTTGTATCAGCGCTTTGATCAGTTTTGTTGTACAAGCGCTTAATATAAGAAGTTATTATTATGTTTACTGTTGTCATCATATACATATACATCATCACCACCACCACCACCACCATCACTATCATCATCACCATCATATCATCATCACCATCAATATCATCATCACCACTACCATCACCGCCACCACCATCATCCATGCCATCATCAACCCAACCAGTACTTCATCATCAACGCCACCGTCACCATCAACATCATCATCATCCTCATCACCACCATCATCAACGCCACTATCGACACCATTTTCATTCATCGTCACCATCGGTCTCTTCCTTACATGGTGCCTACTCATTCCTGTCTTTCGTTTTACCCATCTTTTCTTCTTTTTTCCTTCCTTCCCTCTCTGTCTATCTCCCTCGATCACTCAATCTCTCCTCATCTCTTACACTGTCTAGTTTCGCCTTGTGGATTATCAATAATAACTATTCGATTCACGTGTAAAATGTTCTATCACGGCTACTAAAGTTACCTCTTTATTCACCCTGTTTGTATCAAAATAAACATATACTGGTGCAATATATACATACAAAAAATCTTGTAAAAAAGTATGTTAACCTATGTTATACAATCTTAAGAAATATACATGACGAAGAAATACGTAAAAATTAATTATAACCGCTGGATATTATTGAAATAAAAAACAAACGCATCTAAAATTTCGAATGAAATTATCACTATTCATTGGTAGTTATTCTACATCATTATTGCTTGCTTTTACTCGCTGCACAACACTTTTACTTTTTTGTCGACGATAATACAGAATGGGGATGAGCCGACCACATTCGGATTTTTAAAATGTAGCGGTTGTTTTTCAAGTAGCCCCTGTCTATCATATATGTATGTATCCTTGTGTACATTATTTCTACCATTTAAATCTAACTTTTTGTATATTTATTTGTATTTGAAATCTAACAACAAGTTTTGGTTGCAATAAAGAAACGAAATATGCATTAGAACGCACACAATGTCGCCAGCTGTAGGTTATTTGTCATAATTTTTTTTATCACCTACTTCAGTCGAATATTGTGGCCTTTCCTTCCGAAATGTGCCGACAAAATCTTCTATATTTATAGGGGCACTTTCAACTACCCCCACCGGCCCCACTCGAAAGATATAACTATCAATATATTAATTATGATCTCCGACTGATTCTAACGTTACCGTTATCATTTTTAGGTTTGACTATATACTGCGATACTCTTTTTGGCTGTACATAATGAGATCTCTATTGTACTGTATAATTTCCTGACTTGCTCTTTATTTTAGACAAATTATAATCAAGATACCAGAATAAAGATTGTAAATGATGAAGGCTTCATCATATATTACAATACAAGGCCTTTATGGGTAGATATGATGGCATTATCGGCACACGTGATTGAAATTCACAATCTAGAACTATATCACCTCTTGAATTAAAGCCTGTCTGCACTAGTTTGGCCAGGAGGAATTAAACCTCCCTGCGTGGTCTCTGGCAGGTGGTTATCTCATCAAATAAGCTCTCAATTAACATGGTTGGGAAATGTTGGCTATAAACAGGGCGTAGGCAGTGCGGTCCTGCTTAAGGGAAACCTTACCCCAAAGAATTATGCTGAAATATGAGATGTATTCCTTTCTTTTGATGCCCAATATTCCTTACAAAAGTGTGCAAGAGATATAAATGAAAAACATCTTGACATGATGTAATGCCTTTTAGCATGACATGGGCGCAGCCATTTTCTTGATAATGTGTTACATGATAAACGTAACGTAAATATAGTACGTCACGTTATCAAGAAAATGGCGTTGCCCATGACGTGCTGAGAACTGTTCATTATGCTAAGGATATCTTGCCTCTCCCATACACTTTAATTGGTGGGGAACTGTGTAGACTAATGGGCAAGAATATAACACCCATACCAGAATAACTAGTTATTCCTTGGGGTGGGGTTTCCTGTAAAAATATCCCTTCCACAGTATGTCCAAACTTCCAGATTTATACATATTTTCCACAACAGCTCCTACCAGTGGCGGATCCAGGGGGGGGGGGGGGGGCCCCCGGGGGGCCCGGCCCCCCCCCCCCTTGAGAAAAAAATCATGTAAAATCACGTGATTTTGTACGATTTTTGGGGGTTGGGCCCCCCCACCCTGGCGCTCAAGGGGGGGGGGGGGGTGCAAATTGAAATTTTTTTGAGGATCAAAAAAAAAAAATGTGCTCACTACCCCCCCCCCCCCCCCCCCCCCCCCCCCCCCACTGAGCGAATTTTAGGCCGGCGCGTTTTCAAATTTTCGGGAGCAAAAAAAAAAAAAAAAAAAATTGTGCTCTGTACCCCCCCCCCCCCCCCCCCCCCCCCCCCCCCCCCCCCCCCCACTGAGCGACTTTTCGGCCGGCGCGATTTTCAAATTTTCGGGAGCAAAAAAGAAAAAAAGTTGGGCCCCCTCCCCTAAGAAATCCTGGATCCGCGCCTGGCTCCTACCCCTCCGGCTGAATGTCACTATTTTGGATACGCCTTTGATTTTCTGCTCTCAGTGGGAGGTTTCTTCGACAGTCTTGGGTTTTCTAGACTTCTTCTTTGGACGATAAGGGAAGTTCTGCTCGTATTTCTTTAGACGGTATTCGTAGTAGATAATGCCAGCCCCGACGAGCGCCATGAGACCGCCTAGAAAGCAGGCCCAGAGCGCCGCCCTCTCGTCATTAGAGAGGTAACGAAAATCTGCAAGGAAGAAAGATACAGTTATCAACACAATTATTCATACCTTACCAAGTTTTGTTAAAAAGATTACGTGAAAATTGATTCGTCTCGATTTATGTTTCTTGATGATGTGACATTGATATTACCTTAAAGACCGTCACCACTACTGGGCCAGAAGGGATTAGACCACACAGAGAGCCATCGAGGTCACTGTGACAGGTGGCTATCTCATTAACTCAGCTCTCATTTAACATAAGAAAAAGAGGATCATGGGGGACCAACAGGCACCGATTGGGGAAGTTTTCTATATAGAGGGATCAAGTAGCTACAAGTATGGCAGTGTGCCTTTAAAGTATTCAACAAAGGCCATCCTTCAAGCAGTCCATCTTTCATTCTCGATTTATGAAAAGCACAACAAAAACACATCCAATTTACAAGGGGCATAAATAATTTCGTTGGTAACTGTAGATAGAAAGATACTAATAGATGAACTTGGAAAACATAATAAGATTAGAACTCGTTGAATCAGTTTTCCCGACTCTCCCACGTAGGGACAACTTTCTACATTTACAAAACAACCGATCAAAGGTTTCATGTTATTCCGACCCAAAATAACAGTCAGGAGAGTGTCGCTTCACTATCTTATAAAAGAGCCTCCATAGTCTGTGAGGTAGAGTGGTCTTGTGGACTATAGCAATCGCATATTAGTGGGAGGAAAATGGTTTCGATACCCATGCAGCTAATGCGCTCTCTCATTTATTTCAAAGTAACGTGCCAACGTGGATCTGAGACCATACTCCCCCTTTTCCCTCCAAAAAACTAAACAAAATATAACTTTAAAATATCAACTAAATTTATGAAGAGTATGAACCACCTATTTTTCATATCAAGAATATTTTTGTTTTGAAAGTTAAAGGCGTATCTACTAAATGGAATGGATGTCATTTGCACCAAACAACAACAATAACAATCACAACAACAATAGCATTGCTACTTACTGAGGACCTGAGCACCTGTGTTTGGTCCGATGACTACTGTGTCATTCATTGACTCTGTTGTCTGCGATAACGCTTTTTCCACCAGGAGAGCAAGGGAAGATAGCAGGGTAGCTGTAACGACTTGTAGTATTGACGCCATCGTGATCTAACGTGTGAGAAATGAAAACAAAATGGAAAGCAAACATTGATTATAATGGGGGAAATAGATATAAAAGAGAATGCAGGTGAATCATTTTATTTAAAAGTTTATATATCGAGAAATGGAAACTAAGAGTCAAAATTGAATAATCACAATATACACCGATAGTTTTGTCAGTCACCATTACTGGAGGCCATCAAGTAGGCCTATGCTAATTAATAGTCAATATCCCCGCTTTAGTTCAAGAACGGCCATGCATCTGTAAGATTACATACGACATCAGATTATCTCTCGTTAGGCTCTTAGATGCCCCCTGGTTATGGAACCCCAGTCGGTCTATAACGCTAAAGATATCACAATTTGGGGCGTTTCCGCGCTGGAGCTATATTAGTTGGCGTACACCTCGCCAAGTATTGTCCGCCATTATAATAATTCGCTTCCAAATCTACGATGGTGTCTACCACCTATACCTGTCCAAGCTAATGTCATAGTTAGAAAACGGTACCCCTTGAATCGTGCATGATAAATGATGTGTTATTTGATGAACAGTGATACCTTGCAATAGTGGACAACTTTTGGCAAGTGCATAGAATGTATAGAATGCAACTAGATATTCATCATTCTGCATTATAGAAGACAGAAAATGAAGTATAATTTGAAATGCACCGGTCTATCGTTAAAAGTCCAAAAGTGAGTGCAATTAAGAGTACTGTGGTATATGGTCGCAAACATTATGTTTTAACGTGTACACCATGTATAATTATGTACAGTATATGCATGTACAAATGCTTTAGCTAACAAGGTATATTAAGTGTAGACTTCTTTCAGTTGGTTTAGCGGTTCGTTCACATGGTCAGCTATGTGTCACGCAGGCATACATAAACTGACTCGGTTCGAAACTTGGTCAGGTTTTTCGGATGGTGACGTTAAAGGTCGGTCCCCAGACGTAAATAATCATATATGATTGATACACATCTGTGAAGAAAAAAAACAATTACACACACAACGGTACTTTAGATGTATGTCAGTATTAATCTTCATGACGACAAGAGTCGATGGTTAAACTAACGGGATTCGAGACATTTGAAATTCCCAATATTGGCTAGATATCACACATTGTGTTTTGTACTGTTTTAGAGATCTATACACTCTTATTTCCACGGAGTCAAATTTCACTCTGAATGGCGTCAGCTGGGAGTCAACTCTATTCCGAGTTAAAGTGACACGGAAAAGGAGTCATCTTGACTCTGAATTGAGTCAATTCTCAGCTGATGCCACACAATCCGAGTCAAATTGATTCGGAATCCGTGTCACTTTAACTAGGAATAGAGTTGACTCCCAGCTGACGCCATTTAGAGTCAAATTTGACTCGTGCATGATAAATGATGTGTTATTTGATGAACAGTGATACCTTGCAATAGTGGACAACCGAAATAACACCGAAGTATAGTAGGTTTAAACTACAAGAACCATCCATTGCAATCCCAGGCTACAACCTTATCACCAATCTAGAGTCAGAGGAAACTAGAGGAGTTGCGGTGTACGTCAAATGCAACCTTAACTTTACTGACATTGAGTTCCATACAGACTTCAAGGAAATAATTGGTTGTCACATTAAACTTGGAGATAATAACTGTTTGAGTATCGCATGTGTTTACCGAAGCCCATCCAGTACACAAGTAAACAATGATCACCTTATACAGGTACTCAGAAAATTGGTAACAATTTCACCCGCTCGCACCACCTTAATCATCGCAGGCGATTTCAACTACCCTAACATTGACTGGAGGGATTGTCATGTAAGGAATCGGCACAACCATACAGCCAGCTCCTTTCTTGACTGCCTACAAGACTTGTACTTACATCAAATGGTGGAAGAACCAACTAGATACAGGGCTGCCCAAAATCGTAATATCCTGGATCTTGTCATAACCAACAAACCTGAACTGATAACAGGTGTGATCTGTGATCCACCATTAGGACGCAGTGATCACTGTTGTTTGTACTTTGATGTTATCTCAGAAAAGTCTGCAAGATGTCTGTCACAGCCAACTCAACTTCAGTTCAACAAAGGAAATTACGTTGATATGAGAACTATGATGTCAAACAATGACTGGATCAACACTCTCGCGAATAAGGACTGTGACGAATCATGGAAAATTTTCTCTACTTATCTAAAGAACAGTATGGTAGAGTGTATTCCAGTGTCAAGACCCACAAGTCGGAGGAAGAAGAGACAGGTTTACACAACCAGAGAATCGATTGCCTTGAGCAAGAAGAAACACAGGGCTTGGAAGCGATATAAAGTGACACTCAATCAAAATGACTACAGATACTATAGAGATGTCAGCAACTCTCTACGGAGCTTGACAAGAACTCTCAGTATAAACTTTGAAAAGGACATCACTCACAGCATCAAGCAGAATCCCAAAGACTTCTGGCGTTATGTCAACTCCAGAATCAAGGCAAGGAGAGGGATAGACGAACTTGTGTTAGAGAACGGTGAGCAAGTAACTGCAAGCAATGACATTGCTGAGACCTTCAATGCCACTTTTTCAAGAGTCTTTACCAAAGAAGACGTGATTAATATGCCTGCACCAGAGTGGCAATACAATGGACCATGCTTATCAACGGTGGAAATCACGCAAGAAATAGTGGAAAAGCAGCTAAAGAAACTTGATGTAAACAAATCTGCTGGTCCTGATGGATTCCACCCTAGAGTGCTGAAGGAATTATCAAAAGAGATAAGTTGCCCACTGGCAATTATTTTCCAAAGGTCCCTAAGTGAAGGATTCCTGCCAATGGACTGGAAGACGGGAAACGTGATTCCTATCCACAAGAAAGGCAACAGACAACTTGCTAGTAACTATAGACCAATAAGTTTAACCTCTACTATTGGCAAGGTTATGGAGTCCATTATAAGGAATGAAGTAATGGACCACCTGATCGACAATGACATTCTACATGATGCCCAACATGGCTTCACTCCCGGCCGGTCATGCTGCACACAACTCATGAAACAAATGGAAGACTGGACTAGACTACTAGACCTAGGGAAACCCATAGATGTGTGTTACCTAGATGTGAGTAAGGCCTTTGATACTGTGCCTCACCAACGGCTCCTGAAGAAAGTCCAAGCCTACGGCATCGAGCACCAGGTTCTCAAGTGGATCGAAGCCTTTTTGATAGGACGAGTTCAAAGGGTTGCAATTGGAGGGGACTTCTCAGAGTGGACTACAGTGATCAGTGGCGTGCCTCAAGGTAGCGTCCTCGGGCCCCAACTCTTTGTCCTCTATGTAAATGACTTGCCCTGCAAGATTAGTAACGGCATTCAAATCTATGCTGATGATACCAAGATATATGGAGAAGTTAGTACATCAACCCAACGAGACTCAATACAGGAGGATTTGAACAAAGCAGCTTCCTGGGCCAAATCGTGGCAACTCACCTTCAACTCAGCAAAAACCAAAGTTATGCACATTGGAAAGGGTAACACCAAGTCATTGTACCGCATAAACAACCAAATAATTCAAGAAACTGTTGCAGAAAAGGATTTGGGTGTCATGGTAGATGATGAGCTGACTTTTCATACACATATTGACACTGCAGTTAAAAGAGCCAATCAGACGTTAGGACTTATAAAGAGAACTTTCACAAGAATATCAAGAGACACAATGCCAATCCTGTTCACGACCATTGTTCGCCCTCTTCTTGAATATGGGAATGTCATCTGGCATCCAATGTTTAAGGCTGAAGCAGTGAAAGTTGAGAAGGTGCAAAGAAGAGCAACAAAGTTAATTCCCGAGATCAGACACCTATCCTATCAAGACAGACTTAAGAACCTCAAAATGTATTCACTGCAATACAGAAGGATAAGAGGCGACATGATTGAGGTCTACAAGCTGATGAACGGACTCGTAAACTCCGATCCCGCAGCCTTCTTCACATCTGCACCTCATGAAGCTACAAGGGGACACCACCAGAAGCTGTATAAGCAAAGGAGCAACACAGTCCTAAGAAGAAACAGCTTCAGTCAGAGAGTAGTAGAATCCTGGAATAGTCTTCCTACATCTGTCATCTCCTCATCCTCAATCACTTCTTTCAAGATTAGATTGGACAAGCACTGGTCCTCTCAGCACCAAATGCTTCCATAAAATTTATTTGTGCGTCCACCCGCCATGCGAGCAAAAATAGTTAAGGTTCTTTTTCGAACGAAGCACCACCCAATGAAACGACCGGAAGTTTCAACAGGATCACCTCACACTTCCGTATACTGATGCTGATGCTGATGTACTCACCCTTTTCGTTCTCCCGTATACCGGTTTAATACTGAAGTAGATCTAGACGTATACCTCTGCCTCTCTTGTATGAGAATTATTATTAAAGAGTATGAGTACAAGAAGATAGACCTGGAAGCTCGACTGCTGTCTCAGCATTCTTCCAGTATTTGCGGTAAAGGTAAAGGTATATGTATTTCCTTGAGACACAGGTTTACACACAGTACACAAACAGCGCTCATACCACTGCAGACTGTATACACACATGTACATGTATTATACGCCACGGCGGTTATACTCCTAAACGCACTCAATCGCATCAAAGTGAATGGCGCCTTGAACAAAGGAGGGTGACGCACTGCCATTCGTTTATTGTTTGTTGGTCTGTTTTATCTATTTCAATACGGTTATAAAAAAAAACCCTGCTTTTGTGGCTGTTTTCAGCAAGTCCTTATACAAAAGAAGACAACACTACAAAAGTAACATATTAATAACAAAATAATTTCAAAGGATAAATATAAAGTTGCCCCCTGCAGCAGGTTTTGATGGACTGATTCGTCAGCTTAATTGGACCTATAGGTCCTTCAATCTTAGTGATGGAAGCATACCAACATTTTGTCCTTTTCTATCTTCTATGCATTTTCCAGTACAATTCTACCCCCCTTTCATCTTTTCTTCTATCATTCTCTATGGATGCATTTTAAAATATTTTTTATTTTTATTTTTTATAAATAAATCTTTTGCGTTACTCTTTCTTTAAAAAAATCTTTCTATCACCTTTCCTTCTATCACTCCTTCTCATTCTTTGCTTTTTATTGTTTGTTTTTCTTCACTTTTATCTCTTATTTACGATGTTCATATCGGTCCTAATTATGTTATTGTCTGTTTTACCATAGTTCTATAAAATCTCCTCAAGGGTTATGTTTCTTTAAGTTTTTCCCTTTAGGCCTATTAATCTTTCATTATATCTTTATTATCTTCTTTTATATTCTCTTTATAATTATCTTTCCGTATGCTATTCGTTGTTTCAAGTCTTTCATGATAGTACATGTAATTCTACACTTCTCTGTATCTCGTATAATATTACTACTTCTTTCACATTTTTTATCCTTTCCTAAGCATTTTCTTCTTGCTCTCTCTCTTCGCTCACGTTATTTGATCAATCGCCCTCATCTCAATTTATTTATTTAAATACGGTTATAAAAAAAACCCTGCTTTTGTGGCTGTTTTCAGCAAAAAGAAGACAACACTGCAAAAGTAACATATTAAAAAAAGAAAAAAAAAAAATTGGGGGGGGGGGGGGGGGGGGGGGTAACATCCCCCCTCCCCCTATCGGCGTACGCGCCTGCCTATATAGGCCTGCCATCAGCTAATTCATTATGTGTTAATATACACATAATACACAGCAGTGAGGGCATTAGTAAGAATTACCCACACAACGTACCTTTTGGAAAAGTCTAACACTTGTTAGACTTTTTCAAAGGTACCGAGTGTGGGTAATTATACTAATGCCCGAACAAAATGATGTGTATTATTTGTTTTATAAAATTATAACGTGGATCCTTGTTATTTGATCAATCGCCCTCATCTCAAACTCAAAGGTCCAAATTTACAAAGGAGGTTTAAATCTAACCCATGGTTTAAATTCTCGTTTACTAAGAGCAAATTGAGGCGTACCTTGCCTTGCGCGCGTCTAATATTAAACCTCTGACTTGTGTCGCGCTTATTTTGCGCTAATTTTAGCTAGATGTAGTAATGACCGGTCATTACCACTGGGTATTGACCGGTCATTACCCAAATTACGCGTTAGGCAAAATAAATGCCTGGTCACGTGTACACGCTTTCAACCAATCATTTGATTGGGATCTACGTCATCATCTTATAATTGCATTTAATTGACTCATGATAACTTTTCATGATTATACTATAATAGCAAATAGTCGTGAACTATTCCAAAAGTCATAACCAATATCCATCCCCTCGATTGCCTGTCATAACCATGCAGTTACAACAAACATGGGATTCTGTCTGTCTGGATGTATAGAAACAGTCATTAGCAGTGGAATCGGCCACTTCACCTAGTTGTAGCGGGGAGCGGGGATTCCCCATGGCCAACGCACTTATGACGCGGCGCTTATTGGATGCAAATCTATATGCCGTGTGTACGTTATAGCTACGTTTACGCTTGATGCTAGACCGAAAGCTTCATGCAGTCTCTGATATCGACGGTGGTTCCGCTGAGATTGCATCTGGCTCCACTGACCGCCTCTGGGGAATGTCAGTTTTATTAAAGAAATGACCCATATCAGACGGTTATTTCTGTCTAGCTTGATGCTTGCCCTTACTGCTGGTAAATCGATCTTTGGGCCGCTGAAGTTTGGCTGATGCGGTGTTTTTCTAGACTTGACCCACGACGTGGAAGAACGAATCCATTGAAGGTAATTGTATACATGTAGCATACGTATGTGTTTTGTCGCGTTGAAAAGAAAAGAGGGATAGATCTATATTTGACTTCGGACATTTCATTTGTTTTTGTCGGAGCACTTATACTACCAAACTAGCTGCACTGCTGAGCCGAGGCTAAGAATAAAGAGACCGTGGCGATCGATGCCAGGCCAATTAAGGGCAAAGCAATTAGTGAGCGATATCTGTGCGTTTTACAACTGGTTAAATTAAAGGCAGTTGTAGCATAAACTAGTAAGTATAGAATATACTGTACATTCAAGGAGAAGGACACACCCCATTGGCTTAGAGTTAGATTGTAACTTGAGGCTACATTTGTAAATCTGTGCAAATATCTGAACGTCAACATGTTTACATGTAGATAGGCTTGTAATTGTACTCACCCTTACCGAAAAGGCAGGCCTGCTTATAGCCTGCATCAAGCCTGCATAGCTGCTAAAAAGCAGGCTAATTCCTTAGCAAGCACTAGACCTGCAAAAACGCCGAAATATGCAAATTAGGCAGGCTTAATTTAGCCTGTACATTTTAAAAGCAGGCTTATTTTAGCCTGCAAAATCATATTAACCTGGCTCAATTAGCCTGCAAAATTGCCCTGCTTTTTTAGTATGCAAATTAACCTGCTTTGTTAGCCTGCAAAAATGCTGAAATATGTAAGTTAATTGCAGGTTAATTTTAGCATGCTAATCTAAAATGCAGGCTAACAAAAATGAAGATATTCGATTAATTGCCATCACTATCGGTACAAGACTTCTATTGGTATATCAACTCGGGTAGAGGAACAAGGGATAAATTGATACATCATAATCAATATTTGCAAGTGTCCACCAATAGGAATATTCTAACCTCAATTGCATTAGACTAACTCCATCACAAAGATCATTTGAAGTTAATACAAGATTGACTTTTGTAAAGGTACAGGCTCATACACCTATATATAGAAAACATACATGCTATTTGAATTGGTTAGTAATCGTATAATCAATATATCTATTGCTAAAACGTGAATGTAAGTGTGATCAGACAAATAATCTATTGGTCAATAATTTCCAAAGAAAAATACAATCACAAAATTGATATGTGCATTAATTGTCATAATTTGCTTAACAATTAATCATGATAAATGTATTTTTCTGTGAGACGTGTAAAGTAATAATGAATATTCATGAGATACGTATTGCAGGTTAATTTTAGCATGCTAATCGAAAAGGCAGGCTAACATAAATGAAAGTTTCTATTGGTTTCTATTGGTCCCATATTGGGTTCAATTAGTCTTATTGGTTTATATTGGTCCTATTGTTCCTATTGGTAGATCTATTGGTCTTATTGGTTTCAATTGGACCAATTGGCCCCATTTGACTCTAATCGGGATTTCAATTGGTTTCAATTGGACCAATTGGCCCCATTAGATATTTCAAATGGTTTCAATTGGACCAATCAGCCCCATAGACTTAAATGGGACTTCAATTGGACCAATCAGCCCCATAGACTGTAAGGTTTTCAATTGGGTTCAAATATATCTTTTCTTCATATAAGTTGCAATTTAATCCAATTACGATATTTAATAAACACAAGACTATATCAATGTTATAACTATGGCCTAAAAACATTGCTCTCTCTTTAGGCTCCATCATATTTCTTCCTTTATTTAACTTAGTCTTATGTATTATTCTGTTCGTTTGTATAAATGCATCCCCCCAAAAAAATGATTACAAAAAATGTAACATGCCAAATGTAATGAAATAAACATGTGAAATATGAAAATAAAATGAAATTGAAACTGAATTGGACCAATTGAAGTCCAAAATAGGGCCAATTGGTCCAATTGAAACCAATTGAGTTCCCATTAAAGTCTAATAGGGCCTAGGCCAATTGGTCCAATAGGGCCAATCTGGACCACTTGAAACCAACTGAAGTCCTATTAAAGTCCCATTGAGACCAATTAAAACCAACTGAAAAAATGAAAATTAAATTGGTGTTCAATTGGTTTCAATTGGGATTTTTGTCTGGGGATGCCTCCCCAAGCGCTCGAAACCTCGTTTGCTCGGCTTTCTATGAACCTATTTTTGTTTCAAGTCTCGAATCACCCCTGATATATAACATTAAACGTGCATGTGAAAAATAACCTGTAAAAAGCAATAACAGGTTAAACCTGCTCAGAGGACATTTCTCCAGATTGCAGGTTTAACAAATTATGATAGAAATTTACATGCTAAAGATTAAACTGCATCTCATCTGGCATGCTAAAGATTTAACCTGCTAAAACTGTATTTTGCAAAATGCATGCTAATTTTAAACTGCAGGCTGAGATTTAGCCTGCTAAAAACTGTTAGACTGTGTTTTGCAAAATGCATGCTAATAACAGGCTAAAATTTAACCTGCTAAAACATGTAAGACTGATTTTGCAAAATGCAGGCTAAAATTTAACCTGCTAAAACATGTAAGACTGATTTTGCAAAATACAGGCTAAAATTTAACATGCAATAGAATAATTAGCATGTATTTAAGAATGCAGGCCAGACGCAGGTTCAAAGCAGGCTAAATAAGCCTGCGTTTTCGGTAAGGGCAGCTGTTGTAACAATTAAGACACATCTACCTCTGACTTAGCCTTTTGACAAGGCCTCGTTGACTCTGGCTAAGCGGCTGAGATGAGTCTAGATACCCGGAGTGAACGCGTGACCGAATGACGAATGTCATATGAGGCCTTTTGGAAAGTGGGTTTCACTGCTTCGCATGAATTATTCATAGATAAATATTAGTAGGCTTATGCCAATACGCCTACTTTGGATTCATTGACCAATCAGAACGGCGATCTCCCAGTTGGCTTCGTTCGTGATTCGTTCCATGTAGAGGTCAGTGGTCAGTGGTCTTAGCACGTACGTATAGTAGGCATGTAGGTCCATGTTCGCACTACGTAGAGTTTACTGTGTGTGTGTGTGTGTGTGCGATGGATACTATATGCTGACGTCGTGCTAGGATACGTTCGCTGATTGGACACTACGTTTTCTGAAGCGAGTTCCAGTCGGAAACAAGGGTTAACATAAGAAATCCAAACCAGATTGATAAAGGCCACAGGTCTGGACAATTCGCACTGGCGTTCATTCAGGTTTTCGCGATTAGTCTCTTTTTAGTCGCTCGGCGTCTACCAGGTACACCTGTATGTGGCCTTGTTTAAAGGCTACCTCTGACTCGACTCTGAGTCTGAAGAGTCATGATGTAAAATAAAGCAGATAGAACATGCTAATTAATTGGCATTCCTATCGGAAGTTGGATATTTGTGGAAGTCTTTATGTTATGATGTTTAAGTTTAAGGCAAATTTATATTCTGCTTTCAATTAAGTGTTAAGGATCGAGGTTATATTTGATGTTCTTTCACTTGGAAAATTCCTTTTTCGTAGTATAATGTATCCTGCATAGCTGAATCAGGTGTTTATTTCAGTTATACGCTAGATTGCGTAATGACATTGGTTTTTATACAATGTATAATTATGAACAAATACATGCATATTGAATATGTGAACAATGTCACTGAACTGTTTGAATCTGTAATGTAATTGATTTATCACTGCCTTTTTTCTGTATCTTTACAGGGTTTTTTGTTTACGACACGGAATAAACCTTGTAGACCTTAATCTGCTGTCTACGTCTCATCATTGATACTATCCGGCCCCTAGCAAGGTCCAACCCCCACCCACGACACCAAGATGAGAGCAGATGAGCATATGGGCAAATTAAGAATTTTTTTATGTGACTATATGGTTCTCTTGTTAATTCACAATTTTTAGACGTTGATTAATTTGCCTCATCTTTGAAGGAACATTGCCAATACTCGATAGTATTCTCAAAGCTGAGTGCAGATCGATGGCCAGATGAGAAACGAACAAAAGGAAATAGATGTATGATGTAGCTCAGAATGTCCATGTCATGATGATTACGATTAGAATCTACGTCAATTTAGACTTTACAGAGAGATGAAGCAGAATTAAATAAGAGTTAAGGAGTGGGAGACACCATGGAGGATAATTGTATCGTGATTTATGATAGTGAGGATGAGGGATCCCCTTTAACTGAATCCAAAAGGGACAGCGTATCCTCAGACACTGGCTGTGTCGACCCTCAAGATATTCCCTCAAACTCGGCCAAGGATTTGCAGGATAATGCCTCAAACTCTGATTCAGATTTACCAGATATTTGGGGCAGTGACAACGAAAGCCATAAGGATGATGATGTCGGCAGAGATTTGCCATCCACAAGCACTGGGAGGGTCACAGCGTCACGATGTGGGAAAAGGCATATTGCAATAAAGCAGGAATATACCTCACTGCCACCAGCGGGGAAAGGTAGTGCAGTTGATTCTGAGTCTGAAGTTGAGGAAGAGGAACAATTCGGTGGTATTGGAGAGAACAGTTCTGATGGTGATTATAATGATGAAGAACAGTTTCAAAATCAAATACATCAGAATGAGACAGGAAATATTAGTGGAAAGGTTAGTGATCATGGTGATGCAAGTGACAGCAGTGGCGACGTAATGACCCTGGGAGTTTTTTTGAAGGAATCTCAGTCTTACAGTCAAGTAGAGCCTGTAGAATGCAAGTTTGAGGATAGGCCTTGGGACTTACATGTAGAAGACTGCGGCAGCCCAGATGCTGTTCAATCTCGGGAGTCACCGTTGCCTCCGGTTTCATCACCCGGATCGGCCAGTTCCATTCCATCTCGAGAATCGCCGTTGCCTCAGGTTTCATCACCCGTATCGGCCAGTTCCGTTCCATCTCAGGAATCGCCGCTGCCTCAGGTTTCATCACCCGTATCGGCCAGTTCCATTCCATCTCGAGAATCGCCGTTGCCTCAGGTTTCATCACCCGTATCGGCCAGTTCCGTTCCATCTCGGGAATCGCCGTTGCCTCAGGTTTCATCACCCGGATCAGCCAGTTCCATTCCGTCTCGGGAATCGCCGTTGCCTCGGGTTTCATCACCCGGATCGGCCAGTTCCGTTCCGTCTCGGGAATCGCCGTTGCCTCGGGTTTCATCACCAGGATCGGCCAGTTCCGTTCCGTCTCGGGAAACGCCGTTGCCTCAGGTTTCATCACCCGGATCGGCCAGTTCCGTTCCGTCTCGGGAATCGCCGTTGCCTCAGGATCACATTTCATCAGGTGTTGTCAGATCCAGCGACTGTGAAGCTGATGATGCCGTTAATTCAGACGCCTCATCTACAAGTGGCACAGGTCTTCATCCTCCAGGTATGACTCTTGTTGATTTCACTTTACAATTGGGTTGGATTATTAATCTATAAAATTTTATATTATAACAAAGTTCACCAGATGAAGACAAAATCCAAACTGTGTTTCATGGAGGTTAAGCTTCTACCACCAACCTTAACGTACATGTAGGCAAGCTTTCGTCCACCACAGTGAACTTTTTATAAATCACACAATTTCCTTGTTTTCTGCTGCCTCATGTTTACTAGAGCGAAGATTTAGTGAAGGATTAATCTTTTTTTATCCAGATGGATTCGATCTTTCACCTTTCTTGACCAGTGCCTCTCAAACTCAATAATGTGGACATCATCCCATAGAATTTTAAAAGAGCAAAAAAGAATCCTCAGATTGAGCATTCCATCTCACTCTGTTATTAAAGGTAATACAAAGTTTTGGTATAGGGTCATGAATTTTGTTCAAATTAACATATTGGAAGCATATGCAATTCTACAATATTCAGTGATCGTTGTCGCGGTTGAAATCGAGTCTTAAGTTATGAAATTGTAAATAATAAATTCTTTAAGTTGTATAGCTCCCTCTCTAGGTCAAGATATTAATTAAGCTATAAAACAATGTTTCTTGACTAAAATCGACCGATTAACTACTCCAGTTTGAAAATTGTATATCACAACTACATATTTTGAGATTTTCATGGTCGCAGCTACCATTGTACGGCCGTAGGCGCTACCAGTATTTGAAATTTACCAAAATTTACCGGGAGCACCGGTAAATTTTTATATTCAATTTTTCTCGAAAGCAGAAGTGTTTTAGGGGCTAATTTTGTTATTGTTTATAATACATTCACAGGGGCATCCAAATATATCAAAATTGTGAAGAATCACTATCCACCCAATTTTCAAAATTTCCCAAAACTTTGTATTACCTTTAACAGATCACTGGATTGATGGGATGATGAAAAAAAAGGATTATTCCTTCATTGAATGACTATGTCATTGTCACTTATCTTTGTTCCAGCGATCTTGAGTTTGAAATGCACTTCTGGTCAAGAAAGGTGAAAGAATCCATGTAGATAAAGAGGATTAATTCTTCAATGAAAATCATTGTCACCTACATTGTACAAGGTACATGTACATGGTACTGTATCTTCGCTCCAGTGATCTTGATTCAGCATAAATAAAGTGTTTGAATAATCACATGGCTTGAGAAAGTCCACAAGAGTAGACAAAAGCTTCTTACTATATTTTAAGGTTGGTAAAAGCTACATGCTATGATTACCCCAAAATGAATGTTTCTGTATCATATGTGGGTGTTTCTAGCACTCAAGAAAGCTATCTTAAAGGCTCTGGATTGCTAAATCTCGATAGCGTCTTTGGAGTCCGCCCCTGGCACCACCCAGAAAAGCTTGCGTTTACGTGCTCACAGTGTACTTTGTGCACACGTTGGCTTGCACCCCTCCCTTTTGGGGAAAAATCATGGATCCGCCACTGAGAAATTTATAGTTTTACCCATTTCCTCTGAATTAAGAGTCAATTTTTGCAGTTTAAAGTTGCTAGTCTGGTTCTGTGTGACAAGTTGTTTTACTTTGATCTACAGGTCTGTTAAAATTTCTCTTAGATCAGAAATAGACTTAAAACAAGCCTCATTATTTCAGTACGGTATACAATTGTCATTACTTTAAATTTAAGTACCGTAGTAGATTTTCTTAGTCTGAAACAAAATTGAGGAATGCTTGAGTCGTTTCCGGCTTTCCAACAATTTTACATTATTCTACTTCAGTTGTCTATGATTAAAGGGATCATTTAACAATGTTAAATCTGAGATACATGGCCCTACGTGTTATCAGTGTCTGTGATATGGTGTAATATTGATGCCCTAAAAAAATTGAGCTTCAAAATGATCAAGAAGTGCCTCAAAAAACTAAAAATCTTTGAGTGACCGGTTTTACCATACTTGTTTTCCCCAATAGACTGTAGTGTTATGAAAACCGTTAGGCAAATGTTTTTCAAAATTTGTAAATCCAATCATAAATATCTTGCTAATCAGACAAGCGATCGGCTTGTAAAAATCATGGGGTTCCTGACTGACCTAAAGGTTTGTAATTATGATTGCAGCATGAGCTAAATCCAGAATTTTGTTTCAGAATCTGAGACAAAGTTACCGGATCCCTTTAAGATAAGAATTTTCATGCAAATCAGCAAATGGCATCCCATGTTACAGACCTTGTAATTTTTGTGGAAATACATCTGGACTGTAAAGGAAATACTTTGAGAACCCATGTCCTAGGGGGTTATTTTTTATTTTATTATTATTATTATTTTATTTTATTTTTATTATTACCGGTATTATTATATATATATATTTTTTTTTTTGGGGGGGTAATTTACGGTCCTGTTACAGTTTAACGGCAAGTGTATAGGCTTACTGGGTATCATCATAGGTCATTTGGGTAATTAATTCTGAAAGTTACATGTCTTTCTTCTCTCACTTCTAATGAACAGGTGGTCCATTTCCCCAATTTCTTTTGCATCAAGCCCTTGACGACGATAGAATGGAACTTAAGCTCCACAGACTTCCTTTACCCGCAGGTAATTATACTACAAAGTCTACAATAATAAAGTACTCAGTGTGAAGAAATAAATTTCACAATGCAGGCCTACATTTATGTTCCATTAGAGCTGATTTACAGTTTTGGTAATCCCTCAAAATCATTTCTTCCATTTCCTGGATTATAGATCTATACATGTACATGTACAATGTACATTGTAGATACTCGCATTTACTAAGCTGCAGTGAAGTTTTTTTTTCCTCAAGTGAAATATTAAACAAATAAGAGGTAGCATATAATTCAGATACCATCCTGGAGAGTATTAGTTCAAACAACGGCGACCAGCACTACACACACGACATGTACACATACACAGTGTACATGTCCGTAAATAGGCTGAATCTTGAAAATAGTTATACAAATTTTGTTGCTTTGAAACATTTGTAGTAAACTTATGGTAAATATGATTAAAGTTGCTGGCATGAAAAGAAGCATCCAGAACACAAAAGACAACATATTTGATGATGTTTGTAAGTTAAAAGTTCTTTTTTGTGACATTTGAATTCATTTTAAATTCACATGAACATATGTTTTCTTCCATTCAATTTGACAACATATTTGACATCTGTTCAAACAATACAATTTATACATAGGAATATAAATATAATTAAAGAACTTGTATTACAAGGAAGAAGGCGCGAATCCCGATAAGCAAAGCTTGCAATGTTTCAGGAGCAATCAGGGTAGAAGGGTCCTTAGGGAAGTGTTCAGGCATTATCTAGCATTCCTTACAGATTTACAGATTTCACAGGAAATCATGGATAGAATGATCTTGTAAAAAACTAAAAAATATTTGTCTCATCTGTCTCATTTGTCTCATTTTATTTTTGCTACTAAAACTGTACATGAGTTTTAAAATTAACTGTACAATTTGAGCTTTTCAAATCATCAATGAGAGCTGTTTTCACAAGTTATAAAGGAATCACACAAAAATGGTTATTGTTTTTCATAGCTTTACATTTACAAGTTTATGTCTGTTTTGAGCCAGAATGACATTAACAGTTTTGTATATAAATTAATGCCCTTCGGGCTAGGCATCTAGATGTCTTAGGGTGCGTTTAATCGACACTTTTTCACCCTAGAATCACGGTTTCTAAAGACGTTTAGTTTAAAACGCAATGCGTTCAAGCGATTTTTTCGTCGGTCGTAAAAATAAACGTGTTTGAAAACACAAACATGAAACGCTGAAAAAGATGCGTTTTGTATCATGATTCTGCAGAATCACGGTCGCTAAAATTCGATTGAACGGACAGAGTTCTCAATCATGATTGTATGACGGGGCCTGTTCCGGTTTGGGCAAAAACCGCGCGCCTGCTTTTCATGCAATTTGCGTTTACTATACCATGCTCTTTATCGTGGCCTGTTTCGTTATGTTATACCTTGTTTTCCTTCTATCTTTTTCTCTTGCTGTCTTTCCTTATTTTATTCTTTGTTTCTTCCTTCTATTCTTATGTTATTCTTTGTTTTTTTCCTTCTATCACCTTCTCTTTTGTTATTCTTTATTTTTATAATTCTATCACTTTCTCTTTTGATATTCTTTGTTTCTTCCTTCTATTCTTATGTTAATCTTTGTTCTTTTCCTTCTATCAATTTTTCTTATGTAATTCTTTGTTTTTATAATTCTATCACTTTCTCTTTTGTTATTCTTTGTTCCTTCCTTCTATCAACTTCTCTTTATGTTGTTCTTTGTTTTCATAATTCTATCACTTTCTCTTATGTTATTCTTTGTTTCAATCATTCTATCACTTTCTCTTTCTGTCTTTCCTTATGTTATTCTTTGTTTCTTCCTTGTATCACATTCTCTTTTTGTCTTTCATTGTTTTATTCTTTGTTTCTTCCTTTTATTCTTATGTTATTCTTTGTTTTTTCCTTCTATCACTTTCTCTTATGTTATTCTTTGTTTTTATAATTCTATCACTTTCTCTTTTGTTATTCTTTGTTTCTTCCTTCTATTCTTATGTTAATCTTTGTTTTTTCCCTTCTATCAGCATTTTTAATGTAATTCTTTGTTTTAAGCATTCTATCACTTTCTCTTTCTGTCTTTCCTTATGTTATTCTTTGTTCCTTCCTTCTATCACCTTCTCTTATGTTGTTCTTTGTTTTTATAATTCTATCACTTTCTCTTATGTTATTCTTTGTTTCAATCATTCTATCACTTTCGCTTTCTGTCTTTCCTTATGTTATTTTTTGTTTCTTCCTTCCATCACCTTCTCATTCTTTGTTTTATTATTGCGATCTATGCTCAAAAACAGCAGTCGACAGTCGGCCGTAAACAATTCCAAAAAGCGCGCGCCGAAGTTGACCTTTACTTCCTGGGTCAAACTGCAAGTGTGATCCGCAGTGGCTGGGCTCGAAATGAGCTAGAATCAGCGTTGATGAAAAATCGCTTGAACGCTAACCGCAGTGACCTTGTTTTTTGTAATGGCGTTTTGATTTGTGATTCATGTTTGTGATTCTAGCTTCGAAAATTCGATTGAACGCACCCTTAATCTGTTAGGTTATATTCTAACCCTTTCATTATCATTTCAAAATGTTTAACATCGAAGTCTACTTGTATAGACAGTCAAACCTGCTTTAGTGACCACCTGTCTACAAAGACCACCTGTCTACAAAGACCACCTGTCTACAAAGGCCACATTTGTTGTTTCCCTTGAAAATGGTTTCTCATTGAATCATGTACTAAAGGAACCTGTCTACAAAGACCACCTGTCTACAAAGGCCACTTTTGTGTTTCCCTTGGGTGGTCGCTATAGACAGGTTTGACTGTAAAAGAATGATGGTACAAAATGAAACATTGTCCTTTCTTTCTTCAGGCTGCTTGTCAGATGATGGCGAAGATGAAATCGAAGATGAAATCAAGTCGGATTCCTCTCCAGAACCTGGGGATAAAAGGCCAAAGAAGAACCAATCGGCCATCAGAAAAAGCCGTAGAAAACCTCACAGTAGAAGTGATAGATCATCCACAGATGAAGAAGATGAAATCAAGTCGGATTCTTGTTCAGAACCTGTGGATAAAAGGCCAGAGAAGAACCAATCAGCCGTCAGAAAAAGCCGTAGAAAACCTCACAGTAGAAATGATAGATCATCCACAGATGAAGAAGATGAAATCAAGTCGGATTCTTGTCCAGAACCTGTGGATAAAAGGCCAAAGAAGAACCAATCGGCCATCAGAAAAAGCAGTAGAAAACGTCACAGTAGAAGTGATAGATCATCCACAGATGAAGAAAACCAGACATCCTGCGACAATGTACAGAAGAAGGCAGAGTGTGGTGAACAGTCT
The DNA here is from genome assembly GCF_000002235.5 of Strongylocentrotus purpuratus. Taxonomy (NCBI): domain Eukaryota; kingdom Metazoa; phylum Echinodermata; class Echinoidea; order Camarodonta; family Strongylocentrotidae; genus Strongylocentrotus; species Strongylocentrotus purpuratus. The sequence goes on from NW_022145551.1 coordinate 741,308, forward strand.
GCTGCCAGAAGAAAGCGTAAGGTGAAAGGTAAAAAGAGATGCAGGGATAGGAGAGGTCACAAGAAGACAAGGGGTGGCAAAAGTCGTTCGTTGAGTAATGCTGGTTCATTACAGGATCCTGAATCTAATCAAGATTCAACAAATGAGGATTGCTTGCAGCAAGGACAGGGTCCAGAGCAATCTGGAAACAAGGACAGGTTGCCTCCTACAAATCCAACTCCCATGTTGAATGGAAGTACAGAAGAAGAGCCTATGGATACTGCCAGCGATGAAGATATGAATAAATTAAGAAGACGCCTTGTAATCAGAAAAGTTCCAGTGGTGTCCAAGAGTGAGACAGACTCTGATGAAACATGTATTGAAGATGATGACTTAGATCCATCGTCCAGTCAAGCTGGCGGTATCAAGTCAGAACACCCCAACTCAGATGAAACCATGATTGACAGTAATGATGGAGATGATCCTGGCCGCACTGAAAATATGACAAGCGATGCAGTGGATGAGGTAGTCCATAATACAACAACTGAGTATTTTGATACACAGCCCTTCTCGCCTATTCTTCATAACGAAACTGAAGATTCATTAAGTGATGCAGATGAAGAGTTGCATACCTCTGAGATGATCGTTTCAAGAGATTCTCCATCATACTTGTTGGGGGATAAGGAACATGATGGTAGAGAAGCTGCTGACCTAGAACCTAACTCTCACGTAAGCTGTCAAAGCCCTGATGAAGAAATCCATCAACCTCAAAGGGATGACGCAGGTTTAGAACCTTCCTCAAGCCACAGAAGTAATGGTGTCAATCGGCCAAGTTTGCAAAGAGAGGATGACTCTCCTGGACAATATTTTCCCACAGATTCCCAGTTAAGTATTAGTCTCGACATTGAGGATACTGAAGAACTTACCACTCTTGAAGATGATTCTCAAGATCAGTATTTCCCCACAGATTCCCAGTTAAGTATTAGCCTCGACGATGTGGATACTGAAGAACTTACCACTCTCGAGGACAAAGGACAGTATTTTCCCACAGATTCTCAGTTGAGTATCAACCTGGAGAATGAAGACACTATGTCCATTCCTTCCAAAGCCCACTCAACCAGAGGAGCTTCAAAGAACCTTGATAAGGACTCTGGAAAGAAACTTCTTCCTTGCCAACGAAATGCATGGTGTCCCTCAGAGTTGGATCCACAAGAAAGATTCTTGTTGCTACAAGAGGGAGATTCAGGACATGTGTCTTCTTTCTCGCAAGAAACTCTATTTACGCCTTCCTCTCCCGGTGAGGCCCCAAGCACATCTACAGCAGCACCTGGCTACTTACTTGCAACTTCAAATGAACAACATATACCTAAAAAGAATAAAAACTTCCAAAGACCCTCAAGAGCGGATAAATTACTGACAACTATGAAAGAAAGTGATCAACAAAAGGAGAAGAATGATACCAAGAGGACCGACTCTCTACAGGACATTCCTGACACTCCATCTAATACACTCAGCTTAAGTTCCAAGGAACCTTCAGAAAGCCCTTCTACATCCATGATCCGTTCCGTGCAGGATTGCCTCCAGCAACCTGCATCTTTGAACTCAAATGAGATGGGTTTGGAGGATAGACTACCTGCAGATTCAAGAAGTTTGTCACATGGTCATTCATCAATTCCAAGTGTTTCCTTTCCTTCAACAAGTTCGTACTCCAGTAACATCTCTGAATCCTCAAGGACTCTTAACGGTGGTCATTCTGCCTCTTCAGGCACCTCTGAAACACCCAGTACCAAACCAGACAGGTTAAAACCTACTGGAGATGATAGATCTGCTTGTCCAAGTGACCCTCCAGACCCATCATTGGTGGCATCGGACATGAGCAAACCTCTAAAGAAGAGACGCCACTCGCAGACATCAAGTGTTCCGTCAGGAAACCAAGGGACAGAACCTTCCAAGGTTAATCAGGTAAGTCCCTCTCTTCATCTGCAACTACTGGTGGCATAAGGGGCAGTTGTTTTTGGTAGATGTTTTAAAGTGTTAATGAATTGCATGTCACAACTTGTATTATAGTAACTGTAGGAATGTCAGCCACGTCTCTCTCTTGCTTAAATGTTAGTCTTGGCTCTGTCATAACTCAACTTGATCTTAAAGGCCGTCTGTAGTTCTCTAGTTTGGCCAGAAGAGATTAGACCACACAGCGTGGTCACTGACAAGTGGCTTTCTCATCAACTCAGCTATCAATTAACATAAGAAAAAGAGGACCATGGGGGACCAACAGGCACTGATTGGGGAAGTTTTCTACAAAGAGGGAGCAAGTAGCTACAAGTAGTACAGAGGGGCTTTCAGAAGACTTGTGTCAGAAGTCATAACATTCTCATGTGTATAGTTATTTTGTAATTATTGTTTGCATGTATTATTGTTTTAAAGAATTCTGTATCACATTTTGATTATGGGATAAGTCAAGTCAAGGAGGCCTTTTCTCGGTCTAAAGAGGTACTCGTCGTTGCCCCTTTGGCCCAAAATGGGCAGCAAATGGCCTTTGGAGAAGCATTACAAAAAATAAAATTACTGTGATTTTTCTGTACCATATGTGAACAAGACTTTGAGAAATCCTGTTTTTGGATACCTTTTCTAAAGTTGCTCAACAAGGGTTAAATTAACATGGTCCTTTCATACTTGTGATTCTATTTTTGCTAAAGATCACCAAGGAATTCAAGCAAGAGGATGTCTTATCGTGTGTACTCTCATGGAATGCTGACTGGTTTGACAAGCACAAAGAAGGTATTGGCTTTGGATTTTTTTTTAAAGTGCGGAAAAGCGGAAAAGCAAGAGAAACAGAAGGATGAAAATTTGATAAAAATCAATAACGAGAGTTATGAATGTTTGAAATATGAGATGACTATACCTATGCAAATCTCAAATTGGCAATTCTGCTGATGGATTTTGACGCCATGGACAACTGTCCAGTTTGTCATGCTTAAAGTATATTTCTGTTTTAAATGTATCGTGGATAGTATATCATTATACATGTAGGTCCTATGAAAATTAGAGACCTTCCTGAGTCATTAAAAAATAATAAAACGATTTTAGTCAATTTGGGTGTTGGAACAAATGATTAAGTTTTGTGGCATAACATCATAGTGATATTACTAATTCAGTCAATTTGAAGTACCCATTAATTTAGTGATTACAACTTTTAAAATTCATATCTTGTTTTGTGCCCAATTTTGTATAAACTTGTTATTTAAATGTTTGTATTTAAAAAAAAATTTAGTGTCCCAATCATTCTTTATATCATAAGTAGCATCAAAAGGTTAGATCATATCTTGAATATACATACAAACTATTTTTGGAAGCTATTTGTGGAAGCATTATCTTCTTTTAGTTTTAATTCTTTACAAATTTGCTTACCAGTGACATCTGTCTTGCTTTGTTTTGTTTTTTAATATTTTGCATCAATCCACTCAGTACATCCTGCAGAGATTTTGCAATCTTTCTTGACGGGTAAGGAAGTACCAAAACACCATGCATGCTACCCAGACATTAGGAGCTATCAAGAGGCATTTCTTTGCTTTTTACTCCTGGAGATGTGGTCAAACGTGAGTAATTTTATCCTCAACTTTTCCCCTTTCTCTTTCTCTTATCACTTCTCTCCCTCTCTCAACCATTTTTCCTCCTACCTTTTTCATTATGTAAGCAATGGAGATTTGTATTACAATGTATTTTACCTATATAAAGAATATTCAAACAATATGAACAAAAAGAAAAAGTGTAAGAAGCAAATTTTACAAATCTCATATCATCATAATTAATAATAACAGTAAAAATATTTACATATTTCAAGTGCTTTATACCACATTTCTAAGCCCTTCACACTCAAATCGTCATGATCAAAATCATTGGAATCAGTTGTCATTCCTCTAACGATAGTACACATGCTCTGCTCCCTGGGGAGTATTCCTACCTACCAGGCACTAATTTACATTCATACATGTGCCAATTCAACCACATCAAATTTTGCATCCTTCATGTAACACCTTGGTGGAGAGAAGCGATGGAGTTAAAATGGCTTGCTTAAAGAAAAGGTTGAGTTCTGGGAAGAGGTGAACAATTATTTATGAGCGTTATCATTGTATTATGCAAGTGTGGAAGAACATCAGATGAAAAATGTTCCCTGAAAGGCATGGTTCTTCAAAAGCCTTAATATTCTAATGATGGCATGTAACATATAAATCAGGACGGATTTTTACGCCATATGTTCCTGTAGTCCCATATTCATCTTTCTGTGTACAGTACCAAGACTAGGCCAAATGTCTTATCATTTTGATGATTCCAGAACCTTGCAGTACACACCAATACTTATATGCTAGATGATCAACCTTTTCTGATCGATTCGACAACGCTTCTTTAACAATGCAATCGCATGACCAAAACTCAACTTCATCTTTAGGGACTAATCTGCCGGGGACGGATTGAACCCACAACCTTTGCATCTCCAGTTAAGTGTTTAACCACTAGACTGAGATACCTCTACTAATCAATCTACTTCAAATTCTACCCCTTTTTCCATCAAAACACAATTTACTCTCCTGTAGGTTTCGAGCTCTGTGGCTAAAGATTGTGATAGGACATGGAGGCAGAGCTCTGGAGTGAACAATATCTCAGGGGACATCGTTGAAGGTAGAAGACCATTTATCGTATTCTGACTGGGTTTTCTGGGAAAGACTTTTAATGGAAGATGTGGGGGGTGGGGGGAGGGGGTCAGATTTCTCAACTACGGAAGGTCCAATCGACGCCCAATTTTGCAAGGATTTTGACATGCATATAAAATGTTCTGCTGCATAAGTTTTTGTTACAAGAAATTCACTATATATCACTTAGTTATAGTTATTCAAATTAGATACCTATTTTTACTTATTTATTGATATAAGTTATGAATGTAAATCTTTTGAATTTTGTTTTCTACTTTCAATTAATTTACATATATACAAGTTTAAAAAAAGAGAAAACAGCAATTTCCCCCCTTTTTTGTGGTAGTTTAAGTCATATCAGAACCTTAGTGTTTATATTTTGTATTTGTTCATTTGTTATGTACAGTTTTAGTTGACTGTGTATTTCATTCCCTACACATGTAGTGCAATATGAAGCAGCTGATAATCCAACAGAACCTCACGACCTGAGTGTTGGAGACCTGGTCCTCGTTGACATGACGACTGACACTGCTTCAGAGAAACAGTTCAATTTCGGACTAGTCCGTGAGATTGGATTGTCAGATAGGACCATATGTCTAGCCCTTCACAAGAGCATAATTGTACCCAGCTCAACGAGACTGAAGGTATGTGCAGTTAACAACTTAATTATTCATACCCCTTGAAAATCTGATGTTTTTTCTTTTTGTTTTCGTAACTCAGGGATGAAGGTTTGAACTAGGGCCTTTGTTGAATACAGTAAGCTTTGATATGTTATATTCTCAAGAAACATCAATCAGTAAAAATACTAATTTTTCACATACCGGTACTTCAAAATTAAAGCCTTGGATAAATGGTATGAATAATTTAGTTGTTAATTGTATGGACAATAAAAAATCTAATACAAACAGTTCTGCTCTTTGTAGCCTCGATAGATCTGATGGGAGAAAAATTCATATCATCGAGAGAGCATTGTAGGAGGAATTCAAGAGTAAACAATGGAAGAATACTTACTAAATGTTCACATTAGCAACCTATTACCTGGTTGAATACTAACCCTGATATCAATTTTTGTTTGGGTCTGTAAAGTTTGTTTATTACTGGTATCAGATCCTATCCAAGTTGTTTAAATTTCAATAAATTTGTTTTCCATGAAACTTTTGTTGTATTGAACTTTCAGTTCTGTGTTCTTATTCTACCTACTTGCCTTTTGTTGTAATAGTTTTAACGGCATGAAAAATAGTAAAAAATGTTGCTAATTTTATTTTGTTATCATCCATGCAGGTTGTAACATCACTCAGTCATTACCTGAATCAGATTAGAGCGTTGCTGTCTATTAACAGCCATCCTCTCGCAAAGCACATCATAAATCCAGAGGACTCCCCCGTGTTTGCAAAGGACACACAGGTATCAATTATGTGAAAATATACATATCTTGTGAGCTCCTTTCCAATTTGCTCTACCTCAAATCTGAAATTTTTGCCCTATAGAACATTTCCATGCATTTTCTGTACAGAGCAAATGGGAGGGGGAACTTGCAAGATATGTCACCGAGTTACCAATTTCTGTTTGACTGATAGCAACTTTAAAAATTCATAATTTGATGTCGCTCTTAATTTTACTGACCTGTTTCTTCTAATTTTTCTGCATCTATTAAAACCAACCTAATATTAGGGTGGACTTCCCCTTTAAGTATGTGAAAAATTGATTTGTCCCTCTTAATGTTTCTTGAAAATGTGACATATCAAAGCTTACACCTTAAAGTATTTGACAAAAGCCCCAATTCAACCTGTCCACCTTTTACCCTTAAGTTACGAAAATTACACACAATAAACTCCCCATCAAATTTTAAAGGGGTATGAATAATTTAGTTGTTAACTGTAGATGATTTGATGAATTCTAACTTGACTATATTTCTAGCATTACGTGAAGACCTCAATTCTTCATCTCTTGAATACTTCAACTGATCTGTTATTACAAATCTTTTGCAAGAGAGCATGCCACAGCATGAGCAAAGGTTCTTTCCATTTTAAGCTTAGGAAGATTAAGATTATTGAGAGCGTAAAGATCTGGACGGAATGTGATTTGCACCACAGGAAAACGCAGAGGGAAGAGTATCTGACAAGGAGTTGCTAAATTCCTATACAGAATCAATTACAAGTAGGGCATCACGATCGAAAGTGATTTGACTAATGAATGTTTGATTTGCACCACAGGTACGCACGGAAGGAAGAGTATCTGACGATGAGTTGCTAAACTCCTACATGGAATCCATTACAAGTCACGCATCCCGATCAGAAGTGATTCGACTAATGGATGGGGCAGCGGGAACGGGAAAAACTGGATTCTTGTGTCGACTCATTCAACGGATCACAAGAGTACATAAGGAGGTTCCTAAGGTAAGATTCAATTTATCAACACTCCTGGGGGTGTTTCACAAAGACCCTAAGTTGAACTTATCTCTAAGTTGGACTTAACAATTATGGAAAGCCGTTAGCATCATTGAAAATAATTAGTAAAAATTATTTTAAAAGCCATGAAATATTGATTTAAATCATTCATATTTTCTATTATCTTGGGAGATTTCATGTTTTTGATGTTGAATTTATGAAAATTCTAAAATACTTGATTTTTATGCCTCCGTCACGAAGTAGCCGGAGGCATTATGTTTTCGGGTTGTCCGTTCGTCCGTACGTACGTACGTACGTCTGTACGTACGTCCCGTTCTCGTGATCGCGTTATCTGAAGAACCGATTAATGGATTCCTGCCAAACTTTGGTCATGTATGTATCTTGCAGAGCCGATGAACTGATTAGATTTTGGGGTCACGAGGTCAAAGGTCAAAGGTTACAGGGCTCATTATGTATGCAAAAACAGCTTGTGATCGCGTTATCTGAAGAACCGATTGATGGATTCCTGCCAAACTTTGGTCATGTATGTATCTTGCAGAGCCAATGAACTGATTAGATTTTGGGGTCACGAGGTCAAAGGTCACAGGGCTCATTATGTATGCAAAAAGAGCTTGGATCGCATTATCTGAAGAACCGATTGATGGATTCCTGCCAAACTTTGGTCATGTATGTATCTTGCAGAGCCAATGAACTGATTAGATTTTGGGGTTACGAGGTCAAAGGTCACAGGTCACAGGGCTCATAATGTATGCAAAAACAGCTCGTGATCGCGTTATCTCAAGAACCGATTGATGGATTCCTGCCAAACTTAGGTCATGTATGTTACTTGCAGAGCCGATGAACTGATAAGATTTTGGGGTCACGAGGTCAAAGGTCACAGCGCACATTATGTATGCAAAAATAGCTTGTGATCGTATTATCATTAGAACAGATTGATGGCTTCCTGCCAAACTTAGATCATTTATGTATCTTGCAGAGCCAATAAACTGAGTAGATTCTTGGTTCATAAGATCAAAGGTCATGGGCTCATTATTTATGCAAAAATGGCTTGTGAAGGCATTCTCATTAGAACTGACAGATGGATTACTATTTAACTCAGGACATCTTGCAGAACCAATGAACTGAGTAGATTTTAGGGTCATGAGGTCAAAGATCAAAGGGTCATATATGTATATGAGAAATTGCTTGTAATCACGATATTCTGAGAACCTGTTAATGGATTACAATTGAACTTGAATTTGAAAAATTTCTTACGTTTCAGTTTGTAAAATTGCTCTATGACGGAGGCATCATTTTTGACTGCGCGCAGTCGAATTCCATCTAGTTTGCTTCTGAATATGTTTTATTTTAAGGCTACAAATGGCTCTCCATAATTTTTAAGTCCAACTTAAAGTTAAGTTTGACTTAGGATCTTTGTGAAACACCCCCCTGCTGTTGTTGACCAGCCCTTTGTCAACAATCTTGTCAACAGATTCAACGTAAGCAGAGTTGACTGTATTGCCATTTTTTTTGCAGACTTTCAAAAACCCTTACAAACTGCTGGTCTGTGCCCCAACCAACCAGTCGTTAGATGTCTTGCTGAGGAAGATATGGGATGCTCTGATGAAGAAGATGGATAATGCACCGACAGGCAGTGGAAGAGATGCGATGAGTGAGTAATTCTTTTCAGTTTTAAAGTCTCGTGAGCAATTTGTAATCCTCCAGCTATTGACCCAATAACAAGTGTTACCTATCTTTAAAAGTAGATTTAACTATTACAACCGTCAAGTCTTATATAAATGCTGTGATTGAGTAATTTATTTTTTGTCAGTTTTAAAGACCCATACAGTGTTTGTTTAATGGATGGTTCTCATGGAGAATCTGTCACCAATCGGTTATTTACCCTGGGAGCTGGATGATACACATGGGTTCTCATTTAGGAATTTAATAATAATAATTACCCGTTCTTGTATAGTACATAACACAGTATGATAAAACATCCCTATGGTCATCCAAAGGCAAAGAGCTTTGGAAATTATTACCCTAGCTTTAGCTCCGGCAGCCATTATCAGCGTACGGTGCATTTGAAGTAATAATTCTACCAGGTACAGGTACCCATTTTTGGGTGGAGTGTGGCAAGTGCAGATTAACCCTAATGAGGCCGGGTGGGGGGAAGGGGGGAAGGTGGAGCATTATGGATGCCTTTGAAGGTGAGAAGAAGTATTTTGGAACGAATCCCGGACCTGATGGATGTGTTGCAACTTTCAACTATATTTTGGTTCTACCTTTATGCTTCAGAACACATCGTAGATGGCGTAAAAATCATACGTGTTGATAAAGCTGAGGAAGCCGATCGTCGTCTCACACAGTTTCTTCTCTCCACTGTAATGGCGAGTAAGAGAAATCAAGGATCACCCTGTAAGTTTCTGGTTCTTGTTTCTACTATTTTCAAATGTAAATCTGCTTTACCAATTACCTGTATATGAAGACCACCTACCTATAAACACCACTTTTCTTGTCTCCCATGGGTGGTCTTTATACCCAGGTTTCACTGTACTTATAATTTACTAACAGCCAAGCAAACAAAGTAATTTTATTACCTTGCATCATTTGTTTCGCACCATTACTCTTACTCCTCAATATTGATATATTTGTACTAATAACAAGAAAATCATTCTAAATGCCAAATCATTTGATTGACTTTTTATTGTCTCACTTGGGTCTCAAGTGGACTTTTCTTGTTTAAGTGGCCTATATTTACATGCGAGTGGTGGAAAATTGTCCTGCAATGTGTTACCACAATGATAGGTGCAATTTTAAAGACATTATTGATTGGATTACATGGATTTCTTATGGATGGATTTCATATAGATGACCAGCTGTCTGAAGATGACCTTCAAACTAGATTACTGCAGGAAGCTGATATTGTGGGGTGCACGCTTGAAGATTGTGGATTAGAGGTAAACAGTTCTGCTTCTCTTTCTTTTTTGTTACTCAAGCAAAATTCTTGAAATCAAATGTTTGAAAATTGGTAGTGATGTACTGGGGCTTGAACCAGGGACCTTCACATTTCTAGTGAAGTGATTAACCTTTCACTTGCTTTGAGAGCCCATTGGCACCAAAAATACAAACCAATTTTACAGAAAACCCACACTGTGTATGACAAAAGCTTTGCATATTCTTTATAAACGCCTGTATGTTATAGCTTTACACTGAAAATTAAGAAATGTACTTGGATGGATTGTTAGGAAAACTTCATCATGGGAAACATAATGTGAAATGGCACATCAAGAGCTAATTCCTTGACTTGAGTATCTTTAATAAAATTGAGGAGACGTGATGGCTCAGTGGTAGAGCTGTGGTCTCGTAACCAAGAGATCTCGGTTCGAAACCAAGTGGATGCTCTTGTGTCCTTTGTTAAGGCATTAATTAATTAACCCTTACTACCAAGTCCCTTGAAGAGGACTTAAAGCCATCGGTCCCCCGGTTGTTTACTTACAAGCACATGCTTTCCTAGCAGTCAGGTAAAACAATAATCATCATCATAGTCGTTTTGTTATGGTATGCCTTGCGTTGTAATGCTGCTGTGGTCAACATCAAGCAGTGGCGGATCCAGGGGGGGCCCGGGGGGCCCGGGGGGCCCGGGCCCCCCCCCCTTGAGAAAAAAATCATGTAAAATCACGTGATTTTTACCTTTTTTTGGGGTTGGGGCCCCCCCCCCTGGCGCTCAAGGGGGGGGGGGGTGCAAATTGAAATTTTTTTGAGGAAAAAAAAGAAAAAAGTGCTCACTACCCCCCCCCCCCCCTCCCCCCCCCCCCCCCCCCCCCCCCCACTTGAGCAACATTTCGGCCGGCGCGATTTTCAAATTTTCGGGAGCAAAAAAAATAAAAAGTTGGGCCCCCTCCCCTAAGAAATCCTGGATCCGCGCCTGACATCAAGTGCAAAAGCAAAGGAGACTAAGGTCAACCCTAGGGTCTGTCCATCAATTTTAACCCGTTGCCTGGTAGTCCCTGTATTAAGCCTATGGGACTTTGACAATGCAGTAGCTAGTCAACAGCCAGTCTCATCAAGGTTTCCATCATGGAAGTTACTATTCATGGCAAAGTTGGCATTATGCAACCCTGCCTCTTTTTATCGCTGAATGTATCTGGTGAAATTCTGGTGAAATTCTGAAACAATGTTATCTTTTATACTAGTACATGACTTTAGTTGTCATAATAAATCAACTTCGGACAAGTCATTGTTTAATGTCTCGGCAAGCCTGTCATAATAGAGATGCAGTCACATTTAACTATTTTTGTTTGTTTGATTTGTAGATCGTAAGAAGCAGCTTGGCAGGAAATGTGTTTGCACTCTTTGTGGATGATGTAAGTACAGTATATACTTGTAGATCTTTACTGAGCTACATTAGTTTCAGTTCTGGTAATTGGGAAAAATTAGGGGGGGGGGGGATGGGGGTGAGCATATATTTTAGTTTGGTTTTATTGGAAAGAACTTCCCACATGAAGCACATGATGTATATGGTAGGCCTGAAGGCAGTCTTGATTTTGCACAAGTTCCTAAAATTAATAATTTTAGAAACTTTAGTGCAAATTTTCTGAAAATTCACTTAACTTTCCTTTTAACTTTTCTTTTAAGTCGTCAAGTTAATTGAGCACTAATAGAGCTTCGAATCGGTATTCAGAAAGCTCACTAAGCAGTCAATTTAACAATTAAATCCTGCATCTTCAAAATATGCCTCTAATTTTCGAAAGAAAAAACAAATAAGCTACTGAAATCTTGGCATTCCATTGGCTGAGAGCAGATTTGTCATATATATTTAGTATTTGTTAATGATTTGTTATTGATGAAAAGTTTTATGAAACAGGGCCCAGTTCCGAAAGGCAATAGGTTGAACAAAATCTCTGGACTTTAGACCACTTCTGAAATCTTTAAAAGTGGAAGTGGTCACATTGTTTCTTTGTTTTACAGTATGTTTGCAGCTGATTCTGTTTCTTTTTTCTAGGCCAGCCATTGTTTGGAAACTGAAATTCTCCTTGCCCTGCAGTGTAAAACTAAGCGTGTCTTCTTGGCAGGCGATCAAGAACAGGGCATTGTTAGCATTCGCTCAAAGGTATGTACTAGTACGATCAGTTAAAAAAATATGTGTACCTTTTTTTTCTTTTCCTGAGAGCTCTCTTCAGATTTTTGTCTTAATTATGGAGGGCCATGTTATAGTAGTTTCGATAGGACATATATGACATATTCATAATTGTCACATTTATAATTCCTGCAAAGTTGTACAGAGTTTGATGTTGGCTGCGAAAGGTCATTTCAAGGTGTGGGTTCATATCCCACAACTGCCACCAATAATAAATGCGCCTCAGAATAGAATTATCTAGATAGACGGCGCTATAGAAATGCCTATTATTATTATTATTATTATGAGTTTGAGGGTCTTAGTAATGGTAGAAAACTCAGGATAATATAGAGTAGGCAGACTGGTTTGTTATGGTAGACATGTTGTTTATTCAACTACAACGGATACCGGATATTAGGATATCGCATATCGTAACAAAAGGGACATAGTATCTTTAACAATCGTTTTTTCTTCATAAAAACCTCTACTCATGGAACCTGTACATAAAGAAGAAATGTCTAAAGACCGACTACTTTTCTTGTCACCCTTGATTGTTTCACCTAATACCATTATCTCTTGTACATGCACCTAGGGGGCCCAAGATCTTGACTTCGGTCATTCCATGCTAGACAGGCTGGCTGAGAATTTTGAGATAGAGGACAGACGTATCCACAGATGGGAGGTTCAATACCGCATGAAGGAAGAAATTGCAAAATATCCATCCTCTGTTATGTACTTACACAGACTCAAGACTCGGGTTAAGTGAGTGTTTTGTCCTTAGTACCCTTTACCCAACTCTTATCCTAACTCTTATTTTGACCTTAACCCAACTCTTGTCCTAACCCTTTCCCCAACTCTTATCCTAATTTTACCTCACCCTTACCCCAACTACTTTGTGTGTGTGCTTTCTTGTGTTTAATTATCATCTGTTGTACTTGCAAGACAATTTTGGTGAGGTTTTATGCTTTAGTATTGTATTCATACAATTAATTTTACTTCACTTGACTTCTTAAAAAACCATCTCAAAACATACCACTCGAATTCTTAATTTGTCCTTGTACTAAGGGACAGCGCCCTGTATCTTGTGGAAATGACGCTATGTATATTATTATTGCAATAATCATATTATAATGATATAATTATGAATCTAGGTTACAGAAGTTTTATGGATAATATTCTATGTTAGGATATAGGATATGGGAGTTAGTTGCTTGTGTTTGGTGTGTAGGGAGGTCACCTATTTCAGAGGTCAATGGGTCAATTTATTGTATCAGACATCATCCTGAGGGTGATAAGCCACTAATTTGTTATTTTACTGCAGTCACCCGCCCTTCTGTCTTCATCCATATATCATCTTTGACGTGGCTGATGGGAAAGAATCTTTGCAGAGAGAGTGAGTATCTGGTATAATGATAATGGTCATGTTTGGCTTCTACTATGCACATATATATTGCTATCTCTATACGCTACACAAAAAAAATAAAATGACTTTAATCCATTGCCTGCGGGAACCAGATGGCTACTGTATTATGATTGTAAAGTTTCTTTATAGTACAGAACAAATGGGAGGGCACTTTGCAAGATATGTCACAGAGTTACCAATTTATGTCTTGATAGATCACAATTTAAAAAATTCATAACTTTTTTTATTTTCAATCAAATTTTGCTCAAACTTTCACTGACCAACTAAATATCAGGGTGGACTTCCTGTTTAAGTTGCAAACCATCAAACAGCTTGGGATAAACATCACACACATATATAGGATAGCATGGAAGGATGAACTGAATAGATATGGGTTGTAAGATACTAATCTCTGTTTTGAAAGGACATTTTTTGTTTCAGTTGACGATCAAAGTATGACGTCAGAAGCGATGTTTTTTTGGTTGAATTTTTGGTCTGCCGAGTGGGGGCGTAGCAATTTAGCTGCACATGATTCTCTTTTTGGGAAAGTCATCTTTCTGACATGCAATCGATAACTTAGTATTCCAGACAAGCCCAATGTTGTTGAACCGCCTTTTGTGAACGGTATCGCTACATGCTTGAAATTATCGCTATTTATTGAAGTGCAGTCAGTCCGATTGGTTGGTTATACGCTACATGGGGTATGTGATGTTAAATGTCACAGTTCACAGGGTGATTACTTCATTTAACATATCTACATTGAGATGTAGTAACAGTACTACCTCATATTTCTTGTTGACAGAACATTTTTGCTCTTTGATCATTGTGCAAAAAACATGCAAATGATTTTTTCTCCAACTTTAGCCCTTCGTATGATAAGGAGATTTAGAGCCGTGCTACAAACTTTTCAAACTTGGTCACGAAACTTGAGTGACATATGAAAGAAAAAGGTCACCAACAGGTGTCCTGCGATCTACAGTACGTATACTCTAAACATTCTCATTCTTTGATCTTTTCTCATGTACAGTTCAGTTGTCAACACCTCTGAGGTTTCATTCATCGAGGTCCTGGTTTCAGGCTTCCTTAAACTAAAAGATAGCTTCACCGTAGGTATAATCACCCCCTCTGAAGGACAAAAGGGAAAACTTCTAGAAAGATTGCAAGGGTGAGGTTTATTACAAATATTTCATTAACTCTATAATTATTATTATATGCCACATAAATTCCTGTGCCACATTGTATGTATCATGGGATAGATATACCAAAGGCTTCAAGATTTGTTCCATTACGAATATCTCTCGTTAAAACTATACCCCATCACTATAACACAGGAACCAATGTAAATCAGGTGGGGTATCACAACCTCACTTTCGTTTCTCTCGTTAAAACTTTGACAGAGCCACCATTATAACACAGGCACCAATGTAAATCAGGTGGGGTATCGCGACCCCGCTTTTGTTTCTCTCGTTAAAACTTGGACAGAGCCTTGCAGCTCTGCGTGAGAGATTGCAGCTGTACTCTTCATCATCTTACGTAATAGTGTAAACAAACTCTTACTGGGGCTCTGCATGAAAGGAAATGAGAAGTAGGAAATATATATTTTACTAGTTTTAAGATATTTTCATGTCCAAAAGTAATAGATGAAGACCATAATGAAAGTTCAAACAAGGCAAAATGATCCAGAATTGGCAATATAACAACAATTTTAATCATGAAAATGAGCACTCTTTCTCCCTTCCTCTCTCCCTCTATCATGCTTATCTCTCTCTCCCTCTCTATCACCCAGTCAAGGTCTCGGCAGGGGGATTACATTGTATAGCGCTAGTGTTTACTTTAGGCCTAGCTCTAAGAGTAGTGAAAGTCAAATGGGGGTTTCAATTTTAATCAACAAGTTTTCCTCATGATTGTTTCTAGTGCAAGATCAATCTATACCAGTGTGAAGGGTTATTGCTGTTTGGTCTACAACTAGTTCGTCTACTTACCAATAGGTCTATTCCCATATGGTCTACACTCAGCCCGCCTACTTATCTATGCACGTCGTCTAATAACCATGTAATCGATAAAAGACAAACTGGGAATTAGACTAAATGAACAATAGATAGGCCTGATAATTTCTTGAGTTAAATAGGTTTCCCCCATTTTTTTTTATCATGATTTTTTTTTCACAACGAATGTATAGTCCCTGAGATTGATGTAAATCAATTAGGGGGGGTGAGGTGCAGGCTTTTTTATGACTTGCTTAAACGCCTTGCGCAAGTGCTCAGCACCTCGCTTCGCTCAGATTTCTAAAACCCATTTTTTAAAAACTTTCACTAAAATCTATATATCTAGTTAACTCTCACTATCACCCCTGAATAGACCAAATGCGTAGTAGACTAATTGGAGATTATACCAAATGATAAATAGACGAAATGATCATTAGACCATGTGGATACTAGACGGGGTGTAGACCAAACGTTAATTCACCAGTGTGAAAACGGTTTTCATGTAACCCCGCCTCCCCCACTCCGGGGTCGGAGGGACCGCATGCGTTTTCCCAAAATGTCCGGTAAAGGGGTACTTTTCACGCACCAAAGTCCCGCTCTTGGTACACAAAAATTGGCCCGCATTGACTTTACACACCGGACTTTAATAGGGGGGTGTTTTCAAAAGGAGGGAACATGCATATGCATACCCTAAATAACACTGGATGGGGAGGGGGCCGGGCATGTAACTAATCAAGATGGGAAATGAGTAATTTTGCAGAGCCATTGTGTTGCACAACGCAATTGGGAGAGTACCGGTACATGCATGATTGATGTTATACATGTACAGTTAACAACTAAATCATCCATACCCCTTATAAATTTGATTTGATTTTTTGATTTTTTTTTCTTCTTTTTTTTTCTTTCCTTTTCATTCTTCTTTTTTTAACTCAAGAATGAAAGGTAGATGGATTAGGGCCTTTGTCAAATACTTTAAGATGTAAGCTTTTATGTGTCGCGTCCTCAAGAAACATAAATCGGGACAAATATAGTTTTGACGTACCTCAAAAATTACAAAACTTGGTAAGGGTATAAATAATTTTTATAGTTGACTGTAAATGTTTGTATCATTTCAGGAAGAACATTCCTGGCCTGGTTATTGGAACCCCTACAAATTTCTACGGCTTGGAGAAACATGTCATCATTCTGTGTTGCACCAGCACCTCCAGGACACCTAATGAGAATGGGTTAGTATGCAAATAATTCACCGACAGGGATGCCAAACGTTACGGTTTCGCCGTATTTGTTCCGGTTTTATTGTTCTTGTTACGGCGTTACGGTGAACAACCAAAAGGTTACGTGAAACGATAAATAAGTACATTATAGGATTAGTAGGTCCATGATTATTGCGTATGCCGCCTATATACACATAGCCTGCGTACACGGCGCTGCATGTCGCGCACGCATTTACTCAAAAGTTCACTGAATTTGACTACACTGGATGGGCACTTTCGCCCTCTACACGCTAATTGCGCACAGTCCGTCCGGCGCCATCTTGTTTAATTCTGAAACAACACGGCCGCTGCCTTTATTGTTCTGATAGGTATGCTACGCGAGGTTGTGCGTTTTGGGGGAGCTTGATGGTGGATGATCGTGTGCGCGGTGACTCAGCAGGCGCATTGCAAGTGAGGTACGGTGCGTGATGTTCATGAATGTCGGGCCTAGCGCCCTGGGCTGGTACTGGCGGCACCGTGGGCGTGTGGTGTGCATTAGTGTGTACGGTACGAGTTCTGCCATTTTTACTGTGGATTCCAATTTGCCGTTCGACGCTTGAACAAGGTGTTTTGTTCCTGAATATTATCATGGATTCACTAAAAAGAGCGAGTACCCGAGGAGGAGATCCTATGAATGCAAACAGATTTTTTAAACGTTTTGATGCACATCTTTATTTTGAACTTAAAAATGGTAGGTTTGAAATGCAGTGAGAGTGATTGGGTGTTTGTGTACGTTTTGCGCGAAAAAAATGCTGCGTTGTCTTGCATTCCGGAAAGACCCCCATTTGTTACGGACAAATGAGGTAAATGTTACTGACAACCATCCTATAGGGTTGGCATCTTTGCACTGATGCACTGGTGTCAGATCATGAGTTATTATAATTATTATTAAGTATTCAGCGTCGCCTATGATGGGAGGCGAAAAAAGCAAACTAAATCGCTGTAGCCCTCAGACAATTTACCGACTGAGCCAAATCGCCCCCATGATTAAATGTTTTAAAAAGCGGGTCAACAAAATCAATATACCAAACCCAAATAAAATGTTGGGAGTCACACAGTCATTGAGACCTCCATTTGCTTGAAGAGTACTAATCGCCTACCACCCCCCCCCCCAGAAAATTTGAAGAATGACACCACAATAGATCAATTGCAGCATATATGTGTGCTTCAGTGCTTAGATCCAAGAAATAAACTTAATTGTAGCCATCATCATCATCATTTATGTTCATTTCTTTCCTTTCCATTCTATCAGATTTGTGATGAACAAACAGGTCTTAAATCTAGCTTTGACTCGATCCAAGTATAGCCTCATCATCGTTGGCAACATGAAGAGTTTACAGAAGGTACAAACTTTATTATTGTTTATCTGCATTCCTTGTCTTCACAAATGTAAGCCTTTTTGTAGAGGACAAATGAATAAATAGGGCACCCTGATTATGGCACTCACTGTCCATTTTGTCCATTCTTTTTCTTTCAATGCATAAGAATATCATAGGTGCAATATGTCCCGCCCATCACAAGGATTAGTCATAAAATGTTCTCTTTCTTTAACTATGACTAGAAATATTGTGTATTGTGTAGTCATTCTTCAACTCTTCACCATTACCATAACTCTAGGCTACCCATAATGCCCCAAATCCTGTCAAACTTTCCATGATTATTTCTGTGCAGATGAGCAACAACTGGAAATTCTTGGTAGATGATGCTACCGGCAGACAGCTTGTCTTTAGGACTTCGCAAGCTTCCTACAGTCAAGATGCCAAGAACTGTCAAAAGGAAACAATACCTTCAAAGCCAAGTGCATCTAGTAGTCGACCAGAGATGCCTCTGAGAAATGTGTCTGAAGGAAGAACTCCTCCTGGACAACAGCAGAGAGGGGTACAAGATGGAAATTCTAGGAGAAGTGAGGACAGTTACCGCCACAGACACAACCCATGGCCGCAGGATAATCCTGCACATGGCAGTGGTCGGGATCCGATGGAGGCAGATGCTGTGATGCCTGCAGGGGCCAACTATTTACCTCCAGGAGTGGACCCAGGTAGCAGATCATCTCAGGCACTTAGCAACGAAGGCAACGCCTCCATTTTCGTAGAAGAACAGCACATGCCTTATGCTCCAAGAAATATCTCACAGAGCCAAAGAGAGTCAACTTCGAGCAATAGGGTGGAGGAGAACAGACCTTCAAGACATAAACATGTATCTGGCTATGCTGGAATAAATAACGGGGGCAAGAAGCGAGTGCACTTTGATACAGGAACAGAGGATCATGGGAGAGCAGCAAAGGTCCCAAGGTCAGGCAACTACGACCAAGGTGCGTCCTCTAGTGTGAAGTCATTTGGTGGACGTAGACATTCTTTTCCGTCATCAAGAGACTCTGCTCAACCTCGAAGCATACTGAAGAAGCCTGACGGAAACGTAGCATCAACAAGTCATCACAACCTAAGGAGCCACAGTCCATCAATTGCAAGTACAGCCCCAGGCATATCTGTCAGCAGCAGTAGTACCCCGATTCCTCAAAGACAGAGGAGGAATAGCTCGGGTCTTGATGCCAGCCTTGACACAGAGGATGGGAAGAGTTTACGTGAAATTGCTACAGGAATGAGGGCCAATGAGAGGCTTCCCAGGCAGCAGAAGGGTCAAGTTATAGCAGGTCATACTGTTGGCAAGCGAAAACCCCAGAGTTCAAAGAGAACGGAAACCATTGAGCATAGTGGGAGAGAAAGGAGACCATCTGGTGAAGCCACCAGTGCTGGAACTTCTCAACGTCGGAACAGTTCAAATGGAAATGAAGCGGGACAAAATCAGAGCCGTGACCATCAGCAGCAGGAAGGTGGGTCAGATCAGCGACCTCGACGTCAAAGCTGTCAACAACAAGTGAGTCCAGACAGACAGGATCATGGAAGGAGTGTAAGGAGATCATCTGGTGAAGTCACTGGTGCTCGAACTTCTCTACGTCAGAATGGTTCAAATGGAAATGAAATTAGACAAAATCAGGGCCGTGGCCCTGCGTTGCAAAACAGTTCAGATCAAAGACCTCAACGTCAGTGCCGTCAACCACAACCTTATATAGGAATACAGGTTCTGCGTAGGGCTTCCTTGAACCAACTTGCCCACAACCCAGTACAGCATGATCGAAACATGCTCCATAACAGGATAGTTAATGAGGCATATGGGGGTCGTTCTACTGCCCTGACTGAGCCTCGGCCAAATTTGAGGAGGGGGAAACGCTAATAATAATACAGGGTATTAACATTTATAAAGTTCCATTTATCCATTGTACGAAATGCTCTATGCACTGGTCATTCATGTACATAAAAAACATTGTTAAATGATTGAAATTGTGTGTGTGTAATTGGGGTTTTACAGATGTGTATCAATCAGATATGATTATTTACATCTGTGGACCAACCTTTAACGTTACAGTCCGAAAGACGGGACTCAGTTTCTAACCTGCGTCCTCGGCTGAATCAGTTTTGTCACTTCCATTGTTAGCTGGATTACAGGCGCATGCCCCAACGCCCCGTTGTTTTGAACAACTTATGTTTTAATAGGCAAGATTTCAAAGGGTTAACAGATGATACATGTACTGTACATGTATGTTTTCCGTTCAAAACGTTTGATTCAGCAAGTACTAATGACCAATCCCTGTGGGTTTCTATAGTATTTGGTACTTGTACAAGAAGTAGAGAAGAGTTAGAAGACCTTGGCAGTCTGGGAGGATGGTGGAAAATGAACAAAGTAGAATTGTACTTGAAAGGGACTGAACTGGTGAACTTGCACAGCATCATCTCATGGCCAACTTGTAAACAGGTTGTAACCCACTGTGCAGTGTCTGGTGCAGCAGCACGGTATCCCTTTAAATTTGTTGACTATATATGTTAACAACAGATTCACAAAACTTGCTGATTTAAACGGCTATAAAATGGCGCTATAAATCAGGAGATTTTCAACGACAGAATAGCAATCTATTGGTATCCTTGAAAAGTGTCAAATGCATCAGTTGTCCAAAAGGTCGAGAAAATAGTGAGAGCTAGCTAGTCAGTAGAATCCTTATTCGGGTCACTGTAATTCCTACCAATTTCAGATACTGTGTGGTTTCATTCTCAGAATTCTTATGCCAGCTTGCCTGTATTCCTGTCATTCACTTTTATTGGAGGTTATTCCTTTAGGTAATGTATTACACAAGCCTTTCCATAAGTCAAAGCAGACCAGGAGCCAAATATCTCAAAGTCCAGGACCAGGACCCATTTCCAAAATTAGTGAAAATATATAATCTTCTAGATTGTCAACCGTCATCTTTTATTTATTCATTAGTCTGTCAGCACACTATAAAGTACACACTGCACAGCAGTGGTAGCAGTTTGAGATGTATAAACAAACCACAGACAGAGACAAAAACAACATGCAAAACTAAAGTGCATGAAATGAATTATGTGGGATATGTATACAATCACAAAAGGATTTTAGGGTTCTCATTGTATTTTTAAGTAAGTTTTTGTCAGATTTGTGAACATAATAGTGCCTGCCATGTGAAAGTTTCTGAAACAGGAAATGTTAATTCTCCCAGACAGGGCTAAAAAAAAAGAAGAAAAAAGACCGGCACCTGAGACTCATTTTTTCTGTCTCTTCGGGCGCCAAAAGTCGGAGACCGTTTGGTAAAAATCATCCGGCGCATGCTTACGGAAAGGCTTGGTATTTATTACATGTCTACTGCTCAATTTCTTCATTGCACATGTACTGTCAGGGTCCGTTTTCATAAAGCTTGTTATAAATCACAGGTTACAATAACTATTATCAGCTACTAAAATTATTGCATTTGATAGGCCGAGAGCAAATTTGTCACAGAAATGTAGCATATATTAATGATAACAAGTTTTTATGAAATAGTGCCCAGAAGTTTTTATCAAGAAGATATTATTTCCTTCCTAAAACATTATGGCAATCCATTTCTATCAGCTGCCTATTTTCACTATACTGTCAATATTTTCAATTGAAATGAAATTATATTCCAAATTTTATGCATTTATATGTCTGAAGAAAGATGTGTATAGAAATGTTGCATGGTTGTAATTATGAAGAATGTGAAATTTGAAGTTTCTTTTTGTTCAAAATAAGGATCAATCAAGCAAATTTAAGTGCTATTTTATGATTGAAAACTAAAATGTATGCATATATAATTTAACATCTAAATTATTCATACCCTTACCAAGTTTTTAATTTTGTAAGTATATCAAAAAATGTATTTTTCCCAATTTATGTTTCTGGATAATGTGACACACTAAAGCTTACATCTAAAAGTATTTGATTTCGTTCATTTCATCTTTATTGATCCATGGTGATACATAGTGATACATAGAAATTATTTTTCCATTGCCTCTGTTACAAGGTACAATTATAATACATTTACAATTCACATACCATAGACCATAAAACAACTCACACTGACGTTTTATAATTTGTATATATTTGCTTGAATTGTTTGAAACTTATAGGCATGTTCAGATACGATGCGGTAAACCAAGTATTCAAAATGCCACATAAATAATGTGAAAATAATCATGTACATAAAAATATAGTGGATTCAAACTCAAAGCTGACTATATTTTTATTAAAGGGATAGTCGAGTTCTGTTTTCAGACCGCAAATGCCTTCAAAGTGCATGGTTGTTGCTCTTATATTCTCATCTATGACACTTCTAGTGCCCTTTTAGAACCTAAAGTTGCTATGAAGGTAATTTTGACCCCAAAATGTGTGAAATTTAGCCAATACGATCATACCAATTCAGCTCCACTTTAAAAAAAATATGGTGACCGTTAATTAATTATTTAATTAAAAATAACAATACATGGGCCGGCTGGTTGTGCATATTATTTATAACCAACACGAAAATACCAACAAAAAAGGCAACATCGGCATTGGCTGAAATACGAGGTAAAAGGTGCTTTTTTAAAACTTTTTTTTCAAATTATCTAATATTTTTAGTGGTTCACAAGTATTAGAATTAGAAACCTTTATATTCATGGATATTTCAGCCGTCTCTGAACCGATTTTGTTCAAACAAAGATGATATTGTCATTTAAATTGTATGTTCTTTAAAATTTGACACTCGGTTTTTCATTATCTCACAATTTTTTTTTGTGTAGCGCCCTCTGCAACAGAACTAAACTATCCCTTTAACGTGCAGTTTTCAATCTCCCATGGCATTAAAAAGAATTGTTTGAAACTTAAAGGCTTGTTCATATATGATGCCACCGCACACAAATTTGCCGCAGTTTTTAACTTGTAAGTATGAATGGCAACTGTGTGCACCAAAATGTTTTAAAAATTTGGATTTAGGACGCCCTGTTTCCCAGGCGCCTGTTAAAGGTAATACAAAGTTTTGGGAAATTTTGAAAATTGGGTGGATAGTGATTCTATACAATTGCGATATATTTGGATGCCCCTGTGGATGTATTACAAGCACTGGCAAATTTAGCCCCTAAAACACGTCTGTTTTCGAGAAAATTTGAATATAACAATTTACTGGTGCTCCTGGTAAGAAATTCAAATATCGCGTATGGCCGTACAATGGTAGCTGCGACCATGAAAATATCAGAATATGTAGTTGAGATATATAATTTCAAAACGGGAATGGCTATTCGGCCGATTTTAGTCAAGAAACATTGTTTTATGGCTGAATCAATATCTTGACCTTGAGAGGGAGCTAAACAACATAAAGAGTTTATTATTGACAAATTCATAACTTTAGACTCGATTTCAACCGCGACAACGATCACTGAATATTGTAGGATTGCATATATGCTTCCAATATGTTCATTTGAACGAAATTCATGACCCCATACCAAAACTTTGAATTACTTTTAAAGTCAAGCCCTGCTTTACAATACTGTGGAGTCCAAACCTAATTGTATTCTAGACTGCCTCCGTGATTGGACTCAAGTACACTGCGGTATATATTGTGTGTAAAATGTATAGGGATTTAGGAATAAAACTTTATAAAGATTTCATTTCGATATATTAATTTATTAAGTGCAGGAACTATCTGTATATATTCTTCTGCATTAAGTATTAAATAACTCTATTTAGTGATTTTATTGGTCATATCATTTCCTTGTATAAAAGAGAACTGTTGCTGAGCTTTCATGAGCGTCCCTGGACGGTGTGTGCGCTCTATAAGTTTACACTATTATTATTGTTATTGTTATTATTTTGTAACAAACTTTTCTTTTCTCGTTCATTAGTATATTATACTGGTCAATACGTACTTTTGTGAACATACTGAACATATAGTGATACATAAATTGTCAACATACCGTGTACCGGTAAACAAATTTAAAAAAAGTTGTTTCTCTTATGTATCTCTTGTACATTAAATATAACATTTGCATAAAAAAGAATCCTACATAATTCAACTAAAGAAGAAATTTCTTTGACAATTAGGTTACACCTTAGCGATTTCTTAATTTTTAATGGCAGACTTTGTTGGATAATATGAAATAAAAGTACTTATATTTAGGTACTTGACTAAACTGCTCTATGAGCACATTAAGTACAATTGGGTATTTACAAACAAATATATATATATATATATATATATATATATATATATACATGTATGTACTACTGTATAAATGCATTTTATTTGTGCTTTAAATAGCTTTTTGCAAAAAAAATAGGAAAGGTCAATCGATTGTGAGCTTTCAAGTTCATTTCATGTCTGTTTGGAAAAATATCACCAAAGAAATGTCTCCTGAAAATGATTGCTATATATATTCAAATAAACTTGAATGTAAATATGAGAAAAAAAGCTTAAAAGTTTGGACCAAACTTAGGCCTACACGCCCGTGTGTGCAACAAAGTGTACCTATTTCTTTTAGATGGACAAAATTTATATTTCCAAAGAGAGATGTGTCGTATTCATGATCGTGTATGAAGCTGAAAATTGTTGAATTGCCTTTTTTAGATATAAAACAAAAATCAAGAATTTCATTAATTAAATTCATTTATTTAAAATGCAATTTCCAGAAGAGTTCTTCTTTGTTCGTAGTAGGCCTAAAGTGTAGTGATGTCACTGGCTGATGATGATGTTGATAAAGATGTGGTAATGATTACATGTATATTGGTGATGATGGCCGTGATGAGGGCGATTATTTAATAATGTTGGAAGTTGTGATACTATTGGGATGACAAAACGGATGACGATAAGGCCTAAACAAAAAAAGATGTTGTATTGACTATTGCCCTTAATTTGCGACCGATCTCAAAATCTTCAAATCTACGGTCGCGGCTTTAAAAAAAAAATTAACCAGTTTTTAGAAAAAAATGTTAAATGCATAAAAAACTGATCTGAAAACATCATCCCAAAGAGGGACAGAAAAAAAAGTCCAAAAAAAAAAAGATCTCCCGACCGACCAACCCAGGTTTTGGCAATACAACTTTTTTGTTTAAGGCCTACTAATGCCATTGCACCTGTAGGTTTGTGTATGTAGTGCTCATCATGTCTCGTCTATAGAAACCAATTGGCAATTGGTCCCCATTATTAAAACCAATTGCTACTTGGATTCAATGGGCACCAATATTGCCAATTATTGGTTTCAATAGGTACCCAGCATTGTTTCACTTTCCATGTAGCCTGGACCTTCTACTCCAAATAATTGTCAGTTGATATATGGTATTTCAATGGGGATTCAATTGGATTTTCGTCTTGGGTCTCGCTCCTCGATCTGACCGCCTCTATTGGGGAATGTCAACAAATGTCAGTTTTATTAAAGAAACGACGCATGTATCATATCAGATGGTTATTTCTGTCTATGTTCAATGTTACTACTGCGCTTGAAGGATATGACGTCTTCAATGAGTATTTTGTGCAAAGTTTGCACAGGAGACCTTGTTGTGCTTGTTGTCGGCTTCTGTAAAGAGAGAGCCGATCCTACCCAAATAATATAACGAACGAAAAAGACAGAAATTTTCGGTCTAGGTCCACCAAATTAGCTGCATTCATTCCACTTTCACAAAGAAAAGCCTTTCTGCCCGAAATGTCTAGTAGTATTACGTATCCAAAATGTGCTCCTCGGAGGCTCCAATACACAGCTGTACGTCCGCGCTGATCACGAACTGTGAAAAACTAGACTCTAGTGACTCATTCAAACTCCAGGAGGACCAGGATGGGAATTATGAACAGAACGCTCTAACAATAATTATGCATCTCATATTGCAAGCCAAAATGTCCGCAAATGAATCAAAGATGACGTACCACTCCAATACGTGTTAAACGTTTTGCCGTCGGCACTATGTTGTTGATAAATATTATAAATAGGTCTACACAATAAAAAATATAATAGGAAAGGCGAACAGAGCTGGGAACGGACAGTCGAGTCGTTAGGACTAATTAGGATCCATATTTGTTTTCTTCAGTAGTATCGCTCCAGTATCGATAATTGACATATCGTATAACAGGTCATTTATAGACCAATGATAGCACCAATGACCATCGTCGAGTAAGCACGCTCTTTTCACCGCCTCTCCCCCTTCCGTATCTTCCGCGTATCTTCCGCGTTATGTCGAAAGTAACCAAAGCAGCCAAGAGGCCACGCGGTGAGACTCCGCCCAGCCCAACCGATACAAGCGCTCTAATACCAGTGATACGAAGACTTTTAGATGCCCAAATGGAAAAATTCGAGAGTCGATTCAAGAACTTTGAAAGCTCGTTATTTACTAAAATTAAAGAGTTGGACAATGACCTTAATGACATTAGAGCTATGCTGGAGTTTCAAAGCCACGAAACAGACCAGCTAAAAGTAAAAATGGCTGACATGGAAACAAACTTTAAACGAAAAGAAGAGGAACTTCGAGAGGAAGTCGACAGATTAGCTACGTATGTTGCTAGAGAGAATTTAGTCATCTTGGGATTGAAAGAAGTGAAGGACGAAAATCTCTCCAGCGAGCTGAGTAAATTGTACAAAGAAAAACTAAAAATGGAGGACGATGTTATACAACGAATTGAGTACCAGAGAGTACACAGGGTGGCTGCAGCGGGTGGAGGACCCCGCCCTATTAAAGCGCGATTTACTCGATATGCGGACAAACTCTTGGTGCAGAAAAACGCCAAACTTCTCAAAGGCTCCAACATTTATTTGACGGATGACCTACCTAAGCATGTGAGGGAGCTAAGGAGGGTGCAGGTACCTACCCTAAGAGCAGCCCGGAGCGCAGGGAAACTAGCGTTTTTTGGTCGTGCGGAGCCAACGAAGCTTTTCGTAGACCATGTCCTAGTTCCAATCGGGGAACAGAAGAGCCTTATAAACAAATTGGAGAAGAGCGCTATGGGAGTTCAAGTCAAGGTGGGGCATACGGCAGCGATCAATGTCCGGGACAACAAGGAAAACGAGGAAACGAAACTGACCGAGCAGGCTGAAGGAAATGTTCTACGAAACCGAGAGGAACAGAGGGAAACGAATGAGACGGGAAATCCTATCAGAGGAGCGGAGGCGCCAATAGAGGTGATGGACACAAGGGTGTAACGACCAAGGGAAACATCATTGCAGCGACCAACGTCAGTGGTGACAGGAAGGAGCATGGAGACAAGAAACAGAGGGAGAATAACCGTTTAAGATAAGTAAAAATTCCATATTGATTATTTCAAAAACCAATGTGAGCTGAAATGAGGATGGAGAAGGAAACAGAAGGAAAACAGCCATCAAGATGAATGAAATATATTATTAAATATTTGAGCAGCCAATATGATCTGAAACGGAAACGAAAAAGAGAAGAAGAAGAAGCAAGCAGCTGAACTTAACAATGCGTTTGAAGAAAAAAAAAAGAACAACAATAATATCAAAATATCTCATTCGGTATTTATGAAGAAGAAAACTTTTAAGAAAAAGAAAGACTTTAATGAGATGTTCGAAAATAATTATATTTTGGCTATAGTATGTAGAGCAGAAATGGTTTATTGATAAATGCAAGAGATGCGTTAATGTTATGCTTTGTAATGGATAAGTAAGAAAAGACCAAAAATCTTTTCGATGGTATCCGACTCATTTGAAACATTGAGTAATTTGAAGATAATATTGCCAAGGGCTAATTCATTCTGATGAAAAGAAAAGAAAGAAAGAAAAGGTGAGGTTCGAATACAAGGATGAACTTTGGTTTTTATTATTTTGCAAAAAAAAAAAAAAGGTTATGCCATACAAGATTTCTAATGGATGTTTGGAAGGAAAGACTTTAATGAGATGTTCAAAAAAATAATCATATTTAGGCTAACTAGTATGTCGAGCAGATTAGTTAGGAAACATAAAAAGAAAGACTTCAATGAGATGTTTCAAATATAATTTAATTTTGGATACCTAGGTTCGAACACAAGCATGAACTTTGATATTCATTATTTTGCAGAAAAGGTTAGGAAGAAGAGAACTGTTAAGAAAAGGAAAGACTTTAATGAGATGTTCAAAATAATTATATTTTGGTTAACTAGTATAAAGCAGAAATGGTTCATTGATGAATGCAAGAGATGCGTTAATGTTATGCTTTGTAATGGATAAGTAAGAAAAGACCAAAATTCTTTTCGATGGTATCCGACTCATTTGAAACATTGAGTAATTTGAAGATAATATTGCCAAGGGCTAATTCATTCTGATGAAAAGAAAAGAAAAAAAAAAAAAGTGAGGTTCGAATAAAAGTATGAACCTTGGTCTTTATTATTTTGCAGAAAAGGTCATGCCATACAAGTTTTCTAATAGATATTTGGTAGTTAGGAAACATAAAAAGAAAGACTTCAATGAGATGTTTCAAATATAATTACATTTTTGGATACCTAGGTTCGAATACAAGCATGAAATTTGATATTCATTATTTTGCAGAAAAGGTAGTGAAGAAGAGAACTTTTAAGAAAAGGAAAGATTTTAATGAGATGTTCAAAATAATTATATTTGGGCTAACTAGTATGTAGAGCAGAAATGGTTCATTGATGAATGCAAGAGATGCGTTAATGTTATGCTTTGTAATGGTTAAGTAAGAAAAGACCAATGTTCTTTTCGGTGGTATCCGACTCATTTGAAACATTGAGTAAATTGAAGATAATATTGCCAAGGGCTAATTCATTCTGTTGAAAAGAAAAGAAGACAAAAAAAAAAAAAAAAAAAATGAGGTTCGAATAAAAGTTTGAACCTTGGTCTTTATTATTTTGCAGAAAAGGTCATGCCATACAAGTTTTCTAACGGATATTTGGTAGTTAGGAAACATAAAAAGAAAGACTTCAATGAGATGTTTCAAATATAATTATATTTTTGGATACCTAGGTTCGAATACAAGCATGAAATTTGATATTCATTATTTTGCAGAAAAGGTTGTGAAGAAGAGAACTTTTAAGAAAAGGAAAGATTTTAATAAGATGTTTAAAATAATTATATTTGGGCTAACTAGTATGTAGAGCAGAAATGGTTCATTGATGAATGCAAGAGATGCGTTAATGTTATGCTTTGTAATGGTTAAGTAAGAAAAGACCAAAGTTCTTTTCGGTGGTATCCGACTCATTTGAAACATTGAGTAATTTGAAGATAATATTGCCAAGGGCTAATTCATTCTGATGAAAAGAAAAGACAAAAAAATGAGGTTCGAAAAAAAAGTATGAACCTTGGTTTTTATTATTTTGCAGAAAAGGTCATGCCATACAAGTTTTCTAACGGATATTTGGTAGTTAGGAAACATAAAAAGAAAGGCTTCAATGAGATGTTTCAAATATAATTATATTCTTGGATACCTAGAATATAGAGGGGAAAAAGCGGTTTATTAATGAATGCAAGAGATGTGTCAATGTTATGCTTTGTTTAGGATAAGCAAGAAGTAAACCACAGTTCATTTCGATGGTATCTGACTTATTTGAAACATTGGGTAATATGACAAAAATATTGCCAAGGGCTATTTTACTCTGATGGAGGGGGGGGGGGGGGGCGAGAATAGGAGGTTCGAATACAAGCATGATCTTTTATATTTATCATTTTGCTGAAAAGGTTAAGCCATACAAGGTTTCTAATGGATGTTTTGGTTAATACCATTATGCACACTGTCATCCATTTATAGAATTGGTTACGTCATCCAAGATGTCTAATGATTTTTTTTGTTTAAGGAAGGTCTTCTGTATTAAGAGAGAGTTGTATGTTTATACGATTAAAGAATGCCTGGGATTGATTAGTATTGGTTGGTATTTTGACCCACAGGAATCTTGAGATCTTTTATATTAAGAGCATGTATAGACAATTAAAGAATGCCCGGGAATCTTGAGTAGTCAGGTTTGAAGATTTATTGCCAAGGGTTTTTCCATTTAAATGAAGGAAAATAATAGAAAGAAAAGAAAGGTTTTATTGTGATGGTCGAAGTACTAGCATAAATAGTGACATACATGTAAATTCATAGATTTGGTTACTTCATACAAAGGCCTAATGATTGTTTTGGTCTGTAAAGATCTTTTATATTAAGGGTGTGTCTTAGATGATGAAAGAATACCCGGGATTCAATAGAATAGTTAGGTCTCTTGACCCATAGAAATCTTGATGTCTTTTATATTAAGAGCATGTATTATGTTTAGACAATTAAAGAATGCCCGGGATTGAATTGAATAGTAAAGTTTTGGTATTTTAACTCTAGGAATCTTGTGTAGTTTGAAGAAATATGCCAGGGGTTCCTCCATTTAAGTGGGGGAAAAAGAAAAAAAAAAAGAGAGAAAAAAAAAGAGTTCATTGTAATAATTGAATACTATAGCATGCCTAGTGATATTCAGTATTTTTGGTTACTTCATTCAAGGTGTCTAATGATTGTTTCGGTTGAATAAAGGTCTTTTATACTAAGGGCGTGTCTTAGGGTTAGACGATTAAAGAATGCCCGGGATTGATTAGTATTGGTTGGTATTTTGACCCATAGAAATCTTGAGTTCTTTTATATTAAGAGCATGTCTTATGTTTAAACGAAAGAAAAAAAAGAATGCCCTGGATTGAATAGTACAGTTTGGTCTTTTGATTCATAGGAATCTTGAGTAGTTTGAAGAAATATTTCCATTTAAATATATTCATTTAAAAGAAAAAAATACCATTATGCACACTGTCATCCATTTGTAGAATTGGTTACGTCATCCAAGATGTCTAATGATGGTTTTGGTTTAAGGAAGGTATTCTGTATTAAGAGAGAGTTTTATGTTTATACGATTAAAGAATGCCTGGGATTGATTAGTATTGGTTGGTATTTTGACCCACAGGAATCTTGAGATCTTTTATATTAAGAGCATGTAAGAATGCCCGGGAATCTTGAGTAGTCAGGTTTGAAGATTTATTGCAAGGGTTTTTCCATTTAAATGAAGGAAAATAAAAGAAAGAAAAGAAAGGTTTCATTGTGATGGTCGAAGTACTAGCATAAATAGTGACATACATGTAAATTCATAGATTTGTTTACTTCATAGAAAGGCCTAATGATTGTTTTGGTCTGTAAAGATCTTTTATATTAAGGGTGTGTCTTAGACGATGAAAGAATACCCGGGATTCAATAGAATAGTTAGGTCTCTTGACCCATAGAAATCTTGATGTCTTTTATATTAAGAGCATGTATTATGTTTAGACAATTAAAGAATGCCCGGGATTGAATTGAATAGTAAAGTTTTGGTATTTTAACTCTAGGAATCTTGTGTAGTTTGAAGAAATATGCCAGGGGTTCCTCCATTTAAGTGGGAAAAAAAAAAGAAAGAAAAAAAGAGTTGATTGTAATAATTGAATACTATAGCATGCCTAGTGATATTCAGTATTTTTGGTTACTTCATTCAAGGTGTCTAATGATTGTTTTGGTTGAATAAAGGTCTTTTATACTAAGGGCGTGTCTTAGGGTTAGACGATTAAAGAATGCCCGGGATTGATTAGTATTGGTTGGTATTTTGACCCATAGACATCTGAGCATGTCTTATGTTTAAACGAAAAAAAAAAAAGAATGCCCTGGATTGAATAGTACAGTTTGGTCTTTTGATTCATAGGAATCTTGAGTAGTTTGAAGAAATATTGCCATTTAAATATATTCATTTAAAAGAAGAAGAAAAAAGAGTTCATTGTGATGGTCGAAGTACTAGTAGGCATAGTGACATACATTCATAGGTGTGGTTACTTCATACCAAGGTCTAATGATTCTTTAGACGATTAAAGAATGCCAAGGTCTAATGATTCTTTAGACGATTAAAGAATGCCCGGGATGGAATAGGATAGTTTAGTCTAAGATGTTTAGATTTAATGAAGTGCACGCATGCATTGACATTCATTTATAAAATTGGTTACTCCATACTAGATGTTTTAATGATTGTTTTGGTTTCTTCATATAGAGAAAAAGGAAAGAGTTCATTGTGCTGGTCAAACACATAGATGCTCATTGACATTCATTTACAGAAGTGGTTTCTGCATACAAAGATGTTTAGGTTTAATGAAGCGCATGCATGTAGCCGGTATTGGAATGATTGTATAAAGAAGGTAGTAGAAAGGATAGAAGCTGGGGGGGGGGGGGGGGGGGGGGAGGCGGTGGTTGTAAGCGGAGGAGAAATAGGTGCAACTTTATTTGTAGACATGTCTTTTCTACATAGGTTTTATTGTGTGTGTTATATGTTACGTAAATGTTTAATGTATTCTTCTTTTTTTTTCAATGGGGACAGTTTGTGGCAGCCTTTGATCTGGTTAGTTTTATATGGCTTGAATGTGGGCAACAACCTTTCCATCTCTCATCCACCTATATTATATACTCAACACGCACATGATGAGTAACACTAAAATTTCCGTCTGCAATTTGATATCCTTAAATGTAAAAGGTATTCGGGAGAAAAATAAAAGAAGAAGCATTTTCAAATGGTGCAAAGAAAAAGGTGGGAATATTATTTTTTTACAGGAAACCTTTAGCACACAAGATATAGTTAATACTTGGAATTCGATGTGGGAAGGCGAATGTATATACAGCCACGGTACTAATCATGGTAAAGGGGTTATGATACTATTTGATAGTGGAGTAAATATTAAGATACGACACACAGTTATCGATGAAAATGGCAGATACATTTTTGCAGTTGGTTTTCTGCAGAATAAGGAGGTAATATTCGGAAATGTTTACTTCCCTGTTGGGAGCAAAGAGTTGGAACAATTGGAGTTTCTGGGCAAAGTTAGAAATATTTTGGAAAAAGATGAATTCAAAAATAAACCTCTCATTATTGGAGGGGATTTTAATATGGTTAGAGATGTACATTTAGATTACAGTGGACATAATGTTAATAAAAAACAGTCTAAGCTTAGCTATGAATTTGAAAAGTTTTTAATTGACTATAATGCCACAGACATATGGCGTGTCAAAAATAATTTAAAGAAACAATTTACATATCACCAACAGAATCCTAAAATGCATAGTAGATTGGACTACTGGGTTATTTCGGAGAGCATAGAAGATATGGTATTTAGCTGCAAAATATTAACTTCAATTTCACCGGACCACTCAGCAGTAGAACTGATTATTAAACTACATTCTTCTACTAATCCTGTAATAAAAGCAGGATATTGGAAATTTAATAACAGTTTATGTAACGATGCAGATTATGTGAAAAGTATGAAAGAAGAAATAACACGGTTGAAACTCAATCTATCCAAAGAGATAATAGATAATAGAATATTATGGGATTATGTTAAAATGGAGATACGAAGTTTTACAAGAAAATACTGTAAGAAAAAAGCCAAAGAAAGAAAGGATAAGATTGTTGGTTTGGAAAAAGAAATTTCAAAGTTAGAGGAAGAATTACAAATACCAGCGAAGGTGAATGACAATTCTTTGATTAACGATTTGGAAAAGAAAAGAAGGGAATTGAAAAATCTTTACGGTTATATAAGTGAAGGGGTAAAAATCAGATCTCGAGCCCAATGGTTTGAAAGTGGAGAAAGAGAAACGGCATATTTTAAGCAACTAATAGATTTCAAAGAGAAAAAAAGTGCTATTAAAGAATTACAAGTAGATGGAAATATAACTGATGATGAAAAAGATATCATACAAGAAATTAGAAGATTTTATTCTAAACTGTATGCTAAATCAGAAGAAGGATTATGCGAAAATATTAATTTTTTCCCCAAAACCTTACCCAAATTAACAGAAAATCAGAGGAAGCTATGTGAAGGAAAAATTAACCAGGGAGAGTGTATTGAAATCTTAAAAGAAATGCAGTTAAATAAATCCCCAGGAAATGACGGATTAAATGTAGAATTTTATATTACATTCTGGCATGTAGTTGGTGACTTAGTTCTTAAGGCATTTAACGATACCATGAAATTCAAGGAATTGTCGCCTTCTCAAAAACAAGCAATCATAACGCTTATACATAAGGATGGTAAAGACCCCAATTTCATTAGTAATTATAGACCTATCTCCTTACTCAACGTAGACTATAAGATTATTACCAAAATACTTTCTAAAAGAATAAAAAAAGTTTTGAATGAAATTGTGTCGGTCGATCAAGTAGGTTATTTAAAAGATAGAAACATCGGTGATGCAATCAGATTAATCAATGATATGATTTTTCATACTTCTTGTTTTAACAAACCAGGGTACCTATTGGCAATAGATTATGAAAAAGCTTTCGACTCGATTTCACATAGTTTTCTTCAGAAAGTGCTCATTTCTTTCGGGTTTGGGCCAATGTTTTGTGAATGGGTTACAATTTTACTTACCAATGCTCAAAGTTGTGTTTTTAATGGGGGTAAATCAACCGGATATTTTAAAGTTCAAAGGGGTGTAAGACAAGGAGATCCGTTATCTCCATATTTATTTATTTTATGCATAGAATGCTTAACTCACTGCATTAGAAATGATAAGTTGGTAAAAGGTATTTGTTTTGGAGAAACAGAAATAAAGATGATCTTATATGCAGATGACATGTCAATTTTTGTACGAGACATAAACTCGATTAATAGAATAGAGGTAATCATGGAAAATTTTAGGAAAATATCAGGACTAAAGATTAATGGAAATAAAACATTCATTTTACCCTTAGGATCTTCTGTTGGCTCTGCGACTGTGTATCCTTTTGGAAAGGAGGCACACATTTTAAAAATACTCGGTATATATTTTACATTAGATCCCAATGTGGCGGAAGAGATGAATTACAAAGAAATATTAAGCAAAATAAAGAAATTGTTAAATTGGTGGAAACAAAGAGATCTTACTTTGATAGGAAAAATTCATTTACTGAAAACATACGCATATTCAAAACTAATCTATGTAAGCTCTTTGACTCCAGTGCCTGAATGGGTTATAAAAGAAATTGATGAGATCTGTTTTAATTTTCTATGGCGAGGTAAAGACAAAATTAAAAAAAGTACGATGTATTTTGATTACAAGCAAGGAGGATTAAAAATGCTCAACTTTCAACTTTTTGTGAAAGTACAAAAAGTGATGTGGATTAAAAGACTTGTAACAGGAAACCAGAGAGTTAAATGGAAAAAGTATTTCAAATTTTTAATGAGACCTTTCGGAGGAAATCTTATTTTTTACTGTAACTATTTACCTAACAAGATCGATATACAATTACCAAAATACTATCGGGATTTAATAAACATTTGGTTAGATATGAATGATTTTATTAAAAAAGATACAACTCACAAAGGGAATGAAATTTTTTTAAATAATAGGTATATACACAATAGTGGAAAAACATACTTCAATGAAAATCTTTTCTTAAAAAATACTTATAGATTGTACCATATTATAGATGGAAAAGGAACATTAAAGTCGGAAACTTATTTCAGATGTATGGGACTAGAGGAAGAGGAAATATCAATGCTTAAAGAAATCTATGGTAATATACCAAAGGAATGGAAAATCGAATTAACAAAGAGGCAAATTTCATTTCATGATCTAAAAATAGAATTTATGTTTACAAAAAAAACATTCCAATTTGAATCGGTTTGTTCGAAAAATCTGTACAGGGCATGCATACAAAAAACGCAAGACGTCCCTGTCAGTTTTCAGAATTTACATTCATCATACAATCTGTCGGTTAAAGAAATTGAAAAGGTTTTTGTCCGACCAAGAATTAGTACTTTAGATAATAAACTAAGAGAATTTCAATTCAAATTGCTTTATAAAATTGTTTATGTCAATCGTTATTTATACAGGTTTCAATTCATATTAAGTGATAAATGCTCATTTTGTGGAAAAGAAGAGGAAACATATAGGCACATATTTTTTGAATGCGAAATGGTGAGAAAATTATGGGATCAATGTAGTGATAGTTTGGATATTCCAATCCTTAAAGATATGAGCTGGAAGGAAGTTCACATTGGATTAGACGAAATAACCGAAGATAGGCAAATGATTAATCACGTGGTTTTATTAATTAAATATTTGATATTTATTAGTAGGGAAAAAAAGAAGCCTCCAAGTATTGAAGAAATAAGAGAGAAAATATTCAAAAGTAAACGGGAAGAAAGAAAGAGTGCTACTGAACGAAATACGTTGACGCTCCACTATAAAAAATGGGAACATCTCAAGGTAAACATGGATAATATGCAAGAAAATGCAAGGGATGAGGAAAGGGGGGGCCTGCCCGGTTCACAGCTGTGTGTGATTGACCGGTCTCGACTGCCATAGACTGCCCACGTCTTCTTGTATCGTTTTTTGTTTTTTTGTTTTTTTGTTTTGTTTTTTGTTTTTGTTTTTGTTTTCTTTTTTTTTGGGTTTTTTTTGTTTGTTTTGTGTTTGCTGTTGTTGGTTTTGTTTTTAACGGGGGTAGGGGATTTAACAAACTTTATTCATTCGATATAACTAAGTTGATTGTAGTCTGTACTTTGTTCCAATATGTTATAAATTATAATATGTAATAGGGATACTAGTAACACAGAACAAAGTATAGTGGGGGGGGGGGGGGTTATAACAATATTAATTCATTCAATATAATTGAGATTACTGTATTTTGTACTCTGTAATTGGTTTAAATATGTTATATATTACAATTTGTATGAATTAATATTATTTATTGAGTGAATACAATAAAGAATATTACAAAACAAAAAATTTGCGGACCGGGGATTCCCCGTCAGGATTCCCCCAAAGTTGGCGCGCAAATTTACTAGGCGGCCGTGTTCAATACAGCACCTCCAGCTCCAACAACAACAACTCTGGTAACATTTACTTTTACGCTGCTTATTGCCGCATGTGATTGTCGTCTCACAGCTATTCCATCGACTGCATGCTGAGGCTACGCAACGCCGACGAAGGCCAGAGACCGTGGCGATCGATGCCAGAGGCAAGCAAGTGAGAGCTAGTAGTATCTGCGTGCGTATATGTACAACAACTAGTGAACTACTAATGCACCTGTAGGCTTACTGTACTGTGTCTGTGGGGACTAGGCAGTGCACAGTAAAGCTGCAGTGCAGGCATGTATATTTTTTGTTGTAATTCTATGTTCTGATCGTGCAGAGTAGGCCTAAGTGAAAAGGAAACACAAGTTCATGGAATAGCAATGGAAACATCAGCAAGACTTGGAATTGTTTTTTCCCCACAGGCAGCCTCCAGGATATGAAACTTTGTCTTTTGTGCCGATAATCTATTGTCCAGGGATCTGCAGGACTTAGACCACCAAGACCACAGACAGAGCCCTGTCAGAACGGCCTCAATTTTAGACAGTGCAAGCCAAGTTTATGGAAGAACATATTGAAAACATCAGCAAGGCTTTTATTAAAGGAGATGTTTCCTATATAGATAAGGACTAAGGTGTTCTTGTAGATCAACCAGGCCTAAGCCTACTATACTAGTACTACTATTACTATTTTCTAGTCTGCACCTCTATCAAGGAATCTGTAGGATGTAGAGATCACATCAGCTACAGGCAGAGCCTCTATCAAATAAACTCTTCTATCTCAGAGCACAATTTTGCAGCAAATTAGTACAGAAGTTGACACAACCATATCAAAACCATCCTCTTACTCCATGAAAATGAAAGAAGTTCTGTAATCAGAGGTCAACTTCAGTAATTGATAAGGCTGAGGGAATATTATCTTCAGAAGTTGGGTCCTTTTCAAAACAGAACAGAAGCAAGGAATCCATTAGAAGAACCCATAGATATGGAGGATAAGAATTAGAGAAAGTGGACAAGCTTATAGTGAAATAATTGGGTAAGAAAGAAACCATTGGTGGTAGAAATTTAAAGAGATAAAGACAGATGTTGAATCATGATGATTCTCTCAATTTAGACTTTATGGATGATGATGATTACAGATCGAGAGCTGAAGATGAAGCAGAATTGAATGAGAGTTAAGAAGTGGGAGACACCATGGATGATGATTGTATCGTGATTTCTGATAGTGAGGATGATGAGGTAATTCAAACTGAATCTGATATTGACCGCATATCATTAGCCAGGGACGATGAAAGCCATAAGGACGATGATGTCAGGAGGGATTTGCCATCCACAAGCAATGGGAGAGGCACAGGGTCAGGATGTGGGAAAGGTCATATAAAGCAGGAAGTTACTTCACTGGCGGGGAAAGATGGTGCATTGGATTCTGAGTCTGAAGTTCAGGCAGAGGAACAGCCCAGTGGTATTGGAGAAAAAAATTCTGAGCTGGATGGTGATTATAATGATGAAGGACAATCGCGAAATCAAACACATCATAATGAACCAGGAAATATTAGTGGAGACGTTAGTTACGCTGGTGACATCAAAGGCAACGGAATGACTCTGGGAGATCTTTGGAAGGAATCTCAGTCTTACAGTCAAGTGGAGGCTGTAGAATATAAGTTTGAGGATAGGCTGTCATGGGACACAGCAGATATTTTTCAATCTCTGGAGTCACCGTTGCCTCGGGTTTCATCACCGGGATCGCCCAGTTCCGTTCCGTCTCGGGAATCGCCGTTGCCTCAGGTTTCACCATCAGCTGTTCACATTTCTTCAGGTGTTGTCAGATCCATTGACCGTGACAGGTTGCCTCTTAAAAATCCAACTTCCATGTTGAATGAAGGTTCAGAAGAAGAGCCTATGGATACTGTCAGTGATGAGGACATTCACAAACTAAGAAGATACCTTGTCAGCACAAAAGCTCCATTGGTGTCCGAGAGTGAGACAGACTCTGATGAAACATGTATTGAAGATGATGACTTGAATCCATCGTCTAGTCAAGCTGGCAGTATCAAGTCAGAACCCCAAGCTCAGATGAAACCAAGATTTACAGTAATGATGGAGATGATCATGGCCACACTGATACACAGCCCTTCTCACCTATTCTTGATGCAGGGGATGAAGTAGACGTTAATGAAACAACTGAGGGTTTTGATACACAGCCTTTCTCACCTATTCTTGATGCAGGGGATAAGGCAGTCATTGGTGAAACAACTGAGGGTTTTAATACACAGCCCTTCTCACCTTTTCTTGATGACGAAACTGAAGATTCTTTAAGTGATGCAAGTGAAGAGTTCCCTACCTCTGCCACGATTGTTCCAAGAGATTCCCCATCACACTTCTTAGAGGA
This sequence comes from Strongylocentrotus purpuratus, assembly GCF_000002235.5. Classification (NCBI taxonomy): domain Eukaryota; kingdom Metazoa; phylum Echinodermata; class Echinoidea; order Camarodonta; family Strongylocentrotidae; genus Strongylocentrotus; species Strongylocentrotus purpuratus. The sequence continues at coordinate 780,632 of NW_022145551.1, forward strand.
TAAGGAACATGATCGTAGGGAAGCTGCTGACCTAGAACCTAAGGACCTCTTCCCATCAGACTCTCACATAAGCTGTCAAAGCCCTGATAAAGAAATCCACCAACCTCAAAGGGGTGATGCAGGTTCAGAAACTTCTTCAAGCCACAGACGTAAATCGCCACGTTTGCAAAGAGAGGATGACTCTCATGGACACTATTTTCCCACAGATTCTCAGTTGAGTATTAGCCTCGACAATGAGGACTCTGAAGAACTCACTACTCAGCAGCCGCTGCAAAAGCCTCAAGAGGATGACTCTCTAGGACAGTACTTCCCCACAGATTCCCAGTTGAGTATTTGCCTCGACAATGAGGATACTGAAGAACTTGCCACTCAGCAGCCACAGCAAAAGCCTCTAGAGGATGACTCTCAAGGACAGTATTTCCCCACAGATTCTCAATTGAGTATCAACCTGGATAATGAAGACATTAAAGAAATAGTCAATCAGCATGAGAAAGGAACAGTATTTCATGGTGAAGAGTCACAATCAGCCATTCCTTCCAAACCCAACTCATCTGGAGGAGTTCTTCCTTGCCAACGTAATGCATGGTGTCCCTCAGAGTTGGATCCACAAGAAAGATTCTTGTTGCTACAAGAGGGAGAATCAGAACATGTGTCTTCTTTCTTGCAAGAACCTCTAGTTATGCCTTCCTCTCCCAGTATGGCCCCAAGCACATCTACAGCAGCACCTGGCAGCTTAGTTCCCACCAGAAATAAAAAACACATACCTAAAAAGAATAACAGGGTCCGGAGACCTTCAAGATCTGAACAACTACTGTCAACTATGAAACAAAGTGATCAAGAAAAGGAGAAGAATCCTACCAAGATGACCAACTCTCTACATGACATTCCTGACACTCTATCTAAGCCACTCAGCTTAAGTTCAAAGGAACCTACAGAAACCCCTTCAGCAGCTATGATCCGTTTCGTGCAAGATTGCCTCCAGCAACCTGCATCACCAAATTCAAATGAGATGGGCTTGGGGGATGAAATGCCAGCAGATCCTAGAAATTTGTCTCATGGTCATTTATCAGTTCCAAGTGTTTCCTTTCCTTCAACAAGTTCGTACTCCAGAAACATCTCTGAATCCTCAAGAACTGTAATCGGTGGTCATGCTGCCTCTTCGGGCACCTCTGAGACGCCCAATACCAAACCAGACAGGGTAAAACCTACTGGAGATGATAGATCTGCTTGTCCAAGTGACCCTCCACACCCATCATTGGTGGCATCGGACATTAGGAAACCTCTAAAAGAGAGACGCCACTCGCAGACACCAAGCATTCCGTCGGGAAACCTAGGGACAGAACTGTCCAAGGTTACTCGGGTGAGTTCCTCTTTTCCTCTGCAACTACTGGTGGCATAAGAAGCAATTTTTGGGAGATGTATTACAGTGTTAATTAGTTATATGTCGTCACCTCCTGTATAATAAATGTAGGGGGGGGTGGGGATATAGAAACCCCCAGTTCGGCTATAAGACTTTTGGAAAGATAAGAGGAAGGACATGCAACATAACTTGTGTCAGTACTCACAGGAAGTGTAAGTGTACTTCAGACTTTTTAAACCTGAAAACACATTATACATTTAAACAGGTGTTTAGTGAGTATACAGTATATTTAGTATACGCATACAGGTACGTGTAGGACCTTCGTCATCCCCCCTGCCATTTATTTACTATACATGTACACTCACAAAAATATAATACAATATATAGGTGGCTATAAATGAACATGCAATATAACCATTTGACAGCCATAATATTATAAATGAAAATGCAGTTATAATATTCTCCATCAGGAGCCGAAGGGTGCTGTCTAAAGATGTGCAAAAAATTAAATCACGTAGATTATTTGCACCATATATATATATATATATATATGAATGGGCTTTTTTTGGAAATCCTGATTTTGGATAGTTGTTCTAAATTTGCTCTACAAGGGTTATTTAAACTAACATGGTCATTTTATACTTGTAATTCTATTTTTGCTGAAGATCACCAAGGAATTCAAGCAAGAGGATGTCTTATCTTGCGTACTCTCCTGGAACGCTGACTGGTTTGACAAGCACAAAGAAGGTATGGGCTACAGATCTTTTTTTTTACAGGGCAATTCAACCTATATCTGACCTGTATGAAAGCAGAAAAGCAAGAGAAACTAAATGATGATAGTTTGTAATAAATCGGATCAATCTTTACAAGTTCATAACATTCTTATTTCTTGTTCGATTTTGTTCAATCTTTCACCAGTCTGCCCCTCTGACTTTTCTCTTCTTTTCCCCCTTCTTTTTAGAGTAGTTTTCTTTTATGATTGGATTTCCCTTCAAATTTTCATCCAATACTTTTGTGCAGACTTACACAAGGATGTTAAAATAAGAAATGTACATATATATATATATATATATATATCTTTTATCGTACTGTATTGCACACTTTTCCATTTTTTATTAATTTTTGATTCCCTTAGATAAACAATGTATTTTATTGTGTTTCAGATGCGCCATGGGGAGAAGGACTCTAGTAGGGAATTCAATTATAAACTTTCTTTCTTTTTCTCTTTTTTTTAGAGAGAGAAATTTATTCTGTTATTTAAAAAACTTAAAATCATTGTTATTCAAATTAAAAAAAAAGAATCTTAGTATCCCAATCACTTGTTATATCTGCATCAAAAAATTAGATCGTATCTTATATACCGGTATACATGCAAAATCTTTGTGGAAGCATTGTCTTTTTTTAGTGTTAATTCTGTACAAATTTGCTTCAATACGTGTGACTTTTGTTTTGCTTTTTGTTATTTAATATTTTGCATCAATCCTCTCAGTACATTCCGCAGAGATTTTGCAATCTTTCTTGATGGCTAAGGAAGTACCAAGATACCATGCATGCTACCCAGACATTAGGAGCTATCAAGAGGCATTTATTTGCTTTTTACTCCTGGAGATGTGGTCAAACGTGAGTTATTTTATCCTCAACTTTCCCTTTTTTTCTTTGTCTTATCTCTTCTATTTCTCTCTCACGGCACCCCATTTTTTCTCCTCTCTTTTTTCATGATGAAAACAACAAAGAACCTTCTCTTTAAGTGTTTAACCACTGGACTGCGCTACCTCTACTAATCAACCCACTCAAAGTTTTACCCCTTTTTTCATATCAAATCTGTAGGTTTCGAGCTCTGTGGCTAAAGATTGTGATAGGACATGGAGGCAGAACTCTAGGGAGAACAAAATCTCACAGGACATCGTTGAAGGTAGAAGACCATTAATCGTATTCTGACCAGGCTTTTTGGGGGAGGGATCAAATTTCTTGACCACGGAAGGTCCAATCGACGGCAAATTTTGCAAGAATTTGTAAAGGTTATGGATGCACAACCTTTTTTACAAGAAATTCACTTATTTATTACCTAATTATAAATTATTCAAATTATATACCTGTTTTTACATATTTATTGATATTCTGGTTAAAAAACGAGGTAAACAGGTTAATCTTTAAAAAAAAAGTTTCTGAGTAGTATAGTAAAAGACATTGTATTGAAAAATGTTCGAAGATTTAATTGACTGTGTATTTCATTCCCTTTACATGTAGTGCAATATGAAGCAGCTGATATTCCGACGGAACCTCACGACCTGGGTGTTGGGGACCTGGTCCTCGTTGACATGACAACAGACACTGCTTCACAGAAACAGTTCAACTTTGGGCTAGTCTGTGGGGTTGGATTGACAGATAGAACCGTATGCCTAGCCCTTCACAAGAGCATAATTGTACCTAGCTCAACGAGACTGAAGGTATGTACAATGTAGTACAGTTAACAACTAAATTATTCATTACCCTTGAAAATCAGGGATGAAAGGTTGAATTAGGGCCTTTTTTAAGGTGTAGGCTTTGATATGTCACATTCTCAAGATACAAAAATTCACACATTTCAAGAAATTCTAACACTTAGTATGGGTATGAATAATTTAGTTGTTTATTGTATGGACAATAAACAGTCTAATACAAACAGCTCTACTCTTTGTAGCCTGAATAAATCTGATGGGAGAAACATTTGTATGATCGAGAGAGCATTGTAGGAGGGTTTCATGAGTAAAAAAAAATGGAAGAATGCATAGAAATGTTTAAATTTTCACATGACATACTAGCAACCTATTACCTGGTTGAGTACTAACCCTGAGATAATTGTTTGGGGTCTGTAAAGTTTGTTTATTACTGGTATCAGATCCTATCCAGATTGTTCAAATTTCAAAATCTTAATCTTTGTATTCCTTAAAAATGAAATTTTAGTCCTGTATTCTTATTTTACGTACATGCCTTTTTTGGCTAAGTGTAACAGCATGAAAAAAAAGTAAAAAGTTTAACCAATTCATTTTTTGTCTTCATGCAGGTTGTAACATCACTCAGTCATTACCTGAATCAGATAAGAGCGTTGCTGTCTTTTAGCAGCCATCCTCTTGCAAAGCACATCATAAAGCCAGAGGACTCCTCCGTGTTTGTAAAGGACACACAGGTATCAAATAGAATTCATGAGAAAATGTTTGTATCTTGCGAGCTCCTTTCCCATTTGGTCTTTCAAAAATCAGAACTTTTTATTTTGCCCTATAGAGAAATTCCAGGCATATACATGCACCCTACATTTATAGTTGTTGCAAATATGTTTTTATACACCCCCTGTATGGAACGATTCTGTTCTGTCATAGATAACCCCCAAAAATGGAAGTTTATGAAATTTTCAGTACAGAGCAAATTGGAGGGAATCTCGCAAGAAAAGTAAAAAAGTTGCCAATTTGTGTTTGATTGATCAGAACTTTAAATACTCATAAATTTCTTTATCTTTAATAATTGGATTCTGCTCAAATTTTCGTTGACCTGTTTGTCTCATTTTTTGCTTCTATTTAAATAAACCTGATGTCAGGGTGGACTTCCCCTTTAAGTCTGTGAAAAATGGATTTTCCCCTCATCAAATTAAAGGGGTATTAATAATCTTGATCTGCTATTAACTCTTTGTTTGCTTTGTTCGCCGATTTGCACGGACGTAGGCGTGCCAACTTCGCATTTTTGCACAGATGTATACGAGTCAATTAGACATTCATAATACCGCTCGCAGTGTGTAGCCACGCGTTGCGTTTACTATTGTTTACATTGTATACATCGCACACTTTCCGGTAAACTGTTTTTCTTCATAGTGTTACATTCGAAATTACCGTGTATTTAGCGGTTTTCTTTGGATTTTTTTTACTGATGTTACGATGGCACCTGCTGGAAAACGTCAACGTGTGTTTAGTGTAGAGGAGGCTCGAGATCTTGTTACTATGGAAGCATGGAGCATGGACTCTGATTCCGACGAATCGAGCAGTGACGAAGACTCTAGTGATAAAAGTGTTCCCTGAGAGTAGACTGATAGAATAAGAATGAATAAAAATTAATGAAAGAGCTAGAGATGACAGCAAGAAAGAGAGTAGACTGATAGAATAAGAATGAATAAAAAAAATGAAAGAAGGAGATAGAGATGACAGCAAGAAAGAGAGTAGACAGTGATAGAATAAGAATGAATAAAAATAATGAAAGAAAGAGATAGAGATGACAGCAAGAAAGAGAGTAGACTGATAGAATAAGAATGAATAAAAATTAATGAAAGAGCTAGAGATGACAGCAAGAAAGAGAGTAGACAGTGATAGAATAAGAATGAATAAAACTAATGAAAGAAAGATGTATCCTGTCTTGCCGTCATCTTTATATCTTTCTTTTATTATCTTTATTCATTCTTATGCTATCAGTGTTTACTCTCTTTCTTTCCGTCATCTCTATCTTATTATTATTATCATTTTCCTATCTATATGTACCCTATGTCTTGCCGTCATCTGTATATCTTTTTCTTATTATCTTTATTCATTATTATGCTATGAGTGTAATACTCTCTTTCTTGCCGTCATCTCTATCTCATTATTATTATCATTTTCCTATCTATATGTACCCTATGTCTTGCCGTCATCTCTATATCTTTCTCTTATTATCTTTATTCATTCTTATGCTATCAGTGTTTACTCTCTTTCTTTCCGTCATCTCTATCTTATTATTATTATCATTTTCCTATCTATAATTATGTACCCTATGTCTTGCCGTCATCTCTATATCTTTCTCTTATTATCTTTATTCATTCTTATGCTATCAGTGTTTACTCTCTTTCTTGCCGTCATCTCTATCTTATTATTATTATCATTTTCCTATCTATATGTACCCTATGTCTTGCCGTCATCTGTATATCTTTCTCTTATTATCTTTATTCATTCTTATGCTATCAGTGTTTACTCTCTTTCTTGCCGTCATCTCTATCTTATTATTATTATTATTTTCCTATCAATATGTATCCTATGTCTTGCCGTCATCTCTATATATTTCTCTTATTATCTTTATTCATTCTTGTGCTATCAGTGTTTACTCTCTTTCTTTCCGTCATCTCTATCTTTTTATTATTATCATTTTCCTATCTATATGTACCCTATGTCTTGCCGTCATCTCTATATCTTTCTCTTATTATCTTTATTCATTCTTATGCTATCAGTGTTTACTCTCTTTCTTTCCGTCATCTCTATCTTATTATTATTATCATTTTCCTATCTATATGTACCCTATGTCTTGCCGTCATCTCTATATCTTTCTCTTATTATCTTTATTCATTCTTATGCTATCAGTGTTTACTCTCTTTCTTTCCGTCATCTCTATCTCATTATTATTGTTATTTTCGTATCAATATGTATCCTGTCTTGCCGTCATCTTTATCTCTTTCTCTTATAATCTTTATTCACAGTAAAGTCCTTTCATTTCATATCACTATTTCTCTCTCATAATGTCTCTCACGTCCGTTCTCCATATTTTATTCATTGCATACTCCACTCGTCAATCATTTCTGATAATAAGCTCTCTCACAATAAAGTAAATGGAAAACAATGCAATATAGTTTATATTTTAAGATTGATTCATTCTTTCTTTGTATATCTATGGCTGTGATAAATGTACTTGAAATCAATTTTATTGAGGGGTAAAGAAGGTGAGAGAACAGATGCGGTGAACATTCATAATGAGACATTTCAATAAGATGCTGATTATGTCATGTATATCACATATAATATATTATGCCTATACCATTTTTACATGCTCATACCAGTGGGCAAAATCAATAACATTCTCTTATTTCTTATTGACTTATCATGGCACAACAAAGAAAAACATCCCCACGACGTCCCTTTTCATGCCCCGCTAAACCGGACATTGACAATAACCTGGGGTAATAGGGATTTCAATGGGCAGATTAGCCCATTGTCAAGGGTGGCTGAGCGGGGTACTTTCAAGTCTCTCCCTATTGAACTTCTTTTCTTCAACAACCTAAATACTAACCTTCTGAATTGTTAGAATACTTGAGCAAGGTATGTAAAGAAAGGTAAGAAGTCCACCTTTCTAATAGATTCGATTTGAAGATGTCTTATCATTGCTAAATAAGAAATTCTAGAGGGATAAAAAACTGCCGTAAATAAGAAAAATTAAACATTATATAATTATGATTATTATAAAAATGATAATTCAAAATATAACAAATGACGGTTCATCGAAAAGCACGTTTTCCGGTCTACAACTTTGCTGCACAATATTTTTCATCATGATCATCCAGTGAAGAGTTATAGCCTCTTGATTCAGCAGAGTCAATAAAGATTCCCTCGAAATGTGTGACCCTAAAAGAATGTGGCACAGGGGGGTTTTTTAAGTGGCGCATAAAGAGTTAAGAATCTCCCATGAAAGAGCCTGCCACAGCAAAGGCCCTGCATGAGAGAAGGTTCTTTCCCCCCATTTAGTATTGAGCTTAGGGAGATTAAGAAATCGGGAGTTTTGAAAGCGTACTGATCTGAACGGAACATAATATGTGATTTCCACCACAAGTACAAGCAGATGGAAGGGTATCTGACGATGAGTTGCTAAACTCCTACATGAAATCCGTAAGTAGAACGGCATCATAATCAAAAGTGATTTGACTAATGAATGTGTGATTTGCACCACAGATACACGCGGAAGGAAGAGTATCTGACGATGAGTTGCTAAAGTCCTACATGGAATCAACTTCAAGTACCTCATCACACTTGAAAGTGATTCGACTCATGATAGGGGCAGCGGGAACGGGAAAGACATCATTTTTGCGTCGACTTGTTAGACGGATCGCAAGAGAACATAAGAAGATTCATAAGGTAAGCTAGGTTCAATTTATATCAACACTCATGCTGTTGTCAATTAGCTCTTTGTCAACAATCTTGTCAACAAAACCTCATTATAGGTAATTGAAGACTGATGTAAAAAAAAAAAAAAACACACTCCAGATGTGTGTTTTTTTATTCGTTTTTATTTAAATTCAAATCTTATATATACTTTGAATATCACCTTGACTTTCAACTCCATGCTCAAAAACTTACATTTTTCATTATACATGTAGGGTTTCCAGCAGCTCCACTTCAGAATATAGAGAGCAGGTTACAACAGAAGTTTATACAAATATTAAAATATTAATAATAATAATAAAGATAGATTTATTGAGCGCATAATAAACCAAAGTTTCTCTATGCGCTTTACAAAGTTAAAAACAATCAAGTACAAGTATATTTAAATAGTTACAAATTAAGAACGAAATATAAAGACCTTAAACTAAAGACATGTAGCTAAGAGAATTCATTGCGAGCAAAGTTAATACAAATAGCAAATACTTATGACAAATCAATTAGAGTATATTCAATTATTATACATAGATGAAAAGTAATGTCAAAAATTACAAACGAAACAGGTAAGTTCTAAGAAGGGTTTTGAAAGTCTGTCGTGTGGGAGCTTGACGGACATGCAGAGGGAGCGAATTCCAGAGAGTTCGGGCAGCCACTCCAAAAGCCCTGTTGCCGTAGAAATGAGTTGAGTGACGAGAAAATATTGATGTTTTTAGTCCTTTTAGTGCATCACTAAAAAAACTGAATTAATCATACTCTTACCAAGTTATGTAACTTTTTAAATGCATACAAAAATAGTTCCCCCCCCCAGATTGTTTCTTGAGAATGTGGCGTAAGCGTACATCTATTAAAGGTATTCAACAAAACCCTTAATTCAGCCAGTTCATCATTCTTGAGTTACAAAAAACCACAAAATACATCAAATTTGCAAGGGGTATATACTGCGATATACAGTTAAATCTGCATAACTCGAAGTTGCACATGCTGAACTTTCACTTAGTCTAATAAATGTTTTGACCAATAGCAAAATATGAATTTGGTACATTTCCGAATTCGAATTTTGTACGAGTCAAACCATTTTTTGCGGTCCCAACAGCTCCGACTTCAGCAGAGCTATAACTGTATTTCTTGCCTTTTTTTGCAGACTTTGAAAAACCCTTACAAACTGCTGGTCTGTGCCCCGACTAATCAGTCGTTAGATGTCTTGCTAAGGAAGATATGGGAGGCTCTGAAGGATAACAGAGAGGCGATGAGTGAGTACTTTATTTCAGTTTTAAAGACTCTTTAGGTATTTGTCATCCTCCAGCTATTCACCCAATAACGATAGCCACCGATCTGTGAATGTAGATTTAACCATTACAATCGTTACGTCTTATATAAATGCTATGAGTGAGTAATTTATTTTTCTTCAGTTTTAAAGATCGACCCATACAGTGTGCGTGTAATCATTGGTTCTAATAAAAAATTTGTCACTATTTGACTATATTTTACCCTATAATGGATGATATTTGTCTGAGACAATAGACATCCTTTTAGAGCAATACTGAACTGATACTTTATCTCCCCATAGCCCAATATCTAATTCCCACTTCGCAGACTTGATGCGAGAACCAACAGCACAGCTAGGGAAGCAGCGAGTTATGCTGCTACAGGTAATCTAAGATAGCGCTTGAGGGGATTTTGCGGTAGTGTTTTTATCAAGTACCCAAATGCATTTATAATTATGTTTTTAACAGAAAAGGAGCCAGACCATTGATGCATGTGCAAATGAGAAAAAGTATTATTTTGTATTATGAATTTGGGACCTGATGGGTATTCTTTTCAACCATTTTTTTTGTCCTGCCTTTATGTTTTAGAACACATCGTAGATGGTGTAGAAATCATCCGTGTCGATAAAGCTGAGGAAGCCGATCGTCGTCTCAAAGAGTTTCTTCTATCCACCGTAGTGGCGAGTAAGAGAAAGCAAGGATCACCCTGTAAGTTTCTGGATCCTGTTTCCTCCATTTCCAAATGTAAATACAGTGAAACTTGCTTTAGTGACCACCTGTTTAAAGAGGCCACATTTTGTATTTCCCTTGACAGTAATTTCTCATAGGAACCTGTATATGAAGACCATATAGACCACTTTTCTTGTCTTCCTTTGGTGGTATTTATATCCAGGTTCCACTGTACATATTATTTGTTAATGGCCAATCAAACAAAGCAATTTCATTACCCTGCATCATTTATTCATCACTTGTACTCTTAGACCTGAATATTGCTATACCTGTATACCCTTGTTAAAATGGACTGCGGTACTACTGCAGTACTTGTATTACGTTAAATTGATCGTTTTCGCAGTACGGTATATGTATACTACCGCTGAACTACTTCAGTACTACCGTGGTACTTGTACTGCAGTACTACCGCAATACTTGTACAACCACTGCGGTACTAGTACTGCAGTACTACTGCAATACTTGCACTACAGTACGACTGCGGTACTACCGCGGTACTTGTACTGCAGTACTACCCCAATACTTGTACTACAGTACCACTGCGGTACTACAACTGCAGTACTTGTACAGCAGTATGCTACTGCGGTATTTATACTTTATTTAAAAAGAAATTTCTAATTGCCAGATCATTTGATTGACTTTATATTGTCTCACCTGAGTTTCAAGTGGACTTTTCTTGCTTAAGTGGCCAAGATTGAGATGCTAGTGGAGCAAAATTGTCCTGTACTGTGTTCCTACAATGAAACATGAAATTTTAAAGACACTATCGATTGGATTACATATTTCTTATGGATGGATTTCATATAGATGTCGAGCTGTCTGAAGATGACCTTCAAACTAAAATACTTCAGCAAGCTGATATTGTGGGGTGCACGCTTGAAGATTGTGGATTAGAGGTAAACAGTTCTACTTTTCTTTCTGTATCTTTTACCCAAGCGAAATCATTGAAATAGAATGTTTAAAAATTGGTAGTGATGTACTGGGGCTTGGACCAGGGACCTTCGCAGTTCTAGTGAAGTTATTAAACTTTCAATGGCACCCACATTACACACCCTGCACCAATTAACCTGCAATGCACTGTGTATGACAAAAGCTTTGCAAAACAACCCATTTACGGTCTCCAATTGTCTCTTTTTTTACCTTTAACTCTTTGAGTGCTGAATATATCTATTTCCAAAAGGGTGGAATTCTGAAAACAAAGTTATCTTTTATGTTAGTAGAATTGTAGAAATGTTATTGAGTTTCATAAAAAATAAAATTAGGACAAGTCATTGGTTAATATGTGCAAGCCTGTCTGCATTCTCATAATAGTTGCATTCATCTTGTTTGTTTTGTTTTATTTGTAGATCGTAAGAAGCAGCTTGGCAGGAAATGTGTTTGCACTCATTGTGGATGATGTAAGTACAGTATATGCTTGTAGATCCTTGACAACATTAGAAGGTTCAGTTCTGGTAGTTGGGACAAAGTGTGGGGGAGGGAGGGGAGGGGGGGGGGAGCATTCATTTAAGTTTGGTTTCATAAGAAAGAACTTCCCACATGAAGTATATGTTGGCTATGAAAGACCTGAAGACAGTCTTGAGTTCCGAAAGTTGATGATTTTATGATTTGCAGCAACTACTACAACATAGGAAAATGTGCAGCCTGCTAGAGCCACTGTCAGGGAGCCTTGCAATAGTTTGCCTATGGGTTTGGACCACTCTTGAAAACTGGAAAAGTGTTGGTCTTCACAAAGTTTCTTCATTTACAGTATGTTTGCAGCTGATTCTGTTTCTTTTTTGTAGGCCGGCCATTGTTTGGAAACTGAGATTCTCCTTGCCCTTCAGTGTAAAACTAAGCGTGTGTTCTTGGCAGGCGATCAAGAACAGGGCATTGTTAGCATTTGCTCAAAGGTACGTACGTACTGGTACGATTTTTGCATATCTTTGTTCTAAACTGTATGTCCACCTCCTTCATGCATATATTTTGTTGTTTTGGATACTTTATCATGCAATATGTGTGGAATACAGTGAAACCTGCTTTAGTGACCATCTCTATGTAAAGACCACCTGTCTATAAAGACCACATTTTCTGTTCCCCTTAACTATAACAATCGATTTTCATAGAACCCTGATGTACTACAGAACCCAATACAAAAAGAACACCTGTCTTTAAAGACCACTTTTCTTGTCACCTTTGAGTGGTCTTAATATACAGGTTTCACTGTACCATTATCTCTTGTACATGCACCTAGGGGGCCCGGGATCTGGACTTCGGTCATTCCATGCTAGAGAGGCTCGCTGAGAACTTTGAGATAGAGGACAGACGTATCCACCGATGGGAGGTTCAATACCGCATGAAGGAAGAAATTGCAAAATATCCATCGTCTGTTATGTACTTACACAGACTCAAGACTCAGAATAAGTAAGTGATTTGGCATCTTATCCTAATTCTTACCTTGTCCTTACACCAACTCCTATCCTAACCTTTACCTCACCCTTACCCCAACTCTATCCAAACTCTTACCTTGCTGTTACCCCAACTCTCGTCCTAACCCTCACCTCATCCTTACCCCACTCGTATCCTAACCCTTACCTCACCCTTACCCCACTCTTATCCTAACCCTTACGTCGCCCTTACCCCAACTCTTGCCCTAACCTTACCCTTCCATTATCCCAACACTTAACCCAACCCTTACCCTAACTCTTATCCTAATTTTACCTCATCCTTACCCCACTCGTATCCTAACCCTTACCACGCCCTTACCCAACACCTATCCTAATTTTACCTCATCCTTACCCCACTCGTATCCTAACCCTTACCACGCCCTTACCCCAACACCTATCCTAATGTTAGCCTCACTCTTACCCCAACACTTATCATCCTAACCTTTACCCCAACTCTTGTCCTAACCCTTACCTTACCCTTACCCTATTCTTATTCTAACCCTTACCTTAACTCTTATCCTAATTTTTACCTCACCCTTACCCCCAGCTCCTATCCTAACCCTTACCTAACCTTTACCCCAACTCTTGTCCTAGCTGTTTCCTCACCCTTACCACCAACTCTTGTCCTAACCCTTACCCCACCCTTACTCCAGCTCCTGTCTTAACCAGATGATAACTGTACTATTTATTATTGGAATATAGGAGAATTCAGTAGTCAATGGGTCAATTTATTGTATCAGACATCATCCTGATGGTGACAATCCATTGATTTCTTGATTTTCTGTAGGCACCTGCTCTTCTGTCTTCGTCCATATATCATCTTTGACGTGGCTGATGGAAAAGAATCTTTACACAGAGAGTGAGTATATGGTATGACGATAGAGGTCATGTTAGGCTTCTACTATGCACATATATATTTTTATATTCCTAATAGAATCTTGCTCTATGATTGGTCAAAAGTAAGTCACGTGATAAAAGATAGTTCTCCCATCATTGATGGGAGAAGAAAAGTTAGTTGCACTTTCACTGAAGATAGAAGTACTATCTACACAGTGCAACGCACTTTCTTGTAATACGTTGCGTATTGCTCTCCTCTTTAGGCGCTTTAAGTGTTAGTACGCAAACTTTGGTCATGCGCGAACTCAATGGTCACACCACCATACTGCATGCACTGTACGTATCGTACACCGTTTGCTAGCTTTTAATTTATGACTTGTTGCTCTAAAATTACGGAAGAAGTGAAATGTTTCCGATGTTGAATATAAAGCAAATAATCACCTTTTGGTTTCAGGCGATGGCAAACTATCACTTCCTCGGCGATCTGAATATATACGCTATATTTCCTCAGCTTCGCTTCGGAAAGAGAAGCTGAGGAAAGATAGCTACATCCATATCGCCTCGGAAGTGATAGTTTGTCCCATCACCTTCACCAATGATAATCATTTGCTTACTATCTCTATACGTTTCACAAAACAAGTAGAATGATTTCAACCCATCGCCTACGGGAGCCTGGTGGCTACTGTATTAAGCCTATAGGAAAGAATGAATTCAGTACCGGTAGCCAAGGAGTTAATATGGTACATAGATTGACACATAGAGATGTCATGATCTAGTGGATACGTCACCGGACTGTGGATCACGTTGTTTGCGGTGCAAATCCTGCTACTGCAGTAATGTCCATTGGCAAGATATTAATCTACATTTGCCACTCTCCACCCAGATGTTGTAAATTCTTAAGGGCAAAAAAAATGACATTTCGGTCTGATTCGTTAAAACAGAGCGAATGGGAGGGGACTTTGCAAGATACATCACAGAGTTGCCAATTTGTGTTTGATCGATTGAAAATTTAAAAATTAATAACTTTCTTATTTTTGTTATCAGTTTTTGCTCAAACTTTCTCCCACCAATTTAATGTCAGGGTGGACTTCCTGTTTAACATGCAAACTATAGAACAGATTGTGACAAACACGACACATCTATGATAGCATTGAAAGATGAACTGAATAGATATCGGGTGTGTAAGGTTAAAGGTCACTTTGTGATTACTTCATTGAATGTATGTATGTTGAGACATGTACTACTGCATATTTTGTTGACAGACCATTACTATTCTTTGATCATCATGAAATGTACATGAAAATAAGAGATTCCCCAGCTTTGGCCTGTGTATGATAAGGAGTTTGTAGATCGAACCTTGCTACAATTTTCTCAAAGTTTGTCACACAAAAAATTGAGCGACATGTGAATGAAAAAAGTCATCATTTTCATTCTTTGATCTTTTCTCATGTACAGTTCAGTTATCAACACCTCTGAGGTTTCATTCATCGAGCTCCTGATTTCAGGCTTCCTTAAACTAAGAGAACGCTTCACCGTAGGCATAATCACCCCCTCTGAAGGACAAAAGGGAAAACTTCTAGAAAGATTGCAAGGGTGAGGTTGATTACAAATATTTCTTTAACTTTATATGCAAACAAATCCCTGTTCCACATTGTATGTATCATGGGATAGATGTACCAAAGACTTTCAAGATTTTTTTCACTTTTTTTAGTGCAAGATTAATCTATTGCCACTGTATAGAATAGCTCTCGTCACCTCGCTGGGCACGGCTTGCGGCGCAGTTATTGTCTTTTCGGGTTTGGGTTTTTCTTTAGAATTTTTTGTGCTTGCCTTTGGGAGTGAGTTTCTTTCACTTTTATTTGGGATTGTTTTTCTTTTGGAAATAGAATGAGCTCTTGGTTTATTTCGCTCTTGCTTGTTTGCTAAGATTTCCTTTTGTTCACAGGATCTGTCATGGATTCTTCTGATCTTGCTACCCGTACCCCCCTTCCATGAGTGTGACGGCTTCATCTTGGATGAACCCTGCTACACTAGTCGACATCTTGCTTGCGGATTATCTTCCCCAGGTACGAGTGTCGTCGGACTACCGACCACCGACACTCGAGCCCCACTCATGGGAGCCGTTGGTTTGACGACCTCTGACTCCCACCTGAGCAGGATCACTGGCATTGTCCAGCTAGTGACCCGTGCACTTTGAGTGACACAGCTAGTGCATGTACAGCCACAGTCACTCAGGAGCTGGTCCCCCCCCCCCCCAACTGTCCCAGACGGATAGTTGCGAGCCGTAAGAGACTATCCGAAAGCCCCGCTGAGCTCGGCCCGTGTTTAGAACTCAGTAATGCTCGATCCCAGCAGGCACAGAACCGCCTGTTCAGAGTTTCCCCCTCGTATCCCGGCTGTGCTTGGCTCCCCTCCAGGTGGGGAGACTGCCTGCTCGTGGTTGCACCCAACCCATTTGGGCCAGGTTCCCCATGTAGCTGATTTTGTGGAATCAGGATAGTGACTCTGTTTCTGAGTCACTAGCCAGCGTGGTTCCCCAAACCCCTCATGGTTTGGCAGCCGACGCACAGGCTCTCCTGGAGAAATACTTGCCGGAGACCTACACTCCAGCTCAGCTGGATGCGGCCCAGACTTCCCTTCTCTTCCCTTCTCAAGGGGCTCCTTCCTCGGGAATACACCTGACGGATGACTTCAAGCTAGCCTATGAGGTCTAAGCTGAACAATCGTCTACATCTGGGGCTGCTAGAAAGCGTTCCTTTGCAAGATACCTTCCGACCCTAAGACTCGCTTGGATTTTTCTAACCGAAGTCATTCTCACCCGACATTTCCCATGTGGGTTTGAGAATGGGCTTGAATTTTTGTCACCGAGCCGACATGGTCAAGGATAGACAGGGCGCGTAACTTTGAGGCCCACGCAAGATCTGACATGCGGCTCAACCCCTATCCCTTGGCAAGACATTGATCTACATTTACCACACTCCACCCAGGTGAAGTAACTGGGTACCTGGTAGGAATTTATTCCTTGAAATGCTAGAGCGCCGTATGGCAGCCGTGCTAAAGCCAGGGTAATAATCGGGAGCGCCAGGAGGGTTAAATCTGACTGACATGAGCGCTATACAAGAAGCCACTATTATTATTATTATTATTATTATCTGGGGTCTCTATCATCCTCGGGTTCAGGTTGGTTAGGAGTCCATTTCCAGATGGATTGTCAAGGCCCTGAGGCCCTTCCCGGGGGCAAAGCCAGAGCACAAAAATGTAAGGTGGTTGAATTAAGTCCTTTGTCAAATACTTTTAAATGTAGGCCTAAGCTTCAATATGTCACATTCTCAAGAAAAATAAATAGGGTCAAATAAAATTTTGACATACTTCCCAAATTACAAAACTTGGTAAGGGTATGCATGATTTAGTTTACTGTAAACTTTTGTATCTTTACAGGAAGAACATTCCTGGCCTGCTTGTTGGAACCCCTACAAATTTCTACGGCTTGGAGAAAGATGTCATCATCCTGTGTTGCACCAGCACCTCCAGGACACCTAAAGAGAATGGGTTAGTATTCAAATAATTCACTGATGCACTGGTGCCAGATCATGAATTATTATTATTATTATTAAGTATTTGGCGTCACCTGTGCCTGGGAGGCAAAAACAAACTAAATCGTTGTAACCGTTGGGTCTCTCCTCCCAGTATAACTGATTGAGGTGCGCAGGTGCACCACCACACTGGAGTTTGCCCCTACTCTTATAAGAATAGTGCAGTGGGTTCTTAACAAGCAAATATGGTTACTCCCCTCTACATCGGCCTCCGTTTAATGTCCTGTCTGATGGACGGAGTGTTTTCCACTGTGACATAGCCTGCATTTATGAAACGAGGGCCGGGCTAGCTTGCATGCCTATAGCTTAACATCTTAAAAATTGGAATGTAAAGATTTTTTGTAATGAGATAAAAAGTTTAACTTTCAAAAATACATACATATTAACATTACAGATGACCTTTTATAATGTAAGCCATCATCATTTATGTCCATTTTTTTCCCTCTCCATTCTTTCAGATTCGTGATGAACAAACAGGTCTTGAATCTAGCTTTGACTCGATCCATGTTCAGCCTCATCATCGTTGGCAACATGAAGAGTTTACAGAAGGTACAAACTTTATTATTATTTCTCTGCATTCATTGTCTTCACAAATGTAAGCCTTTTTCTAAAGGACGAACGTTTGGATAGGGCATCCTGAATATGGCACTCGCTCCCAGCTGATATCTCTCCCCCTGCACCAAACATGGACAGATCTAAAAAGGATCTGTCCATTCTCTTTCTTTTCATGCATACAAATATCATGGTCGTGACGTCCCAGCACAAGGATAAGTCATGTAATGTATTCTTCCTTTAACTATGACTACAAATATTGTGTTCCTTGTAATTAGTTTGTAGTCTTTGACATTCAAAGCATTTCGTTCCATTCTCCCACTCTTCACCACTACCGTAACTCAAGGCTACCCATATAATGCCTAAAATCCAGTCAAAGTATCCACAATTATTTCTGTGCAGATGAGCGGCAACTGGAAATCCTTGGTAGATGATGCTACCGGTAGACAGCTTGTCTTCAGGACTTCGCAGGCTTCCTACAGTAAAGATGCCAAGGAGTGCCACAGTAAGGATCCTAAGGACTGTCTAAATGTCAAGGCTTCGAGCAAAGGGGTGGAGGAGAACAGCCCTTCAAGACATAAACATGTATCTGGCGATGTTGGAATAGATAACAGGGGCAAGAGGCGAGTGCCACCTGATCCAGGGACAGAGGATCATGGAAGAGCAGCGAAGGTCCCAAGGTCGTGCAGCTCCGTCCAAGGCGAGTCCTCCTCTAGCGAGAAGTCATTTGGTGGACGTAGAAATCTTTCCCCATCATCCAGAGACCCTGCTCAACCTCAAAGCATACTAAAGAAGCCTGATGGAAACGTA
Organism: Strongylocentrotus purpuratus; assembly: GCF_000002235.5. NCBI lineage: Eukaryota > Metazoa > Echinodermata > Echinoidea > Camarodonta > Strongylocentrotidae > Strongylocentrotus > Strongylocentrotus purpuratus. The sequence goes on from NW_022145551.1 coordinate 799,115, forward strand.
GCATCAAAGAGTCATGGAGAGGATAGAGGTGTCATTGGTGACCAGGGGCATCACAACCTAATGAGCCACAGTCGATCAGTTGCAAGTACAGTCCTAGGCATATCTGCCAGCAGCAGTAGCACCTTTAGTCCTCAAAGACAAAGGAGGAGGAATAGCTCGGGTCTTGATGCTAGCCTTGACACAGAGGATGGGAAGAGTTTACATGTAATTGCTACAGGAATGAGTGACAATCAGAGGCTTTTCGGGCAGCAGAAGGGTAAAAATATAGCAGGTCACACCGTTGGCAAGCGGAAACCCCAGAGTTCAAGGAGAACGGAAACCATTGAGCATGGTGGGAGAGAAAGGAGACCATCTGGTGAAGTCACTGGTGAAGGGACTTCTCAACATCGTAACAGTTCAAATGGAAATGAAACGGGACAAAATCAGAGCCTTGACTATCAGCAATGGCAAAACAGGTCACATCAAAGACCTCAGCATCAGTACCATCAACAACAAGTGAGTTTAGAGAGACAGGAGCATGGTAGGAGTGAAAGGAGACCATCTGGTGAGGCCACCGGTGCAGGGACTTCTCAACATCGGAACAGAACAAATAGAAATGGAACGGGACAAAATCAGAGCCGTTACCACCAGCAACAGCTAAACAGGTCTGATCGAGGACCTCAGCATCAGTGGCGTCAACATCAAGTGAGTCCAGAGAGACAAGAGCATATAAGGAGTGAAAGAAGGCCAACTGGTGAGGCCACCGGTGCAGGGACTTCTCAACATCGGAAGGGATCAAATGGAAATGAAATTGGACAAAATCAGAGCTGTGGCCCTACGTTGCATTACAGGTCAGATCAACGACCTCAGCATATGTGCCGTCAACCACAACCACAACCCTCTCCAGAAAGACTGGTTCAGCGAAGAGCTTCCCTGAACCAATATGCCAACAATCCAGTACAGCTTGATCGAAACATGCTCCATAACAGGACAGTTAATGAGGCGTATGGGGGTCGTTCTACTGCCCTGACTGAGCCTCGGCCAAATATCAGGGGGAGGAAACGCTCCAACTCTGTCAAAGAACGCCAGATGTATCCCCCATATTGAATACATTTACACAGCCAAACATCATGAAGAAGAAAGAAATGCTCCCTCTCTGTTAAGAATGTGAGATGGTATTAAACGAAAATGACATGAATAGAAATAATTGTATGAATAATGATGATGATAAAGATAACAATGATACTTGGTATAAACATGTATAAAGTTCCATGTATCTATTATGCAAAATGCTCAGGGCACTGGTCATTCATGTACATAAAAACATCTTCTATTGATTGAAAGTTGTTTTGAACATCTTTAGTTTTGATAGGCAAGATTTCAAGGATTAAAAGATAAAAACATGTCTTCCGTTGTTCCAAACGTTTGATCCAGCAAGTACAAATGATCAATCTCTGTGATTTTCTAGTTATCAGTACTTGTACAAGAAGTAGAAAAGATTTTGGTAGTCTTGGGCAGTAAGGGAGGATGGTGGAAAATGAAAAAAGTAGAATTGTACTTAAGAGAGACTGAAACGATGAACTTGCACAGCATCATCTCATGCTTAACCAAATAAACTCTTATGTTACGTAGTGAAGAATTTAGAGGAACCAACAGTGCAGTGATTTACGGACGATACTGCTTCAGCTGACCTGAAATGGCGTTAGAGAAACGCTTTTAGTGCAATATCCCTTTAAGTTGTTAACTGCATATGTCTTATAAACGACAGATTCACCAAACTTGCTAATTGAAACGGCTACAAAATGGCGCTATAAATCAGAGAACTTATAACGACAGAACAGCAAGTCTATTGATATCTTTGGAAAGTATGCAACAGTAGTCCAAAAGGGGGAGGAAATACTGAGAAAATACCGAGAGGCTAGAACAGTAGAATCCTCTTGCAGGTCATTGTAAAAGATATTCCTTCAAATTCCAGATACTGTCTGGTTTCACCCTGAGAATTCTTATGCTAATTTGCCTGTATTCATGTCGTCCATTTTTAAATGAGGCTATTCCTTTATGCACGGGTATTACATGTCTTTATACTTCCAGAAATATTATGACAGCTCAATTTCATCAGCTGACTTTCTTCAGTGCACATGTACTGTCAGGACCAGTTTTCATAAAGCTTGTTATCAATCGCAAGTTGTAGTAACTGTTATAAGCTACAGTAATCGTGGTATGTGATTGGTTGAGATCTAATTTGTCACAGTAATATAGCAGTTGTTATTGATAACAAGTTTTATGAAATAGAGCCCAGAAGTTTTCATCAACAAGATATCATTTGTTTCCGAAACATGCCTTTTTTTTTTTTACTATTACTGTTCAAATTTTCATTTTTGTTTTGTTTTACTAAACTGTTAAAAAAAAAAACCTGTTCAAATTTTCAATTTATATGAAGTTTTATACCAAATTTTATGCATGTTTATGTATATATTAAGCAGGATGTGTATAGAAACGTTGCATGGTTGTAATCATGAAAAATGTGAAATTTGAAGTTTTCTTAATGTGCAAAAGAAGAATAAATCAAGCAAATTTTAGTGCCACTTGAAGAATGAAAAGAGAATGTATATGCATATAATTTAACAACTACATTATTCCTACCCTTGCCAAGTTTCGTATTTTTTAAGTTTGCTATTGTGGTACATAATTCCTTTGTACATTGTTGGTTGATATTCACTATTCCAAGTATCGAAAATGCCAAATAAGTAATGTGAAAATTTAATAATCATGTGCATATACATGTACATATAGTGGATTCAAACTCAAAAGTGCCTTTACTTTTATGCAGTTTTCAATATGCAATGATATTGTGTTTATAGGAATTTAACTGTCATAAAACTTTATATATATTAATATATATGTTCATTTCTATATATTCATTTATAAAGTGGAGCAATTATGGAAATATATTATATATGATATATAGTATTTGGAACATATACAATTATATGAATCATTTATAATCAAGCGATAGATACTTTTGTGAACATACTGAACATAGTGAAACATAATTTGTCAATATACTGTGTATATAATTAAAAAAATGATATTTCTCTTATTATGGTAAGCATTTGCATAACAAATCAACTATAGCTTGTAAGTATCGGCTTGCATGGTAATGTAAATATACAGTAGGCTTGCGGGTGCACTGCTTTTTTGTGGACCCCCCCCCATTTCCTCAGAAATTAAGAATTTCTTGTAATAATTTTGTTATGTGCAAAGTGTATTTGTATAGTGTATTTGTGTAGTTTCCAAAAAAATTGAATTATGTATGAAAAAAATATGTAATATTTTTGTTTACCTTTCTGTTGGAAATGAAATAAATATGAATGTGAATATATGAATATATTCACTCCTGACGACGGATAGTCAACCTGTTTCGAAACGTCGAGCCACTCCCGCCACCCATCCTCTCCAAGCACTATAGTTCTCTTTAGAACTATAAGCTAAGAAAGATAACCAACAGTCTTTTTCAAGACTACACCAACAGTCCTTTTCAAGACTACACCAACAGTCCTTTTCAGGACTACACACCCTCAAGAAAGATTACCGAGAGTACTTTTCAGGACTCCTCAATCCTCCCTCTCTCTCACATGGTGCACCCGCAAGCCTACTGTAAATCAACTATAGAAGAAAAAAGTTAAACACCGACCAGGTTTAACATTGGTGATTTCACTATTTCTAACGGCAATTTATAATATGATGTACATGCAAATTCGTCTTTTAAATGAAGTATGTGCAGCTTTCAAATACTGTTTTATTCTGTCTTTGTTTTTAAATAGTATTCTTCCGTGATCAGTGTCTGATAGTTATGATGATGATCGATTGCTTTTACATTAGTATGTATTGAAATAGCATCTGTCAGTGTGTGTTTCCTCAGTATTTTGTGAACATCCCAAAGTCATTTTATGCTGGTACTATACTGTACATAATGCTTTTTAGATCAATAACATTTAATTTGCCAAAACAAGATGTCATTCATAATCGTGAATGAAGCTGAAAATTTCATGAATTGTCTTGTTTCAGATGTATATAAAAAATCAAGAGCTTTCATTACCGGTAATCAAATTCGTTTTTTTTTTTCAAGTATATTTTATATACACGTGTGTACATGCGATTTCAAGAAGTGTTTCTGGTAGTTCAGTGTAGTGATGTTAGCGGCTGATGATGTTGATGTTTCCAGTTGACCCCACTGGAAATAAGGTCTCGAGCTTTCGTGGGTTATCCTGTTTAAGCTGACTTATTTCTGGGGGGCGTTTGATGAAACAATTAGTCGGTGGTTTTCACCGACTAATATCATGTTCACCGACAATTTAGTCAGCGCTGACTAAATGTGACCAATCACTGGCCTGGAAAATAGTCGGTGACTACAGAATTGTCGGTGAACATGATATTAGTCGGTGAAAACCACTGACTAATTGTTTCATGAAACACTGTTATTATTGTATATTGTTGTATATTGGAAGCTTGTCGAATAAAAATCAATCATCAATCAATCAATATTGATAATGATTACATGTATATTGGTCATTATGGTGACAACGTTGATGGTGATGATGATGCTGATCAATGATGATGATAGTGATATGTTGATAACTGATGTTAATAACAAAAAGTGGGTTCTTGTATAGCTGCTCATGTCTGTCAGACTGGACACTCCTGGTGCTCCACAATTATTACCCCGGCTTTAGCATGGCTGCCCTGATAAATAATAAACTGCAAGACATGAATTGCGAATCATGCGATCCAAATTCCTGTAACATATCCTCTAGACCAACATCTACAGTAACAATGATGATAGAAATGTTGATATTCACTTATGATGTGATGATGATAGTGCGTTGAATGATAACTGATGATGATGATATTGATAACATCATGATGATGATGACGATGATAATATTGATACTGGTAACTGATGGTTGTGATGATGATGATAGTGATGTTCATAACTGATGATGATAGTGATGTTGGTAACTGATGATGAAGATGTTGATCATGATGGCATAGGGATGGTGATAATTGATAATGACGACGGTGATGATGGTAGTGAAAATGATAATTTCGAGGTGAACTTGTACATATAGGCCTGATGTATCGTATTTGAAAAATACTATTTGTACTGATCTTGATGCGAGCGAGCAAGAGTTTTAAGATTTGTTAGGTCGCAGTATTAAAGTTCTAAAGCACATATGCAAGCTCATCATAGAGACTGCATAGATCTTTAATAATTATTAACCCGTTCAGCTCGGCATTATTCAGCCTGATAGCCACCTCACAAACGAGATTAAAAATCAAACACGCCGTACCATGAGACCGCTCAGCCACAATGCGTGTGCGTTCAAGCGGCCAGAGGCTTCGACTAACGGGAACCTAGCGCATGCGCAGATCATTTGCCAATCTGGTCTTCTCATGTCGAGAACACGTTGCACGGCCGTTCTCTGCTGTGCTCCAAGCCTCTCAGTTCTTTCAGCTCTTTCGTAGGGTTTTCTTCTTCGTTATCTTTTCTTCTTCTTCTTCGCCTCATTCTTATTTTGTTCTTCTTCTTTCTCTTTTTATTTAGATACTCAATTTTATGAGAAAAATACACAATTTATAAGAAATTAAGGATTTGAATGTAAATCTCTGTTGCATCATATTCATATGAAATAATTTACCGGCCTAAATTGACGGTTATAATATTATTTTGTCGGACATTATACTATAGCGAAAAGATATTGACATGATAAAATGAAACTAAAGAAGAATCCAGGATGGGGGAGGGTTGGGGTGAAAGGAGAGACAAAATAGAATAATAATAAATAAATACAGTACAGACTATACCGATGTGCCATTTGGAGAGCAAAATAATTAGTTTGTTTTATTTACTAATGTAAAGCGCTTTGAGCATGTTTATGCCATATAAATATCAATATGTATGAATATATTGCCAAATTTTGACAATTTTAGTTTGTAAGTATATGTATTGACAAAGTATAAATACAAATAAAACCGACACAGAAATGTCTGCAAGTATTTGGGACCTATATAGAATGTGCGAAAAGAGCTTTGTCTTTGTCTTTGGCCCATGCATGTTCCCACAGCTGAGTTACGTAAGAGGAACAATGAACGTTGCTGAGGGTACGGGTCGTTGTCATGGCTATAAACTCTAAAGAGCGGAAGTAAGGTAAGGGTATAATTGAATAATTGGATGACAGATCTGAGATTATATTATCAAAACAAAAAGAGAAGAGTATGAATTTACAAATAGTACCAAAAAATAGAAGAAAAAAATAAATAAAGTGAAAGGCGTAAATATTCTAAAAAAGAATGAAACGCCGATAATACCAAACAACAACAACAACAACAATGAACTGACTTTGTATTCATGTATAACCCTGCTTTATGTTGTTTTGGGGGAGGGAAGGGTCTCGTTGTTATTGCAGTTGTCGTTGCTGTTTTTAAATTTTTTAAATGGGATCACGTTCCGACATTCTCATAAATAAAAAATCATATAACGTAAAGCCAGACTTTACCCTATCTGAAACACTCATTCAAAGACAACAATCATGCACGATAAAGGAATGGACAAGAATATGTGATAAAGATAAAATGTCACAGACAAATAGATAATTATAAGAAATGATTGTTTCTCTCTCTCTTTCTCTCTGCTTATGTGTCTCTCTCTCTCTCCCTCTATCTCTCACTCGGTCGCTTTCTCTGTCTATCTGCCAATTTTGTTCCGCCGTTTGCTTGTATGCCGGCAACATTCCTTTTTTGAGATAGATTATTATAAAATAATGATGATGTACACACTTTATTATACCTTATATTTATTATAGCGAGCGAAGTGAAAAACGAGCGGCTGATAATGTCTAAATGCGAATAATTATATTTCCAAAGCAAAACTTTTGAATGAAAATCTCTGTTGCAACAAATTGATATAAACACTGTTTATTATGCTATATTGACTATACTATTATACGTCGGACATTATACTTCAGCGAAAAGATATCTATATGATAACAAAAAGGACAGACTAAAGGCGACAAAAATCGGAGCTGGGGTGGGGGGGGGGGGGGGAGGATGATCGGAGAGACAAATATCATATAAATAAATACAGTACGGACTACGTCCAACTTTCTATCTCTCTCGCCCCCTTCCCCCTCCCCTTTCTCTCTCTCTCTCTCTCTCTCTCTCTCTCTCTCTCGCTCGTTCTCTCTTTCTCTTTCTATTCCCCCCCCCTCTCTCTCTCTCTCTCTCCCTCTATATGTCTCTCTGTTTATCTGGCAATGTCGTTTTCCATCTTCATCTTTTTTTATTAAATGTTTTCTATTCCTCCGTTTGCTTGTATGCCGACATCATCTCTTCCTTGAGATTAATTATTATAACGTAATTATCCCTGATGATGTACACATTATACCTTATATTTATTATAGGAAACGAAATAGAGAACGAGCGGCTGATAATGTCGAAATGCGAAGAATATTACTGAACAATAATTATATTTCCAAAGTAAAACTTTTGAATGAAAATTTCTGTTGCATCAAATTTATTGATATAAAAAAAATGTTTAAAATGCGATATTTACAATACTATTATACGTTGGACATTATACTTCAGTGAAAAGATATATGATGAAGAAAAAAAAGGGCAAACTAAAGGGTAACAAAATATCGGAGCTGGGGAGGGGGGGTGATCAGAGAGACAAATATTATATAAATAAATACAGTACGGACTACGTCCAACTTTCTATCTCTCCCGCCCCTAGCTTTCCCCTCCCCTTTCTCTCTCTCTCTCTCTCTCTCCCTCGTTCTCTCTCTCTCTCTCTCTCTTTCCCCCCCTCTCTCTCTCTGTCTTTCTGTCTATCTGGCAATGTCGTTTTCCATCTTCATCTTTTTTATAATGTTTTCTATTCCTCCATTTGCCTGTACGCCGGCAGCATCTCTTCCTTGAGATTAATTATTATAACGTAATTATCCCTGATGATGTACACATTATATCTTATATTTATTATAGGAAACGAAATAGAGAACGAGCGGCTGATAATGTCGAAATGAGAAGAACATTACCGAACAACAATTATACCAAGTAAAACTTTTGATTGTAAATCCCTGTTGCATCAAACTGATTGATACAAAAATTGTTTATTATGCTATATTGACGGTACTATTATACGTCGGATATTATACTTTAGCCCAAAGATATAAACAAAACAAAACAAAAAAATGGAAAGAAAAAATGTGAGCTTGAGGGGGGGGGGGGGGGGGGGGGGGTCGGTGAGAAAAATATCATAGTAATAAATACAGTACAGACTACGTCCAACTTTCTATCTCCCCCCCCCCCCCCTCTCTCTCTCTCTCTCTCTCTCCCCCTGTCCGTCTGTCTCTCTGTCTATGTCGTTTTCCATCTTCATCTTCATAATGTTGTCTATTCCGCCATTTGCATGTATGCCGACATCATCCCTTCCTTGAGATTAATTATTATAACATATCCTTGATGTTATACGTCGGACATTATACTTTAGCAAAAAGATATAATCAAACAAAAAGGAGACAAAATAAAGAAGAAAAAAAATCAGAGTTGGGGGGGGGGGGGGGTGACCGGAGAGACAAATATCATTAAATATCATTGTACGCATATTTCATTTGTTTTGTATGTAATGGAAAGAGATAAATAAATGACAGAGATTAGAACAAAATCATAATTCATCACAATCATCTCTCTCTCTCTCTCTCTCTTTCTATCTATTTATCTACCTTTCTCTGTCTGTCTCTGTCTGTCTGTCTCTATCCTCCCCTTCCCTCTCTGAATACGTCAGGAATTTCGTGAAATTGGAATTGTGCTTCAGTGTATTTTATTTCCGTATCGCGTTGTTGTGTTTATTTTTTGTTTTTTGAAAGGGTGCGGCTAATAAGGAGTTAATCGCAGTAGTATTGGTAGTCTTTTATTTATTCGAAAATAAATGATATTGAAAATATAGTAATTCATTATATTACGGAACAATAAAGAAAGAAGTGCAAACAACGTGATAATTCACTTTATTTGTCTTCGTCTCCATCTGTGTCCTTGTTCAACCTATCGTGTCAATAAAACTTAAATAATCATCGTTTCATGATCAGTTCTGTAGATGGCATGTACATGCATACATGATAATGATAATGATGATGATGATGATGATGAAGATGATGCTTACAATATTGTAATAAAATAGTAATAATAATAATAACAATTATTTTCTTCATCTTGCACTCGCTTTTCTTCATTGCCAGAAAACTTGTTTTATGTTGCCTTGCATTTTTTTCAACAATGGTAGCATCTTTGCCCGGGAAAAGTCTCATATTCGTGGCTTTACCGCCGGAGTTGCTCAAGACAAGAGTAATATTCCGTAGGGAGAGAGAGGAAGAGTAAAGGGTCGTTTTTCAGAACATAACATTTGAACATTTCATATGCCCGCTCAAGCCAAGACCGGCTTTAGGTTGATCAAGATATTTTACTTCAACCTGCTCTAAAACTGTTACATGCCCTCGTAAAGGTGTATAAGTTAGAGTGGTTGTTTGTATTGTAATGTAAATTGACCTATTTACGCCTACATCCTCTTCTTTCAAAACGGCAATCTTCCAGAGTAGTTACTTCTTTACATTCTTTTGTTCCCCCTTAGCGTGGGGCAGCTGAGGGAGCCTGGATAAGCCTTTCATAAAAGAGGAGGTCCATACATGAATGATTCGCTAAATTGGTCAAGTTGATAACATGAAAAGCGTATTGTTATGTAAATACAATGACGTAAAAGATAGCTGTGGAGTCAAAACTTTTGAGACGACAGGCTTTATAGATAACTTATGGAAATATCATCGAATGTCGTTGTTTTATATTCTTCATTTTCTACGTCCGATGAATACTCTTCTTCGCTTGATAAGTCCATTTGTATCATATTCATTTTCTGAGTCCGAGTCAAGGATCACTTCTCGAGCATCTTCAACGCTAAAAATAGGCTTTCTCCGATGACGAGACATTTTGAGAAACTATCTTACATAGATAAAGAGCAGTTACAAGCAAATAATTGAGAACTAATTTGTGCAACCAACTATCATGAAAATCAAAAAGCTGAACTAAATAGTAAAACTCCGACACTTTATAGCACGATAAGTAAATAATAGCCGACAACCTTGAAACGAAACAATGGGATGGACTATATCGAGACTAGCTAATCTCCCCAATAATAGGTCGGCCCGGTACCCTGTATACGTACGCATGAGTAAACTGAACTGAGAGCGCTAGGTCGAACGAGACTGTAATATACTATAAGCTTTTCAATAATCGGCCCGTTACCATGAATAGGCGTCAATGACCATATAAGGCCAAGGCTCATGCATTGAACGGTGTATCCGCGCGTGCCGAGTACAAAGGTATCCAGAGCGAGTGTGGAATTCGCTGCTTGCAAAATCATTATGTCCGGCTTACACAGTCCTAGGCATAGTAGACCCAGCTAGCTAGCAGCAGCGAATCCGAAAATCTATGAAAATAACGTAAACTGACTTGCATGTGTTCTATACGAATATCCTGAAAGAGGACTCGTGCATTCTCATGCTAAACTTGTAATAAAACAAAAATTACGCATCTACAGTCGGTAAAAAATGAGATGCAGGTAGGCAAAGGTTCATGGTTTGTATACAGGTAGTTTATATTGTATTTAGAAGGTGAATAGATGTACTTTTCTGCAATAAAAGAAGCCCTTGCTCGGACCCGAGAAATCTCGGTTCCCGTTTGTGAGTACGTACCTCGGGACCCGAGAAATCTCGGTTCCCGAGTTGAACGGGTTAAGAAATATAATTATATCAATTTTAAAAAGCGAGCAATTAGCTTTGGGTGAAAAAGTAGCTCTTAGTCGCTTTAAATTAAGAGCACATTTTATGCGAAAGGGGCAGTTTTAAGAATGAAAAGACGGCATAAAATGGAAAAGAACCACATGTCAAAATAATAGGAATCTACACTGTAGAAAGATCAGATGAACGGATAAATAAGAGATCACTGTAGACAAGGTTCATGTATAAGTGGCCATCTTGAAAGTGCTTTATTCATGTATCCTTCCGCCAATCGCGGCCTCATTACGCACATCAATGAACTATTGATGTTGTTCATATAGTACCACAACATCCCCCTTCTTTCAATGACAAGTTGATAGTGCTCTCATTAACCAGTTATATCTTCCCTGCTCAATAGGCACTGTACATGACGGAAATTATCCACTAAAACAGTAACACAATTTAGAAATTTCAACAAGAGGAAACATTCCAAACATATTCTTCTTTCTTTTCTTTTTTGAGAAGCACAGTACTAAAAACTGTTCAACTAAAACTTACAAGTACCTTTCAACAAGAAAAACAAATTTTAGAATGGTAAAATAGTGTCCTCCACTATAACAGGCATATTTTTGTCGCTGAATCGACATACTTGTATAATGTAATTCAACTTTTTTATAATTTACATAACTTTTGCTGGAATAAACTAAAGTGATTCCATATTGCTTTCTGGCAAACAGTTATAAACAACATTTTCCTGTGAAAAAACGTTTTTCATCCCATTTCAATTAGAACTTAGCAATACGACAAATCAGCGTAACAAAACTATAATACCTGGTCATTTGTGTGGAGAGAAGAAATATCATGCACGAGCACGACATACAATTGTTAAATTAAGAAATTGAATCACCTGATGTCAAATATGAGGTTTTACTATCCTCAATGTAATTCTACCGGGTATGCTAAATCATTAAACAAATAAAGTATAGTTGTTGTTTATCAATCTATTAATCGATGAAGTTTTTATTCTTGATAACGAGATGGGGGATTAACCTTGCGACCATATCGTGTGACATAGGCAAAAGAATCAGAACGAGGGATTGAACCATCGAAATCCTGTGTTCCTGCGGGTGTTGTGCAGTTGTCACCATCCTCTCTTGGAAGATGCTCTGTCCCTGGTGTGGGTGCTGTTGCCGTCTCTGTTTGTATCGGCATCTCTCGCAGATGGGACCTGTTTCTCCTTAACACCCTGCCATTTGGTGTTGTCACTTCATATGATCTTGGTTCTGGGCAAACTCTTGAAACCTCAGCCGGCAGCCATGTATTGTCGTCTGGATGCAAAGTTCTGACTTTCTGGCCGACCTTCAGGAGGGACAGTACCCGACCGGCATGTCTGTCATGGTCGGTCTTCATCACATCCCGCCTTCGCTGGAGCTGGTCGTGGACATCGCTCATCTGTCTGTCATGATCATGGCGACCTGGAAGGGTTGTCTTCCATTTGCCTCCCAAACATCATTTCGGCAGGAGATGGCAGGTCCGATTGAGGCGTTGCTCGAAGGTGGAGAAGTGCCTTTTGGACATCTTGTCCTGTCTGTTTGCACTTCTTAATCATCGACTTTATGGTGCGTACCATCCGCTCAGCTAGGCCATTGGAGCGCGGATATCTCGGCGATGAGGTGGTGTGCTTGATGTTCCATGACTCACACATGTCTTTGAAAGCTTTTCCAATGAACTGGGGTCCGTTATCAGATATAACTTCGGAGGGCACTCCCAGGAGGCTGAAGGTTTCTTTCATTACGGTAGCAACTGAAGCACTTGTGGTGCTGTGCATTTTCCTGATCACAGGGAACTTGGAATGATAGTCAGTAATGAGTAAGTATTCAGTTCCATCAAGAAAAAACAGGTCTGTGGCTACCTTTGTCCATGGCGTCATTGGAACTTCGTGCGGTTGTAGTGGTTCCCTTTGTTGCCGATCCTGGTTCTCCTGGCAAGCAGGGCAAGTCTTGACAAGGTTTTCAATATCCTTATTGATGCCTGGCCAGTATACCGTGTCCCTTGCTAGTCTACGAGTTCTCTCTATACCCATATGACTCGTGTGTAGCTGCTCCAGGATGTCTGATTGCAGCGTTGAAGGTATCAACACCTGTCTTCCTTTGAAGATAATGCCGTTGGCGACACCCAGTTCCTCTCGGTATGACCAGTGAATCCTTGAGCTGCTTGGAACCTGCTTAATCACGTCTGGCCATCCATCGTGAATAATTCTACTCAGCTGCTTCAAGTGTGGATCGCTTGCTGTCTCTCTCTGCAGCTGTGTCTGCTTCATAGGTGTGAAGCTTGCCAGATCATTGTCATGATTCTCTTCTAATTCCATGACTTCATCTACATGGAGCTCAACGATGACGTCTCCTCTCTTTCTGGGGTTTGGCAACCTACTGAGTGTGTCTGGTAATGTCATCTGACTTCCGGGCTTGTATAGGATATCACAATCATAGCCCTGTATTTTGACGAGAAGCCTCTGTAATCTTGGAGGCGCACTCCCCAGGGGCTTTCTACAGATCGTTTCGAGTGGTTTGTGGTCAGTGTAGACTGTGAACTGGTTACCAAACAGATATGAATGGAAACGTGTGATCCCAAAAACAAGTGCCAATGTCTCTCGCTCGATGTTTGAGTAGTTTGATTGTGCATCTGACAAACTCTTTGAGGCGAATGCGACTGGTCTTTCATTCTGAAGGAGGCAGGCTCCAAGTCCTTTGAGCGATGCATCTACCTCTAGTACTGTTGGGACACTGGGGTTATAGTACCGTAGACACTTTCCTTCTGAAATTTCTGATTTCAATCGTTGAAAGCATTCCTCATGGTCCTCCTGCCAGGTAAAGGGAACATCTTTCCTCAGAAGATCACGCAGTATTGCTGACTTTTCAGCATAGTTTGAGATGTATGGTGATAAATAGGTCATCATCCCTAACACCCGCTGGAGATCGTCCTTGTTCTGTGGTGTAGGCATTTCTCTGACATCCTCCAACTTGCTAGGATCTGGTTGTATGCCTTTGTCTGTGTACAGTGAACCAAAGAAATTGATGCTTCTCGCCTTGATCACACACTTTGTACTGTTGAACACCAGACCTTCTTTTTGTGCAACTCCCATCAGTCTCCAGAGATTATCATCATGCTCCTGTTCAGTCTTGCCAAATACAGCTATGTCGTCAGCTATACCTTCACAGCCTGGCGCCTGTGCAAGGATTGTGTCCATCCTTTGTTGAAAGATGTCTTGACTCACCGAAAGTCCAAATGGAAGTCTGCGAAAGCAATACCTTCCAAATGGTGATCTGAATGTAGTAAGCTCCTGCGATTCTTCGTCCAGGTGGACTGACCAATATCCTGCCTTTGCGTCCAATTTCGAGAAGTACTTGGCCTGTGAGAATGCAGGATTGAGCTCCTCTAGAGTTGGAATCTTGTGAGGGCATCTTTTCAGGTTTTGATTGAGCCTTTTGGGGTCAAGGCAGACTCGCAATGACCCATCCTTCTTCAGGGCTGTGGTGAGGGAACTGCACCAATCTGTGTGATGAGTAACTTTCCTAATGATGCCGTTACTTTCCATCTGATCCAGCTCTTTCTTGAGCTTGTCCCTCAGGTGGATGCTGCATTTTCGAGGGGCATCAATTGATGGAGTTGCATCCTTCTTCAAGTGCAACGTTGCCTTGCCACTGAAGTTCCCAATCTGGTCAAACTGGTCTGGGTAAGCCGCCTGTAGGTCTTTAGCTGACCTGATGGGAGGAAGATCATTTGGACTGTCCAGGCCCATCTGTTGTTCTACTGTGTGAATCGTAACAATCCCTAGCTTTCTGGAAGTAGGAAGTCCGACAATGACTGGTCCCTTTACGTCCGCAACATACCATGTTTGGTCTACGACCCAAGGCGACCCTTCATACATCATCGACATCATCAAGGTGCCTAAGCAGCGTAAAGGCGTTTCTCCGTAGGCAGATAGTCGCGTAGTAGTGGGACGGATAACATCTTTCCATCGAGCCCTGTACATGTCCTTCAGCGTCCGCAGTGGCAGAACATTACCGCTGGCTCCTGTGTCAACCTTTGCATTGAGGCGATGATGACCCCTCAAGTCTGGACATATGATGTTGATACTCGCATATGCTTCGGTCTCCTCCGAGTCAATAGAGTTTAGCGATATATGTATCATGTGGAATTCACGTTCCCCACTGTCCGGTTGGTTTGTGTCGTCCGGTCCAATTTCGTCAACCTTACGCTGGTTCCTGCTATGAAAGGATGTAGGCCTATACTGCCTGTTTCTGGGCTGTCTCTGCTGTGAGCTCCACCTGTCTTGTGATGGTGGACGTCTAGGAGGGATCTTCGGTTTGACCTGTTCTTTCGTCTTTCGACACATCTTCGCCCAGTGTCCTTTGACGCCACACAAATTGCACAGGTCCCCGAAGGCTGGACACCTCTTTGGAAGGTGTGAAAGACCACAGTTCCTGCATTTCTGCCTACTGTCGTGACTAACAGCATCAATGTTCCCACTTCCAATGGTGTGGAGCGTCTGCAGGCACTGTTTACCGACTTGAATGGCCTCATATTTGCGGCCTTCTTCAAGAAGCTTATCAATTGAGAACCCCTTTTCTTTGTCGAGTAGGTCTTTCTGAAATGACTCGAGTTGTGTAGACGAAATCACCAGCTCTATGAGTCTTTCACTCAATTCCCCCTCGGTGAATTTGCATTCCTTTGCCTTACTCCGACATCTATTGACGAACTCGTCGATCGTTTCTCCAGGCATCTGCTTGTACCGCATTAATTCGAGACGATGAATCCTGAAGTTCACTTTGACATTCAGTTGGCCTTCGATTAGGGCCCATAGCTTGCCTGGGTCCTTCTGATCCTCTACACTGAGGCTAGAGGCGTTTATCCTGCGTAACCCTTCGTTCCCAAGAGCTATCTTTATTTTTGTTGCCTGTTTTGTAGTATCAGTTATCTCATTATCGAGAAGGCAAAGTTCCATTCGCTGTTGAAATAACGTGAATTCTTCAGCGAGACCACACTGAGGGTCCCACTTCATCTCTGGATAGCGAACCATGGTCCTGGTTTCTACAATGGGGTCTTGGACTACACAGGTAATTACATGTAATACATGAATTGTGACTTAAATCGACATGTATGCCTACATAGCAATTAGCATTTACACTATAGACTAGATCTATATGTACAACTTCAAAATGTAGGTTCAAATGTATCAAAATATATCAAGTCTAGATCCATAGACAATTAGACCCCCTTGTGTAATTGGTCTAGCAAAGACAACTGGTCCTGGACCCGCTTTAAGGGGATACCACGGACCACTGTTTGGTCTATAGTACCAGTGGCAGTAGAGTCTACCACCACTAGATCTAGATCTAAGTTAGTAATAGTACATCAGCACTTCTACATACATGTAAGAGATATGTGTGTATCATTCACTTAATTAGGACAGGTCCACATGTAGAAATTGGACTTGTTAAGGTCTAAAGTAAACACATCTAGAAATCTAGACTAGGCCTAGTCCAGATCTAGACCAGGTCCAGTAATATAGAACAAGGTGAAAGTAGATTTTGATCAAATTACACCTTCTTAGTCATACTCATTCTCATACTCGGTCTAGTCTAGATCCATAAGTGGAGTCTAGACTAGAAAAAAGTGTCTATCTATCTAGGCTAGGTCTTGATCTAGACCCCTAGACTAGACTAGACTCTAGTCCAGTTTTATACGACAAACAAAGCACATTAATTATGGTTTAATTGTTTCAAACCGAGTCCAAACATTATATGTCTGCTTAGATGATAGTCCATTTGATTGAGAGTCTAATCTAGTTTTCATTCCACAATCAGATCCGGCCAAGTCCAGCAATCAGTCCTGGATCTACTTGCACGGTCCACAACACGACGCTCTGGGTCCGAGTGGCGGCTAGTTCCAAAACCATAATGCAGTGCAGGGCTGGAAGTCCGAGGTAGCGGCCTTAGAGCTGTACTGTTCCCGGTCCCGGTCGAGCCTCTAGGCTCTGGTCTTGTCGAGCCTCTAGGCTCTTCTCCTGACGAGCCTCTAGGCTCTGCTCCTGGCGAGCCTCTAGGCTCTGGTTCTGCCTCCGCATCAGTTCTGGTCCTGAATGTATAGGGCTTTAGTCTGACAGTCAATACACTAGTCTACTCGCAGTGTTTCCCGCGTAATATAGTGCGCAACCTTACGCCGACACAAAGTCATATTGGAGACGCGGCTGTGAGTTTACTCTGCTGGCTGTGCAGTGTGATTGTCGGCAGTTCAAAAACCGTCCCTTATCAATCTTTCATAAGTCATTCAAGATTATTGCTTGCCCTATGTGATCTGCAGTTCAATAGTAATAGATATGGCAATTCTTTTGACCGCTGCCACCATGTTGAAAGATCAGATGAACGGATAAATAAGAGATCACTGTAGACAAGGTTCATGTATAAGTGGCCATCTTGAAAGTGCTTTATTCATGTATCCTTCCGCCAATCGCGGCCTCATTACGCACATCAATGAACTATTGATGTTGTTCATATAGTACCACAACATACACCTTTCAGATTCAAAAATATCGAGGCAATTATAAGAGGAGAAAGGGCATTGATCAGAAATGGTAAGGGGCAATTATTGTACTTGAAAAGGGGCACTCACCTGATGTATAGGGGAACTTGTTAGAATTAAAAGGGGCGCTTGTCACAAAGGAAAATGGACAATTGTCGCGGGAAAAGGGGCAACTATGAGATTTGTATAGAGGCATCTATCAGAGGTGTCAGAAGGGGCATTGATTAAAAGCGAAATGGGCTCTTATTAAAAAAGGAAAGGGGCATTTAACTGAAGGAAAAAGGGCATTTATTAGACAGAAAAAGAGGGCACGTGTCAAATAAAAAAGGGTCACTTATCAGAAGGGGAATTAGGGGCACTTATTACAAAAGTAAAATGAGCACCTAGCTCCCAGATTTGAATAGGGGCATTTATCAGAGATGGTAAGAGGCTATTATAAGATTGCAGAACGGACACCTACTAAAAATAAAAAGGGGTACTAATATCTGAACTAAAAGGGGGCACTTCTTGTATGTAAAATGGGGCACTTAATGATGGGGTACCTGAATAAGTGGGGTGGGGTACTGTGCCCCTGCCCCCGGCTACGCAGTCTCTGAAATACACGTAAATTAGAGAGGCGGACGGAATAGATCCATTTATTTTTGAGAAGTGGTATCGTTCCAATATCGATTATGTACATAATTGACAGATACTATTCTTTGATCATATAATATATGAAAAAAATTCTAAACTGTTTAGGAAAATGTACTGTTTTCCCCCTTTTATTAGGGCCTACCAAAATATCAATGTACAGTGAATCCAGTTTTGCTATATGAAAAATATGTACTATTTTGTTTAAGATAAATGATTTATACAATATGTATTTGATATGAGAGAATATAATAACAAATATCTTTTTTTTTTTTAAATCGTAACGGGTCGTTGCGGGGATTCCCCGTAGGGATTCCCCTAAACTTCCGTGTACATCGCGGCCATTTTGGGACGCAAATTTGTGCTGTGTTATAGCTACGTTTACACTGCTTGCCGCGTTGGTTGTCGTCCATCGTCCATTGTATTTTTGTTTAAGCATACGGTGTTTTTTTTCGTGCCAAAGAAAGGAAGGATAGATTTTACTATCTGTGAAGGACATAGAACACACCAATAACATTATCAAGCTTAGTGCAGATGGCCAGATGAGCAAAAGAGGGAAAGGTTTAGAATGTCCTAATTGTCATGACGATTCTCTCAATTTATGCTTTATAGATGATGATGAGTACAGAGAGCTGAATGAAAAGAAATGAATGAAAGTTAAGAAGTGGAAGACACCATGGATGAAGGATCCCCAACTGAATCTGATAGTGACAGAATATCCTCAGACACTAGTTGTGACCCTCGAGGTAGTCCCTCAAACTCTGCCAAGGATTTGCAAGATAATGCCTCGAACTCTAATTCAGATTTACCAGATATTTGGGGCAGTGACAACGAAAGCCATAATGACGATGATGTCGACAGAGATTTGCCATCCACAAGCACTGGGAGGGTCACAGGGTCAGGATGTGGGAAAAGGCATATTGCAATAAAGCAGGATACCTCACTGCCAGCGGGCTCACCTTCCAGCGTCATGCATTGACGTAACGAGCAAAAACGTTTGGAAGGGGGGGGGGGCAGAAGAAAAATCTGCATCACCACCACTCTTACACGTTACATGCAGGCCAGATAAGCGTATTTAGATACCTTATTTGTGACACTGGCAGGCCACTAATTGGCGAAGAGTCCAGGGAGCACAGCCCCCGGAAGCTCGGGGATTTAGTCATTTAATTACGGTCAGATGAGCATCCAGGGCCCCGCCTTAGGGTCCTTGGTGGGATCCAGGGGCAGAGCCCCCGGAAGCTCTGGGGTTTTAGGCATTTTATTTACGGTCAGATGAGCATCCAGGGGCCCGCCTTAGGGCCCTTGGTGGGGTCCAGGGGGCAGAGCCCCCGGAAGCTCTGGGGTTTTAGGCATTTAATTACGGTCAGATGAGCATATTTTGTTACCTCGTTTGTGACATTGGCAGGTCACTTATTTTTTTTCTCTCTCTTTCTTTCTTTCTTTTTCTCTGTACAGAACTTTTTCAAAAAGTGAGGGGGGGGGGGGTCGAGCCCCCGAGCCTGGCCGTTCTGCAGACCCTGCCATAAAGGCTTCTAAATAATCTTATTTTCAGCCCGACTGCACTAAATTTGGGAATTTCAATTTTTTCCAACAGACGCATAAAAAGGTATGAATTACAAACAAAATTGAGAAAAAAATACCGGAAAATCATGTCATTTCAGGAACATTTGTAAATCATTGGTATCGAATACAAAAATACACCCCCCCCCCACCCATCAGTACGCCAGCGTTCAGGGGCTCATGTCTTCTCATCCCTGTAACAAAAAATAGACACGCTTTCCCAATTTCTCACAATATGGCCACGATATGCGCGTATCGCTATTATAAAAAACCTCCATTGAAAATTATAGGTAGCATGCGCAACGTTTAGGAAATTTAAGTCCTGTTAACTTTCCTTTTCTTTGAATGAAATTTTATACATCATTTTTTATTATTGTTTAATATGTTCTTTTGGGTTAAAATACAAACCATCTTTACTCCTTTACTGCTTTTTTTTTAGGGGGGGGGGCGTTTTGGGGAGGCAAAAATGCATTTTGCCCCCATTTTTTAGATGGGGGGGGGGGGGGGGGCAGGGGGCAGTTCCGGCGCCTATGGTAAGGGCAATTATTGTACTTGAAAAGGGGCACTCACCTGATGTATAGGGGAACTTGTTAGAATTAAAAGGGGCGCTTGTCACAAAGGAAAATAGATAGTTGTCGCGAGAAAAGGGGCACCTATGAGATTTGTATAGAGGCATCTATCAGAGGTGTCAGAAGGGGCATTTATGAAAAGCGAAATGGGCCCTTATTAAAAAAGGAAAGGGGTTTTTATCGGAAGGAAAAGGGGCATTTATTAGAAAGAAAAAGGGGGCACGTGTCAAGTAAAAAAGGAGCACTTATCAGAAGGGGAAAGGGCAAGGGGCACTTATTACAACAGAAAAGGGCACTTGTTAAAGTAAAATGAGCACCTTTCAGATTTGAATAGGGGAATTTATAATAGGTGAAGGGGCGCTTATCATATATGGTATTAAAGAGGCCATTGTAAGATTGCAGAACGGACACCTATTAAAAATAAAAACGGGCACTTGTCTGAACTAAAATGGACACTTTTCGTATGTAAAATGGAGCACTTAAGGGGTATCTGAATAAGTGGGGGGCACTATGCCCCTGCCCCGGCTCCGCAGTCTCTGAAATACACGTAAATTAGAGAGGCGGACGGAGTAGTGTGGATCCATTTATTTTTGAGAAGTGGTATCGTTCCGATATCGATTATGTACATAGTTGACAGATACTATTCTTTGATCATATAATATATGAAAATGTTTTCTAAACAGTTTAGGAAAATGTACTTTTTCCCCTTTTATTAGGGCCTACCAAAATATCAATGTACAGTGAATCCAGTTTTGTTATATGAAAATATGTACAATTTTGTTTAAGATAAATGATTTATACATTATGTATTTGATATGAGAGAATATAATAACAAATATCTTTAAAAAAAACAAAAATCGTAACGGCCGGGTCGTTGCGGGGATTCCCCGTAGGGATTCCCCTAAACTTCCGTGTACATCGCGGCCATTTTGGGACGCAAATTTGTGCTGTGTTTATAGCTACGTTTACACTGCTTGCCGCGTTGGTTGTCGTCCATCGTCCATTGTATTTTTGTTTAAGCATACGGTGTTTTTTCGTGCCAAAGAAAGGAGGGATAGATTTTACTATCTGTGAAGGACATAGAACACACCAATAACATTATCAAGCTTAGTGCAGATGGCCAGATGAGCAAAAGAGGGAAACGTTTAGAATGTCCTAATTGTCATGACGATTCTCTCAATTTATGCTTTATAGATGATGATGAGTACAGAGAGCTGAATGAAAAGAAATGAATGAAAGTTAAGAAGTGGAAGACACCATGGATGAAGGATCCCCAACTGAATCTGATAGTGACAGAATATCCTCAGACACTAGTTGTGACCCTCGAGATAGTCCCTCAAACTCTGCCAAGGATTTGCAAGATAATGCCTCGAACTCTAATTCAGATTTACCAGATATTTGGGCCAGTGAGAATGAAAGCCTTAAGGACGATGATGTCGACAGAGATTTGCCATCCATAAGCACTGGGAGGATCACAGCGTCAGGATGTGGGAAAAGGCATATTGCAATAAAGCAGGATACCTCACTGCCATCAGTGGGGAAAGATAGTGCAGTGGATTATGAGTCTGACCTTCAAGCAGAGGAACAACTTAGTGGCATTGGAGAGAAAAATTCAGAACTGGATGGTGATTATAAATCTGAAGGACAACCTCGTAATCAAAGACATCATAATGAACCAGGACATATGAGTGGAGACGTTAGTCACGCTAGTGACATCAAAGGCAACGGAATGACTCTGGGAGACCTTTGGAAGGAATCTCAGTCGTATAGTCAAGTGGACGCTGTAGAATACAAGTTTGAGGATAGGCCTTGGGACTTACATCTAGCAGACTTCAGCAACCCAGATATTTTTCAATCTCAGGAGTCGCCGTTGCCTCAGGATTCACCATCAGCTGTTCACATTTTATCAGGTGTTGTCAGATCCAGCGACTGTGAAGGCGATGATGCTCCATCTGCAAGTGGCACATACCTTCGTCATCCAGGTATGATTTTTTTCCCTTCAATATAATGATCTCCATCTTCTGCTCATTAACATTGCAATTAGTTGTTGGGAGATTTCCTTGATCCAAGAAACAGAGTTTATCCTGATTCTGAATCTAATCAGGGGACATACTTGTTTAATTAGGTTCTAGGACGATTGCCCCCTTTCACCCCTGGTCAATTACCAGTGGGACAATTACTCCCCAAGGATAACCACCCACCGAGGATTATTACTCCCTTGGAAAATTATCCCCTAGGACAATTAAACCCCAAGGACAATCGATCCCACACAAAATAACCACTGCCCCCAAATACCCCCCCCCCCCAAAAAAAATAAATAAAATATCGTCATGGGACAGCCACGTACCCAACCCCAATTTCATCCACAATCAGCGACAACTATGCAACGACAACAACCCCCGAGGAAAATTTTACGCCCCCTGGAAAATTACAACAGTTGTGATTTTCCAGGGGGCTGTTCATTAAAGGGGAAGTCTACCCTGTTAATAAGTTGTTTTTAATAAAAGAAGAAAATATGGAGAAACAAGTTACTGAGAGTTTGATAAAAATCCAATAACAAATAAAAAAAAAGTTGTCATCAATGAAACACAAATTAGCAAAATTGTGACGTATCATGCGAGCTCCCCTCCCATTTTTCTTGTACTAAAATCTTCCAAAAAGCTGTTTTCTTCCGTGAGAAAATTTTAATTATACATTCACCCTAAATATATTTAAATGCAAATATGTTTTTTTGTACAACCCCTGTTTGAAACAAATATATTCTGTCATAAAATAACGTAGATTTGAAAGTTTATGGTTTTCCTTGGGTAATTGTCCGGGGGTGATTGTCTTAGGGGGGGGGGGGGGGGTTGTGACTCAATATCAATTTCCCATATCTTTTATTAGATATTAGGTATAATGCTGAAATTGATAGTAACTTGAGTACTTATAATCCTGTGTTATCCCATAATAACTTTGGAGCGACAACTGCATAGTTTAAATATAGATGTGCGCAATGAGCAACCTTTCCCAAATTCTTGCAAATTGCTTTAGGATAGCTTGGAAAAAATGTTAACTACCGGGTACTTGCTTTCTTTCCATTTTTATTTTTTATGGTCTCCATTTTCTCTGATTATTCACAACACTACATGAAATAGCCATTATTATCCATAAATCTTATAAATATTTTGCCATTAATATTTGTTAAATGTTACTCGTTGGATTTAAAATGCACCATATCCTAAAAGTGTTATTAATATTCCAACCGTTTCACTATTGAGTCAAAAAGTTTGACATCGAAGTCTACATAATAAAATATGAAAGTACAACATGAAACATTGTCCTTTTTACTTCAGGCTGTGGGTTGGATGGTAGCTGCAAAGATAAAATCAACTTGGCCATGACAAAAAGCCGTAGAAAACCTCACTGCAGTGATGATAATTCATCGACTAATGAAGGAGACCTGACATCCTGGGACAATGTACAGAAGAAGCCAGACTTTGATAAACAGTCTGATGCCAGAAGAAAGCTGAAGGTGAAACGTAAAAAGAAATGTAGGAACAGGCGAGGTCAGAAGAAGAAGCAGAAAGTTGCAAAGAGTGGTAAATGTTACTCTTTGGGTGATGTTGGTTCATTACAGGATCCTGAATCCAACCAAGTTTCAACGAATGAGGTTTGCTTGCAGCAAGGACGGGGTCCAGAGCAATCTGGAAAAATGGACAGGTTGCCTCCTAAAATTCCTGCACGCCCGTTGAATGAAGGTTCAGGCGAAGAGCCTATTGATACTGTCAGCGATGAAGACACTCATAAAATAAGAAGATGTCTTGTCAGCACAAAAGCTTCAGCGGTGTCCGAGAATGAGACAGACTCGGATGAAACTATGATTGACAGTAATGATGGAGATGATCACGGGCACACTGAAAATATGACAGGCGATGAAGTGGGTGAGGTAGTCCTTAAAGAAACAACTGAGGATTTTGATACACAGCCTTTCTCACCTATTCTTCATGAAGAAAGTGATGATTCTTTAAGTGATGCAAGCAAAGAGTTCCCTACCTCTGACACGATCGTTCCAAGAGATTTCCCACCACACTTGTTGGAGGATAAGGAACATAATGATAGAGAAGCTGCTGACCTAGAACCTAACTCTCACGTAAGCTGTCAAAGCCCTGATGAAGAAATCCACCAACCTCAAAGGGATGATGCAGGTTTAGAAACTTCTTCAAATAATGGTGTCAATCCGCCACGTTTGCAAATAGAGGATGACTCTCATAGACAGTATTTCCCCACAGATTCTCAGTTGAGTATCAAGATGGAGAATGAGGATACTGAAGATCTGACCACTCAGCAGCTACAGCAAAAGCCTCTAGAGGATGACTCTCAAGGACAGTATTTCCCCAAAGATTCTCAATTAAGTATCAAGATGGAGAATGAAGACACTAAAGAACAAGTTAATCAACATGAGAAAGGAACAGTATCCCATGGTAAAGAGGCACAAGCAGCTATGTCCATTCCTTCCAAAGGAGTTTCAAAGGACGTTGATAAGGACTCTGGAAAGAAACTTCTTTCTTGCCAACGAAATGCATGGTGTCCCTTAGAGTTGGATCCCCAAGAAAGATTCTTGTTGCTACAAGAGGAGCAATTAGCAATGTCCATTCCTTCCAAAGCTCACTTATCCGGAGGAATTTCCGAGGACCTCGATAAGAACTCTGGAAAGAAATTTCTTCCATGTCTACGAAATGCATGGTCTCCATCAAGGTTGCACCCACAAGAAAGATTGTTGTTGCTACAAGAGGGAGAATCAGAACCTGTGTATTCTTTCTCGCTAGAAGCTCTAGCTGTGCCTTTTTCTCGGTGTGTGGCCCCAAGCATATCTACAGCAGCACCTGACAAATTGGTTGCAAGTAGAAATGAACAACACATCCAGAGACCCTCAAGACCTGATAAATTACCGTCAACTACAAAACAAAATGATCGTCAAAAGGAGAAGAATGATACCAAGAGGGCCGACTCTCTACAGGACATTCCTGACACTTCATCTAATACACTCAGCTTAAGTTCCAAGGAACCTTCAGAAAGCCCTTCTACATCCATGATCCGTTCCGTGCAGGATTGCCTCCAGCAACCTGCATCTTTGAACTCAAATGAGATGGGTTTGGAGGATAGACTACCTGCAGATTCAAGAAGTTTGTCACATGGTCATTCATCAATTCCAAGTGTTTCCTTTCCTTCAACAAGTTTGTACTCCAGTAACATCTCTGAATCCTCAAGGACTCTTAACGGTGGTCATTCTGCCTCTTCAGGCACCTCTGAAACACCCAGTACCAAACCAGACAGGTTAAAACCTACTGGAGATGATAGATCTGCTTGTCCAAGTGACCCTCCAGACCCATCATTGGTGGCATCGGACATGAGCAAACCTCTAAAGAAGAGACGCCACTCGCAGACATCAAGTGTTCCGTCAGGAAACCAAGGGACAGAACCTTCCAAGGTTAATCAGGTAAGTCCCTCTCTTCATCTGCAACTACTGGAGCCTTTCTCTCGGTGTGTGGCCCCAAGCATATCTACAGCAGCACCTGACAAATTGGTTGCAAGTAGAAATGAACAACACATCCAGAGACCCTCAAGACCTGATAAATTACCGTCAACTACAAAACAAAATGATCGTCAAAAGGAGAAGAATCCCACCCTGAGGACCAACTATGTACAGGACGTTCCTTGCACTCCATCTAATCCACCTAGTTTAAGTTCAAAGGAACCTTCAGAAACCTCTTTTGTTTCCGTGATCCATTCCGAGCAGGATTGCTTTCAACAACCTGCATCATCAAACTCAAATGAGATGGATTTGGAGGATATACTACTTGCAGATTCAAGAAGTTTGTCACATGGTCATTCATCAATTCTAGGCGAGTCCTTCCCTTCAACAAGTTCGTACTCTGCAAACATCTCTGAGACCATTGGTGGTCAAGCTGCCTGTTCAGGCACCTCATCGACACCCAATACTAAACAAGACAGGGCAAAACCTACCGATGAAGATAGATCTATTTGTCCAGGTGACCCTCCAAACCCGTCATTGGTGCCATCGGACATTAGGAAACCTCCAGAAAAGAGACGCCATTCGCAGACATCAAGCCATCCGGCAGATGCTGTGATGCCTGCAGGGGCCATCTTGTTACCTCCAGTAGTGGACACGGGTAGCAGATCATCTCAGGAACTTAACAGCAAAGGTAACGCCCCTATGATCGTAGGAGAACAGCATGTGCCTAATGCTCTAAGAGATATCTCTCAGAGTCAATCTTTTCAAGCCACCCAGGCTTCGTGCGATGGGGTGGAGAAGATCAGATCTTCTGGCAATGATGGAGTAGATAACGGGTGCAAGAAGCGAGTACGCTTAGACACAGGGACAGAGGATCATGGAAAAGCAGCAAAGGTCACAAGGTCATGCGACTCTATCCACGGTGAGTCCTCTAGCGGGAAGTCATTTGGTGGAAGTAGCCATTTCCCCCCATCATCCAGAGACCCTGCTCAACCTCGAAGCATACTAAAGAAACCTGACAGAAACGTAGCATCAACAAGTCATGAAGAGGATATAGGTGTTGTTGGTCACCAGGTGCATCGCAACCTAAGGAGCCACAGTCGATCAATAACAGCCCAGGGCATAACTGCCAGCAGCAGTAGCACCTGTAGTCCTCAAAGACAGAGGAGGAAAAGTTCGCGTCTTGATGCTAGCCTTGACACAGAGGATGGGAAAAGTTTACAAGTAAGTGTTACAGGAACGGGGAACGATGTGAGATTTTCCAGGCAGCAGAAGGGTAAAAATAAAGCAGGTCAGCAGCGAAAACACCAGAGTTCAAGGACTGACAGCATTAAGCATGGTCGGAGAGAAAGGAGACAATTTGGTGAAGCCACTAGATCTGGAACTTCTCAAACTCGGAAGGGTTCTAAAGGAAATGAAACTGGACAAAATCAGAGCCTTGACCGTCAGAAGCGGCAAAGCAGGTCAGATCATCGACCTCAGCGTCAAAGCCGTCAACAAAAAGTGAGTTCAGAGAAGCAGGAGCATGTAAGGAGTGAAAAGAGATCATCTGGTGAAGTAACTGGTGCACGAACTTCTCAACGTCGGAAGGGTTCTAATGGAAATGTAACGGGACAAAATCAGAGCCTTGACCATCAGAAGCAGCAAAGCAGGTCAGATCAACGACCTCAGCGTAAGAGCCGTCAACAAAAAGTGAGTCCAGAGAAGCAGGAGCATGTAAGGAGTGAAAAGAGATCATCTGGTGAAGTAACTGGTGCACGAACTTCTCAACGTCGGAAGGGTTCTAATGGAAATGTAACGGGACAAAATCAGAGCCTTGACCATCAGAAGCGGCAAAGCAGGTCAGATCAACGACCTCAGCGTAAGAGCCGTCAACAAAAATTGAGTCCAGAGAGACAGGAGCATGATAACAGTGAAAGAAGACCAACTAGTGAAGTCACTGGTGCAGGAACTTCTCAACGGTGTACCGGTTCTAATGGAAATGAAACGGGACAAAATCAGAGCCTTGACCATCAGCAACGGCAAAACAGGTCAGATCAACCACCTAAGCGTAAGAGCCGTCAACAAAAAGTGACTAGTCCAGAGAGACAGAAGCACGATAACAGTGAAAGAAGACTAACTAGTGAAGTCACTGGTGCAGGAACTTCTCAACGTCGTAACGGTTCTAAAGGAAATGAAACGGGACAAAATCAGAGCCTTGACCATCAGCAACGGCAAAGCAGGTCAGATCAACGACCTCAGCGTAAGAGCCGCCAACAAAAAGTGAGTCCAGAGAGACAGGTGCATGATAACAGTGAAAGAAGACCAACTAGTGAAGTCACTGGTGCAGGAACTTCTCAACGGTGTACCGGTTCTAATGGAAATGAAACGGGACAAAATCAGAGCCTAATTGACCATCAGCAACGGCAAAGCAGGTCAGATCCACGACCTCAGCGTAAGAGCCGTCAACAAAAAGTGAGTCCAGAGAGACAGAAGCACGATAACAGTGAAAGAAGACTAACTAGTGAAGTCACTATTGGAACTTCTCAACGTCGTAACGGTTCTAAAGGAAATGAAACGGGACAAAATCAGAGCCTTGACCATCAGCAACGGCAAAGCAGGTCAGATCAACGACCTCAGCGTAAGAGCTGTCAACAAAAAGTGAGTCCAGAGAGACAGGAGCATGATAACAATGAAAGAAGACCAACTAGCGAAGTCACTGGTGCAGGAACTTCTCAACGTTGTACCGGTTCTAATGGAAATGAAGCGGGACAAAATCAGAGCCCTGACCATCAGCAGCAGCAAGGCGGATCAGATCAGCGACTTCGGCGTCGAAGCCTTCATAAACAAGACCAGCAGCAAAGTGGGTCCGATCAACTACATTCGCGCGAGTCCAGCTTGCTCAAAAGCTGCTCCATAACATAACAGTTAATAAGGCATATGGGGGTCGATTTTCTGCTCTGACTGAGCCTTATCCAAATACCAGGATTAGGAAACGCTCGAAATCTTCCCAAAACCGCCAGATGAATTACAATTACGCAGATTAAATGCTCAACAGTCCAAAGTGGTTGCATTTACACAGCCAAACATCAGGAGGAAAAAGGGAATACTTCCTTTTCCGTCAAGACAGTGAGATGGTAATGAAAATGACATGAATAATAATCGTTTTATGAATAAGGGTGGTTACGATAGTAGTGATAAAGGATATAAACATGTGTGAAGTTCCATGTATCCATTGCGCAAAATGCTCTGGGCTCTGGTGATTCATCTAGGTCTACATAAAAAAAATTCAATTAATTGAAAGTTGTTGTTTTGAACAACTTTTGTTTTGAGAGGCAAGATTTCAAAGGATTAACAGATCAGATGATTCATGTACATGTATGTTTTCCGTTGTTCCAAACGTTTGATCCAGCAAGTACAAATTATCTATCCCTGTGGTTTTCTAGTTTTTAGTACTTGTACAAGAAGAAGAGAAGAGTAGGGACACTTTGACAGTCTGGGAGGATGGTGGGAAATGAACAAAAAAGAGTTGTACTTAGGAGAGACTGAACCGATGAAGTTGCACAGCACCATGTGGTGGTCAACTTGTGAACAGTACGTAACCCACTGAACTCTACATTAAGTAGTAAAGAGTTTGAGGAACCAACAGCTCAGTGATGTACGGGATGATACTGCTACATCCAGACCTATATGCAGTACCCCTTTAAGTTGTGAAATGCATGTCTTATTAACCAGATTCTCAAAACTTGCTGATTTAAACCGCGGCAGGGCCGTGTTTCATAAAACTTGTTATCAATCACAAGTTACAATAAATGTTTTAACCTACTGAATTCGTGGAATTTGATTGGCTGCGATATAATTTGTCACAGTAATGTAGCATTCGTTATAGATTACAGGTTTTATGAAATAGGGCCTAGAAGTTTTGATCAAGAAGATTATTTTCTTCCCGAAACATGCCAATCCATTTTCATCGATCAGCTGCCTATTTTTTTTTTTTTTTTTTTTTTTTTTTATTTTATTTTTTTTTTTTTTACTAAACTCTCAACATTTTCAATTTATGTGAAGTTTTATTCCAGTTTTGCATGTATATATCTGTAAGAAACAGGATGTGTATATAAACGTTGCATGGCTGTAATTATCAAGTACATGTATGTTAAAGGTAAAGACCAGTATTGGAAACGCCCCAATTTCAAAAAAGGAAATGGAAGCTCTTATTACCAATCATGTGAAAGAATATGTTTTGAATAATACATGATGATAAAAATGTTGACGGGAAACCGCCTACTTATTGATATATTTGGTAAATTAGTGTATCTCTCGCCTGTTGAGAGATACAAATGCACGTGTCGCGCACGTGTGTGTAGTTCCATATACATCTTTCTGCATGTGTACAGTGATTCTAACTTTATGAAGACTTGGCCAAATTTCTTATCATTTTGATGATTCCAGAACCTTGCAGTACATCTATGCTAGATGATCAACCTTTTCTGATCGATTTCACAATGTTTCTTTCACAATGCAATCGCATGACCATAACTGGTGAAGTTTTCTTTAAGTGCAAAAGAAGGATATATCAAATATACACATTTCAGTGCCATTTGATGTATGAAAAAAAGAATGTACCGTATGCATATAATTTAACTACTAAGTTATTCATACTCTTACCAAGTTTCGTATATTTTAAGCATTTCAGAAAATGTGTTTGTCCGATATATGTTTCTTGAGAATGTGACATATTGAAGCTTACATCTA
This sequence comes from Strongylocentrotus purpuratus, assembly GCF_000002235.5. Lineage (NCBI taxonomy): Eukaryota > Metazoa > Echinodermata > Echinoidea > Camarodonta > Strongylocentrotidae > Strongylocentrotus > Strongylocentrotus purpuratus. The sequence continues at coordinate 829,504 of NW_022145551.1, forward strand.
AAAGTATTTCACAAAGGCCGTATTCAACCAGTACACCTGTCATTCTTGAGTTACAAATAACACAAACAACATCAAATTTAAAAGGGGGTATGAATAGTTTAGTTGTTGACTGTATATACTACACAGCTCTGTTCTATAATCAATTACACGTTATGAGTGCAGACGTAGAATTATACGAAGGTTGTACATGTCACTGAAGATATTCCTGTGTATTGCCCTTTAGGTGTCGTAGTGGGTTGGGTTAAGGCATTTATCTTCAAATGCAAAGGTCGTGGGTTTGATCTCCGACACGGCACCTATAAATTACTGTGTAAATATACTTTTCTGTTTGCGGGAGCTCTTTTAAGAGTTGGTGTTGTATAATAATCACTCACAATGATATTTAAGTATTTCATTGATTGTTTGCTTTTTAATGGAGATCTATTTAATCAGGCTTACCAGAGCTAAGCCACTCACCACTCCCGGCCGAGAACTTTTTTTTTCTTTTTCGCCGTTTCTGTTATTATGGTACATAATTTCTTTGTATATTAAAAATACCAAATAAATAATGTGAACAGTACATGTACATATAGTGGATTCAAACTCAAAAGTGCCTTTATTTTCAAGCAGTTTTCAATCTGCAATGATATATATTTTTAATGTTTGTAGCTTTAAGGCTTGTTCAGATATGGTGCTGTTAACCGGCCGCAAAAACAAACATCGCTGCAGTTTTTGTTTTATATTAACTTCTGAGCATGAATGGCAACTGTGTGCACCAAAGCCTTTGTTATATACAGAAATATACAGAAATGTGAAACGTATTACACTTTACGTCATCGTAAAAAAAAAAAAACGCCGCAGACGGTTTTGCAGCGCTATATCTGAACGAGCCTATATAAGCTGGAGGAGGGTTAAGGTTGCTGTTACGTTTTCCTGTTGATGAAACGGTGTATAATTATTATGGTCTTAGCTTGGCGGATCTTCGTACATTTAGATGTAGCTTGAAGGAAAAAAGGAGAGAGGTTGATATATTGCACAATACATGTATAATGAATTATGCACAATAGACAAAGTACAGGAATGGATTAAAGGTGTACATGTAAATTGTTGATGTTATATAGAGGGGTGTTCGCAGTTTATCAACTATATTTTTTTAATAATGATACAAATTGTCTTCCTGTTATATGTACAACTATATATTCGTTACAGCTTGGCTCCACACTGTCGTGAGTGTAAGCTGAATATAGGTTCGAATTGAACTGTTTAGAATCTGTATTCGTGAGCCATGTGTAAACATTTTAGAAATTTTGAGGGTCCAGACTTGGATTTCGGACGCCCTTGTTTCCCGGGCGCCTGTTGGAATCCTGCTTTACAATATAGTGGAGTCCTAACCTAATTAGTGTTGTATTATAGACTGTCTTCGTGTATACTACAGTATCGTGTAAATAGGAATTTAACTGTCATAGAAATATGTTTATTTTTATATATTCATTTATAAAGTGTAGAACTATGGAAATATTTTATTTTATTTTTCATTAACGTATTTGGAACATATACAAATTATATAAATCCTTGATAATCAACTGATATCAGTTGATTATCAAGGATTTATATAATTTGTATATGTTCCAAATACGTTAATGAAAAAGAAAATAAAATATTGAACATACTGAACATAGTGATACTAAATTGTCAACATACTGTGTATATAATTGTAAAAAAAAAAGTTGTTTCTCTTGTGTTGAAGTATTATAATATTATGGTACATTAAAATAACATAAACTAAGAACACCATGTCTTTAAAAGTATAGAAGAACAAAAATTGCAGCAATTTTTAAGCTTGTAACTTTGAATGGCAACTATGGGCAATAAAATCCTTTGTTGCCCGCCTTCGTTGCGAGTCAAAAGATTCGCATGTTTTCAATAAACTGAATATTATAATTGTGAAGCGTATATGACACTTTACGTCATCGTTTTATGGATTAAAGGTGTACATGTAGCTATTGTTTTATAGAGGGGTGTATCGTAGTTTATCAATAGTTGTAGTGTAGGTATTTCGCATTCTGTCACTGAAAAACATGGATTGTATGAACATTGATATATATTTTGTTTAAATAGAATTATAAAAATATTGCCTTCCCGTTAGATAAATATGAAACGTATTACACTTAACGTAAACAAATATAAAAAAAAAACCCGCCGCAGTTTTGCAGCGTCATTATATTTACGAGCCTGAGGATAAAGAAGAGGGTTATAGGTTCACGTTTTTCTATAGATGAAACGGTATATAATTATTATGGCCTTAGTTTGGAGGATTTTAGTACATGTAGATGTAGCTTGAAGGAAAAAAAGAGAGGTTGATAGATTTCACAATGTAATGAATTATTCACAATAGACATTTCTGTAATGGATTTTCGTGTTTTTAATATACATGTATGTACTATGTATTTTATATGTATTGTAACGAAACCGGAGCTCTGTCGAATACTCCCCAGCAGCTTATCTTGTCAGGATGCCTTCTGCTGGTATGTTTTCTTAGTCCGGTACCAATTTCGCCGTGGATCCGTTTGGCAGAGATATACTGCCCCGTTGACCTTGCACCACCTCTCGACCACCGTCCAGTCGACACTACCAGACCGTGTACAGGTCTGTACTTCACCACCGTCTTCTACCAACCGTTGTACCGTCGTGTACCACCAGTCGACTAAACCAGTCCGCTTCTGCACCTTTCAAACGTCTATACTAGTCTGCTTGTGCATGCAACTCCAATTGGCCGCACCAGTTTGCTTCATGCACCTTTCAGACGTCTATACTAGTCTGCTTGTGCATGCAACTTCCATTGGCCGCACCAGTTTGCTTCATGCATGCACCTTCAAACAACCAGACCGTCTGTCTTTGTACAGTCAGCTTACTCGTGCCACTGGCTCTGCTACGCAGTAAGTCCCTACCAGCCGTCTACTCCAGACCACCGAAAGAGCAATCCCTGGTATCGTCTAATGCTAGAACGCAAAAGACCCAACAAACACAACCTAGATCCTAACCATGGTCGTCACCTGAGATCAGAAATCAATCTTAGGCTTCCTCATGGAAAGACATGCAACGATCATCTCAATCATTTCGTTGCACGCAATACTTTATTGGGCAAATATCCAAACATAGCCTAATTGCCTTACAGTGTAAGTGTTGCCCAGTGGGCGACGGCAATTATGTAGACTATGACAGGAAACTCGTAGACACGTGCGACAATTGATTTATATACACATTTCTTATACATTTATTATTCTGGTTAGGTTTCCAAAAATTACATAAACATTGATATAACTCCACTTTCCAATATCAGATTGAAACAAACCATATATCAAATGAAAGCACTAGTTTTATTCTATAAAACTAAACAAAAGAGAACAAGTAATTGTTAATGGTAGAAAAGTAATTACACTAAAACTGTCAAAAACATGCACAATCGAACATTCTTAAAATTAACACGTGACTTTAGCGTCGTATATTTAACCTGAACTACGCCATCTACGCCGAAATAACTATCTACGAAATGAAACCAATTTCGTGACACAACTCCCTTCTTTTTCTTAGCTCGGTCCCCGAGCGGTATCTAACACAATTTACAAACTGGCATATAACACATTTACAGAAAATAACGTCCATGGGCATCTAGGTATCCTTCCCACCGGAACCAGCGGTTCTAAGTTCATGCAGTACTGACTGAATTCTTTAACGAGAACTATCAGTGTCAGTTTGAGTTTCAGCATTCTTACTAGCAATTTCAGTCCACTCACTAGCCCATGCAGTCTCCGACGCCATTTTCCTAGATGAATATCGCAAGTCAAGTGGTGAAGGGGACCTTTCGTCGTTATCCAACTCTTCTCCTGGTTCGGGCGTAGATTGTCGGCTATGTCGAGGGGAAGCTTCCGATCCATCATGCTGTGGAGACTCCGGGGTCTTTTGACATGACAATTTCGTCAGGTCTCTTTGGGGCGATTTGGATTTTCGTCGCGATGAGCGGTAACGACGTGGTGACCTCCCTCGAGGTCGGTCCAATCTTGGATCATTACGTGGCGGCGACCGCCAGTCCATTCTTACATGACGCCACGATGCATCAGCCTTTTCAGAGGTCCCTGTTATTGGCGTGGAAGTGGGTTTGTATCTTGGCGAAGAAACAGGTGTTAAGCTGTGTTTTCTCACGGGAACCACAGCTACATCGTGGGCTCCCTGATGCCGCTCCATCTCCGTCTTCCTACCCGTGCGATAATCGCGTTGGTCGCAACGATACTTCAGGATATGCACTTCCCGCTTGTGTCTTTGCAAAGAGTCTTTCTTCTCATAACTTTTGGTACAAGAGTCACATTGAAAGAAGTGGGTAGTCGTACGTCGGGCATCAACGTCCTTGTCTCCCTGCTTGTTTCTGCTTGCACTGGTTTCAATGGGCATCGTCTGATTGCACATTTCTGTGCCCACTTCTTCCAGCGCTGACAATGAGGCAATGGCAGTGCCTGCCTTTGTGATCCCATGTTCCCTTGTTGAATTGAACACCCTGACAGGCAACACATCTTCATCTGCCTTCACGACAGATCTGGCAACGATGGGTCCCTTTTTCCATAACTCGGTTGGATTCACAGGAGATTCTACCAGTCCTTCACACAGTGCTATCTTTTCACCTGTTACTCTGTTTGCTAGCACCATTTCGTGTCCTGGAGGAAGTGAGTATTCCTCCCCCGCTACTATCCTTCTGCAGAATGATTCTCCTTCACTATCTAGGCATGGAATTATGCCCCATTCGGTCCTCAATTCCATCTTCTGGCAGTCAAGTACGGCATTAATTTGAACTAGGAAATCTAGCCCAAGAATGCCTTCGTTCTTGAGGCTGGCCACAGTAACCATTGTAGTGACAAGTGAATCTCCGATCTGCACTTCCATCCTTGATATACCTCTGGTCCTCAACGGGGTCCCATCTGCTTGTAGTACCACGCTGGTCACTGGTAATAACTCAGGTCTTCTATTATCCTCTATCCGGTCAAACACCTTATCTGAAATCAAAGTGTTGGTGGCTCCGGTGTCGATCAGTAATTTCAAGGACTGTCCATTGATTTTCCCTTCCAGGAAAAGTCCTTTCCTGTTAGGATCCTGAGACGAACCAACTCTGGTCTGCTCCTCTTCATCTGTCATCCCATTTGCAGTTGCCCACTGCAAGTTTGTATTTGCTTTCTCTGCTGCTGGTGGTGCTGTTCCTCCCCTAGCTTTTCTTGGATAAGGACATTGGTTCCTCCAGTGTCCCAATTCATTACAGTTGAAACACCGGTTATCTTCCCGTTCCGAGACTTTAGTCGGCATGGTTTGTTCCGGTCTCCTATCTGGTACATCTGGTTTAATCGTATTCCTCCCATTTCTCATGTCTAAGGCATCTAATACCTTCTTTACTATCTCATCGATAGTAGGATTCCTTGGTTGCTGTTCTCGGATGGCTGAAACCTCACACTCTTCCAGTGCTCGACTGTACGTGGTTGAACGCTTCACTTCGTTTCTCTGACCCTCCATCCTCAGGAAGGCCTCTGTATTTAAAGCTGCTTCCACGGCATCATCAAGCGTGCGAGGTTGAGCACGGAACAATCCTTCTCTTATTTCTGGTGTTACTACGGCATCCAGAAAATGCCCACGGGCTAGTCGGTCTTGTCCTTTTTCATCGAACTCGGGGTAGGACAATGCACACAGCTCCCGTATCGTTTGTCCTAATTCCTGGAGACTTTCCTTTGGTTGCCGACGACGCTGTCTCAACTCTGCTAGGTATACCTCAGCTTTACCTCCAAGACCAAACCGGTTCATGAGTCTGTATACCAACTCGTCGTATGTCAAATCCACTCCAGGCTGTTGGGTTAACAACTTCACAGCAGATCCTCTCAAACTTGCAGCAAGAAACTGCACTGCTTCTACTTTGGTCCATCTGTTTACTCCAGCACATGCCTCAAAATGGTGCAAGTAATCCTCGACAGGACTACGACCGTCAAATCTGTCTGGTACCATATGGGGTCGTCTGCCGATTACTGCATCATTTGCCCTCCCCACATCATGCATAGGTGGAGAGAAAAGCGGTGGTGTAATATCGTCGCCGTTTTCACGAAGTGTCCCAAGAGTGTTTTAGCGTACAGAAACAAATTTTGAGATAAACGCGTTTAAAGTTTCACTTTTTTACAATCGCTGTTTTCACGGGGAAAAAGTATGTGATGGTATTCATTTTTTTGGATATCTTGATAGTACACTATCTACAGAATGAAATGATATAAGTTTTACGTGGAAATAATGTTTATTTAAACAATAATTAGACGTCAATCACAGAGGACAGTCAGAGGACGGTTCGTGAAAACGAAAAACTTGACATCCACGCTTAGGCTCGTCTTCACGTAGTGGCCCCGCAGCTTACGCGGCCCCGTTTCCCCTGTTGGTTATGTGAAATTTCGTTTTTACGAACCGTCCCAGTTGACGTGCGCGCTGTGCAAAGCAATGCCAATTTGCGTATCCCCCCCCCCCCCCCATAAAAATATATTTGTCATACCTAGCTGATTCTGTTTCCCCCTTGTTAGTGACTCTGAATGCCTGTTATGGAAATTGTATATACTGTCCTGCTTCATATGTGATTTAAGTTTAATTGAATATTTTTGTCAATGATCAATAGCATATTTGTATACTTTTTGTTTGGGGGGGGGGGGGGGGCACACCAAGCACTATGTACAACTTCTTCTCAATTCTTTCTTTCTTTCTCTCTCTCTCCTCTCTAGCTCTCTCATGCAAACAAGAACATCCCCCTCCTTCTCTTTCTTTCTCTCTCTTTATCTCTCTTTTTGTCATTTATTACCCCTCTTTGTTGTCACATAAGTCATTATCATTTTAGTACATTACTCTCTCAGACACATTTCTCCTATAAACAAATCTAACTAAATAAGAATAAACGTTGAATAGCACAAAGCAATAAGATCTTAAGATTAATACTTTCGTCTTGATTATGACTGCATTTATTTCTTTGCAATATACAGTAACTGGAATCATTTTTGCACTTTTCATTTCACAATTACATGTACAATCATTAAAAATTGATAAATCATAATAATAATAATAATAATAATAATAATAGCCTAATAGTTCACTCAAAATTTTATTAAACCGAAACGGAAATTCTTTTTGCCCAATTGATCGTGAGCCCGGCAGCCACTGAGCAGCGCCAGATCGACGTTGCTCTATCCCTTATTGTTGAACGCCAAGCAAGGTAGCAACAACTCCCATCTTTTAACGTCTTTTGGTATGACGCGGCCGGGATTCGAACCCACGACCTCCCAGTTGTGAGGTGGACGCTCTACTGACTGAGCCAACACTCCGGTGTAATGAATCATGTTTGAATATCAAAATTGCAACTTATTTAACTGTAGCCAACACTCATGGCAAAAAATACAACATGGTAGCTCTATAAAGAAGGGGGGGGGGGGGTACCGGTGTTCTTGGAAAATTCTGAAATGCAAATTCACAAGGCCACTGATTAGGGGGAGGGAGGGTTACAATATAGTTTGAGTACTGCCACAATGGAAGAGGAGCTTAAAAGAAAATCATTAATTATATATATTTTTTGTGACATACAAAGTTGTCAGCTGCATACGTCCCTGTTGCCTCATAAAATTGCAGATCTGAGATTTACATAGATGTTGTAATCTAACTTTTCAAACATTATTTCTTATTCTATGTCTGATTTCTTTCAAACTTTCACCAGTCTATTACACTCATTTTGTTCTGCTTTAACATAAATCAACTTGTTACAAAGGTTGGATTGCCCTTTGAAATATAAACTATTAGCAATTAATATTAGTCCTACATGCCAAATCCTTCTAAAAACATACAACACTGTAAGTTTATGGGATTAACACTGTAAGTTTATGGGATTAAAACTTCTTACATGCAACTCTCATATGGTGGATGACCTTAGTCTGTGCTGTTCTTAGTGAGGAAGGAGGGAGGTTGTCACTGTCAAAATAATAATAACAATATGCTCAAGGCGCTCCAATTATTACCCTGGCTCTGCTAGGCAGCCGCTTTCGGTGCTCACAGCAGAGTGGCAAATGTAGATTAATATCTTGCCAAAAGACATTACTGCTGTGGCGGGACTTGAACCATGGATCCTGTGATCCACAGTCTAACGACTTATCCACTAGACCACAAAACCTCTAAATGGAGGCACATTCGGAGTCAGAGTCTCCTGTCAGCGTTGCAGTCCCCGTCCAGTCCACATCCATCTAGCTCATAGTGACTCTTGAACCCACCCTAAGCCTTCTGTTATATCGAAGATCTCGTTTCTTGCCACAATTGATCTCTCCATCACGATCCCACCTAACAATAACTTCTGTATTTTTGTCCATCCTAAGAGGTAATTGACAAAAGATTGTTACAATCAAGTTATCAATAACTCTGTTCAATGATAAGTAGAGAGGACATAGTAATTTTATTTCATAAAACAGGGATGAAACCTAGAAACAGGTATTAAATAAAAAGTGGTTTTACTCTGTCCTAAATTGATATTTTGAAATATACAGTAACTATAAATGAAAATCAGAATATGAATTTAAGGTCTACTTTTAACAGAAAAAAAGCGAAGCATGCACCGAGTAGAAAAGCAGATTTGCAATTGTTTTATAAATACTGTTGCACCATTTATTCACTTAGAATGCAATTTGTGACATTGTGGCACTAAATTCCTGGTAGGAAATCAGAGTGGTATAACTCCTATTTAAAAATATGAATGGCTTTCCTGTGTTAAAAATGTTAAGGTTGGGAGGATTGGTATATTGTTTAAAAAATTGTGACAGCATACTCCATGGTCTGTATGGTACTATTGTATTCCATTTCAATAAGAAATGTAGCGGACATCTATACAGTATTTATCAACCACTGAAGATGATATGATAGGGTTCCATTTGTATTACTGGGTTTGTTGTCAATCATTGAATTGATATGTTCATATCTAAAGAAGATATAAAATCTGCAGGTTATCAGCAAATTTGTGATGAATGTTATAAACCCAGTAAGTAACAATGAATGCACTTGCATGTACTTGTCTGCCAGATTGAAAGAAACTTTATTATATCAACTTTCAGAAAGACCACTCAATAAGGATCAATATTCAAAGTTAGTCAAGCGTATAATATCATTCATTATTATTTATGGTGCAATTATCGCATAAAGACACGCGTGATGTAGCAGCGGGTAATATAAGAGCATTACCATACGTTTCACATCTGGGTACTTGTACATGATACATGTATAAGTGATACTTGAAATATAAGAAGAGGATAATTGATAATAATAACATTGACTGGCTCACATTTTGGTTGATATGAGACAATATTGCCCTCAACATAACCATATTGCCCTCGTCTTTGACCCCGCCAATATGATTATATTTGGGCAATATAGTTTCATATTCCCATTAAAGCCAGTCAAAATTATAAAAATATTTCATATATAAACAATATAAAATGTAACAAATTAGGTTAAAACTTACCTCTGATGACTGAGGGGACTTAGCTATTCAGTCGGTCGGTCTGTCAGTCGTTTGGTCTGACCTCCAAACCGTGGTATTGGAAAAGCAATCAGTTCAAGGGCAGAGGGTGAAGATGCTGGGTTAAAAGGAGAATATATTTGATAACTCATGATGGATGCAGAAAACCCCCAACACAGCTCGTACAGGAAGCTATACTGGGATGATAGGATTTCAAAATCGCATCTCTTCAAAAAATTACAGGCATCAGGTTAATGCATATTATTTTATTTTTTCTGTGATGAAACAACACAAATTAGTGTAACTCTCCTTCTTCACCCTCTTCCCCCTATGAAAAAAAGACAATAAGAAAAATACAAAATATAAGATGAAGCCTGTCATCTTGTAAGTTGATACACCATAAGTAGCTCAAACATGACATGTTGGCAAAATGAATGTCTGTCACGCACATTAAAGAGCGAGGAACTTGTGTTTGATGCCTTACAATACCATCAACTGCCTAAAACCTTTCAAAGCAAGATCAGTCATGTGTTTATGAAAAAAATTTGAGTGTTTGGGAAGCCGTCATCTTTGGAGGGCCCTCCTAGCACCCCCACCACTTTGCGCACATTAGAAAATTACTTCCCAGCACAGTTTTGTCCATGGATCATTGTTATGTAAATGAAAATAGTTCATTTGTTTGCTAAAGATTGACCCCTCCCCCTCGCCAGCCCAACTCCCAATCTATAACTTTTCTTTTGGAGCTAATTTCCTTACCACACATACCTTGTCAATTTGCTAAAAGCTCTCCACATCAGCTGCACAAACTCCTACATGGACATCAACCACTGGGGGTGCTAGTGGTCCCTCATCTCTTGCGTATCCCAGCCGTCTATTCTACTGGTAAACTATGAAAAAATATGAAAAGTATTTGTTTAATTTTTCTGCATTTGTTCACACAAGCCACTTCATCTCACGGTTGAATATCCCTTTAACTTATTAGCAAGCACATCATTATCTAAAGCAATTAAGAAGACCTTGCATAATTAAGTCTCAGTCTTGCAAACATGGGATGAAACAACCCAACTTAGTGCTAATTCCCCCCCCCCCCTCACAACGTGACGGACATGTGCGCTATACCAGAAGCAACTACGGTAGTACTATTATTATAAGCAACCCCCCCCCCCCCCAACAAAACAAAAAGCCTGTCATCCTCTAAGTCCAAGGCAAAAGGTACACCTTAAGTAGCTCAACCACAACTTTGGTGGCAAAATGAAATTATCATGCACAATAAAGAGGGAGGAATTTGTAGTGGACATCTTCCCATACCATCAGCTTTATCTTTGTCTTTAAAGCAAATTAATTAAGAGCAGGCATGCGTTTATGAGCATAAAGCCGAGTGTATAAGAAGCCGCTCCAGCCTATGCTAGGTTGACCCCCCCCCCATCCATTAGTACCTCAACAACATGCTTAAAGCTCTCCACGTCAAACTCCTACTTAGACATCAGCCACTGGGAGTGCTAGTGATGGTCCTCTCAGCCGGCTATTCTACTGGTAAAACCGGGAAGAAACATGAAATGTATTTGCTTCATTTTTCTGCATTTGCTGAAATTAAGCCACTTCATCTCAATTCTCATGGTTGGATTTCCCTTTAAATTATTAGCAAGCACAAAATTGTTTATTCATTCAAGCATACCTGGCTTTACTATTCAAGTCTCAGTCTCGTATTTATAACATGAACATGGAAAGAGCTTACGAGGGGGTCATGTAACATTTAAATCTAGTACTAGGAGTACGTAAGTACTAACGTAGTAGATCTAGACTCTAGGCTCGCGCTCGAGCCTAGACTCAACTCCTACGTCGCAATTGCCATTTTATGATTTGGAATTGTCATATCAACATTGACATTGAATTTTAACCAAAATGTGCCCTTGGCTAATTGGGCCATGCCTTGGAGGCTTGGGCTGGTACTGCTTAATCAGTTAACATAGTTAATGTAAAATTATTATTAATGATATCTCCCCTGCCCTGGCCGCGAATATTATTTTTACACGCTAGTCTGGCCAGTTTCGCCGTAATACTAGTAAAAGTGCGCTGGAGGTAAAGCCTACATATAGGCATGCACTAGGCCTACTGCAGTTTAACTTGATTGCTCTCTAGCTGAACGTTCGGTCGTTCGTGTCTCAAGCTTAGATCAAGATTAATGTAAAGTTCCTAAATTAAATTAAAATAGATTAAGTTTTTGAATTCCATCGCCCAATGGCTGAGATGGCCGTCTCATTTAAAAGGGCCAGCTATGTCTTTATCTGATGATTGTCATGCACGATGTACATGTTTATCATCATGCTCCTCGCATGTAGGCTGCTAGACTAATATTAGTCGTTTCAATGGTGTTTATCATAGAAATGGCCAGGCTAGCGTGTAAAAAAAATTGCGCGCCCTGGCCTGGGCTTCACTCTTCAGCGAATTCGCCTTGTGACTCTTGACATTGTTGTTATTTCATGTAACTGCTCCTGCACTTATACATGTTCAAGCTTATCTAAGATACTGTGTTACTTAATACTTAGTAGCACTCTGTTGATAGTACTAGTAGTAGTAGGCGAGTACTACGTACTACTAGATCTGCATACTAGTAGACCGACAATACAACTCACGCAGAAAACAGTGCGTGGGACTGTAATGACCTATCTCGCCATTTCGTAACTTGATATCCGTTTAGAATATGAGTTTGTTTATACTGCTACAGACGATATTATTGAACGATGCATAACATTGTTTTAAAATAAGTGAAAATAATTACCTAGGGCTGTCAGATTCCTCTAACAATTCCGCCAGAAGCACCGGCATCTGTAACAAAGGCTTCGCGGAGCCGGTTCGTGTACGATTATCAATAGCAGACTACATTTGCGCGTAAGAGGCCACTTCGTGAAAACGGTGTTTGCCAGTTGTACCGCTTGTGATACGTTTCGTGACGTCACGTATGACGTAATTAAGCAAGATTAGACTTTGAAAATTACTGAAGTTGTAGACATTTATATACATTGCTCAAAAACGGTCAAAACTCGAAATTAAAAATTTCAACGATTTTGGCCACTGAGGCCACTTCGTGAAAACGGTGACGATATGAACTCCAGTTCCTGCACTGGGCAGCCGTCTACTTTGTTCTCGGGGCGTTGAACTAAATCTAACACGCTGTGCCGCTGGCATCTGTGAATCTGCAGTTGGTCCTGATGCAGTTTGTCCACTCAGAGTTGGGGGAAATGCTTCCTGGAGGCCTGGTTCTGGGTCTGCAACTGGTACCTGACTCATCGAAGCACGTAGTTGCTCCATCATTTGATCTACTTCTGTCATACTCCTTTCTAAGTGCTTCATCATTTCTCCTGGCGTGGTCGATTCTGCCTATTTCTTCCTTGTGCCATTGTCACTGGATCCCACTTCTGACACCACATGTAACGAAACCGGAGCTCTGTCGAATACTCCCCAGCAGCTTACCCAGGACCAAAATCCAGTTGAAACCAATTGGAGCAAAACCAATTGAAACCAGTTGCCAACTGGTTTCAATAGGGAAATTGGAACAACTGGTTCCAATTGAAACCAGTTGCCAACTGGTTCCAATTAAAACCAGTTGAAACCAATTGCCAACTGGTTCCAATTGAAACCAGTTGAAACCAATTGCCAACTGGTCCCAGTTGCCTAATTGGTTTCAACTGGAACCAGCTGTTCCAATTTCCCTATTGAAACCAGTTGGCTTCAATTGGTTTCAATTGGTTTCAACTGGTTTCAACTGGTTTCAATTGGATCCAATTGAAACTTACAGTTGGCATAAACTTAATTAGTTATAAGTTAATTAGCTCTTGCACTAATTATCGCTAATGTCAACACAGAAGCATTGTTATATGTGTCTACATTAAGTACAATGTAAAGGGAATCATAATATGCAGACCATATAATATACTTAACAAGAAAGGCATTGCCATTATATATGTTTGTATTTGATGTATTTTGTACATGGTTAGTGTTTTACTAATCAACTTTTAATCTGTGTAATTACAAAAATATGTTACTAATGAACATGCTTATCATTGCTAATTAATCTTTATATTTATCTAAAACAAATGCATTACTTGCAAATGAAAATTAATTAATAAGTACATTGTAAATCAAAATAAATTACATAAAACATTGATCTGCACACAAGCAGATAATATGCAAATTAACTGGTTTCAATTGGATCCAGTTGGGTAACTGGAAATATTTCCAATTGGAACCAATTGTGTAACTGGAAATAAATTCTAACTGGAACCAGTTGGGTAACTGGAAATTACTTCTAACTGGAAATGAATGCTAACTGGAACCAGTTGGGTAACTGGAAATGAATTCTAACTGGAACCAGTTGGGTAACTGGAAATTACTTCTAACTGGAAATGAATGCTAACTGGAACCAGTTGGGTAACTGGAAATAAATTCTAACTGGAACCAGTTGGGTAACTGGAGATGAATTTTAACTGGAACCAGTTGGGTTACTGGAAATGAATTCTAACTGGAAATGACTTCTAACTGGAACCAATTGGGTAATTGGAAATGAATTCTAACTGGAACCAGTTGGGTAACTGGAAATGACTTCTAACTGGAAATGAATGCTAACTGGAACCAGTTGGATAACTGGAAATGAATTCTAACTGGAACCAATTGAGTAACAGGAAATCATCTTACTGTTTCCAGTTGAACTTCTAACTGGAACCAGTTGGGTAACTGGAAATATGACCTCTAACTGGAACCAATTGAGTAACTGGAAATATTACCTTACTGGTTCCAGTTGCACTTCTTATTGGTTTGAACTGGAAATGAGTACCCATAACAATATTTTCCAGTTCGGCAATTGGTTTCAACTGGAAATGTTATATTCCAATTGAAACCAATTGAAACCAATTGAAACCAGTTGAAACCAATTGAAACCAGTTGGAGATTTCAACTGGTTTCAATTGGATTTTGGTCCTGGGTATCTTGTCAGGATGCCTTCTGCTGGTATGTTTTCTTAGTCCGGTACCAATTTCGCCGTGGATCCGTTTGGCAGAGATATACTGCCCCGTTGACCTTGCACCACCTCTCGACCACCGTCCAGTCGACACTACCAGACCGTGTACAGGTCTGTACTTCACCACCGTCTTCTACCAACCGTTGTACCGTCGTGTACCACCAGTCGACTAAACCAGTCCGCTTCTGCACCTTTCAAACGTCTATACTAGTCTGCTTGTGCATGCAACTCCAATTGGCCGCACCAGTTTGCTTCATGCACCTTTCAGACGTCTATACTAGTCTGCTTGTGCATGCAACTTCCATTGGCCGCACCAGTTTGCTTCATGCATGCACCTTCAAACAACCAGACCGTCTGTCTTTGTACAGTCAGCTTACTCGTGCCACTGGCTCTGCTACGCAGTAAGTCCCTACCAGCCGTCTACTCCAGACCACCGAAAGAGCAATCCCTGGTATCGTCTAATGCTAGAACGCAAAAGACCCAACAAACACAACCTAGATCCTAACCATGGTCGTCACCTGAGATCAGAAATCAATCTTAGGCTTCCTCATGGAAAGACATGCAACGATCATCTCAATCATTTCGTTGCACGCAATACTTTATTGGGCAAATATCCAAACATAGCCTAATTGCCTTACAGTGTAAGTGTTGCCCAGTGGGCGACGGCAATTATGTAGACTAAGACAGGAAACTCGTAGACACGTGCGACAATTGATTTATATACACATTTCTTATACATTTATTATTCTGGTTAGGTTTCCAAAAATTACATAAACATTGATATAACTCCACTTTCCAATATCAGATTGAAACAAACCATATATCAAATGAAAGCACTAGTTTTATTCTATAAAACTAAACAAAAGAGAACAAGTAATTGTTAATGGTAGAAAAGTAATTACACTAAAACTGTCAAAAACATGCACAATCGAACATTCTTAAAATTAACACGTGACTTTAGCGTCGTATATTTAACCTGAACTACGCCATCTACGCCGAAATAACTATCTACGAAATGAAACCAATTTCGTGACAGTATGCTTTATATAGCTTTTTGCGCAAAAAATGAAAGGTAAATTATAAGCTTTTAAATTCATTTTATGTCTTCTTGGGAAAATATCATCAAAGAAATGTCCCCTTTTATAACTACATATATTCAAATTAACTTTAATGTAAATGTCATAAGAAAAAGCTTAGAAGTTTGGACCTGCTCATGTGTGTGATAACATATATACAACGTCATGTAACTATTTCTTTGTCACTTTTGCATGAATATGCAAATCCATCTTTTACATGAAATATGTTCAGCTTTCCGATATTTTTTTCTATTTTGTCTTAGCTTTGGAATAGTATGATTTCGTCGTCATTGCCTGATAGTAATGATGATGACGATCTTTTGATTTTACATGAATGTATATTGCAATAGCATCTAGGTGTTTCCACACTAATTAGTAAACAGTAAAACGTCATTTTATATAGGTACATAACGCTTTTAGATGAACAAAATTTATATTGTTAAAAAGAGACGTGACATATTCATAATGATCGTGAATGAAGCTAAAAACTCATGAATTGTAATCATTTAACATGCAGAAGTCATTTTTATACAGGTACATAGTCTATGTTTTAGATGAAAACAATTCATATTGTTAAAAAGAGACGTGTCTTCTTCATAATCCTGAATACTGAAAACTCATGAATTGCCTTGTTTTTTATGTAAAAAATAAAAAATGTCATTTATTAAATTCTTTTTTTCTTTCTCAAGTACATTTTATATACATGTGTACATGCAACTTGAAGAAGTGTTCATCTTTGTAGTACAGTGAGGTGACGTTACTGGCTGATGATGTTGATGACGGTGATGATTAGGATTACATGCATATTGGTGATGTTCATTTTATTAATGGTGATGAAGATGTAGGTGGTGGTAATGATGATGATAGTGATGTACTGATAATAATAACGAAAATAGTGGGTTCTTATAGACTAGCGCTCATGTCTGTCAGACTATTATATTATATACACTCCTGGGGGATGTTTCACAAAGACTAAGATTGACTTTAAGTTGGAAATAACTATGGCACGCCGTTCATGCCACCGTTTACTCTCACCATTATATCTTTAGATAATACGTCTTCCTTCCACACTGAATTATCCCAAAATGTAAACTTTGTAGATTTGTGACCATGATTTGTACAGTAAATGGTGAGAGAAAACAGTGGCACGAACGGCCTGCCATAGTTAAGTCCAACTGAAAGTTGATCTTAGTTTGGTGAAACACCCCCTGGTGCTTCAGTTGTTACCCGGCCTTAGCGTGGCTGTCATGATAAATAAAGAATAAACTGAGGGACTCGAATCGCGAATCATGTGATCCACAGTCATGTACGGTATTATCTAGACCACAACACTATCTACAGTAACGATGATATTAATGCTGATATAACTGACGATGATGATAATAGCGATGTTGATGATGATAGTGATGTTGATAAGTGATGATGATGTTAAATGATGGTGACAGATATGTTATTATCTGATGGTGATTATAGCTGATGTTGATAACTGATGAATACGGTGATGATATAATTTGAGGTGAAGTCACACATGTACTTGTAGAATATTTGAAAATCCTATTTTGACCGAGCTTGTATAAAAGGCATCGTTTAACAATGTTAAATATACGATACATGGCCCTGTAGTGTTATAAAAACCTTTAGGAAAACAAATTTTTAAATTTCTATTTTTCAATCATAAATATCTTGATATTCAGACAGGCGATCGGCTAGTAAAAGTCATGGGGTTCCTGACTGATCTAAAGGTTTATAATTATCATTGCAGCATGAGCTAAATCCAGGATTTTGTTTCAGAATCTGAGACAAAGTTACCCAATCCCTTTAACAGATACATGTACTTGCAATGTTTTCATGGACATTGTGAATAACATGCAAAGTAAAAAAAAAAAATATATATATATATATATTTGCACATTGTGCGTAGTAGATTTCAAGGAGAGTAGTTGCTGAACTGGAGATAAATAAATGTCAAGACACTTTTCTCTTTATGCAAAAAATGAAAAGGCATCTCTTTTAATCTGACGTGTACAAACGTAAAATGATAACAGTTACTCGCAGATACAGATACAATATTATACTCGCCAACTCCATTTTATCAAATTATTGACTACTTGTACATCATAAATGATGGCAAGTGATCAGAAGCTCTACACATACATGTAACAAATGAAATGATGATATACATACACTAGTTTTACTACAATAACATAATAGTATATATTACATTTACATAACATGTTCATGATTTGCTAATAAGCAGAGTTTGTGAATATTTTTCTGTCTTCGTCATATCATAGGTAAGTCCTATCAATATACAATTATTCATTTGCTGAATGCTTTAATGTAAGAGTTCATAATCTGATGGATGATAATAAAAGTACATTCTATTTGAAATTCCAGTAATTAACAAAGAATTTATATTCCTATTTTTTTTTTTTTTTTACATATATCACATGATTACACAGTCATTTATATATTATCATTTGAAAGATCAGTATTTAATACATGTGTTCATATCGTACTGGAATTCAGATTATATATTTCGTGGGGGTAGTACATTAACTAGAAAAGCATTATCTAAATCTAAATAATACTAAAAATACAAATACTGGTAGATATACAGGAAACACTACCTGGTATAACGTCGCTATCCTTGAAATTTCATAATACCATAGGTTGTTTGGTGCTGCTTTGGAATATGAGAAATCATCTTTGGCATATCTCTTTCCTTTGAATTACTGACACTACATGAAGTTTGTTTCCTGGCTATTTATAGGTCAAACCGATATAATAGGACATATAACAAAACAAGCCTAATATATAACACAATTATCGGGTATAGGCATATTTGATTTGTACACACTGTAACATATAATGCAATATACCAGTTCCTAGTAGCACATGGTACAAATTACCCCAAATATCCACAGATCTTTTGCCCATGGAGTAGTTCCACTTTGTGAATTTTAGAATAATCACCTCCAAAGTCATGGCTGTGATTCATGGATTATGTTTGGAAGAATACTTCCACCTGTGTCCCATAGAATAGTTATTATGTAACCTTCATGAA
The DNA here is from genome assembly GCF_000002235.5 of Strongylocentrotus purpuratus. Taxonomy (NCBI): domain Eukaryota; kingdom Metazoa; phylum Echinodermata; class Echinoidea; order Camarodonta; family Strongylocentrotidae; genus Strongylocentrotus; species Strongylocentrotus purpuratus. Next base: position 848,187 of record NW_022145551.1, read on the forward strand.
CACGTATCCAGTATTCATTTTTACAACTTTGGTACACACGACCCTCATCTTCAAACTGGCCCTCATCTACAGACTGGCTTATCGGTTGTGAACTAGGCATGTAATACATCTTTGTTTAATAACATCGTCATACAGAAATATATGTCACATAATGTCCTCATAAAGGCATTTAGAAAAACTCAATCAAATAACTGTTCTTTAAAATATTCTTCCTCATGAATAACTTTGGTCCAGAGACCATTCATCTCAGCTACTACTCTGTTATGTCCCTTTCCGAGGAAACCTGTCTAATTTCCACTGTAACTTGACAAAAGTTAGTAAAACAGTAAATGCCTTCTTTCTAGACAAGTCAAACATTATTTTTTTAGTATTAAAACTTTGGTTGCTTTGTTCGTCGGTCTGTATGGTCCCTTGTTTGCCACATGTGCAATTTTGCACAAAACAATATGCACCAATCAACAGAAAAATTGCTTTGTGCAACACAATGGCTTGGCAAAATGACACATATCTGGGCACGTTACATAAAACTACCATTGATGGTAACTTTGCCATCAATGACAACTACCATGGTAACAGGGCTCAACAGCCAATCAAAACCAAGGTTTCCATAGTAGTCACCATTGATGGCAAAGTTACCATCAATGGTAGGTTTTGTGCAACAGGACCCTGGTCTTGGTTAGCTCCATGACAACCCTTTTAACCCTTTGCTTACTGGAACCTGGTGTTCTCTGTGTTAAGCCTATGGGAATTAGATCATTCAGTAGTAAACGGGTTAACACCGGTATAGATTGATCTTGCACTAGTAACAGGTAAACGATCTCATGGTGTATACGTCCCATTATAAAACACAATGGCACAGTGACTCAGTGAGATTATTTGAATGGCATATAAAGAGTTAAAGACATTTATTCCTGAATTAGCTATGCAGCTCCATGACTGAAAAACAAGGCAAACCTTGAACAGGTATACATGTAGGTATGAAAGATCATGGCTCTATTTCACATGGAAAAGCTAGAAAATCAATTATATATTTAAAAACATGATTTGAAACACAGAAACATTTTAACTTTAATATGAAACTTTTCTCAAAGCATATAAATGTATGTACGGCTGACTACGTATATTCATGGCTAAGAAAGTTCAATGCACTTTTCTCATAGGATTCTATCTGGATGGATGGTACTAAGGAAATTCAATGCACTTGCAATAAATTTCAAAATAATTTTTGTCAAACTAGGACCCTGCCCACACGCAATTTGCTAATAAGGGTATATAAAGGGCTATTAAAGCCACCGTAATCTTTGTGTGTCTCTAAAATAACTTTTGTCCTAACAGCACTTGCTACCTTCTAAACTGTGTGGAATGATGCATTTGTGAATATAAAAGAAGACTTTCTCGTTTCGTGCAACGTAAATCCACGGTACAAAATGTCAACCTTATTTGGAAGCACATACAGACGTCATACCATGATAAGATGTGCTCTATAAAAGAAGAATCGACTATCATTTTCATTACCAATATGATCCTGGCTATTAAAATGCAGAATGATTTTTTTGCCGAGGACAGGGCTGTTCCGTTTGTGGTAGCTCTGGGGAGTGTTTCACAAAGACTAAGATCGACTTTAAGTTGGACTTAACTATGGCAAGCAATCCATGCCACTGGTTGCTATCACCATTACGATCTTTAGATAATATTTTTTCCTTCAATAATGATCACTATCAAAAAATGTTAATCCTGTAGATTTCTGACCATGATGTGTACGTCCCTTAAAGAGACAAATGCCAGTAAATGGTGAGAGAAAACAGTGGCATTGAACGGCCTGCCATAGTTACGTCCAACTTAAAGTCGATCTTAGTCTTTGTGAAACACCCCCTGGTGTTCATCTAATCTACAACATTTCCACGTAGTTTGCTGGGAAGAGGCCGACCTTACCCCTACAGACCCCCTTCCACCAACCATCGTCAATCTGTAAACAGCAGCAAAGAAAACAATAAAATATGATTAAAGCTTGGCTAAGATATACAACCATAAAAACTGCGGCAGTTTTTTTACGAGATGTAAAGTGTAATAGTAATATGCCTTAAATATTTGTATCTTACAACATAGACTTGGTGTGTACGCGTAGGATCTTTGTTGTGCCCAGTTGCCATTCTTTTACACCTTTACAACAACAAAAAAACATTTTTCCCCGGCCGTTCACCATATTATGTTTGAACGAGCCTTAAAGGTAAAGATCAGTTTTGGAAATGCCCCCCTCTCAAAAAATGAAATGGAAGCTCTTATTACCAATCATGTGAAAGAATATGTTTTGACTAATAGGTGATACAAATTTTGCCCAGAAACCGCCTTCTAATTGATATATTTGGTAAATCATTATATATATTTGGACCTGATAGATATTGCGCACATGTCACGCACATGTAGCGTAGTCCCATATACATTTCTTATCATTTTGATGATTCCAGAACCTTTCAGTACACACTAATACTTATATGCTAGATGATCAACCTTTTCTGATCGGTTCCACAGTGTTTCTTTCACAATGCAATCGCATGACCATAACTGGTCTTTATCTTTAAGTAATTATAGATCACCAAGATTGCATGTAATGCTCATGGTTAATAATGCCTGTGGAGGACAATTTCTGTTCTTGAAATGTGAATCAATGATATCTTCTGAAACTGAATCTGAAATTGAATAAATACACTTACCGTTTCTACGTGTGTGATTATTTCATTTGGGTCAAAGGTCAATTCATCTTCAGCAGCTGTTTGGAGAAAAAAATAGCAAAAAAAATAAAAATCACACATTTTTAGAGACCTCCAAGGAAGGGCTTTTACTAATTATCCTTCTCGCTTTGGAAAAAAACATAACGTATGGTTCTTGTTTTTTTTTTACGACAATCTGTCACACACATATTTTGGCCCCCAACATATAAACTTGTAAGTCTGATATTTATATTTTTATATATTATCTTATTTAATGTCTAGAAACACAAAGGAGTATAACAATAATAACAAATTCATAGCGGGATTCTCCTTATTAGCTAATTGGTAGAGTACATAATTAATTCAATTTTAATCAATAAGATGAAAGGGAAAAAAAAGATATCATGAAACACTGATTTTATTACAAATCAAAAACCTTTGAACATGACCATAAAATTCAATTCTGTAAATTTTAACTGTGTTACATGTAGCTACGTCGTTAACATGAACTGTGATAACAGTGACAGCTGTATTGGTTGCATTTATCCACATGCCACTCTTCACCATTTTGTATTAAAATGGGTACCCTATACGCCAGGGCGCGACATATTCGGCCCCCAGCTATGACCGGGTAAGAATGTCAGACACCAGGAGCATCTCGGCCGAGGTGAGGTAAATGGGAAAATGGCAGGAATTAATTCCTTAAAATACTGTCAGCCATGCTAAGCCAAGGTATTAATTGTGGAGCACCAGGAGAGTCAAGTCTGACAGACATGAGTGCTATACACAAACAGACTATTATTATTATTATCATCATCATCATCATCACCACCATGTTTTCCATCTTCAATGTCATTATTGATTGTCATCATCTGATCATCAGCATCATCATCACTGTCATAACCATCAGAATCAATATCATCATCATCCTCATCACCATCATCGTTAGCAGCATCATCATCATTGATGAACATGTGAGCTACATAAAGAACGCACCTTCCAATGGTCTAATTACAGTCAAACCTGTCTACCGCCCAAGGGAAACACAAACTAGATGGAACTTCGACTGCGCGCAGTCGAAAATGATGCCTCCGTCATAGAGCAAGTTTACAAACCAAAACAGAAGAAATTTTTCAAATTCAAGTTTCATTGTAATCCATTAACAGGTTTTCAGAATATCATGATTACAAGCAATTTCTCATGACCCTTTGATCTTTGACCTCATGACCCTAAAATCTACTCAGTTCATTGACTCTGCAAGATGTCCTGAGTTAAATAGTAATCCATCTGTCAGTTCTAATGAGAATGCGTTCATAAGCTATTTTTGCATACATAATGAGCCCATGACATTTGAACTTTGACCTCATGACCCAAGAATCTACTCAGTTCATTGGCTCTGCAAGATACATACATGATCTAAGTTTGGCAGGAATCCATCAATCTGTTCTAATGATAATGCAATCACAAGCTATTTTTGCATACATAATGAGCTGCATGACCTTTGACCTTGACCTCATGACCCCAAAATCTAATCAGTTCATCGGCTCTGCAAGTAACATACATGACCTAAGTTTGGCAGGAATCCATCAATCGGTTCTTGAGATAACGCGATCACGAGCTGTTTTTGCATACATAATAAGCCCTGTGACCTTTGACCTTTGACCCCAAAATCTAATCAGTTCATTGGCTCTGCAAGATACATACATGACCAAAGTTTGGCAGGAATCCATCAATCGGTTCTTCAGATAACGCGATCACGAGAACGGGACGTACGGACGGACGGACAACCCGAAAACATAATGCCTCCGGCTACTTCGTAACAGAGGCATAAAAATGTCCTTTGTAGACAGGTTCATCTAGTACATGTTTCAATAAGAAACCATTTTCAAGGGAAACAAAAAAAGTGCTTGTTGTAGACAGGTGGTCACTAAAGCAGGTTTGACTGTACATGTATCTGAATGATAAGTAAAGATTCTGACTTACTAGCTTGGTAATCATAGAGGGCCTTAGCCCGGAGACCATCCTGACCCTCAGGTACTGCTTCATAGGTGTCGTCCTCAACAGGTTCATTCTGGGGTGGCAAGTCCTCGTAGGTGGAATCATCGGCCACTGGAGCACGATCTAGGAGAACAATTACAGAAAGAGCATTGTTTCATCAAAGGATATGAAATGATACTTATTATATTCCTTCTACTGTACTAATCCCCTAACATGTGAAAAATCCTGAAAAAATTCTCAAACCACAAAGATATTCAAGGTTTTCTTTGAAGGCCTCTAACAGTAAATTCTCCCGGCCATTTTTGAACTTTCCCAACCCCTTTTCCATGTAAATAAGACATAAGACAGGCTTTAAAACAAATCTTTCACTCTTAAAAGTCTAGAATGGTATATAGAGCCAATTCATTGCTCTGTGACGATTTACATTCACCTTAAATGTAAATAAATTGTAATAATATAGTTCTGAGAATTAAGGAAAAGATTAGATCAGTTTTTCCCAATTGTTATCATTAAGAATGGTCTCTTTTCAATCAAACTTTCAGATTATCTTAAATTGTACATCTAGCATTGAATTCACTACCTTAGCACCATTTTCTTTCATCTGAACAATGTTACCAAGTCCCTTTAAAGTGTCTGTACATATCAGACCTGTTTAAACCTGTTTTATACTAAATGTATTCCTGGTAATAAAACATTTAATTCACCTAATAAACATAATGGCATCTCTAATTATAGATTCTACTGGCAAGCTTTTGAGGCGTCAAAGGAAACTTTCTTCAAATATGCTTAGGAACATAATAATTACAATGGGCAGCACTTAGAAAAATAGAACCTCTATCAAACACTATAAAAAAGTGACAAATATTATAGTGGAATACTCACCAACTTCTTCGTAAGTCTGTTGACCCATGTCATCGGGAGGCTGATCGTAAGTTGCTGTTGCGTCTGCATCCGCATACGTATCCTCCGGCTCGTCGAAATTCGTTCCCACGTCTCCTGTATCCTCGTACAGGTTCGGTTCGTCCGGCGTCGAGGGGAGGGGCTGAGCCTGTCGCCCTGGTAACGACGGAAGCTGCTTGCTCTGTCGAGGAGGGGGGAGTGCTGGGGGTTCTTCTTGGTCTGCTTGTGTCTCCCATTCGTCATCGGCTGCTGCCGGTGGAGGTTCGCGACGTGGTGCTGCGGCGGGCTCAGGCAGGCGGGCTCGCTGTGGCTCTGGCGCAGGTTCCCGTTCTGGCTCTTGCTCCGGCTCCGGCTCATCTGGAAGGGCTCGGTGATGCTCTGCTAAGGCTCTCTGCCTCTCCTGGATTATTAATAATCAATCACAACAATCAATATTAGATAGGATGGGTGTGTTCTTTTATTAACCTTTCAGGACCAATGACCTGGGAGCTGTTTCACAAAGCCTTTTTTCAATGACAAATCTGCTGATAATCAATAAGAAGCAAGGATTTCAGTAGCTTGTAACAAACACTGTAATTTGTCACTGATGACAAGTTTTGTGAAATGTGGCCCATCAGTGCCCTGTTTCACCAAGTAACAATAACTGTTATAAGCTACTGAAATCTTGGCGTTTGATTGGCTGAGAGCAATTTGTCATAGAAATGTATTTCACAGCTAATACACCAGTTTACAGTTGTATCAGTGCGTATGCGCAGACATGGGCGCCATTTTAAATGGCGAGTAAACAAAGCCAATGACCCGAGGTCATGGATTTATGCGTAAATTAAGATTGCGCCCATGCAAATTACGATGACATCACTGCCTGCGCGCTGCGCTGTGCCCTCGCATCATAATTTGCATGGGCGCAATCTTAATTTACGCGTAAATACCACTGACCTTTAGGTCATTGGCTTTGTTTACTCGCCAATTAAAATGGCGCACACAACTGTAAACTGGTGTATTATTAGCTCATTTTCGGTAACATATATTCCCCAAATCACGAGCAAGAGGAATATTCAAAAGCAGTGTTTTACGTACCTCCTCCTTTTTCTTGTCCGCTTCTTTTTCCTTCTGTTCCCTTGCTTGTCTTCTCCCTCTCTCTTCCTCTGCTTTTCTTCTGCTCTCCTGTTAACAAAAAGAGAAAGAAACAAATTATGATTTCCAAGTTCAAAACTCTTTATAAAAAGAATTTGGTTGATATACATGTACTGTATAATGAAAGAACTCAATGGCCTAGTACAAAACAGGATATCACCCTAATTATTCTTTTGATCATCACATTAAGAATATGTGAAATAATTTGTAAGAGCATAAAACTTTGATGGGATTCCTGATACCTCACTATCAGCTCATGAAAAGGAAATTACTTTGTCACAAAAATTCAGACAAAGAGTACAAGTTTGAAAGATGTATTGAGCAATAATGATAAAATCGATATCAATACATTTGTATTTAACACTTTTAATTAAGCTTTTTCTTTACAATGTTCGTATAAATTGTGATTGTTCATTGGCTGAATGTCAGGAGGATTTGTTTGCAACACCCCCCGCCCCCCCCAAAAAAAAAAGAGGAACAAGAAGACTTACCTCTTCTCCTGCTTGCGCCATCTGTTCAAACTTATTCCTCATGTTTCCAGCGCCACTTTTAGCTACGTAGGGTGAACAAAATAAAAACATCAATATCCAGGTAGTACTATTCAAGATAATACTATTCAAGAAATATCAGTATTTTACTTAGTTTTCGACTTAGATAAAATTCAGTTCAAGCCTTTGGCTAAGTATTTTACCCTAAATTTAAGACAGCTTCCTAGCAGACTTAAGCCAATTATTTGGAGGCCTTGATTGGCAGGCATATACTTTTATAACACAGTATCATAACCTGGGCATATTATGAGCACGCATTTCAACGTGTTAATTGCACATTATTTTGGAATGACAATGTGATGTCACAATAAAGTAAAATGCTCAGAATTGATTTGATTACGAGTTGAGACACATTCCTTAGCCTAGTAAAATGCTAAGTAAAATACAGACTTGATCAAAGTGCTGCAAACGATGTTATCTTTCATGTACTTGGTACTTGGTTGGTTGCTCCTCCAAAATACTTGTTTGAGTTTTAACTGGATAGGGTGGATTAATTTGTGGATGGAGGAAAAGTCAGGGCAGTTTTTAATTTGACGCGGTCAGAGTGGAAGATAGTCTCCGGCTTAAGCTGGTTCCGATCACGCATTGTATTCATGAAGTAGGAGTTTGCGAATGTGTCTGTTCTTGAGTTGGTCTGTTGAAATTGCCTGTTATGCCCTCTAAGAAAAATGAAATGCACGTAGCAAAGGAACGGAAATTGAAACCAAGAAAGGTGTCTTACCTGGTGGTTGAGGTCGTGTCCTCTGATAGGATGATGAAACACCCTGCATGTCACCAAAGCCTCCCGCCGTTGCGTCCTGCGCATTCTTATCAACACCAAACTTTCCTCCAAATCCCTTACTCGAGTCCGTCTGTGATGCATGCTTTTCCGTCTTGCCTTCGTAGTCAAACCCAACAGCTGATGAATCCTGGCTATCCTTCTGAACGCCGTATTTCCCGCCAAATCCCTTGCTCGAGTCTGTCTGTGACGCGTGCTTCTCCGTCTTGCCTTCGTAGTCAAACCCGACAGCTGATGAATCCTGGCTGTCTTTCTGCACGCCGTATTTCCCGCCGAACCCGCTGGAATAATCTGTCAATTTTGCACACCATAGGATCATGATGGATATTTTTCTTAAATAATATCTTGAACTGAACCTTAACCACAAAAGTCTTACAGTTATATTTTTTTGGAACAAAAGGCACTTGCATTTTGTGTGAATCTGCCATGAATATGTAAATACTCTGGTGACTGGCCTGATGTCAACACAATTTTCACAGGCAATTGTGATGTTTTCCTTTTTCTCTTTTCCAATGGGAAATTGTACAGTTTCCCCATACTTTTGATTTACCGTTTAAATGTTTGGAACCTTAATCGCTCCTTCAAATTTCTATATAGGCAGCAGGAATAGGACTTTTGTACATGTACATTTATAGCCAAGCAGGATGTACTCATAAACATGATACCTTGATTATCTCAGTTATCTTTCAGTAATTTTTTTTACTCCTTTTTAAACAAAATCCTTGTTTGAGTTTTGTACCCATAGTTGCATTATCAATCAATTTATTCTTTTTACTCTTCCAAGCAATTTACTACAATAGTGTTTGGTCTGCAACCCTTTCGTCTAATACCCAAATAGTCTATTCCCATTATGGTCTACACCAAACCTGTCCATTAGTAGCCACATGGTCCAATAACCATTTAGTCTAATATCCACTTGGTCTAATCTCTAATTAGTCTACTACCCATTTGGTCTATTGTTCAGTTAGTCTAATTCCCAGATTCTCTTATGCCTGTTTCATCTATCATCCATAAGGTCTAATAATTATTGATGATGATCATTATTTAACTGGGAATTAGAGTAAATAAGCAATAGACTAATTGGGACGTAGACAAACAGGGAGGTGTTTCAAAAAAGCTGTTTGTAAAGTTACGCATGACTTTATGAACGACTTGAATATGAAGTGCCAGAAAGGATGCCCCAAATTTTTCCTGATATTTCAAATAACCTCAATTAAATCATGGCAAAAAATATACCTTGTATTAAATTTTTTTGTTATAATAAGAATGTTAATCTACATCTGCACAGTTCAACTTTAGTTGATGCAGTTAAAAAAAGATTGAGCATCCCATTTGGCTTTTCATATATAAGTCGTTCGTAAAGTCAAGCATAACTTTACTAACGGCTTTATGAAACACCCCCCCGGCTGTAGACCAAACTGCTATGAACCCACTACGACGTCCTATTTCCCACGGACCTTTCTGCGAGGCGTGTTTCTCTGTCTTTCCTTCATAGTCGAATCCAACAGCCGAAGCGTCTTGGCGGTCAGTCTGCACGCCGTGCTTGCCACCGAAACCGGTAGAATAATCTGTGATGGATGCATGCATGCAAAATTATCATGCAGGGGTACTTTAAAGTGACTCGGTAACATTGTTGAAGTTTGATGAAAAAAACGCATAATTTTTGTATGAAATGTTACTTAGTATATTCCTTCTACTGTACTTACCCTCTAACATGCAAAAAAACTTCTCAAACTTGTTTCGAACACGGGACCCCCCGGTTACAGGACAGCTGCTCAACCACTGAGCCATTGCGCCTCTCTATTTCTCAGGTTCAACAAAGGACATTAGTCTTAGGCCAAAGTTTTTGTTTCGTTTCGTTATCATGCAGGGGTTCTTTAAAGTGACTCGGTAACATTATTGAAGTTTGATATAAAAAAACGCATAATTTTTGTATGAAATGTTACTTGGTATATCACCCTCTAACATGCAAAAAAAACTTCTCAAACTTGTTTCGAGCACGGGACCCCCCAGTTACAGGACAGCTGCTCAACCACTGAGCCATTGCGCCTCTCTATTTCTCAGGTTCAACAAAGGACATTAGTCTTAGGCCAAAGTTTTTGTTTTGTTAAGCGTGATTTAGACCCAGTGTCAGTGTTAACCTGCTGACTTCTGAATGGTTCTAATTCCCATAGACTTTACACTTGGACCACCCGGTTCCTGTAGACAACAGGTTAACTGTATCAATAGAATAAAGACCTATGGATCTCTATTTCTCAGGCAGTGTGAACGTACCTTTCTGTGAGTTGTGTTGTGATAAACCTGCTTGGTAGTCCCATCCAACAGCACTCTGAGATGATAGAGAGAGAGAGAGAGAGTCAGAGATTGAGAGAGAGATAAAGAGAGAGAGAGAGAGAGAGAGATTGAGAGAGAGAGAGATTAATATAGAGAGAGATAAAGAGAGAGAGAGAAATATAGAGAGAGATAGATAGATAGAGAGAGATAGTAAGACAGAGAGAGAGATAGAAAGAGATAGATAGATAGAGAGAGATAGAGAGAGATAGAGAGAGAGAGAGAGAGATAGATAGAGATAGATAGTAAGACAGAGAGAGATAAATAGAGAGAAAAGAGTCAGAGATTGAGAGAGAGATAAAGAGAGAGAGAGAGAGAGAGAGAGAGAGAAGTTATTGAATAATACATCACTTGGCACATTGCCCTCACTGTCACCTGTACACGTCTCTTTATCATGTGACATGAATTTTAAAGCTTGCGGTTAGTATTGATATGGGGTAAATGGTTACAAAGCAAAACCATTTGGTAGCCTACTGTTAAAAAAGGTCCCAAGCACAAAGTAAGACATTCTCAAGTGTTAAAGGGTGCAAAAACTGGTTTCACGTACTGGTGTACTAAATTATGTGTAAAACAATTTGTTGTCAACAGGTTTGATTAAAGGCATTGAAGTTTAACAATATTAAATCGGAGATGCATGGCCCTACGTATCTGTGATACGATGTAATATTGAAGCCCTCAAAAAATTGCGCTTCAAAATGATCATGAAGTGCCTCAAAAATGTAAAATCTTTGAGTGACCGGTTTTACCATCCTCAATTTCCCCAATAGACTGTAGTGTTATAAAAACCGTTAGGGAAAACAGTTTTTGAAATTTAGATTTCCAATCTTACATATCTTGATAATCAGACAGGAGATCGGCTTGTAAAAGTCATGGGGTTCCTGACTAATCTAAAGGTTTATAATTATCATTGCTGCATGAGCTAAATCCAGGGTTTTGTTTCAGAGTCCGAGACAAAGATACCCAATCCCTTTAACGGTAATAAATAATTGCAGATAAAAAGCTTATTAATTACCTTATCCATGCTCTGCTTCTGCACTCCAAACTTCCCTCCAAAACCTGAGGAATAATCTGGAAGGATAAAACAAGAAAATAAAATAAAAAAAGTACCGTACTTGTATGTGACTGACTTTCATGAAACCAATTTTATTTTTACATTTAGAACTCCTGGCCCCTGTTTCATAAAACTTGTTATCACCAGCAAGCTACAATGACTGTTATAAGCTACTGAAATCTTGGCATTTGAATGGCTGAGATCAAATTTGTCATAGAAATTTAGCATTTGTTATGGATAACAAGTTTTATGAAACAGGTCCCATATCCACACTCCCCTGGATGACCACCTATCAGCAGTTGTTGGTAGATTGCGATTCACAATCGCACCATCTACTTTGATACAAAAAGTAGTGTACAGAAGCTTTGATTAAACTTATGATGTTATGATGCAAACAAAATATCAGATCTATTTACAAACAAATTGAATTCTTAAATCCTGAAATACAGGGTAAAGAGTAATAATGTTTTGCACAAGGACGAGGCTTAAAAGAAGAAGCTCCTATTATTTGTAAAGGGTCATGGAGGAGTACATCACTTTCACCCCCTCCCTTCTATATCTCTCTCTCTCTCTAAATGAATAAATAAATAAAAATTGTATATTACTGTGCATTTATCACTGTATTTTATCTAACCAATTTTAAATGTATTGTATTTTAATTTAATTTTTAAATCTTGTGTAAAATCAATTTGTTTCAGGCCTGCTGCTATTCAATCAATAAACCAGTTTAAAAATAAAGAAATGAATAAATAAATATACGTATCACCATTGTATGCCCCCTTTACAAGTTGCATGTACATTTAGTTTCAAAGTGCTATAAAAAGGCATGAGATTTGAATAGGATGGGGTTGATATCATACAATAGAAGTACCAGGTACATTCTTTCATTTTATACACATTACTTCCTCCTAAAGTGTAGCACTGATAAAACGATATTGAAGCGATGTGCAGATACTAGTTCAGTTGCATGTGATAGAACCTAATGAATAGCCGTTTGATCGAGGCGTCAGACTCAAACAGGAACATTTATACTGCCAAGAACAGAACAATTATTTTGGCACGATCAAGTTATTTGGTCACATGATGTCCTTCTCTGCACATAAATTGAAATCAAACTTAGGTCATTTCAATTCATATTTGGTCTCGTCTGATTAAGGCTTGTTCATACATGGCGCGGCAAACCGCCAAAAAAATGCTGCTACAGATGTTCATGCACTTTTCCCTCTAGCTCTGTGTTATATGATACAGAAATGTGAAGGTTACCGGTATTACGTCAGCATAAAAATGTTAAGAAACCGTCATATCTGAACAAGCCTTCAACTGGATGCAATGATCATAAACATGTATGAAGATCTGAGGAGTGGTTGGTAAAATATGGGAAACAATGGGTGGTATTCCGGTAGCGTGTACTAGTAAGTTAGCACGTACATGTACATTTACTTATTTAGTCCACACTATTATGGAGTAACTGTTGCAAACTCATTTACCCTGTACATATTATTTCAATCCTTCAATGAAAAGTGTCCAACAAATTAATTTTGCAATGAAATGGTAAGAAAAGATGATATGAGTATGAACTGAATTTTAACAAAATCCTTGATAGATTATTTTTGTCATGAATATTGAAGGAGGAAGATAAAACCTAGCATTTCATAGAAGTGTGAACTAAAATTCTTGTTTAGTCTAGACTTAGTCCGGGTTAACTTATGAGAATACCTCCCAATGACTTCAACTCGCCCCCCTCCATCAAAGCAGTGCAACTCATACTCATATGTACATCTGAAGCAGTGAGAATAGTCCTATGTTAACTACCATAACTTCCTCATTACACTTTGCTGTGAACATACACTCTACAGGGTATGTAAGCATGTCAATTTCCAGGAATCGTTCACATTTGTCCTTCTCAATCCAGATATATTTAATTGGTATGTGACAATGATTGAAGGGCTTATAGCAGGAATGGTATTGACTCTTTCGCAAAAATCATTCCATTCTGTGATTCGCCGGCTCATTAACCTTTGATCCAGAGCCCTATAAAATATGCCAGGGCCCTGTTTCATAAAAATTGATATCAATAACGCGTTACAAGCTACTGTTATAAGCTACTGAAATTATGGCATCTGATTGGCGGAGAGCAAAGGTGTCATAGAAATTTAGCATTTGTTATGGATAACAAGTTTTATGAAACGGGCCCCTGATGTGTGAGAAGAGCAAAAAATTCCTGCACATGTATGATACTGCATCCCTTCTTGTTTCAAGACTATATTGCGTTTGATGCTAGGAATATTTAAAAGGAACATTATCTCTAAAATCCTTAAATTGGCAATTGTTGAGAGATTCAATATCATTGTTTTTCAATCAAAATTTGCGATTTTATTCAACTTGTTGACAACATTTGCACCTACATGTATGTATAATGTTTATAATGTTTATAATGTTTATAGAGATGATGCATTTTACCTTTACAATGTAGCAATAAAATAAAATAAATTGTTGCCAATTTGAAGAACAAATTGTGATCAATAAAGCAACTACATATAAATCCTGCTCTGAAAGGGTTAATACTGAGCATCTCACACCATACAATCTGGCCAAGATCCAATTTTGGAATAATTTGCATTAGCTTTTGATGTGAACATTAAAACTTATTAAATCTTAACGATCAAAGATCTGAATAGTCATACGATTTATAGCATCGATATTTCAACAAATTTCCAGCTTCCTTTCTTTTGCAACAATCATTCCACGTTTTGTGGCTCGGCTCATTAACTTTTTGAGGCAGATATTTGATGCAAATATGCCAGATGCATGTTCAGGAAAGAGCACAAATTTCTGTACATACTGCATCAAATTTAGCCCTCCGCTTTTGATGTGAACATTCAAACCTTGAAGAGAAGGTTGAGTTCTGGGAAGAGGTGAAAAATAATTTGTGAGCGTTACTCATTCTTATTATGCAAGTGTGGAAGAACATCAGATAAGACATGTTCCCTGAAAAGCATGGCTCTTCAAATGCCTTCATATTCTAAATGCATGTAACATCGTAAAAATCGGGGGTCCGGTTTTTTATGCCACATGTTCGTGTAGTCCCATATACATCTTTCTGTGTACAGTGTTTGTAACTTTATCAAGACTTGGCCAAATTTCTTATCATTTTGATGATTCCAGAACCTTGCAATACACACAAATTCTTATATGCTAGATGATCAATCTTTTCTGGTCGGTTCCACATCGTTTCCTTCACAATGCAATCGCATGACCAGAACTCAACTTCATCTTTAATGATCAAAGATCTGAATAGTCGTATGATTTATAGCATCGATATTTCAACAAATTTCCAGCCTCCTTGGCTAAGAAAAAGCTAAATCGGCTCAGAGTCGTAGTGCAACTGTTTATGATTTGAAGCTGATTCTGCTTTTATTCTGCCTAGAAGGCTTTGATGCACTAAAATTCAAGCTGTAAGAAGTCTTATCATTATTTAGAACCTAAATCAGGAAGATTATGTGTTTAGATTTCCATATAACTGCTGTTTTGTTGAAAATTTGATATCAGGAATATTGTATAGTGTGCGGTGGGCTTTAGAGCAAGTTATATATTCGGTATCCGCATTAAACATCATTTATTAAAGTCAGCATTTTTCCTCTTACAAGGGCTTTCACACCATGATGCCACTCACTCCTTCAACTTCTTGTCTTGAGCATCCTCCTCATTCAGCCAAATCTTACTGCTTACTTTCTTCACCATATCTTTCCATGAAATCTCCGTTCTTCCTCTCCCTCATCCACCTACAGATCCGATAGGTTCATCATCTTCTCAACACATTGTTTTAGAATACAGGTTTTACAATCTCAAAAGCCATCACTTTACATCGACTCTACTTACCTTTTTGTGAAGCATGTTTATCCGTCTTCCCCTCGTAATCAAATCCGACAGCAGAAGCGTCTTGGCGGTCAGACTGCACGCCGTGCTTGCCTCCGAACCCCTTGGCGTAGTCTGCCTGAGATGCGTGCTTGTTAAGTGATTCCTGATGGTCATGCCCCACGGCAGACTGTAAGAAACAATTCATAGATGGAGCATAAGAAATGTAATAATAACAAGGGCGATAGTGACCAAATGGCATCAAACAGAATCCCCCCCCCTTTTGAGTAAAAAAAAAATTCGTTAAAAAAACAGGATAAAATTTTTTTTAAATCGGGAAACCGATTTAATTCGGGTAATTATCAGGCCTGTAATATGAAGAAGTAGAGGGAGTGTCATCACGCCCGGTCATCATGTCAAGCAAATCGGTAAACCCTTGTATGAGGGAAAATGCTGACTTTAATATATAATGATGATGATGAATAGCTGCATTTATACTGGACACATATCCATCCCTGAGGATGCTCAGAATGCCTACAAAAAAAGTAAGTACCCTTATTAACCTGACTTTAGCCCAGTTGCCCTAAGGCGCTCACCGATTAGGCATTGTTTGCTATATAGAGGGCGCAAATAGTTATAAGTAGTGCAGTGGGGCTTTAAACCACATAAATACGTCATCTCCACTAGTCCCATACCTTGTCCATCCTGTCCTGTTGAACACCAAACTTTCCTCCGTAGCCATACGAGGCCTTGGGAGCAGCAGCAAGTTCTTTCTCCTTCTGGTCGGCGTCGCCTTGCTTCACATTCTCTCTCAACTCATGGATACTGTGGGAAATACAAAGAAAAAGTATTCCCTTTAGATTTATTTCATTTATAGAAAAGAAGGAGGAGAAGAAGAAGGAGACAGAGGAGGAGGAGGAGGAGAAAGAGATGAAGAAGACAAAGAAGGAGAAAAAGGAGAAGGAAGAGGAGGAGGAAGAGGAGGAGGAGGAGGAGAAGAAGAAGAAGAAGAAGAAGAAGAAGAAGAAGAAGAAGAAGAAGAAGAAGAAGAAGAAGAAGAAGAAGAAGAAGAAGAAGAAGAAGAAGAAGAAGAAGAAGATGAAGAAGAAGAAGAAGATGAAGAAGAAGAAGAAGAAGAAGAGGAGTAGAAGAAGAAGATGAGGAGGAGAAGAAGAAGATGAGGAGAAGAAGAAGAAGAAGAAGGAGAAGAAGAGGAGGAGGAGGAGGAGGAGGAGGAGGAGGAAGAGGAAGAGGAAGAGGAAGAGGAAGAGGAAGAGATAGAGGAAGAGGAAGAGGAAGAGGAAGAGGAAGAGGAAGAGATAGAGGAAGAGGAAGAGATAGAGGAAGAGGAAGAGGAAGAGATAGAGGAAGAGGAAGAGGAAGAGGAAGAAGAGGA
The DNA here is from genome assembly GCF_000002235.5 of Strongylocentrotus purpuratus. Taxonomy (NCBI): domain Eukaryota; kingdom Metazoa; phylum Echinodermata; class Echinoidea; order Camarodonta; family Strongylocentrotidae; genus Strongylocentrotus; species Strongylocentrotus purpuratus. The sequence continues at coordinate 864,886 of NW_022145551.1, forward strand.
TGAGGAAGAAGAAGAAGGAGAATAAGAAGAAGAAGAGGAGAAAGAAGAAGAAACTGGCTAACTTACTTGAATTGCTCTTGCCTTCCTGATCCTTCTACTGACTTGGACCCCCATCTCTGCTCCTGCTCACTCACATCATTCTAGTCAATCAGTGCAAAATAATAAACATAATAGTGAGTAACCAGAAAATGATGAAACGTATCGGTAATCAATCATATGAATACCAGTAATAATAATAATAATAATCATAATAATAATCATAATAATAATCATAATAATGATGATGATGATGTTGATGACGACAATGATAATAATATTAATAATAGTAATAATTACAATAGTTATAATAATAGTGATGATGAAGATGATGATATGCCCGAAAGTATTCTTGTATCAAAGTTTGTTTGCCTAGAGTGGAATAAACTAAACTGATCTGAATACCTGAGTTGAAATGTTAATGGGATCATCATAAGCCTTCAGACAAAATTCTACAAATTCTACAACATACATAATTTGTTCCATATATCTAACAGGAGAACACATGAATAAAATGCTTATCAATTTATTAACCCTTTAAAAATTCTGGCCTTAATGTTAAAATACCGCACCTAAAGTAAACAGATGTTCAAATCAGAGAGTAAGGATTAGGGTTATGTTTAGGGTTAGGATTAGAGATAAGCTAAGAAACTTAAATCTTAGGATTTAGCTTTATTTGTGAAGTATTGGTCAACAATAGACAACTGGAGGCTATTTCTAAAAACCGTCACAAGTCTAAGTTTTTGGACATCTCTTAGACACTCTTATCAAAGAATTAATATACACTGTACACTCAAAGGAGTGTCCACGAAGTAAGAATAATGACGATTCTGAGAAACTGGCCCCCTGCAACTTTTGAGGTGGTGTGTTATCCCGTTGGGCAAGAGTTCCATATGTACCCCCTACTAAAATTGAAAAAAACAATGTTTCAGAGGGATTTACCTAATAATATATAAAACATGGGAAACTAGGGTCATGGTTAGGGTTAGGATTAGACATTGAGAGATAGAAAGAAAGTGTAATAATAAGACAATATTACAAGAAATTTTGTTGTCGTTTTTATTTAGTGGGGGGTACATACAAAACTCTTTCCTAACGTTGTTCCTTTTCCTGTCCTAAACTGGAGGTCAACTCACAACAAAATCTGGATCCGTTTCCCAGTCATCGTCCTCATCCTGTGTAACTGGTGGTTTGTTGCTGCTTCCCACTTGAGACCTCCACATCTTGGGTCAGTTCAGAAAACCTTCCAAAAAGAAAAACTATAATTAAAAAGATAAAAAATTAACCAAAGCAAAAGCCCCAAAAAGGCAAAGCAAAGGCCAAGCCTCAGAGATAGTCACATTACCATTGCAAGCATTGTTGGGTAACAGTGATTTGACATGAGAATAATATGGTAATTCTACTATCTACGTAGTCTACCCAACTCAAGTCAAACTTCGAAAACATCCTAAGAAATACTCTAAAATGACATAAAAAAAGTAAAAAGGGTACTGAAATGATATTAAACTAGTCCAAGGTCACATTGAAGCTCATTTGGTTGAATTTTAGGTTATTTTTCAGCACAATGCAATCCTTTTTTAAAACCCTGTGTAAGTAAGGCGGCCGTCTTTGAGAACTTGACCGCCGTTCTTACACACGGTTAGAAAAAGATAGTATTGTCCTGAAAAAACGCCTAAAATTCAACCAAATGAGCTTCAATGTTGATCTTGGACTAGTAGTTGTTCTGCATCAAGAAGGTACTAATACTAGTAGTACCATGAATACTAATTCAATTTGATCATTTTACTTTTAAATTTAGTATTTTTTGTAGACTTTAGAGTTTAGTCATTTTATTTTTACTCTTTTAATAATTTTCGAGCATTTTTAAATCATTCTTAGCCTTAGGAATAGGTCTAGGATGATCATGTTCACGAGGTTTGACAGAGGTTTGGGCAGAATCTGTAGAATTACCTAATATTTAATTTAGTATGATGTTATCATCATGTTTTCAATTTCGTCTCAGTCATCAACTCCAAGTCTGGCACGCAACATCACTCAACATCACAGCATCATTTTTTTCATTTTTTTCTGTAAACATCTCAATTCTACAGTCCCACACATAGACATCGGCATAATGAGGAAGTGTGCACCTGCAAATACATTTTTATTTTACTCGTTCAAAATACGCAAAATAGAAGCTAATTTCATCCCAGAATAACGAAAAACAGAACACACAATTACATCAATTGTTGATCAATCAATAAAATATCAAACTAATGATGATTTACCTTGATTTACCTTGTAAATGGTGTAGATTTCAACGCCCACTAGTTGTGTCGGTAGTCAACGTTCACAGTACTTCCGCAATTGGATTGTACTATGATCACGGATATACAATGTCCGTTTGCGGTGAGTGTTTGGTAGCGATCAAGGAATCAAGAAACGGATATTTACCAGTCTTAAACGGGGAAAAAAGGAGGGGGGGGGGGGTGGGGTGACTCATTGGCTAGGTAAAATGAATTTGACAAGATAAATAGTGACATGTCTAGAGGTGCGTTTGAGGGGGGGGGGGGGGGGGGGGAGGGGGTAAATATAAGCACGGATAACAAGTTCAAGCGCCTTTTGAAAGGGGCAAAAAATGGAAAGGAAGCAATACAAAAGAAATGAGAAAAACAGCTGCATAATTATGGGTCCGCGATCGACCACGTCCCCATTTTTTCAATATTAGATATCCTTGTTTGCTTCTCCTAGAAGTATTTAGTTTTTTTCAATAAGAAAGAAAATTTGAAATAAACAGGAGTGTTAAATTTCGGCTTAAAGTGAGGTTAACACTATGGATCGGACAAAGAAAGCGGACAAAATATACAGTTCCTCATGTAGACAAAGGAACATCCCTTCACTGTTATGTAAAATGTGTGGAACAGGTGAATATGCATGTGACACCTGTTCTACACATTTTTACATAATAGCAGTGAAGGGATGTTCCTTTGTCTACCTGAGGAACTGTATATTTTGTCCGCTTTCTTTGTTTGTCGGTTCATAGTGTAAAGTTTTACTTTGCACTCTTCACCATAACCGTAGAAAACAATAACTGTCGATCAGTATACATTTCTTCACTTCCCGCAGATAAAAAAAAGGGCCTATGCGAAACATGATTGATGGACCAATAAATTGGTTAGGTCTACTTTGCTGGCTGAACGAGGTTAATTTGATAATTAAATAGCCCATCATTAATTTTGGTCTTGGGCAAATTATAAGTTTAGCCTATTTCTTTTTGTTCCTGTTTAGTGATCCCCAAGGCCAAGAATAACATTTTAAAATGTCACCTGAATTGTTTGCTCGATTATCAACCTTTCTGTTGTCGGAATGTCGGGACACATACTCATTAATTCCCCCCCCCCCCCCTTGCAGATTTAAGGATGTTGGAACGAAATTACATTACATATAACAACATTTATACATTGTAGCTCGAACTTTCAAGAATTAAAATTCAAGTACTTTCAATAGCCTATAGCTTGTCAGTCAATCACTTCAAAAACCACGGTGGGGACATTACAAGCACAATCATAATTATATAGCCTATGATATGGGACCTACTCCGAAAAGTTATCTAGCAGTCATAATACACGCAGGTATTGAATTTCGCTTGAGTTGACTTGAACAATTTAATTGCGATCGAAGAGAGAAGATTAACAAAGAATCATAAGAATCTTAAGTGGTTTCCGACTTCATGTAAATGTAGAATCCAAGTTTGAGTTGTAAGCAAAGGAAGTTATTCAACAGTAGCAACTTGCAGTCCTTGCCACCTTCCGGGTACAAAGCTCCTTGTCAAAAACTTCCGATGCGGCTGCTGTAAAATCTGGATTTCAGAATCATTTCCACATCAGTGGGGGGGGGGGGGGGGGGGGGGGGGGGGGTCGGGGGTTTGTATAGTGATGGGGAAAAGGTAAATTTCTAGTCTCCAATTGTTTTTTATTTATTTTTTTGTCTGCGCCTGTGTTAAATTTTTTAAAATATTTTTATTACCCTTGTTTTTGCCTGGCATCCGGCGCTAATTTGGAAAATATTTCCACTGCAATGTAAGCTATGAAATTATGATTAAATACATGCACGTACGAGTGTTGCAATCGAAATATCTATACCCCCCCCATTAATTAATCGAACCGTAATCATTTCTGGTATATATACGATTTCGGGAACGCTCTTTGTAGTACCGAAGAGGCCCATAGCCAGAGTTTGATGTTGGAGGGGGGGGGGGGGGGCACATACATGTACTCGATCGAGATAAAAAAAAAAAAGTTCAACCGATCTTGGAAAGTTTTGAGGGGCACGCCCCCCCCCCCCCCCGTTGCTACGTGCATGGTACCGAATATACATTTTATGGCTTGCATGTTTTTTTTATTTTTCTATTTTCATAAATTTTCATAATCGCTCACAATCATGAATATTCAGCCACTGACTGCGACGAATAAATAAAACCTTCATTTATTCCTTGTTGCTTATTTCCTATTATTGCATTATTATGTAAAGGAATGTGTAATATATGAGAGGATCAGGGGAAATATCAAATAACATTATTTGAGAGTTTATCCGTTTTGCAATAAAGAAAGGAAAAAACTATCCAGAATAATTAAAAACGCAAGTCTCGCTCCTCGATCATTCATTTCCTTGCGTCTCCTACCACTCTCTCTCTCTCTCTCTCTCTCTCTCTCTCTCTATTATACTCGCTCTCTCTCTCTCTCTCTCTCTCTCTCTTTTTTTTGGGAGGTGGGGGATGTCTCCGTTTCCTCTTTCTTTTCCCTATTGAAGGGGAAGTACGTCCAACCTGATATTAAGTTGGTTTGATAAAAGCAGAAATATGAGAGAAACAAATTAGTGAATGCTTGAGCAATATCCGAAACACAAATTGGCAAAACCATGACGTTTTTGCGAGCTCCTCTCCAATTTGCTCTGTACAGGAAATTTCATTAACTTTCATTTTCTTATTATTGATGATGGGACAGATTTATTACATACAGGGGTTGTGAAGAAACATATTTACAATGATAACATTTCGGGTGAATATATGATTGGAAAATGTCTTAAGGGAAAATATGGATTTAAACAAAATTGGTATACAGAGCAAAGGGGAGGGGGCCTCGCGGAATACGTCACAGAGTTGCCAATTTGTGTTTGATTCATTTCTAATCGATTTTGATCATACTTTTACTGACCTAGCTGTTTCTCTCATTTTCTGCTTCTATTAAAACCAGCTAAATAATTAGGATGGTCTTCCGTTTTAAATTCTCCCCGCACCACGATTCACATCACCTTTTTGCGTCGTTTTATCTCCACTCCACAGGCTTTCTTTATCTCACTCTCCACCCCTTCCCAAATTTAACCCTCCTCTTTTTCTATTATTCTTCTTTCTTTGTTTTCATTTTCCTCTCCTTCTCCATCTCACTCTTCTCCGTCAAACAAAATTCGCAGGATCATATTTTAATGACGGGTATATACAAAATTACACAGAAATGAAATCCATCAGTAAAAAACGACCGTGTTTACTAAAAGCTATTTTATTAAACACTTTTAACTTCTATACAACAGCTTGTATTTTTAGAATCATCATATACCTGAAACGAGTGTATATGGTTATACATGATGGTTTACATGAATAAATCATTGAAAGCACATTTTAAAAAAAGAAAGACAATAGGTGGCGTTTTCCCTATTTCCAGCCGTTCCCTAAAAACAAATCATCATTATTTTCCAACATTGAACTTGACCTGTAATGATCAACAATGGCAAATTTACACGAAAAAAGGACTAGAAATATGAACTTCCAAAATATCAATACAAAATGTTCCAGTTAACACATATTTACAGCTGAAAGACGTTCTTGAAATCTTTTATACAACAGCAATATTGGCTCATGCCTATATCAATAGCCTTATGTACAAAATGAGTCACAGACACAGGCACAAAAGACAAACGGAAAGAAAGGCGCAGATAGAGAAAGGGAGAAAGGGATTCCCACTTTTCTCTATCTGCGCCTTTCTTTCCATTTTTAAGCGGCTGGCCGAGTCGTTGCGATATTTTCGGCCAGATTTAAAAAATGTTAACCCCCCCCCCCCCCCCTTGACAAAATCCTGCGTACGCCACTGTGGATCTGTCTATGTCCCGCCAAAGAAACAAAAACCGAAACCAACATAACATTAAGTTGTATGAAATGAATTATCATTCTAAAAAAAATTCATGAAAAGCAATGGTAATCCCCAACCCCCCCCCCCCCAAAAAAAAAAAATGTTACGTACATATATCCATAATTTACAGGGCATTTTGTCCCTCCACTCTTTTCGTTCAAAAAGTTGCATATTTCACTGTGTGATATTGAAAAAATTGATGTCCAGTGAACTTGTATGAAGAATTTATTATCATAGTACATAACAATGTATATATATCATAATATTTTTCCAACTGCGGCTGCCCAACTTGTCGACCCATGAAACCGATTCCATATTTGATAGGAAGACAGACAAGTGAAATACGTTTTTTTTTAATTTTTTTTTTATAGATCTCGAAGATCTACTACCCTTATCTAAACCATATTATATACAAAATGATACGTCTAGTCGATCTCATTTCAGCTTTAACGAACATGATTTCTTTCAAGGTAAATCAAAGATCGTTACCAATGTGTCTCTGAAGAGACACATCCTCCATGTCTCTTAAGAGACACATTCGAAAAATCCGAACAAATTTCTGAGAATACAAATACATGTATATATGAGAAAACTGGAATCAAAGGAAAAACTGCTTTTTGCTGCATTGAGTAGTACTTTGAAGGTCCATTTCGCAACACTCCTCCATGTTTCAAAGAAGTTTGTCCTGGTCTTAAGCCGTCTTCTGATTAGCGATTCGAAGAATTCAATCAAAGAATGTTCTTTACATTGCTTTTTAACACGACAATAGAAATATGACGACTAAAACCTATATTTTCCTCACAGTTCATAAGTGTAGTAACATGTCCTACAATAACAACAAGAAACAACAACAAAGTATTATGACAAGATATAACAAAGTGACAATTCCAAGCTAAGTTGGTTTTCAACTGAAAATGATATGTTTGGATGTAAGATTCCAACTATATTCAGTGATCAAAATCCATTTGAGGATCTTTGACGGAGTTTGAACGTCTCCTTCTCCTAATCTTCACCTGCGGTTCGGTAAACACCGTGCTATGACCCCCAAACTGTTTATAAACGGTCTTATTGTGCTCCATTGCCGGGTCTAAATGACAGGGATTTGTTGCTAGTTTGTGCAACTTCTCATTCCGACGAACCTGCCCCTCCGGAGGCGGTTGGGGGAGAGGGCGCTGTCGACGTCTTCGGCGCCGCTTCTTCTCTTGATGATGACCTTGATGCTGCGGCGAAGGCAAGTCAGATGTAGCTTCACCATCTCCGTTCTGCTTACTCGGTGTGTGACCAGATTTAGCCTTCTTAGGCAACTTCTTTGTCTTAGATCGGCATTCACTCGTACTAGCTTCAGCGTCATTTTCCTTTTTCTCCTTTTGCGCTTAGCCTTTCCTATTCGCCGCCCAGCAATCTTGACACCTTTTTTCTGCTTCGGAAGCCTAACATTGCTCATCATTCCTTTGGCAATGGAATCTAGCTGTTCTCCATCCATATCATCGCAGACAGACCAACGCCGTTTAGCTGTTTTATCTGGGGTAGGTGGAAGGATAGGCCCGTAGCGGACATTCGTTCTCGACTCTGTAGACGGCTCATCTGAGTAAGGAGGCGGTGAAGTAGAGGTTACGTTCGTGCTTGTATTGTGTGATGCCTGGTTTTGACGAGGGCGCAGATATTCTTTGCGATTGTCCTCGCGACCTGCATGCTTTCCGATTCTTTGATGTTGATTCAAAGTGGTATTTTTCTTCTGCAAAATAAGACAAAAACAAATAAATATACATTAAGTGACATTGTTCCCCATTCCCAGCCTTTCCCTAAACGAATCAAGTTGATTAAATTTCATTAAATTTATTAGAAAAAGAAGACAATCCGTTATAGCGTTTAGGCTTAGAGAGTTACCGTGTTTAAATACATAAATGAAATGAAATGAAATTATCAAACACAGAACTTGACTTGTGATGATCAATGGCAAATTTACATGAAAAAAGGACTAGAAATATGAATTTATGAATATAAATACAAAGATTCGAGTGAACACATATTTTACAGCTGAAATACATTCTTGAAACAAATAATACAATAAATGCAATATACCTCATTGTGACTAACCTGATCCTCAGGAGGTGGTTGTGATGAGGGCGCTGTCGACGTCTTCGGTGCCGCTTCTTTTCTTGATGACCTTGACGCTGCAGCGATGGTGGGCCGGAAGTAAGTTTCTCCATCTCCTTGCCGATTACTCGGTGTGTGATGTACAGATCTCAGGCTTTGTCCTACATTTTGTGACAGTGCTCTCCTCTGATTTAGATCTTTGCTTCGAACTGCTTTCTGATTAGGAAACATGTTCTTGGTTATGGTACTGACGAACTTGCGACCCTGCGTAGATATGATGTATTACTTCTCAGCTAAGTCCCCAGTCATGCCTTTAACTGTCTTCACTTGAATATCCAATTAAGCAGGACGATATAACCCACTTAAACGAGGGATGGGGATCTGAAGTGTCTGTCCATGTGGTAGAACCGTTTTATGTGCCGCTCATCTGAAAAAAATGAGACATGCGATGGTCAAATATAATTTTCTGTTTTGTTATATTTATAAATATTTCTGCATGGTTCTTAATGATACACAGTATGATCATGATGACGAGCAGATTCGAAAATGTGTAATTGTAGTAAAGTTGTAAGGCAATATCGATTATACTTCATTTACAACAATGCTGAATAAATAACACAGAGATAATAATAATAACAATAACAATAATAATGATGATGATAATAATAATAATAATCGTCACCCACACCCCTCCAAAAAAAAAAAGAGAGAGAGGGAGAAGAGAAAAAAAAGTAAATGGACGTCGGAAGAAAATGGAGCAGACAAAGAAACATTATTGAAAATTCAGACAAGGATAAAGAGTCGAGAACGGTACGACGAATCGTCTTCTGTCTCCAACAATATAATGAAACTTCAAAGCTTTCGCGCTTCGTGCGAAACTGAATTCAGACAAGGATTAAGAGTCTAGAATGGTACAACAAATCAATCGTCTTATTACTCTAATAATTTAATGAAACTTCAAAGCTTCCGCGCGAAAGGGGGAAACTGAATTCAGACCAAAAAAAAAGAGTCGAGAACGGTACAACGAATCGTCTTCTTTCTCTAGCTAATAATTTAATGAAACGTCAAATTAAACTTTCGCGCTTCGCAAAGGGAGGGAACCCCCCCCCCCCCCCCCCCCCAGGGAGCGCGCGAATGCGCACGCTCACTACTGCCCCCTAAAATGATATCCTACTTGATTAGTGCTTTCATGTGCTTAGAATAATATGATTCTAAAAACTCTCATAATATTACAAAGGTCCAAACTAATAAAGCGGTATTCAATAATTATAGCAGGGATATGTGAGTTTCACTCACATATCCCTGATTATAGCTCTCCTCCCTTTCTTGTCAGTGCATTCAAGGTACTCTGTAACGATGTCTCCCAAACAGGGGCAACAATGCATGCCATGTACATGAACTAGGAGCACTAACAATCACTCCTTTCTCTCTGTCAGCAAACTAAGAACTAGTCTTTAGTGTTCAGACCAAATACATCCCTTTTGCTCCAATAGTGATACATAATGGTTGTCAGTCAAGATACAGGAATAATAGAATATATATATATATATATATGCTAGATAAATAGAGAACTAAAGCTCTTCCCTCTATATTCAATATATCTCATTAGAAAGAGAATAAATACTTTATATATTATTAATCATTACTCTACAAATGTACGTACAGTACTCTGCTCTTTCATGAAAGTACTCGAGAGGTAACTGTTGGCCTAGTCTAATTATAAATACAAAGGTAGAAAGTAAGGTGTGAGAAATTAGTTTTTCTCTTACCTAAAACAAAGGAGCCAACGTACGTCTTCTCTCCCCAAAGTCAAGATGGAAAAGGAGTGACCACGTACGTGTGCCTCACAAATCACAACAATCTTATCATGAATGCTACAAGTGAGCGGGGAGAAGAGAGCTAGAGTATAGATTTGTGTGTAAGCAGGGGGAATCCCACGTATAAGAGAGAGCAAGATAGAAACAGGGAGTGAGGAGAGAAACTCGAAAGTGGGGCTATAAACAAACAGTGGGGTGTGCTCTTATGTAATACACTGATAGCGAGGGATCGGATTATATAGTTTTACAGGGGCATTTACACTGTCATCCAAACACGCCAAAAATGCCAAAACCGGAGCCTGACCGCGATGTTACCAAGGGCAACTATACGCATTACCGGCAGAAATGCCAATTCCAAAACATTCCAAATCGAAGTGTGATCTTTTGGCGTGTTTTGGCGTGTTTGGCAAGTAGAAACGCTCGCAGTTGTAACATCGCGATGTTAGGTGACGTAACTTTAGTAACGGAGCTAGATGTCGTCCTTAAAGAAAACGATAGAACGATATTGAAGGTACAACATTTATTGAAGAACCACTCGAAGATGAAGGCGAGAGAAAGTCTAATCGTTGACTTTACTCATATTTTACAGTCTGAAGTATCAAACTTCTGTTCTACTCTGAAAGTCTTCCCCCTCCTCTAATCTGGGAATCTGATTGGACAAAAGTAGGATTGCTCTGGTATATTACATGATAATGGGGTGTGGTGATGTACGTGACTGGGGTTTGGGCCTATGAGTCATAGTTCTTGCAGGCGCGTAGCCAGGGGGCGGTGGGGGCGGTCGCCCCCCCCCCCCAAAAAAAAAAAGAAGAAAGGAAGAGGACGCAGGAAGAAAAAGGATTAAGAGTCGAGAACGCTACAACAAATCGTCTTCTTTCTCTAATAATTTATGAAACGTCAAAGCTTCCGCGGGAGGGGAGGGGAGGGGAACTGAATTCAGACAAGGATTAAGAGTCGATCGAGAATGGTACAACGAACCTTCTTCTTTCTTTAATAATCTAATAAAACTTTAGCGCTTCCGCGCTACGCGCGGAGGCAGGCGAACTTGATTCAAACAAAGATTAAGAGTCGAGGACCGTGACGGAACAGCGAATCGTCTTCTTTCTCTTATGAAACGTCAACAGAAACTGAATTTAGATAAGGATTAAGAGTCGAGAATGGTCCAACGAATCGTCTTCGTTCTCCTCCCTGCACCCTCCCCCCTAGGGAGCGCGCTACGCGCGCTCTGTAAGTGATTCGCACGCTTTGCGTGCTCACTACCGCCCCCCCTAAAATGAAATCCTGGCTACGCGCTTGAGTTCTTGGAATGTGGTTCCTTGAAGTTATAACTCTCTGGGGGTGGTCAAGTGTTTGTAATGAAAAGTTGAGGGGGTCAGTAACTGGGAATAATGGGGTGCTGTCTAGGGATAATTGGGGTTCTGTTTTAAATCATGGAAGTGGGGGAAAGGTGAATGACTGAAGGGAGCGAGGAGTGAAACATGTATTACATAACATTATAACGATAATGATAGTCATAATAAAAATATCAATAATTATAATTAATAATAATAATAATAATAATAATAATAATAGAAATGATAATAGAACGGTCAATGTGTTATACTCGATTACAAACCAATCATTCCATGGCAATGTAAACATTCTTCAGCGTAGACTATCACCTTTAATATATGAAATGTCCGAATATGACATTTACATAATAATCCGAGTTCACATGATTTCTACTTTGACAATTCAATGGGGATCAAAATATAGGCCTTCAGCCGAGTTCTTAACTCGCGTTTGCTGCTTATTTTCTTAAAGCAATACAAAACAAAATATCATAACATAAACTGGTGACCCCTTTCGTGTTATGAATAGCGGTCCTTCAACTGCACGCACAAAATGTAGGTCCTTATTGATCCTTATGAATAGCGGTCCTTATTACTGAAAATAACCTGGAAACGAATGAAACTCAAAAAAGAGATATTGCACATGGCGTGCAAGGCGCAAACAAATTGCACTGACCAAATGTAGGATTAGTTAAGGAAAGAAAAGTCAAATACTTTGGTCATGTTAATAAAAGGCACCAAAGCCTCTTACAGGATGTGTTGGCGGGAAGTGGAAGGAACTAGACCGAGAGGGAAACCAGAATCAACTGGGAAGCGAATGTCAAGAACTGGAGAGGACTAAAACTGCAGGAGTGGACCAGCATGACAGAAGGTGGACCCTGGACACCACACCAATTAGTGACTTACCAGTGCTACAAATAAGGTATCAAAATATGCTCATCTGACCGTAATTAAATGCCTAAAACCCCTGAGCCTCTGGGGGCTCCGCCTCCTGGACCCCACGCCGATTCGTGACCTGCAAGTGTCACAAATAAGGTATAAAAATATGCTCATCTGACAATAATTTATTGCCCAAAACCCCTGAGCTTTCGGGGGCTCCGCCCCTGGCCCCCACGCCAATTCGTGACCTGCCAGTGTCACAAATAAGGTATAAAATTATGTTCATCTGATGATAATTTGATGTATATAACCCCTGAGCTTCTGAGGGCTCCGCCCCCTGGATCAAACACCAATTTGTGTCCTGCCAGTGTCACAACTAAGGTATCAAAATATGCTCATCTGACTGTAATTTATTGCCCCGAACCCCTGAGCTTCAGCCCCCTGGACCCCACGCCAATTCGTGACCTGCCAGTGTCACAAATAAGGTATCAAAATATGCTCATCTGACGATAATTTAATGTATAAAACCCCTGATCTTCTGGGGGCTCTGCCCCCCTGGACCCAACGCCAATTTGTGTCCTATCAGGGTATCAGAATATGCTCATCTGACCGTAATTTATTGCCCAAAACCCTGAGCTTCCGGGGCTTCGCCTCCTGGACCCCACGTCAATTTGTGACCTGCCAGTGTCACAAATAAGGTATCAAAATATGCTCATCTGACGGTAATTTAATGTATTAAAACCCCCGAGCCTCTGGGGGCTTCACCTCTTGGCCGAGAAACGTTAAGCGCGAGCGCGGCCTCCATGTAAGAGTGGGGGTGATGGGGATATTTGTTGTCTACCCCCACCCCCCCCCCCCCCCCAAACGTTTTTGCCACTGCCGGTGTCATCATTACGTAGAGGTCTACCAATATTTGGCTCGCATAATTTCAAATTTGGCCCCCCCCCCCTAAGAAATCCTGGATCCGCGCAGTGGTCAAAGATAAGATAGGCCTAGATATAGAGGTCTAGAGGCGGTCCTTCAAGAGATATATTATAACACAGGGATACAAATGTTCAGAATACTTTAGACCTCTACATTGTTCTAGCTAGACTAGATCTAGGCTGCTGTGCAATGTTAAAGAACGTGCATTTTTGGATTCTGACAAAGTGCCGGGGTCACTTGTTTTGAAATTTACCTCTAACGTTATATTTAGTGGGATGTATTGTTGATAGTAGATGCATATATAGCCTCTAAAATTTAGACCTAAGATGATAGATCTAGATCTACTTTAGTACTTACGTGTAAGACTTAGTCTAGGTCATCTGCTCCGGTCTGTTTCTCCGATTGTGAAAAGGCCAGGATCAAGACTTTGGTCCTTGACTAGACTTTGCACGCACTAGAAGTATAACAAAACTAGTCTAGTTTATTCCACTTGTTAAACTCCAATTAGACACGGTGAAACGGATAATTCCAGAAGAAGAAGAAAAGGATATACAATTGTGAATTGTGGAATTGAATTTGGTTTTACTTTTCAATGAATAATTGTTAAGCAACCAACAAGGAGCTAGAGCAACGCGCGACACGTTCTGCACTTGCACTGCACTTTAATTTATGAGTTCATTCTTGCTTTTCAAATTAGGGTGCATGCTAGCTGCGCGCGCGACATACGACATACAGTACATGTATTGTAGTGGGATACAATTTGCTTTGTGTTCAACTCGAACTTGAGACCTCTATAAAATTCACCTTTGTTGTCGAATATGTTATTTTTCAAGGCAATTATTCCAATCAGTGGCGTAATGTGAGCTCGGTCATTAGGGGGGGGGGGGGGCACCAGTTTTTAGGCTATATACTAGATCAATGTTTTCAACAAAAAAACAAAAAAATAGTCACGGCACCCTTAATTTAAGAATAAAAAACCTTCGCTTCGCGGCTCCAATTTTCAATTAATCATTTGCCATGTATACACACGTTTGTATGGACATGCATGCATTGACTGAAACGTTTTTCTTTATCCATTCATGTTCTACTTTATAATAAGGAGAGCAGTCGACTTGCTGAAGAACAGGCTGAATTGAGTTTTGCCGGGGTGGAAATATAATAGAATGGATATTACAATGCACGAAGTAAAGCGGGCCACGAACTCTACGATACGTAGTGCGAATAATAATGTAGGCCACTGGAGGCCATCGACTATTCTTTCCCAATAGGGAAATTCAACACTTTTTTTATAAGTGTTTTGATAATTATCAAATCAATGGCCATTTACACATGAACACTTGTGTTGCATTGTATATTGGAAGTGTGTAACGTCCTTGTATTCGGGTGGGGGATTTCCCAGTGATCTAGCCTGCGCGGGCCGAGCATATTTTTTTTTTTTACAAAAGTGTTTAGCCAGCTCAGTCAAAATACTGTGCGAATGACAGCTGGAGACAGAGTCTAACATTACTCTTCGCGGTATTTTTTGGATTGCTGAAGCTGTACATTATTGAAGAAGAGGCGTGTAGTTAGCAGCGGCTGCGATTAGACAGGGGCGGAAATTCGATAAACTGCAAACAAAAATAATTATGTATAGCAAATACTGACTAAAGACTGAAACACACTTATAAGTTCTACTTAGGATCTTTGTGAAACACCCCCCTGGAGGCTCAAGAGAAAACAGCCTAGACTAATAAAAATGCAACAAATCTGAGCATCACTCGCATAATATGTTCAAAACATACAAGTAAATATTGTGGGAAATCTGTATTCAATTGGTATCATGAAAGCACAGCTTAAACTGTATGTTTACATGATTAAGAGTTATAGAAAGAGATCAGTGCTTCAAAAATGAATATTCCACTTGCTCTTTTCACTCCGAAACTGAAATGTTAAATCACCATTTAAAAGGGCCGAGGAGTGACCACTCTTTCAAAATGGTAGATTAACACTTTGAACATGCTGGATCCAACACTATAAAGGTTGAATCTAGCAGGTTAAAAGAAACAACTTGACATTTTGAAAGAGTGGTCACTCCTCGGCCCTTTTAAATTGACATTTAACATTTCAGTTTTTAGAGTGATACAACAAAGTGTTTCAACTCCCATGCACTGCGATATCAGAGGCCTACGGTGGAAAATAGAAATCCCATCCATGCCCAAGCTCCCTGCTGATACTAAAATTTACCTACTAAACTGATATTAAAGGGAACCAAAACCTTCATATTAGGTTACTTTTATTGTAAAGTTTAAGATATTTAAAAAATATTAGTGAAAATTTGAACAAAATCGGGCAAGGAATAAGGAAGCTTTTTGAAATGACTAGTCACTTTTGTACATAAAATTTCACAATTTTTTTCGTTTTCTTCGTATTTATTTGTGTTCTTGATCCGACTTCATAACATGTGAAGTAGAATATCATTTAGCATTCTATATCTTGCTTTCAGGGGAGTAGATTATCTCAATCACGAGAAGGAAGGAAAAACATGAAATTTGATGTACAAAAGGCATGGAGAGTTGTTCACAGATGATGTCATCAAATTGAATACCGCCCTCTAGTGACTAGTCATTTTAAAAAAGCTCTAACTTCCTTATTCCTTGCCCGATTTTGTTCAAATTTTCACTGATATTTTCAAATATCCTAAACTTTACAATAAAAGTAACTTAGTATGAAGGTTTTGGTTCCCTTTAACAACCCTTCGGACTGCACACTAATTACCAGCAAAGTAAAAATGAAGTCTAAAAAAAAAGGTATATTGTTTGGTTTTATACTATAGTTTTCTAGGGAAAGTAATTTTGTAATAAAACAAAACTTCAAAAACCTGTGGAGGGGTAGTCAGTGCCGTCACCTTCGCCCCTCTCGTTCACTATGCTCCCTCGTCCCTCGCACAAGCGTACTGATGGGGGCTTGGGGGCAATTGCCCCCATAAAATTCGAACGTTTTTCTCACTCTTTTGAAATTATAATTTTGTATGCGTTTGTGGAAATTTCCCAAATTTACAGTCAGGCAAAAAATATGTTTGATTTGGAAGCCTACATGTCAAGGCCTGTGGATAGGGGGTCGAGCTCCCACTCCCTCGGCCCCTCATTTTTTTGAAAAAGTATGTTGAAGAGAACCTGCCAGTGTCACCAAATATGAGATATCAAAATATTCTCATCTGACCGTTAAATTAAATACCTAAAATCCCTGACCTTGCGCGGTTTCCGCCCCTTGGGTCCTACAAGGGGCCCTAAGGCGAGCCCCCGGATGCTAACCTGGCCGTAATTAAATGCCTAAAACCCCTGAGCTTTAGGAGGCTCCGTCCCCTTGACCCCACGCATATTAGTGACCTGCCATTGTCACAAATAAGGTATCAAAATATGCTCATGCATCTGACCGTAATTAAATGCCTAAACCCCCGAGCTTTGCCCCCGGACCCCTGGTTGATATTGTTAAGTGGTTCGATAGCATCACTCAGTTTGATTTGATTGGAGAAATATCTCATTAATGAATCAGTGTTAAAGCTATATGTTCTCAAACAAACCTACACCATTAAACTTAATTCCACCGCCAGGGACTTGGCAACATCGTTCAGATGAGAGAAAATGATGACTTCAATGCTACAAAATGTAAATGTATAATTAAAGATAATCTGAAAGTTTGAGTAAAAACAGACCATTATTAATGGTACAAATAATTGGGAAAAATGATCTGACTGATTTCTTAATTCTCCCAACTCTATTATTACAATTTAAATACATTTTAGGTTTAAACAAATTGTTACACAGCATGCATTTTAAAAAGCCTGTTGTATGTCTTATTTTCATGGCGAAATGGTTGGGAGACTATAAAATGGTGTCGCACAGTGGATTTTTTCAGTTTTTTTGTTTGCATGTCAGAGAGTTAGTATAGTAGAAGGAATATAATAAGTAACATTTCATACAAAAATTACGCAGTTCAGTTCATCAACCTTCATAAATGTTACCGAGTCACTTTAAGCCAGATTGATAATGTTAAGTTGTTCGATAACACCATTCAGTTTGATTTGATTGGAGATATATATCATCTATGAAACAGTGTTAAGGCTATATAGTCTCAAACAAACCTACACCATTAAACTTCAAGCTCACTCACAAATGATATATTGTGACATTTTCAAGGCTGCTTATTATTTAAAGTTCATGTATATACAAACCACAACAGTTTCAATATAAAATGTAATTTCTTCCCACTTAAATCATTGGTCTGGAAACAATTCTTTGCCCATTGTTGTATATTGTATTACATTTTCACTGACAATGAATTCACATTGTAATGCAATTTTCAAGTTTAGGAGAATAGAAAAATGTTATTGTTAAGTTGTTCGATAACATAACTCAGTTTGATTTGATTGGAGATATATCTCACAAATGAAACAGTGTAAAGGCTATATAGTCTCAAAAATACATACACCATTAAACTTCAAGCTCACTCACACATGATTGCGACACTTTCAAGGCTACTTATTATTTCAAGTTCATCTATATACAAACGGCAACTTCTTGCTCGGTCGCTACGTGCGCTCCTAGATCCTTCGCATAATATCCTTCAAAATTTACAAGTAAATATTGTAGAAAATATGTATTCTGTTGGCATCGTAAGCACAGTATGTTTACAAGATTAAGAGTTATAGAAATAGATCAGTGCTCCAAAAATGAATGTTCAGTTTGCTCTGTTAAGAACTCCCTTCCTGCCTACTTACTAAAATTTACCTAATAAATATTTACAACCCTTCGGACTTCACACTATAGATACCGGCAAAGTAAAAGTGAAGTGTGAAAAAAGTTTATTGCTTGTTTTTATACTGTAGTTTTGCTAAAGAATGCAATTTTGTTATACAACAAAACTTCAAAAACCTGTGAGGGGGTAGCATAGAGCTATATAATAAGACTTATATTATAGCTCTATATGGGGGGGGGGGGGATAGTCACTTCCGTCACCTCCGCCCCTTCCACTTGCTTACTGATGGGGGGGGGCAGTAACCACCCCCAATACATTTTGTAAATGGTTTATTTCTAATTTGATACCAGTGATTTATAAATGTTGCTAAAATGGCATTATTTTCCCATGAGCTTCCGGGGGCTGTACCCCCACGAAGGGCCCTAAGGCGGGCCCCTGGATGCTCATCTGGCCGTTATTAAATGCCTAAAATCCTTGAGCTTCCGGGGGCTCTGCCCTCTGGACCTCGCTCCAATTAGTGACCTGCCAGACTGGCATATTTTGATACCTTATTTGTGCTACTGAGTAGCACAAAATAATAAGGTATCAAAATATGCTCATCTGACCGTTATTAAATGCCTAAAACCCTGACTGCTCATCTAATCGTAGTTAAATGCCTAAAACCCCTGAGCTTTAGCTCCCCACACCCCTCCCCCCCCCCCCTCTCCCCAACGTTTTTGCTCATTACGCCACTGGTCCCCTTGCTCAATATGTTCCCTCATCCCTCGCATTTCGTCCCCCGGTCATGAAAAGAAATCGCCGCATCTGATTGTAGGTGTTTGAAGCCCTAATTAATTGAAGCCCTAATTAATTGGAGAGCAAGCTAGCTTTAATCTATCCTCTTCTCTTTCGTGATTTATTTCTTTGCTTTTCCTTCGATCTATCTTCTTCTCTTTCGTTATGTCTTTGTTTCTCCTACAATCTATGCTCTTATCTTTCGTTATTATGTCCTAATCTGTTTTTCCTTCAATCTATATCCTCTTTTCTTTCGTCATGTATTTCTTTGTTTTTCCTTCAATCTATTCTCTTCTGTTTCGTTATGTCTCCGTTCTCCTTCAATCCATCCTCTTCTTTTTCGTCATGTATTTCTTTGTTTGTCCATATAAATGTATCCTCTTCTCGTCCGTTATGTATTTATTTGCTTTTCCTTCTCAATATCCTCTCCATTCTTCGTATGTTTTTTCTTGTTTTCCCTTTTCTATTATCTTCCCTTCCCTGGGTGTAGGTGCTTGCACATGTACTATATTGCTGATGGTGATTGTAAGCGGTGTGCGCTGATGACTTAGACTCTTTCACCAGAGCACTTCTAGTAATTTCTTCTCCAAAATGGCTAAACAGTTGTGTTAAAACGATATGCGAGCGCGGGCCATGGTCGGGCCAATCCATGATTTATTTATTTTTATTTTGAAGGGGTAAGGGGGGGGGGGGGGGTACTCCATTCCGATAAAAAAAATTATGACAAGCAAGCAAGGCAATAGTTAATACATTCTTCAGGTCAGGGGGGCGGGAGTAAGAGGACACTTTTTTTTTTTTTAGTCTCGAAATTTAAAAATTTTACATTTTGTTCCGTTGAGGGTGGGGGGCGGGGGGGGGGGGGGGGTAAGGTCACCTTTTTTAGGTCAGCCATTGGCATAATTTGTTTTGTCTTTTTATTTTTGTAATATTTGTTTTAAGTGTCAGATGGTGTTGAGAAAATGAACCCACAAATCCTTATAACCTTTTTTTCGACTTGTCAACAAATTCTTGGAGCATTATGTACCCCCCCCCCGTTCCTTTTAATACATAACCCTCTAAAACGCCTGATGAGTTCTGCTCTTAAAAACCTTTTATGTATATGTGAATGTAACATTTTACCCTTTGACTATTCCCCATAGGCTTGTAGTATAGGCCCACTGGAATCGTCCTGTTCCACTGGGAGCCAATGCCCGCTAACGTTGTCGAATCAGTCATCGGGCGGAATATCGTAATGGTAATAATAACTCCTAATCCATAAGCACTAGAGTTATAATCATAGCCATCACAATACAAATAATGAAACATAACTTTTTGCTTGCTTGTGTCGAATACAACTTGATACATGTACTTTATTAGCTGTATTCACAGTAAAAATGGAAACATCACGAAATGATAAAGCGAGTTTTACAACAATTAGTATGTTATTACATTTTTTCTTACCCATGATCAGGCCCAGATGGACTGGATAATACTAACGAAGTGGTAGGCCTGCACATTATAACAGAAGTGGTATATTTACAAGGTCATTATCCCGAGGGGTGGGGAGGGGGGGGGTATAAACGAAATTAAAAGTCTGTAACTGAGATTATTGAGGCACACTGGATGTTCGAGGTACGCTCTCACTTTAACAAAACATAGGAAAATATGTAAGCTATGTTCCTGCCATTTGCGGCACCCAAGCTAATCATCCGTCAACTTCAGGTGGCGCTGTCAAGCGCTGCTGTGGTCTTCACGAGAGCACGCCACGCAACTACAAATAATATAGCTTAAATAGCTTAAAACATTAATGAACACGAGGAAAAAATACAAACAAACAAAAAGCACTCCTCTCCGTAATTCTGATGACGGAAGAGTCCTCTGAAAAATAGCACAATGTCATCTTTTCTCTCATTCCTTTATAAAAGAAATCAACAATTGAAGAATGACCATCCAAGAATCTGGTTATATTTCAAACGGAGAATGAACAGAATTTCTTAGCTACATATTTGTCTATTTACTGATTACTAAACATACTTTGTTCATGTTTTATGGTAAAACAGCATCTGAGGAACTAACAAGATCTGCTTCAAGTTATTTCCTCTTTTCTCGTGCTTTTTCCATTATATTTATCGTTTCATTGCATAATTTATTGTGATATAATTATTCTTGTATTATGTTTTGTATGAGAAATAAAATCATTTGAATCATTTGAATCATTTGAAAGAATAACATTATCGTCGAAGAAAACATCTTAGATAAGGATCAAATGAAAGGAAATCATGCTCCCATTTTTGCGCAGTATTTTTATCATGGCTAAGTGTTCTTATACAGCATTTGAACTGTAATCATCCACAATATTTCAAGCACAAAAATGAACGGAAAGAATTATGTCGTCGAAGAAAACATATAAGATAAGCAACCAATGAAAGGAAAATTTGATCCGATACATGCACAGTATTTTGTATTATGGTTAAGACGTGTTCTTATACAGGTATGCGTATGCGTGCAGCATCATTGTGATCTGGAAGTCGCCGAATCACCTTCCAAGATTTTGGATTTGAACCAGAAACCCGCGCGGGTGCAGTGTCAGGGCTGGGGGATTAAGTGGTCACATGGTGTACTATGGCCATTGGCAGTTCGGCTCCGTGTCCAACATCAATCATGCCTTCAGTCGTCTGAAAGAATAACGTCGTCATTTACACTCTCTTAACCAAAGCGGCGACAATGTCGTAAGTCGTAACACTACTCTTCAGCCTTCACCACACCGTCAGGAATAGTCATTTTACACAATAATATAAGGCAGCGACAAATCTTATGAATAAACTACTGGTGAACATTCTTTTGTTACAAAAACCGTGACTATACATGTATATACAAAAGTTGAAAAAATACGGTTAATCCCATCAAGGAATAATACAGCTAGGTGGAACTTCTTTTCATATCTTTGGAAACATCATACAAGTCATAATCATAATGACAATGGAATGTTTAAGAACTGGGACAAACTTTTGCCTTATCGTCACCGTTTTCACGAAGTGGCCCCAGTGGCCAAAATCGTTGAAATTTTTAATTTCGAGTTTTGACCGTTTTGAGCAATGTATATAAATGTCTACAACTTCAGTAATTTTCAAAGTCTAATCTTGCTTAATTACGTCATACGTGACGTCACGAAACGTATCACAAGCGGTACAACTGGCAAACACCGTTTTCACGAAGTGGCCTCTTACGCGCAAATGTAGTCTGCTATTGATAATCGTACACGAACCGGCTCCGCGAAGCCCTTGTCACAGATGCCGGTGCTTCTGGCGGAATTGTTAGAGGAATCTGACAGCCCTAGGTAATTATTTTCACTTATTTTAAAACAATGTTATGCATCGTTCAATAATATCGTCTGTAGCAGTATAAACAAACTCATATTCTAAACGGATATCAAGTTACGAAATGGCGAGATAGGTCATTACAGTCCCACGCACTGTTTTCTGCGTGAGTTGTATTGTCGATCTACTAGTATGCAGATCTAGTAGTACGTAGAACTCGCCTACTACTACTAACTCAACAGAGTGCTACTAAGTATCAAGTAACACAGTATCTTAGATAAGCTTGAACATGTATAAGTGCAGGAGCAGTTACATGCAATAACAACAATGTCACGAGTCACAAGGCGAATTCGCTGAAGAGTGAAGCCCAGGCCAGGGCGCGCAATTTTTTTTTACACGCTAGCCTGGCCATTTCTATAACGCCATTGAAACGACTAATATTAGTCTAGCAGCCTACATGCGAGGAGCATGATGATAAACATGTACATCGTGCATGGCAATCATCAGATAAAGACATATAGCTGGCCCTTTTAAATGAGACGGCCATCTCAGCCATTGGGCGATGGAATTCAAAAACTTAATCTATTTTAATTTAATTTAGGAACTTTACATTAATCTTGATCTAAGCTTAAGACACGAACGACCGAACGTTCAGCTAGAGAGCAATCAAGTTAAACTGCGGTAGGCCTAGTGCACGCCTATATGTAGGCTTTACCTCCAGCGCACTTTTACAAGTATTACGGCGAAACTGGCCAGACTAGCGTGTAAAAAAATATTCGCGGCCAGGGCAGGGGAGATATCATTAATAATAATTTTACATTAACTATGTTAACTGATTAAGCAGTACCAGCCCAAGCCTCCAAGGCAAGGCCCAATTAGCCAAGGGCACATTTTGGTGAAAATTCAATGTCAATGTTGATATGACAATGCCAAATCATAAAATGGCAATTGCGACGTAGGAGTTGAGTCTAGGCTCGAGCGCGAGCCTAGAGTCTAGATCTACTACGTTAGTACTTACGTACTCCTAGTACTAGATTTAAATGTTACATGACCCCCTCGTAAGCTCTTTCCATGTTCATGTTATAAATACGAGACTGAGACTTGAATAGTAAAGCCAGGTATGCTTGAATGAATAAACAATTTTGTGCTTGCTAATAATTTAAAGGGAAATCCAACCATGAGAATTGAGATGAAGTGGCTTAATTTCAGCAAATGCAGAAAAATGAAGCAAATACATTTCATGTTTCTTCCCGGTTTTACCAGTAGAATAGCCGGCTGAGAGGACCATCACTAGCACTCCCAGTGGCTGATGTCTAAGTAGGAGTTTGATGTGGAGAGCTTTAAGCATGTTGTTGAGGTACTAATGGATGAGGGGGGGGGGGGGGGGGGGGGAGTCAACCTAGCATAGGCTGGAGCGGCTTCTTATACACTCGGCTTTATGCTCATAAACGCATGCCTGCTCTTAATTAATTTGCTTTAAAGACAAAGATAAAGCTGATGGTATGGGAAGACGTCCACTCCAAATTCCTCCCTCTTTATCGTGCATGATAATTTCATTTTGCCACCAAAGTTGTGGTTGAGCTACTTAAGGTGTACCTTTTGCCTTGGACTTAGAGGATGACAGGCTTTTTGTTTTGTTGGGGGGGGGGGGGGGTTGCTTATAATAATAGTACTACCGTAGTTGCTTCTGGTATAGCGCACATGTCCGTCACGTTGTGAGGGGGGGGGGGGGGGGGGGGAGTTAGCACTAATTTGGGTTGTTTCATCCCATGTTTACAAGACTGAGACTTAATTATGCAAGGTCTTCTTAATTGCTTTAGATAATGATGTGCTTGCTAATATTAAGTTAAAGGGATATTCAACCGTGAGATGAAGTGGCTTGTTTGAACAAATGCAGAAAAATTAAACAAATACTTTTCATATTTTTCATAGTTTACCAGTAGAATAGACAGCTGGGATACGCAAGAGATGAGGGACCACTAGCACCCCCAGTGGTTGATGTCCATGTAGGAGTTTGTGCAGCTGATGTGGAGAGCTTTTAGCAAATTGACAAGGTATGTGTGGTAAGGAAATTAGCTCCAAAAGAAAAGTTATAGATTAGGAGTTGAGCTGGCGAGGGGGAGGGGTCAATCTTTAGCAAACAAATGAACTATTTTCATTTACATAACAATGATCCATGGACAAAACTATGCTGGGAAGTAATTTTCTAATGTGCGCAAAGTGGTGGGGGTGCTAGGAGGGCCCTCCAAAGATGACGGGTTCCCAAACACTCAATTTTTTTTCATAAACGCGTGACTGATCTTGCTTTGAAAGGTTTTAGGCAGGTGATGGTATTGTAAGGCATCAAACACAAATTCCTCGCTCTTTAATGTGCGTGACAGACATTCATTTTGCCAATATGTCATGTTTGAGCTACTTATGGTGTATCAACTTACAAGATGGCAGGCTTCATCTTATATTTTGTATTTTTCTTATTGTCTTTTTTTCATAGGGGGAAGGGGGTGAAGAAGGAGAGTTACACTAATTTGTGTTGTTCCATCACAGAAAAAATAAATAATATGCATTAACCTGATGCCTGTAATTTTTTGAAGAGATGCGATTTTAAAATCATATCATCCCAGTATAGCTTCCTGTACGAGCTGTGTTGGGGGTTTTCTGCATCCATCATGAGTTATCAAATATATTCTCCTTTTAACCCAGCATCTTCACCCTCTGCCCTTGAACTGATTGCTTTTCCAATACCATGGTTTAGAGGTCAGACCAAACGACTGACAGACCGACCGACTGAATAGCTAAGTCCCCTCAGTCATCAAAGGTAAGTTTTAACCTAATTTGTTACATTTTATATTGTTTATATATATATGAAATATTTTTATAATTTTGACTGGCTTTAATGGGAATATGAAACTATATTGCCCAAATATAATCATATTGGCCGGGTCAAAGACGAGGGCAATATGGTTATGTTGAGGGCGATATTGTCTCATATCAACCAAAATGTGAGCCAGTCAATGTTATTATTATCAATTATCCTCTTCATATATTTCAAGTATCACTTCTACATGTATCATGTACAAGTACCCAGATGTGAAACGTATGATGCTCTTATATTACCCGCTGCTACATCATGCGTGTCTTTATGCGATAATTGCACCATAAATAATAATGAATGATATTATACGCTTGACTAACTTTGAATATTGATCCTTATTGAGTGGTCTTTCTGAAAGTTGATATAATAAAGTTTCTTTCAATCTGGCAGACTAGTACATGCAAGTGCATTCATTGTTACTTACTGGGTTTATAACATTCATCACAAATTTGCTGATAACCTGCAGATTTTATATCTTCTTTAGATATGAACATATCAATTCAATGATTGACAACAAACCCAGTAATACATATGGAACCCTATCATATCATCTTCAGTGGTTGATAACTACTGTATAGATGTCCGCTACATTTTTTTTATTGAAATGGAATACAATAGTACCATACAGACCATGGAGTATGCTGTCACAATTTTTTAAACAATATACCAATCCTCCCAACCTAAAAGTGTTGAACACAGGAAAGCCATTCATATTTTTAAATAGGAGTTATACCACTCTGATTTCCTACCAGGAATTTAGTGCCACATGTCACAAATTGCATTCTAAGTGAATAAATGATGCAACAGTATTTATAAAACAATTGCAAATCTGCTTTTCTACTCGGTGCATGCTTTGCTTTTTTTCTGTTAAAAGTAGACCTTAAATTCATATTCTGATTTTCATTTATAGTTACTGTATATTTCAAAATATCAATTTAGGACAGAGTAAAACCACTTTTTATTTAATACCCGTTTCTAGGTTTCATTCCTGTTTTATGAAATAAAATTACTATGTCCTCTCTACTTATCATTGAACAGAGTTATTGATAACTTGATTGTAACAATCTTTTGTCAATTACCTCTTAGGATGGACAAAAATACAGAAGTTATTGTTAGGTGGGATCGTGATGGAGAGATCAATTGTGGCAAGAAACGAGATCTTAGGGTTAGGGTGGGTTCAAGAGTCACTATGAGCTAGATGGATGTGGACTGGACGGGGACTGCAACGCTGACAGGAGACTCTGACTCCGAATGTGCCTCCATTTAGAGGTTTTGTGGTCTAGTGGATAAGTCGTTGGACTGTGGATCACAGGATCCATGGTTCAAGTCCCGCCACAGCAGTAATGTCTTTTGGCAAGATATTAATCTACAATTTTGCCACTCTGCTGTGAGCACCGAAAGCGGCTGCCTAGCAGAGCCAGGGTAATAGTTGGAGCGCCTTGAGCATATTGTTATTATTATTTTGACAGTGACAACCTCCCTCCTTCCTCACTAAGAACAGCACAGACTAAGGTCATCGGCATCATATGAAAGTTGCATGTAAGAAGTTTTAATCCCATAAACTTACAGTGTTGTATGTTTTTAGAAGGATTTGGCATGTAGGACTAATATTAATTGCTAATAGTTTATATTTCAAAGGGCAATCCAACCTTTGTAACAAGTTGATTTATGTTAAAGCAGAACAAAATGAGTGTAATAGACTGGTGAAAGTTTGAACGAAATCAGACATAGAATAAGAAATAATGTTTGAAAAGTTAGATTACAACATCTATGTAAATCTCAGATCTGCAATTTTATGAGGCAACAGGGACGTATGCAGCTGACAACTTTGTATGTCATACACAAAAAATATAAATAATTAATGATTTTCTTTTAAGCTCCTCTTCCATTGTGGCAGTATTCAAACTATATTGTAACCCTCCCTCCCCCTAATCAGTGGCCTTGTGAATTTGAATTTCAGAATTTTCCAAGAACACCGGTACCCCCCTTCTTTATAGAGCTACCATGTTGTATTTTTTGCCATGAGTGTGGGCTACAGTTAAATAAGTTGCAATTTTGATATTCAAACATGATTCATTACACCGGAGTGTTGGCTCAGTCAGTAGAGCGTCCGCCTCACAACCGGGAGGTCGTGGGTTCGAATCCCGGCCGCGTCATACCAAAAGACGTTAAAAGATGGGAGTTGTTGCTACCTTGTTTGGCGTTCAACAATAAGGGATAGAGCAACGTCGATCTGGCGCTGCTCAGTGGCTGCCGGGCTCACGATCAATTGGGCAAAAAGAATTTCCGTTTCGGTTTAATAAAATTTTGAGTGAACTATTAGGCTAATATTATTATTATTATTATTATTATTACTATGATTTATCAATTTTTAATGATTGTACATGTAATTGTGAAATGAACTGTACAAAAATGATTCCAGTTACTGTATATTGCAAAGAAATAAATGCAGTCATAATCAAGACGAAAGTAGTAATCTTAAGATTTTATTGCTTTGTGCTATTCAACGTTTATTCTTATGTAGTTAGATTTGTTTATAGGAGAATGTGTCTGAGAGAGTAATGTACTAAAATGATAATGACTTATGTGACAACAAAGAGGGGTAATAAACGACAAAA
Source organism: Strongylocentrotus purpuratus (assembly GCF_000002235.5). Lineage (NCBI taxonomy): Eukaryota > Metazoa > Echinodermata > Echinoidea > Camarodonta > Strongylocentrotidae > Strongylocentrotus > Strongylocentrotus purpuratus. The sequence continues at coordinate 892,422 of NW_022145551.1, forward strand.
AGAGAGATAAAGAGAGAGAAAGAAAGAGAAGGAGGGGAATGTTCTTGTTTGCATGAGAGAGCTAGAGAGGAGAGAGAGAGAGAGAGAGAGAGAAAGAAAGAATTGAGAAGAAGTTGTACATAGTGCTTGGTGTGCCCCCCCCCAAAAAAAGTATACAAATATGCTATTGATCATTGACAAAAATATTCAATTAAACTTAAATCACATATGAAGCAGGACAGTATATACAATTTCCATAACAGGCATTCAGAGTCACTAACAAATTATTGCATTTCCTGCATTATGTGAAGGATTAAAGATGAATTTCTGGATGGGGCAGAGTGATGCGAGTCTAATATTGAATATAGTGCTGTGATTTCGAGGAAACAGAATCAGCTAGGTATGACAAATATAGTTTTATGGGTGGGGGGGGGGGGGGGGGGTACGCAAATGGGCATTGCTTTGCACAGCGCGCACGTCAACTGGGACGGTTCGTAAAAACGAAATTTCACATAACCAACAGGGGAAACGGGGCCGCGTAGGCTGCGGGGCCACTACGTGAAGACGAGCCTAAGCGTGGGTGTCAAGTTTTTCGTTTTCACGAACCGTCCTCTGACTGTCCTCTGTGATTGAGGTCTAATTATTGTTTAAATAAACATTATTTCCACGTAAAACTTATATCATTTCATTCTGTAGATAGTGTACTATCAAGATATCCAAAAAAATGAATACCATCACATACTTTTTCCCCGTGAAAACAGCGATTGTAAAAAAGTGAAACTTTAAACGCGTTTATCTCAAAATTTGTTTCTGTACGCTAAAACGCTCTTGGGACACTTCGTGAAAACGGTGACGTTATGTCCTAGCTGCTTACAATTACGACAGCGCAATGGGAACCAGTACCAACAGAAAGGAACACGATGGCTTGGTTCCCCGCAGTAGGGGCAGCCGTATGGTTGATGAACCGCTCCCTGGTTGTTCTTGAATGCTCGGCTCACCAGGACGGGAACAATGAACCTCCAGAAAAATCTGTCCATGTCCATCACGAAAGATCCTTGCCATTGTGGATCCCGTTCGATCCTCTCGAGGAACACCCCGCTGTCTTTGTAGACAAAGAAGTCGCACCAGGACCGTCCTGTCACGGCGAGTTGGGCCTGGATCTGGTCATAGTACGGATGGTTCCTCTTCAGATGAAACTTCCCTCCGTTGTCCCTTCTCAGGAACTTCTCGTTGCGGGGCGACGGCTTTTCAGTCGGGGCAGTACTGGGGCATTTGATTTCGACGAGGCCACCACCACAGCAGCTGCAGCTCACTAGCCCATCTGGTGACGCCTCCAGGAAAGACTTCCGTGGATGGAAGAACATATACTCCTTCACATCGACATCTTGATGACCTTTTATCCGCTGATACTCGGCGTACTTTGCCCTAGCCACCGGCTCCATTTCATAACCGCGAGCAATCGAAGGTAGATACTTCAGTGAGCGTCCATTTCCAATAATCCTTCCCGCTAGAGACCATGGGTTCGCTCTCCGTCGGTTGCCGCGATACCTCATGAAACGTAAAACGCTCCCGACGTTGGACGCGCCGATGCAGCCATACCGGTATTTCGACCATAGCTCGTTGTCACTCTGGCCTTGTGTAGCCCTCTGGATAGCGTTTCTGTCGTACTTAGTGTAAATGGGTAAGCTGAATACTCCATTATTTAGTGGAGTAACAAAGCATTATTTTGGTCCTTCATGCTTCGCGGCAAATCATATTTTTGACGATCGGTCACCATGATTTGTTACGGATACTGCACTCGTAGAAGGCTGAAATGTGATCGGAGCCGTCGGTAACGATATATCGGCATCAATTGCTGACGTGTTTTCCCGTTTTAGACCGGCTGATTGATTCCCAGCAATAATCTGCATTTGTAAAGAGACAATTGAAATAACAAGTTTTTCCTAGACATGTGACAATTAAAATAACAACAGTAGATGGTACTCAGATTTGGTTTTGACGGGGGTGTGATCAAGCCTCGAAACCCATACCCATTTTTAAGGGTCATTATGGCGGATTTTTTTTCTCCAAGTAAAGCCCATTTTTCAAAATTGTCGGGTGTTTGCATGGCAAAAACCGGAGTTGAACCAGTAAAATAAAAACAAACTCACAAAAAGTTGCTGGAAGTCATCTTCAATAAAAACCACAAATTTCATTTGCACATAGTGACTTTGTGTTAAGCACAATGGTGTTGGACCTATATACCTTGATTTCCTTTTAATTTTATGCTCATTCCTCAGCCCTATCCATTTTCTACCAGAATCGTGTGAAACATATCATTTATTAGTAATCCTGATCATTCATAGTGTGTTTTGTTGGAATCCGTTGAAATTTACTTTCAATCGTTGTCAGAACTTAAAGTCACCTAAGCACATTTGTATAAACCACAATTTTTGGTTGCTCTTGAAAACTGCTCCTCGCAACCTGTACTAATATGAAACTTGTATAGAGAGAGACCACCAGCTGTTAATCGCATAATTATCTCCCTCCCTCAAGCCGTCTTTTCTTATGAGTTTCACTGTACTGTGTGTACTTCCAGATTCAAGACTCGCTCCCTTCCAATTAGTCCAGATTCAGTCCGTTCGTTCTTTTTATCCCCCACACACATCGCGGTCTCTCCACTGATCGCGCAATCCCCAAATTTCCTACCACACGAATGTATTCGAGGTCCAGATTTAGAGGAATGGCTAGGTCTACTTTCAACGTTGAGGGTGTGTTATTTTATCAGCTGATTGGGTGCCCTAAACGAAAACGGTACAGAGGCTGGACTACGTTCCAATATGATTATGTAAAAATATACTTTATGGCCAAATGAGACATGAAATCATTTCTCCGACTCATACTCTATCTAAATATGAAGAAAAAAAATGGCAGTCCTTATTCATCCGATGTTTTTGCCCATATATGCTATGTAATACATGAGCTAGCACGCACGAATATTTATCTTTAACGGACGCTCCTTCCGTTATTAATAGTGATAAAGAGATGAACATGGTATCAAATTGTTCAGAAAAATATGAGGAATATCCTGTCAACAAAAATTGAGGGGTAATTATTTTTCGTTCGGCCGTGACGAACGAAACGCGCAAAAATGCGTGTTTTGCGCGATTTTTTATGAAATGCTTATAATGGCCTGAAACGTATGCAAAAAAAATTTAAGACGATTTTGAGCAATTAAAAATTTTATTAAGAAAATGGCCATCTAGTAATCACTCCCTAAAGACGTTAAGCCAAGTCGGTCGGACTACAGTAGTTCATTCATTGTATCCAACTCATTTTCACGGTCCCTTTCGTTGTCGATACGTAAACAAATGTATAAAAAGGTGATGATAATTATATAGGCAGCCTTAAAAGAGTTATGACGAAATACAACAAATAAAGCGAAACTATTAAAGCGCGAGTAAACAAAACATTTCATGGAAATAAGTGTTTTGGGACTAACTAACGAGTCATCATCTACCAGTGACGTACAGCTATTCCTCAGAATTCCTAAGAAGAAAAAAAAAATCGAAATAAGTATTTACCGATATTTTCATTCATATTAAGAGTGTACACTTGGAGAACATACCATCAAACTTCGAAAATCATTCTCTTTATCGTTGCATACCTTATTCCTCCCCAAATGACTTTTCATGACATGTTTCGGTCATTTTATCCCGCCCCGCCCCCACTCAGTGTTATAGGGTACGCATGCGATATAAATATGTGATATAAATACGACCATATACGTATCGGCGGATAGATGATTTCAGTCGATTTCTTCCGGGGGAACGAGGTATAGTACTAATCGCATGCGAAGCCAGCTCGGCTGCTGTACTGTGAGGACATATCCACTAAAGGCGCGAGAAGCAGTAGACAGCAGTATTTCAGCTTCACGTGGGATATATCGTGAGTTTCTTTTATATCTGTTTTATCTACATAATTCTATGTCTCTAATCTACAAAATTATTGTCTACATGCAGTACAGCCTAATATTACGTTAGTTGATAGTATATTTACTCACTGACACTGTTAATATCTAATCATGGCTGTTCTTGTTAATTTGTGATGGGGGCGCAGGCGCGGATCCAGGATTTTCCAATAGGGGGGGCCGCAAAATCGAAAATCGCGCAGACCGTTATTTCAACTTACCAATACTGACAAGGTCATATTAGAAGCACTGTACTTAGTGTACTGGTACCTACAATCGGGCACAATTTTTGAAAGGGGACATGCTCACGTCACGTCTCTTGTCCGATATTAACATTACCCGTTTTCAAGTTATGCTCGCGCGCAATTTTATTTGACATTTCCATCAATGGGAGCTGAAGCCTCCAATATCTATTTCCTGGTTTCATAATTTGGCGAGCGGAAATTTGAGCATAATTATGTATGTTGTGAAAGTGTTATTTGTCACCAAAATATACGAGATAAGATATAAAAAATGCATATTGGTAATTTTTAAATTTTCGGGGAAAGAGAGGCTGCAACCCCATCCCGCATTGACTGCAGGTGTTTTGAAATGAAATCAGACGCCCCAAAAAATTATTAACCAAAACGCACGAATCCAGTTAAAAAATTCAGCTTCAGAGATAGAGAGGACACCCCCCTCAGACTCCCTCTAAAAGTATTAACCGAATCGCACGAATCCAGTTAAAAAATTCAGCTTCAGAGATAGAGAGGACATCCCCCCACAGACACCCCCTTTGCGCGCAAGCGCGAAATTAACGCTGGCGCGTCCGGGCGCTAATGGGTAAGCAGGGGCGGCGGAGCTATTTCCAAAGTGGAAAGCACCAACAAAGAAGGGCACCTACAAAGCGAAATCTCAAAGCGAAAATATACATTTTGTTTAGACATTGGTATATACCCCTTCATTGTGATTCCATTATCAGGGACGATTTCCATATTTGTTTTTCTTTATAATTATACAACATATTGCTTAAGCATCACACTGTCGGTTGGGTGTGATTGTTTGAATATTCATTTGCGAGCGAGCAAAGCGAGCGAGAAAAAAAAGTAAGATTTGTGAGGTCGCAGAGTGAAAATTTACATCTTATAAAGAGGAAAAAAACAAAAAATGATGGGGTTACAAGTACATTCTCATAACGGAAGACTGAAAAGACCTTTGTTAAGTGACATGTAATATTGTATCATCTATAAATGCGAGCGAGTGATCTTTAGGGGAAATTACTCTTAGTCGCTTTAAATTAGGTGCAAGACTAAATGATGGAGAGGTAAAGGGGAAACTTATCGAAAGTGATAAAGACACATATTAGAAAAGAAAAGGAGCATGTGTCAAAGTACAAAGAGTAATTATCAAAGGTTCAAACGGGGCACTTCTTACACCTGAAAAGAGGCACTCACCAGAAATGAGATAGGGCACTTATGAGTATGGGAAATGGGCATTTGTCGACGGAAAAGGGGCATCCATCAGAAATTGATTTATCAGAGGTGAAAAGGGGCATTTATGAAAAGGGGATAGGTCCCTAATATTAGAAAGGAAAAGGGGCACGATTCAAAATAAAATGGCAGTTAGCAGAGGTGAAAATGGGCACCCATCATAGATGAAAAGAGTACTTATCAGGAGGGGAAGGGGTACTTTTCAAAGTAAAACGAGTATCTCTCAGATTTGAATAGGGGCAATTATCGGAGGTGAAGAGCGCACTGAAGTGAAAAGAATTAACTTCTCGTATATGAAAAAGGTTATTTACCAGAAATGAAAAGGGATACTTATGAGAATGAAAAGGGACACTTTTTTATGAAGGGCCTCATTTTTCTAAATAGCCCTTATCAGATAGGAAAGGGGGGACATGTGTTGATAAAATGTGCGCTTATCCGAGTTAAAAAGGGGTAGCTCTGAAAAGGGGAAGGGGCACTTCTTACAAAGTAAAAGTGGCAATTTGGGGGTACTTGGAAAAGTGGGGGAACTTTGCCCCCTACCCCTGCCACCCGCCCCATCATCTAAAAATCCAAAATGATGTTGTAGGGGCCGGGCGCGGCTTTATCATGAGTGCTTTTATGTGATCCTCTTTTTTATGAATATATTTTTCCTGGAATCCGACCCAGATTGCACACCCTAAAATGATGATCATCTCCAATATGCTTGCAGTTCACGTATGCACCCCTTCCTCCTTATCCATCGTTACCGTCACTGCCGGTGTGACCGCGCCGTTTGTCCTACCAGTTTCGTTTGTCCGTCGGACATAATATGCGGGTTTTCTGCTCGCACGGATCGTCCGCGACTCGCACGGATCGTCCGAGGGACGATCCGTGCGGATTGCTATCCGCGCAGTCTGTCCCCCCATTGTTTTACGTGTATATTTGATAAAAGGAAGAAACTCGGCAAATCAATGTATTTAGACCCATTGTAAATCATGTGGTTGGCATTTTTTCTAGAAATTACATAATAATAACTCTCTACAATTTTTTTAAGCAAATGGGCCAGTCCTTTTGAAAGTAGAAGTGAATATTTTCTTTAAAACCTTTATTCTATGAAGGCATACTCGTGATATCGGCCCCACAATTACTGTTGTAATCGATTGTACGTGGCTTAGTACTTACGGTCAGATGAGCATATTTTAATACCATATTCATGACACTGGCAGGTCACTAATTGGCGTATAGTCCAAGGGGCGGAGCCCCCGGAAGCGCAGGGGTTTTAGGCATTACAATTAAGGTCAGATTAGCATCCAGGGGCCAGCCTTAGGGCCCAAGATGGAGTCCAGGGGGCAGAGCCGCCGGAATTAGCTCAGGGGTATGGGCATTTAATTACGGTTACATGAGCATACTTTCTTTTCTATTTCTTTCTATTTAATTCTCTTTAATATACTTTTTCAAAAGTGTGGGGTGGGAGGGGGGGGGGCTTGAGCCCCCAAGCCCGCCGTTCCGCGGGACCTGACATGTCGGCCTCTAAATAGTAAATAAGCACATTTCTTGCCTGACTGTAAATTGTGATATATGTCATTCTCCAACAAACGCATAAAAAGTATAATTTACTAAAAAGCGAGGAAAAATCCCGAAAAATTAGGCCATTTCAGCAACATCTGTATATCACTGGTATCAAATTAGAAAAAAAAAAAAAAAAATCACTTTTAAAGTTTATATTGGTGGGGGGGGGGGGGGGGTAGGAACTGGCTGAAAACTTACACCTATGGTGTCGAGGGGCTCTTTCTTCATTTTTTTGTTCGGTAATAAATAAGGTTAGTTTGTGTGGGTGTCACTTAGGCGCGGATATACGGGGGCGATGGACCCGCCCCCCCCCCCCTCTTTGAAAAAATAAGAAAGGAAAGGAAAGAAAAAAGAAAGTAAAGGAAAAAGTAAAGAAAGAAGGGCTAAAAACACGAGTTAGAAGTAGACCCATCAGGGCACTCACTTATCCGTATCAGGAGGAAAAATACACGGAGGCACGGGGTGAATTAGCCCCTGAAATGCCAAAAAAAGCCCCAGAAAGTCACAAAAGTAACCCCCGAAATGTTTAAAGTATTTTTCTCTGATCCGTATATAGGACAAGGCCCTAGGGCAGCTAGCCATACTCTGATATTTGGGTCGTTTTCCGATCAGAACTAGCCCTAACTATCATTCCAGGATTTTTTTGTTTCAGAACCTAAGACAAAGTTACCCAATCCCTTTAAGTTTCAAAAAGTAGACTTCATTGAACTGTAATTAGGCTTAGGAACCGGGGGGAGGGGATTGGGGGGCACACCCCCCCAAAAAAAAAATATATATTGGGGGGGGGGGGGGGGCTCAGAGATCATTGAGCCCCCCCCCCCCCCAATATTTTTGGCGGGGCTTATAGATATCATTAATTGAGCCCCCCAATCTTTTGGTGGGGCTTAGATATCATTGAGTCCTTAGGGGCTAAGATACCATCGAGCCCCCAATATTTTAAGTGGGGCTCAGATATCATTGAGCAGCCCCCGAGACTCATTGCGGGGCTAGGATATCATGAACCCCCCTCCTCCCCAATGATTATATTCTAGGCATGAAACCCATGTATACCTATAATCTACAGACGTACCATTCAATTATAAACATTTCATAAATATTTATTCAGGGAGGAGGGAGGGGGACTCAGACATCGGATCTCGCATATCATTGACCCAAAAAATATATTTGGTGGATCTCGGATATCATTTAACCCCCCCCCCAAAAAAAAATATTTTGGAGGGACTCTGATATCATTGAGCCCCCCCCCCCCCCATATGTTGGTGGGGCTCAGATATCATAAGCCCCCCGATATTTGTGTGGGGCTAGGATAACATCACGGAGCCCCCCGATATTTTTGAGGGGCCCGGATATCATTGAGCCACCCCCCAAATATTTCGGCCGGGCTCGGTTATCATGAGCCCCCTCCCCAATATTTTGTTCGTGCTGATGAGTTGAGGGAAGTGTATGCCGGAGATATTGACTTTGTAGCATTAAAGATAAACTTGAGTTCTGGTAAAAAAAAGAAAATGAATTCTCAGAGAATCTAACGAAACTTACACTGAATGTTCAAGATTACAAATAAATGTCATGTGCCAAACAATTTTGGAATAAAATGTATACTGGCTGAGTAATCGGAGCATAGAAAGATAAGGAAATCAGGGCAGTACTAGCCCCGACACCTTGTGTGTTGTCCCATATACATCTTTCTGTGTAAGTGATTGTAACTTTACCAAGACTCTGCCAAATTTATGATGATTTTGATGACTCCAGAACCTTGCATTACACACCATTACTTACATGCTATGATCAACTTTTCTGATCCATTTCACACCTTTTCTTTCACAATGCAATCGCATTACCAGAACTCAAGTTTATCTTTAACTCGGCAGCTAACAAGCCTCCAAGACGTGTGTCACGATGAGAGTAAACCTACCAAATATACATTAAAACAATCTGTGAGATTTTCAACAACAGTCCAATCTATAAGAAATCATTCTCAGAGGTGCACATCCTTCTTCTCATTTACCTTACAATCCCGGTTACAACGGCAACTTGCGAGAGAACATTCTCTGTCTTGAAACGGATCAAAACTTCTCTGATAAGTACAATGACCCAAAGAAAGCTCAACCAAAGCTTAATATTACACATATATAAATCTCGTTAAGATAAACTGAACTTGAAAACTATTGCCCAAACTTTGTTTCCAGGAACACAAGAAGACAAAACTTCTTTGGCACATTTGTCTGAGGCTGCATGAAAAGAAGAAAAGTCTGAAATTTTTCGCCGCGATGACATAGACGAGGAACAAAGAATTTATTTTCAGGTGCAAATTAAAGACAAAGAAGGATCTCAGAATTATATTTTTGGGTGGTGTCACATTTCAGTTTTTAAATATGTCTGATTATAGGCATGTGTGACTATAAAAGTTTTGTTTTTCACGTTCCTGGGGTACTATTTTTTCCAAAGGTGTTAAATGTGTGTTTTGTCATACTTAATAAAATAAACTGAATATCTTATAATTCAACGATTTCTTCAAGTAGGCCTACTTTTATTAATTTCTTCAACTGCTTAAAAGTAAGGCTACAAATGCTTTGTTATTGTAGAGCTGTAGTGTGAACAGGCTACTTAGTAATTCACATTTATAGATTGGTGCACATCATTATGCTTGATCATCCTCTCCTATCTGTTTTCATTCCTTTGTTAGTCATTCTTTATTTGCTACCTATGATATTTGAATATTCATTATTTCCTTTTATTATATAAATGATCATGTAAATCCCTATATATGCAAAATAAACCCTGGAGGTTTAAAGTTGTAAAGCCCATGGCAGTTCAACACACGCAATCATGAAATAAGGGTGTCTTCATCGAAGTGTCCCTGTAAGTTTAGAACCACGCCCTGACAATTAGGGTTAAGAGTAGAGAACGATATACAACAAATCGTCTTCTTTCTATAATAATTTAATGAAACGTCTAAGCCTCCGCGCTTCGTGTGGAATGGGTAAACTGAATTCAGACAAGGATTAAGAGTCGAGAACGGTACAACAAATCATCTTCTTTCATAATAATTTAATGGAACGTCTAAGCTACTGCGCTTCGCGCGGGATGCCTTTCACCCATCCCCTCCCCCACCTTGGGAGCGCTTTGCGCGCTCTTTTAGTGATTCGCTTGCTCCCTAAAATAAGATCCTAGCTACGCGCCTACATTAAAATATATAGCTATGATGCTTACTAAGTTGACGAAATAATTTTTATATTTATGTCATCGACGAAAATGACCATGTGCGCATAACAATTTAGCCTTTGGCCCCGGGTTTATAGGGTTAAATTTGTAGATATTGGAACATTTAATTTTGTCAGTAATTAATTGGTGGCTTGTTTTGTCGGGAATCGTTGGCCTCTATACCCCCCCCCCCCCACTGAAAAAGGACTAGCGACGCCACTGACGACACATCGGGCCTATACTTGAGTTTTGTGAGAGGCTCAAGTATCCGGGCCAGCTATTTATAGTTGAGTAAGTTTTGAAGAAAAACAAAAACGAGTACTCGCTCTCCAATCGTATTGGTTATTGGGGAATTTCGAGTGTCATCAAATATGTTTTTTTTTTCCTTTTAACATAATAATTGCTTTGCGACTCAATTCAGGCCTGACTAAATATAAACTTTTTCGTAAGGCAACAGACAAGTAATTTAGTCATATACCTTATTAAAATTTGAAGATTTCCTACACTAGTGCCTGGCCGTGCGTGTTCCATATTTGAACACTAAGTTGCACCTGAAATTGCAACATGTGCATTATAAGCTCCAAACGCTTTCTTTCATACAAATACACCAACAAAAAATCCCCAAAGCTTGAATGCATACTATTTCACAAGATGTAATTAAACAATATGAATTATATTAATGATACACTTACATGTACATGCAAATGCATGATCATTTTTGCGCTTCTTGCTCCCAGCAAGATAATTTCCTCCAACATTTTGTTGCTGTTATGAGTTTATGAGTTTATATTCATATTTTTGTTATCAAACAGGAATAAATAAATGAATATATAAATACATTTGTACAATGATAATTGTAAAATGATAAAAGAACAACCAATGAAAATCGCAACTGATCTTCCCTAAATCCTTTTCTTTTCTTCCTCTTTGTTTTCTGTCCCTTTCTCTCCTCTTTCCCTTTCACTTCCCTTACTTTTCTCTCTCTCTCTCTCTCTCTCTTTCTCATTTAAGTTTGCTGAGGGTGGCAGGGGCCGTTCACCCCCTCCCCCTGATCCACGCGATTTTGGTGGAATTAATCGCAACTGATCTCTGCTTCTTTTCACCCTTTTCTTTTCTTCTTCCTCTTTTGTGTTCCATTTTAGCTCTCTTCTTTCCATTTCCCTTCTTTCTCTCTTTTTTTTTGGCGGGGAGGGGGGTAGGGTGGTCGGGGAGGGGGCAGAGGCAAAGGCCTTTCTCCGCGATCCACATCTTGTTTGCAGAAAAATTGCGACTGATATTCCTTTTTTTCTTTTCCTCTTTTGTTTCTTTCCCTTTCCTTCCTTCTCTCTTGTTTTGCGCGGGGGGGGGGGGGGGGGGGGCAACAGCATGGGCGGCAAGGCCCTTCCGGCCTCCCAATCTCCTTCTTTTCGCCTTTTTCTTTTCTTTTTCCTTTCCTCTTCTCTCTTCTTTCCCTTTCCCTTCTTTTCCTTCCTTCTCTCTCTCTCTCTCTCTTTTTGTTTGCCAGGGGAGGGCAGGCAAAGGCCTTTCGCCTTCGATCCACACCGCGTTGGTGGGAAAAATCACAATTGATCTCCCGTACCTTTCTTTTCTTTCCCTTTCCCTTCTCTTCCTTTCTCTCTCTTCTAAGTTTGCTGTAGAAGGGGGGGGGGGGACAAGGGCCATTCGTTTTCGAGGGTTGGCAATGAAAATAGATAAACAGTAGAAACAGATCATGAATAAAGAAATAAACAGCTCGTTCGATTTGTTTTGAAGCATTATCTTTAAAAACCCGGACAGCTTTATCTTTATTGTCCTTAAAAAATAACTTCTATAATCACTGTCAGACGGGAGATATAATACCAATACGAAATGCATTAAGCAATGTCTAGACATAAAGGTCGAATCTCAACTTTAGTTTTCTCATTCTTCTTTACATTTCGAAGCGTTACATCATACAGGGGATCTTAATCCCTTTTTCTACAAATACATCAATGCCCCCATTTAAGCATACTTTGAATCTGGTCACGCTTCGAAAAGTTCGTGGCCTAGCATTTTGCTTCTGTTGATGATCAAATAGAGAAAGCACTCTTTATATATCAGGGAGAGTGTGAAAAAAGCACGAAGTAGGAGCAGTGCAATTTAAATATCAAGGGATATCAATTTCGAAGCGTGACCAGATTCAAAGTATGCTTAAATGGGGGCATTGATGTATTTGTAGAAAAAGGGATTAAATTCCCTGTATAATGTAACGCTTCGAAATGTAAAGAAGAATGAGAAAACTAAAGTTGAGATTCGACCTTTATGTCTAGACGTTGCTTAATGCATTTCGTATTGGTATTATCTCCCGTCTGACAGTGATTATAGACGTTATTTATATGGATGATAAAGATAAAGCTGTTTGGGTCTTTGAATATTATGCTTCAAAACAAATCAAACAAGCTGTTTATTTCTTTATTCATGGTCTGTTTCTACTGTTTATCTATTTTCCTTGCCAATCCTCGAAAAACGAATTTATTATGCATTTCACAGAGGAAAGTTTGCATATTGATGAAACATATGGGCGCAGGCCAAGATTTAAACCCACTCAAGTGTGAATTTGGCGCATCTTCCCTCATCTTCTTCAACCAGGAAATGGACTTCATTGTAGCCTTAGGTGAAATAAAATTGATAAAAGAACATCATAATCAGATTGTCCGACCCCGGAAACCCCATGAATTCATCAACTTTTGTCATACTGGTCCTTTTCCCTTTGAAACTACGCTTGACCTTTAACTCGGATGGCGGCCAATTTTTATTTGGCCAATATGGCCAGCATGACAGCCTCAAGGAGACCTGCAATTGATACAAGCAACATCATAATCAGATTCTCTGACCCCGAAAACCCCATAGATATATAAACTTTTATTATACTAGTCCATTTTCTTTCGTAACTACACTGACCTGTAACTATCAGATGGCGGCCATTTTGAATTTGACCAATATGACCAGTATGGCAGCCCCAAGGAGACCTCAAATCGATGAAAGAACATCAACATCAGATTCTCTGACCCTCAAAACCCCATAAATATATAAACTATTATCATACAACCGCTTTTCCTTTTGGAACTACGCTTGACCTTTAACTCAGATGGCGGCCATTTTGGATTTGCCCAATATGGCATACCTAGAGGGTGCCCTTCTTGGCGTCCGGAAGAAATCGTAAAAGTATGGTATAATCTACCTCTGGGCCAAATTTGGTGCTTTTAGAAGAATCTGCACCAAACAACCCCTATTTAGCACTAACAGCCTCCACTATATTGACTATGTATATTTGTGGACTAGAGTACGGACATTCGGTGCGGCAGGCGGACTACTGGTGCGAGACCTCTTCCGCACGGATTGTCCGTCAGACATTTAAGGCGCGCACGGAATGTCCGACACGGACATTCTGCGCGGATAAAATCCGCACCGATCGTCCGCTCTCGATCGATCTCTAATAGTCGGACGATCGGTGCGGGTTACTTTCTACGCGGTCACACCGGCGTATTTTTTATTTACACGCTAGCGAGGGGAATTTCTCGATTAATTCCAAGGGCTATTTGTCAGGAGCCCTTTCATTTCATTTTAGAAATAACCTCTTATTCTCTCCTAAAGACAATTTCTCTCTTGAAAAGGCTCTACCAGGCCCCTCAAGCTCTGTCATGTTGTATGCGTACGCGCATGCACGTGCATCCCTTCCTCCTTATTCCCTTATCCATCGTTACCGTCAATACCATTTGAGTAGGGCCGGCCCCCACTTCAATAACGGCTCCCAAGCCATCGGAATGACCCCAGAATGTATAGATGACCATTCTTCCGTTCTTTGGAGGGGCCGGGCGCGGCCTTTTCAGAAGTGTTTCTACACTAACCTTTTTCATGCACTACGGCTTAACATAAACAAGCATGCTAAGATTTTTTGAAAATAAGCATAATTCCGACTCAGTTTCGCATAACCTAAAAATAAGAATACGGCCAGTCACCCCTCCCCCCCCTCAATGCATCCGCCTTCACGCACACCCCCCCCCCCTCCCCTTGTCTTTCCCTTATTCGTCGTTCCTGTCACTAATTTTTAGTGCCATTTCGTTGTCTTTCTTTCTCCCCGGCTCCTCTCTTCTTTTTCTTTCCTCTTTTTTTTTAAACTCTCTCTCTTTTCTTTTCTTTTTTCTTCTCTTTTCTTTTATCTTCTCCTTTTTCCCCTTTTTTTTCTTCTTCTTTTCTTCCGGCTCTTTTTTCCTTCTCAATTTTTTTTGGCGCCGCCAATAGGGGGGGGGGGGGCCGCGGCCGTTTCGGCCCACCCCTGGATCCGCCACTGGGGCAGGGGGGGGGGGGGAGGTAACCGCGGCAGGACCAGGCATAGACAGAAATATCCATTATTTAATAAAACTGACTTCTGTCAACCTTCCCGATACACAGACGATACCGTTTGTCGCAGGCACCATGGAAGGGTTGGGGTTGGAAGGAGTGGTTAATTGCTACTTCATAATTATGATATAATTGTCATGATTGTCAAGAAATAACTATTGACCTCTCTTTTTTTTTCTCTCTCTCTCTCACTCTTTCTTTTTGCCTTTTGTCCCTCTTGTAATCACTCCCTAAAGACATTAAGCCAAGTCGGACGGACTACAGTAGTTCATTCATTGTATCCAACTCATTTTCACGGTCCCTTTCGTTGTCGATACGTAAACAAATGTATAAAAAGGTGATGATAATTATTATAGGCAGCCTTAAAAGAGTTATGACGAAACCAAGACCCAGGGGTAGAATACAACAAATAAAGCGAAACTATTAAAGCGCGAGTAAACAAAACATTTCATGGAAATAAGTGTTTTGGGACTAACTAACGAGTCATCATCTTCCAGTGACGTACAGCTATTCCTCAGAATTCCTAAGAAGAAAAAAAAATCATCAGTATATAAATACGACCATATACGTATCGGCGGATAGATGATTCCAGTCGATTTCTTCCGGGGGAACGAGGTATAGTACTAATCGCATGCGAAGCCAGCTCGGCTGCTGTACTGTGAGGACATATCCACTAAAGGCGCGAGAAGCAGTAGACAGCAGTATTTCAGCTTCACGTGGGATATATCGTGAGTTTCTTTTATATCTGTTTTATCTACATAATTCTATGTCTGTAATCTACAAAATTATTGTCTACATGCAGTACAGCCTAATATTACGTTAGTTGATAGTATATTTACTCACTGACACTGTTAATATCTAATCATGGCTGTTCTTGTTAATTTGTGATGGGGGCGGGGGGGGGGGGGGGGGGAGGTAACCGCGGCAGGACCAGGCATAGACAGAAATATCCATTATTTAATAAAACTGACTTCTGTCAACCTTCCCGATACACAGACGATACCGTTTGTCGCAGGCAGCATGGAAGGGTTGGGGTTGGAAGGAGTGGTTAATTGCTACTTCATAATTATGATTATTGTCATGATTGTCAAGACATAACTATTGACCTCTCTTTTTTTTTCTCTCTCTCTCTCTCACTCTTTCTTTTTGCCTTTTGTCCCTCTTTCTTTCCTTTTCTTTCTCGTATCGCACTAACTGTCTCTCTCTTCTTCTTTTTTATCGGAGGAAGTTGCAGTATTTTTACTCATATCAGTTTGCTATTTATGTATGAATGCATTAATGATGTGAATCTGAATAATATTCTTGTTGTATACTGTCGGCTGAGAGCTGAAGGGTGTCGACCCATTCTTGTTCAACTCTTAGCACTCTTAGCTCTCAGCATACAATATTATATTTATGCCTATGTTATAAGTAGTTATAGCAGTGAGTACCGGGACGGCCATAGGTTTTGTACACAATTTTGTTCGTACTTATACTATTTCTAATTGACTCGTGTACATTAACTTTGACATAGTCTATTTTCGAGAAAAAAACGGACTTATATAGTTGGAATATTTTTGGTTAACCCCAATTTATGGAATTATTTTAAAAATAATTAAAAAAATAATATATCTAGATAATAGTATACATTCTCAGATTTTATTGAATAATAATTTGACAATATGTGTTTTGCGTGACTGCTAAAGCATGTGTATGCTACTATGCTTATAAACTAGGGGACCTACGCCCTTAAGTCATAAATGACAGTAATGAGGATTAATGCCCCACAAAAGGGCACTAATATAGCACATCGACACGGTTTTGATCCTGGGGCCTCACAGTTACGAGGCCATTGCTTTGTCACTGAACCATGACTGTACGCAGCGGGGGCTAGGGTAGGGGGCAATTTCCATAAATTAAAAAAAAAACAGAAAATGTAATACATTTTCAATAATTTATTGCATTTTACCCCGGTCCACCAACATAATAAAAATCCTCTGGACGGCCATGCATTATGGCACACAGAGGAATTTTTTATGTTGGGAACCGGGGTAAAATGCAATAAATTATTGAAAATTTATTGCATTTAAAAAAAAAAAAATTATGGAAACTGCCTCGTACCCTAGCCCCCGCTGCGTACAGTCATGGTTCAGTGACAAAGCAATGGCCTCGTAACCGTGAGGCCCCAGGATCAAAACCGTGTCGATGTGCTATATTAGTGCCCTTTTGTGGGGCATTAATCCTCATTACTGCCATTTATGACTTAAGGGCGTAGGTCCCCTAGTTGATAAGCATAGTAGCATACACATGCTTTAGCAGTCACGCAAACACACATTGTCAAATTATTATTCAATAACATTTGAGAATGTATACAAATATCTAGATCTATTATTTATAAATTATTTTTAAAATAATTCCATAAATTGGGGTAAATCAAAAATATTCCAACTATATGAGCGACAGTGTACAAGCGCTTTTCCTATTTGGAACTACGCTTGACCTTTAACTCAGATGGCGGCCATTTTGGATTTGCCCAATATGGCAGTCCCAGAGAGCGCCCTTCTTGGCGTCCGGCAGAAATCGTAATAGTATGGTATAATCTACCTCTGGGCCAAATTTGGTGCTTTTAGAAGAATCTGCACCAAAATATCCCTAACAGCCCCCACTATATTGCGATACACATATATATATATATAAAATTTTACAAGTATCGATAATTTGAACTTTCATTAACTTGATTATTATTGTTATTAATATTATCATTATTTTGTATTATTATCATTATTTTTATTATTATCATTATTATTATTATTATTATTATTATTCATTATTATTATCATTATTGTTATAATTATAATTGTCACTAATGTCATCATCATCATTATATTATTATTATTATCTTTATTAATATTACTATTATTGTTATTGAAAGGTATCATTATTGTTTTATTGCCCTATATGATACCTTCCTCATTTAGTATTCGTATGGAGCTAGGTACAAATGAGTTTAAAGGGCCCATGACATCGAAATACAAGTGTATTGCTGTTGGTGTACATCTCATATTTTGAGATGTAAACTTCTAAATTTGTTTGATAGATGTTTAAATATTTTTTGAAATATTTGTTTTTCAAACTTGCTAAGCTCCACCCCAAAAAACCTCGAGATCTCATTCCCCTTGTGACATCATCTGTCAGTCATTAATGAGCTAACTTGGAAAAGTGGTATGTATCTTTGCCGAAGTCGACCACCTGTTACAATGAGAATATGATTTCAGTTAGACAGTTGACAGTTAAAATAATATATCATGAGTTAATTAAAACAAAAATCGAAGAATCTAGAGGGGAGGAATTTTGACGTTATACTTTGGAAATTGAATTTATACCTGTATGGTCAGATGTTTGGTTATTTAAGTTAAAAAGTATAAAAGACAGCTTACTAATGAATTTCAATTTCAAATTCTTGTATAATTTTTTAGCAATACCATATAATTTGTTTAAATGGAAAGTTAATGCCAAAGAACAATGTTATTATTGTAATCAAACAGGTGATTGTATGCACATGTTCTTTGTTTGTAACGAAGTCAGTATGTTTTGGAATGAAGTTGAAAGGAATATAAAGAAATATTTCATGTCTAATTTTAATTTCAAACCATGTCATTTATTGTTTGGTATTGATTTAATTCAAAGAAGGAAAAAGATGTTGATATTATTTTGAATTATGCACTTTTTACTCATTACAAAAGCTTTGTTGAAAAAGAATTTAAAAAGAAAACAACAAAACAGAGACTTCTTCATATTTTTATTTACCTATTAAATTATCGTTTACAAGTAGAAGAAAATATAAGAAAACCATGAATATCCCTCCAGAAATGGAGGCAAATGCTAAAAATGTGAATATGTTTATATTATTATGAAAAAATAAAGAAGACCTGAAATGGTTATTTTACCACAACCCAAAAAAAGTGGGGAAAAAAAACTATGCAAGGAGATGTGTTTTCGGATCTTTAAAGCGCTGAAACCCTCCTGGACCCAGGGGCGTCGCCAAGGGGGAGGGGGGGGGGGGTGCGACACCCCCCCCTACCCACTTATCAGGATTTTGTCGGTAAAATTGCGCTGCCGTCGGGAAAAATTAGAGGGAAAGAAAATGAAAAGAAAACAAAGGAAAAGAAAAGAAAGAAAAGAAAGGAAAAAGAAGAGTAGAAAGAAAGAGAAGGAAAAAAGATAAATGAGAGGGAAAAAAGAACTGAAAAGAAATGTATTTTGATAATATGCTGAATATTTTTGAGAAAGTAGCATCTGAAGATAAGGACCTAGTTATATTGGGTGATTTTAATTATGATTATAAGTTTGATGCTGCAAGTTTTAGTGATAATCCTGTTAATGTGATTGAAAATCTCTTCTCATTAACACAATTGATCCATAAACCCACCAGGGTTACAGGCACCTCTTCTAAATGTTTAGACCATATTCTTACTTCTGTACCAGATAAGCATATACTAAGTGACGTAGCTAAGATATCCTTAAGTGATCATTACTTTATATATACATGTATAAATGTCAACAATACTTCTAAGAATGTTCATAATGTAGTACGATTTAGAGACTATAAGAATTTTAACGAGAATGCTTTTATTGATGATTTAAAACATTCTGACGTACTTAATAATAATTGTACTTTTTGTATTCCCCTACGAGAAAAGTGGGTTGAATGGAAACAGGCTTTTTTAAATTGTTGTAACAAACATGCTCCTGTAAAAGAATGTCGGGTTAAAACTAGGCACTGCCCATGGATAAATTCTAATATTATTAAACTCATTTATAAAAGAGACTACTTAAAGAAAAAATATGATAGACTAAAAATTCCATATCTATTGACTGAATATCGAAATCTCAGGAATTCAGTCACCAAGCTCATACGAAAAGAGAAGAGAGAATATTTTGATTCAGTATCTGAGAGATACAGTAATGATAGTAAGAAGTTATGGAAGGAGTTAAGCAAAATTACTGGAAGGGGGAAAAAAGACTCTGTTTTACCATCTGATTTAGACAGTAATAAATTGAACGATTATTTTGTAAATATTGGTACAAAGATTTCAGAAACTTTCAGTAATCACGATCATGGAACCACCCTGAAAGTATACATACCTTTGTCTTGAAATCAATTAGTCCCGGGAAAACTAAACATAATCTCTCTCTATTGTCGAAAGAGAGTAGCCTTGATATCTTAGAATTTGATAGAAAATTACTTCAAATCTCAGCTCAATATATTAATATTTCTCTTAATTGTCTTTTTAATGAAAGTTTAAATTGTGGATTTTTACCTAATGATTGGAAATTGGCCAGAACTACGCCTGTTTATAAAGGTAAAGGCGATAAAAATAATATTTCAAATTATAGACCCATCTCAGTTGTATGTCATATTGCTAAACTGCTTGAAAAGGAAGTTCAGTCTCAATTTTTATCTTACTTGCAGACTAATCATCTTATTAGTGTTGACCAATATGCTTTTTTGCCAAATCATTCAACGAATACATGTTTACATAGAGTCATTGATGACTGGTACGAATCTTTTAATGAAAAGGAAAAAGTTGGTGCATGTTTTCTTGATATTTCTAAATGTTTTGATTGTATTGACCATGAACTTTTGTTGTCCAAATTGAATAAGTATGGTATTTTAAATACTGAACTTAAATGGTTTTCTAGCTTTTTATCTGGTCGGAAACAAGCAGTTTATTGTCATGGTAAACTGTCCGAATCAAAGGACATAACTATAGGAATTCCTCAGGGGAGTATTTTAGGCCCCTCACTCTTTCTTGTTTTTATAAATGATATAACTGATTGCTTACGATTAAGTACATGTAATATATACGCTGATGATGTTGTCTTATATGTTTCTGATATGGATATTAATGTCATTACATCTAAGCTCCAAGCAGATTTGTATGCTATAAATGAATGGTATTGTAAAAATAGATTACGTATTAATACTAATAAGAGTAATATTATGCTGTTGAGTAGTAACACACGAAGTAACGATGAATTAAGTCTGAAGGTACATATTGATACTGAAACAATAGAACAAGTAAGAAGTATCAGATATTTAGGGATTGAAATTGATGATAGATTATCTTGGGATATCCACATTAAATCTCTTACCAAATCATTAAGGTATAAGATTTTTACTTTGAGAAAGCTCAGTAAATTTTTAAGCTCTTCCATTTTAAATAAAATATACAAATGTACCATACAGCCAATCTTAGATTATTCTTGTTCCGTATGGGGAAACTGTTCTTTACAAAACAGAAATATTCTTTTAAGACTGCAAAAAAAGAGCTGCACGTATTGTCGTAGGGAATTTTGATTATAATGTAAATAGCTTGAGTATAATAAATTCATTAAAATGGCAATCCATTGACACTAGACGGGACTATTTTTTATCATGTATAATGTACAACTGTATTCATGGAAAAGCCCCAGTACGATTATGCAATGAAGTGGAAATGGTTTTTGACAGACATGGTTTTAACACTAGACTTGCCAATACGCTGAATGTTGTTTTACCTAAGCCTAATCTTGAATGTTTTAAGAATTGTTTTAGATACGCTGGAGGTAAAATCTGGAATAGTCTACCTTCTGCTTTTCAAAATGCTAAATCTATCGATGTTTTTAAACGTATGTACAAGGACAAATTTTTTAAACCTGTGTAATACAATGCCGATTCATTTACTGCTTTGACATGGCTTATCTCTCTCTCCCTCTCTCTCTCTCTCTCTCTTTCTCTCTCTCTCCATTTCCCTCTTCCCCTCTTTCTTTCTTTCTTTCCCTCTCCCCTCTTTCTTTCTTTCCTCTTTCCTCCTTTAATTTTTACCAGTTTCCTTATATCTTCTCTCCTCTTCTATTTTTTAGGGTGATATTTTAATGCCTTTTATTAAATGTGATTTGATATTTTTTTCGCTGTTAATTTCATTTATTTCATTGTCGTTTTTGTTTGTTTTTTTGTTTTGTTGTGCTTTTTACTATTTTTAATGCGTATTATGCTTATATGTTAGTTTTATACTGTTCTTACCTTTGCCTGTGAGCTTTGGTGATATTCGTTATTTATATTTCCGTGTTTTTATCCTGTTCAGGACCATGATGTAAAACAGATTTTGTATCTACAATGTATATCTGATTCTTGATATCCTGATTAAATATATTTCAATAAAAAAATAAAATAAAATAAAAAAGAAAAGAAAGAAAAGGAGAAAAGGGAAAAAGGGGGGAAAAGAGAAAATGAAACAAAGGAAACGGGGGGTGAAAGAGAGGAGTAGAGAGATAAGGGGTAAGAGCATGATCGAGAGGAGGAGGTGGGAGTAAGAGAGAGAGAAGGGGTTGTTGGGTGGAGTCGTCTCGTCGAGGGAGCAAGAAAGATACGCATAGATATGTTGCTGTGTGCCTGTTTCGGTATTCTCGCTCGATCCTCGCATACTTTATCAATGCAGAAGTTTGAACTCAGTGATATGTAAATAATGTCGGTAGACCCGCTATTTTTTTTTCCTGTGACTTTTTATCCGCTGTCACGACTTCGAGAGAGATTACAACTAAATTACTAATATTTTTTCGAAGTTTCACCAGTAATCATTTAAAATCATTGTCGATTGTCATCGTCATTATGATTTTTACTATAATATCAATCAAAAATCGTAAGAGCACATTTTTTTTTTTTTTGCTCCAGTTTTTGAGGAAATATTTCGCAACGACTCAGCCAGCCGCTGAATAAGCGGGGGGGGGGGGGGGGGGGGGGGGGGAGGGGAGGGGGTAAGTGCACTTTTGTTTTGCCTGATTAAAACAAAGCATAGCATAACAGAAGGGACAAAACACGTTAGTAAACAAAAGCTCGAACCAGTTTGAAATTTTACAGCGTAGAGAGAGGCCAAATTTGGAAATTAATCTTGATTCAAGGTTATAATGTTTGAAAGGGGAAATTCCTACCGCCCCACAATATTGACGACGACTACAATTACTTCTCCTTCTCTTCGACAGGATCCATAAGTCAGAATGTCTTGCCTATTTATAACGCAATAGTATTAACAATGTATCAGGTTTACATTTACAAGCTGTCTATGATCATTTTGGTTTGTACGTTTTGTCCCTCTAAATGAGCGAAAGAGTAGGCAGACTAACTGGTATTTAAAGGTACTATGTCCCATTTGCAGGCCAACAAAGTGAAACGGTTAAATTCCAACGGCATTTGAAAGACATTACTAATTTAGAACTTCTCTCAAAACGAAAGGGCTTGAAAATGGCTTTTAGTGGGAAAATAACGAATATTAGTTGTTGAATCGACTTAAGTTATTGCAATCACCTAAGTAATAATCTGATTTTTTAGACCCTTTAACCTTATGGTCGTATGTTTTGTGCTGCGCAAAGATTCAATCAGTTTAATTTTGGCCATTACAAGAACTGGGTAATAGATGTATACTGCTCATGGACCTGTAACAGCTCATTTTAAGTATGTTATTTTATTGAAAAAAAATTATGCAAGGAGATGTGTTTTCGGATCTTTAAAGCGCTGAAACCTCCTGGACCCAGGGGCGTCGCCAAGGGGGAGGGGGGGGGGGGGTGCGACACCCCCCACCCACTTATCAGGATTTTGTCGGTAAAATTGCGCTGCCGTCGGGAAAAATTAGAGGGAAAGAAAATGAAAAGAAAACAAAGGAAAAGAAAAGAAAGAAAAGAAAGGAAAAAGAAGAGTAGAAAGAAAGAGGAGGAAAAAAGATAAATGAGAGGGAAAAAAAGAACTGAAAAGAAATGTAAGGAAAAGAAAGAAAGGAAAGAAAAGAAAGAAAAGGAGAAAAGGGAAAAAGGGGGAAAAGAGAAAATGAAACAAAGGAAACGGGGGGTGAAAGAGAGGAGTAGAGAGAGAAGGGGTAAGAGCATGATCGAGAGGAGGAGGTGGGAGTAAGAGAGAGAGAAGGGGTTGTTGGGTGGAGTCGTCTCGTCGAGGGAGCAAGAAAGATACGCATAGATATGTTGCTGTGTGCCTGTGTCGGTATTCTCGCTCGATCCTCGCATACTTTATCAATGCAGAAGTTTGAACTCAGTGATATGTAAATAATGTCGGTAGACCCGCTATTTTTTTTTCCCGTGACTTTTTATCCACTGTCACGACTTCGAGAGAGATTACAACTAAATTACTAATATTTTTTCGAAGTTTCACCAGCAATCATTTAAAATCATTGTCGATTGTCATCGTCATTATGATTTTTACTATAATATCAATCAAAAATCGTAAGAGCACAATTTTTAATTTTTTTTTTGCTCCAGTTTTTGAGGAAATATTTCGCAACGACTCAGCCAGCCGCTGAATAAGCGGGGGGGGGGGGGGGGGGGGGGGGGAGGGGGGTAAGAGCACTTTTGTTTTGCCTGATTAAAACAAAGCATAGCATAACAGAAGGGACAAAACACGTTAGTAAACAAAAGCTCGAACCAGTTTGAAATTTTACAGTGTAGAGAGAGGCCAAATTTGGAAATTAATCTTGATTCAAGGTTATAATGTTTGAAAGGGGTTATTCCTACCGCCCCACAATATTGACGACGACTACAATTACTTCTCCTTCTCTTCGACAGGATCCATAAGTCAGAATGTCCTGCCTATTTATAACGCAATAGTATTAACAATGTATCAGGTTTACATTTACAAGCTGTCTATGATCATTTTGGTTTGTACGTTTTGTCCCTCTAAATGAGCGAAAGAGTAGGCAGACTAACTGGTATTTAAAGGTACTATGTCCCATTTGCAGGCCAACAAAGTGAAACGGTTAAATTCCAACGGCATTTGAAAGACATTACTAATTTAGAACTTCTCTCAAAACGAAAGGGCTTGAAAATGGCTTTTAGTGGGAAAATAACGAATATTAGTTGTTGAATCGACTTAAGTTATTGCAATCACCTAAGTAATAATCTGATTTTTAGACCCTTTAACCTTATGGTCGTATGTTTTGTGCTGCGCAAAGATTCAATCATTTTAATTTTGGCCATTACAGGAACTGGGTAATAGAATGTATACTGCTCATGGACCTGTAACAGCTCATTTTAAGTACGTTATTACCAAAGAAAAAAAAATGTCAGTCAGTCAGTCAATAGTGTCTGACAGTAAAGTATACAAGGTCAACGGGTTTCCTTGCATAATTTGAATACTAGGACACTGCTAATGTTAACATTTCACAGATAGGACATACATGACATAGTCATAATTCCTGCAAAGTTCTACAGAACTCGACGTTGGCTGCAAAAGGGACTTAGTATCTTTAAGAAAAATACGTATCACAATATTGTCTGCAAACTCTACACTCCTTTCTTCCAATACTTCATCTTCGTCAGACCTTTAATCTCGACACTATGGAAGATTCGACCATGATGCCGACGACAATAATGAACTGGACGATGAACACGACGGGGAACGAAACCTTGATTGAACCGTACACTGGTCCGGATCTTAAGCTCGCGACAAAGGTGATCAACATGATCCTCCTGATGCTTCTCATGATCTCCATGGGATGTACTCTCAACTACAAGGATTTTAGAAAGACGGTTAGTAGTACAGGTTTACGTGTGGTCGGGTACAAGGAGGTTCGGGTGTGGGAAGGTGCACGCGCGCAAGAATGTGCGGGGAAAACGAAGGGTAAGTCGTATATATGCGCGTATGTTTCTGGATAGGAAAAGTGGATTTTATTTTGTCTGTTCAGTGTGGTCTATCCTCTGCTAGTATACAAATATTGACTGCTCATGAGGATGATGGTGGGAATTATATACCTCATACATAGATTGTCATTCACTGATTGCTCAAAACTATATCACATGACAAGGAGCATTTCGATCTATCAAGTATCATTGCGTCAGAGGGTTTGGTAGCTACTATCAAACCCTGGGATAGGACTCCTAACCCCTCCTCGACTTTGCGTACACCAATTTTTTGAGTTGCTAGCTAGGCTACCGCAATCGCACGGTTACGCGCAGCGCGTAGGAATTCAATACTCTTGCCTTGGACTTTTCTTATTCTGGTGAGTACATTCCTCTTGACCTCATTTCCTGTTTTTTAGAGCTAGATCTAGACCCACGGCTAGACCGAATCATGAATCAATAAAAGGGATGAGGTATATAAAACAAATATGGACTGCTCTGTAATCGGATGATGGTGGGAACTACCACTCCCTCGGCGGTGTTCACACCGGCCCTTCTATCACCCCTCGGCTTCGCCTCGGGGGTGATAGAAGGGCCGGTGTAAACACCACCTTGGAGTGGTAGTTCCTACCATCATCCTCATGAGCAGTCAATATTTGTATATTATCACTCCAAAGGGATGTTCATACCGGCCCTTCTATCACCCCCGAGGCGAAGCCGAGGGGGTGATATAGAATGGCCGGTATGAACACCACCGAGGAAGTGATAATTCCCACCACCATCCGATTACAGAGCAGTCCATATTTGTTTTATATACCTCATCCGTTCCAAGATAGACGTATTCATCAACAACTTCTACAATATCATCATCAAATTTAAATAGTTCTATACCGTCTATATGAATTTTTCGAACTTTACCACGAGAAAATACAACAACTTTGATTTCAGCTGCGTTGACATGAAGAAACCATTTTGAGCTAGAGCGCCGTGACAACGCGTGAGTAGCGAGTTTTCGCTCAGCAACATACAAACCTTCGCGGACGCAGAGCACTCAGGTTTACGGCCGTCGCACACAGACCGTTCTCGATACAATACGTGGTTTCGCTTTTTGGTGAATGCGTACGTATCTCTACGGAGCAGGGACGTGATAGAGAAGGACTTGAATCAAGCCGTTCTCCTTTGACCCCATGCTCCAAGCCGCCGGAAAGTTATGCGCTAATCTGCAGCTGTTGACCAGGTGGTGAGATAAAAGAGCGCATGAAATTTTAGGATTTAGAATTCCTACATCAGAAAATGGTATCACAGCAACTGTTCGCTGTCCCTTCCAATGATTTCTCATCCATTGTTGAATGTGTAAAGAGTAGAACAAGCGAACACAAACTTGTGTAATTTCATTCTTTTTTAAACTTGAAAAATACAAAAAACACGCGAAAACACGCATTAGCAAACTTAATGTTATTGAAGATTGTAAATCATGGATCAAATAACGGGACTTTAAAGCATGCACAAATTAGCGCATCATCCTAAAATATTGAGTTTTTGACAGGATGTAATTTTTCTTTTACCAACTCTGGCACACAATTAAAAGGCAGGACGGAGTTCTAAATTTGAAAATTTGTTTGATGCACTATTCCCAATAAAATTCCCATATAAAGTTTTTAATTTACACTGTAATTTTGCCGGTAATTTGATATTTTGTAATAAATGTAAAACTGGTGCCTGGCTTACGAAATTCTCCGCAGTGGAAGCGCGGTTCGGAGCATGGAACTTCAAAGCCAAGTGGAATGTTACACATCCCATTGTTACGCTTTAGAACTCAAGAATGCGTTTGAATAAATTACAAGAGTTTCGCCTCCTGTTCTTTCACCTCCCTGTACGGAGGTATTGCATTTGCAATGCCATTAGGCAATTTTCGTAATGTAACCAAATTTAATGCATACGTCTTTGTGAAGTGCCTCGATACAAAATATTTCTTTCACTGTCAAGTTGACATTTGAAAAATGGCGCCGACCAATATTTTGCTAAGTGGGGGGTAGGGAGCGCTAAAATTTGTTTTCAATTTGAAAAAAGTGCCAACCAATATTTCGGGGGGGGGGGGGGGTAGAAAGCACCTTGGCCAGCCCAAGGGGGGGGGGGGATTTAAACCGCCTAACCCCCCTAGATCCGCCCCTGACACGAATGACTCTTCGGTGAGGTTTGTTTCTTCCGATTATTGTTTCTGAACAACAACAACATGAATATGGATATAACATGAATTGTTTTAAAACTTGATGATAAATTATTGTTGAAATTTGATAAAAAGCCGTTTTGTGGCTTGATCGAGACAAATTGTGCTAGTCGTGTAGTCCCGTCTGTACTGCATTGCGTGGAATGGAACAGGCCATTTTCGTAATACGTCTTTGTGAAGTTCCTCAATACAAATTATTTCATTCACCTGTCTAGGATTCGCAATAGTCAGAATGCAAACTGCATGTATTAAGTGTGGCAACAACTAATGTATGCAGATTGGATTCTGTCTATTTAAATACTATTATTATTATCAGGTGAATGAAATAGTTTGAATCGAGGCACTTGATTCACTTGGGGCGTCATTGAGAACGCCTGTAGATTTGGCCAAAACCCGTTCTAGATTTCAGGGCCTCAGCGGTCATCCAACTGTTACTATAGTATCTTCTCGATTTTTCACACGAACCGCAGATTCTAATTCCGCAATGAGTTTGCGAAAATTGCCTAATTGCGCGCTGGGGGGAATCTTGTACGCTGTGTGTGTGTGCAAAGGTCGCGCAGGGGTTAGGAGTTCTATTACAGGGATTTGGAGTACTATCACAGGGTTTGATAGAACGACGCAATGATAGATCGAAATGCTCCTTGTCATATGATATAGTCTTGACCAATCAGTGAATGACAATCTATGTATGAGGTATATAAATATCAATATCCCAACTGACATTAATCTCTCCCCTGTTTAAAAGATGACGGGGTTACGCACGGTGATTATGCATAGTGTTACTGCAGTGCTGTACATGCGTGTGTGTGTGTGTGTGTGTGTGTGCGTGTGCGCGCGTGTGTGTGTGTTTAGTCGTTCTTCTTAAAAATGTAAATTCACTATTTGAATAATAGGAGATGTTTGATGTGACGCAATGTCTTTTCGGGGTAGTTTTCACTAGTTTTATTGTCGTTAGCCGGGGGGGGGGGGGGGGGCAGCGAAAATATTAGAAAAGCGCCCGCCCCTGGGATCCCAACCAGTGTTTACTGATACTCTTATTTGTATAATTTTTAATATAAATAGTAGTACTTGTAGTATTAATAGTAGTGGGGTGGTAGTTGTATTGGTGAAGGTAGTATGATGATGACGATTATTATAATTATTATCATTATCTTCATCATCATCATCATCATCATCATCATCATCATCATAATTGTTGTTGTCATAATATGATATCACAGATCCGTCGTCCAACTGGTTTCTTCATTGGTATGTTATGCCAGTTCGTCCTTATGCCCCTGATTGGCTTTTGTATTGCACTAGCCTTTCAACTACCTTCAGCAGGGGCTCTATCACTGCTAATCCTTGCCTGCTGCCCCGGTGGCACCCTCTCTAATCTCTACACCTACTGGGTCGATGGAGATGTCTGCCTCAGGTACGTGGATTAACATAGATTTATGTAGGGAAATCTGGAATATTACATGCAGATGATGGATGTGCTGGCTCAAGCCCACCCCCCCCCCCTCTCAAAAAGAGTAGTTTTTAAACAAAATAAAGTCTCTGAATAGTTCAGAAAATACTTCCGCATCAAACTGTGGTTTATCATTTAATAAAAACCTATAATATATGTTTTTATTTAACTCCATGGAGGAGGAAGCGACATAATTTGCACCGCATTTCGTAAGATTGTAATAAAATCTTTAATCAAATAGTTAACTTCTTCTGTTATTTCAGATGTATATAAATTATATTATCACCTGAATGAATTGCGTCAGATTTGCTCAAGGACTCTTGAAGAAAAAAAAATCCATTCCTTACTCAGTTTTCTTCAAAAAGATTAATATAAAAACATATTTTTATTAATAATGGGTCATATAGAATGTCTACTCAAAATCAGTAAGACGATAATAAATGGCAAACTAGCGAAATGTATCGAAGCACAAATAGACGTAATCATGCAATGAGACGCTATTAAAGATGAAGTTGAGTTCTGGTCATGCGATTGCATTGTGAAAGAAACGGTGTGGAATCGACCAGAAAAGGTCTGTACACAGAAAGATGTATATGGGACTACACGAACACGTGGCTTAAAAATCCCACCCCCGAGTTTTACGATGTTATATGACATATTTAGAATATGAAGGCATTTGAAGAGCCATGCTTTTCAGGGAACATGTCTTATCTGATGTTCTTCCACACTTGCATAATAAGAATGATAACGCCTACAAATTATTTTTCACCTCTTCCCAGAACTCAACCTTCTCTTCAAATCCATAGTCCAATTGACCTACTGGCTAATTTTTTAATGTGAAGAAGCAGATTGAAATTAATTTCTAAGGAAAAAATTATTTCAAAAGGAACATTTTAATTACTTGCTCCTAACACGTTTGTCTTTGTTTATTACAAGTTTTGTCCCTATACTCTGATGTTCGCCATTTCTTATAATGAATTTAAAGACAAGGCGAATAGGATGAATATGTCTAAACACCCCCCCTCTTCTTTTCTCTCAAAAAGCGTGTGCATGACAGCAGCTTCGACAGCGGTTGCTATCGGAATGATGCCCCTCAATCTCTTCATCTATAGCCGTGTGTGGACCGACGACAAGGCGATCATTCCCTATGTCAACATCGTTACAACTCTGGTCATCATCCTCGTCCCCGTCGCTTTCGGTGTATTCCTGAATTGGTGGAAAAAATCACTGACTAAGCATATTACTAGGGTGAGGGATAGGACTTTGCCAGTAATCTGCGTATTCGGTTTGTAAATCATGTAAATGGTCTGGCCATTCTTCTGTTATTGAACAGAAGAATAAGTAACTACACTGGAAGCTTGTAGGAGGTGCCATCTGCCATGCCCTCTTTAATGCTATGCCGTGCTTGAAATTAAGTCTTCTTTTAGACATAATTATGTCCTGTGCTATAACCTCCCTACTATTTTAGTCCGGGAATTTAGTATGCTAGCTACGTAGGCTGACAGGCAGAGGCCTATCATGGGGGCATCTTCCGCGGTCCGACCCCCGTTATTGACAACTACCAGATCTCAAATATTTTCGAAAAATCAACTCATGACAAGCACATTATTAATACCCTATTCGTACGATCGTGTTAAATGGGCATGTTGATTGTCCTCTTGGGTTACTCTCCCGGTTACTCTATCCTGATATATGTCCAAGATTGGCAGTGTTATCAAAAACTGATCATAAGACACATTAAACACAATTTCCAAAAAAGAAACATGATTTCAAAAGTCTTTACTTTAAAGAAGGTTCAGAGTTCCGAAATTTATGATAATATTTGTATATAACAGTTGAAACTTCAGGATGTACATTCAACATAAGAGGACGGCAGATTGTAAAACTTGAGTTTTGCATTGTTCCATGACCTTTCTCCTTTTCTGCACAATTAGATTGGCATCGTCTGTTCCTTCATCTGCCTCATTTTCGCCATCGCCATCAGCATCATAATGAACCCTGCCTTTTTCAAGGCTGGATGGAGGCTCTGGTTCTGTGCCGCAATACTTCCGATGATAGGCTTCTGTATGGGTTACAGTATCGCGCGCCTGCTCCGTCAACCTCATAAGAAGTGCCGCTCCATCGCCTTCGAGACCGGTTCACAGAACGTATCTTTGGCCTTGACCATAACCGTCGTCACCTTCGCTGACTCTCCTCTCTTTCTTGACATGCTCTTCTATCCCTCCCTCTACCTCTGTTTCATAAACATCGATTCCTTTACCGTGATCTTCTTGTATAAGATCGTCACCTACTATCGAGAGAAGAACTGTCCACGAAAAGAGAAGGAACCCAACGACAAAGACGTTGACGACGAGGATGACGACGATTCTAACAATAAAGAGAGCGACGAGAAGGAGAGCACAAAAAATCAAGAAATGAAACCCATGTACAAAAAAATCTTCAACAAAAATGGGGAGATATGATAATGTCGATATCATAGGATACCTCGCTCGACTTACTCCGTTGTTAGGTTCGTGTAGGGTGCATCCATTCTCTTTTTTTAATTTTGTATTTTAAATGTTAAAAATCTTGATCATAGCATTATGAATACAAAATATTATTTACTCATTGTACCAACGTATTCTCAAATATTTTAAAATACAATGATTAGATCGAGCAGGATCTAAATAGGGGAATAGCGAGCACTAATTTTTTTTTTTTCTATTTTGACCCCGGAAATTTGAAAATCGCGCCGCCGATATTTCGCTCATTTGGGGGGGGGGGGGGGGGGGGGTGGCATAGTGAGCGCTTTGTTTTTACTCCCCCCAAAAAGGGTAACTTTTTTTTAAAACCTTTTTTTTTGCCCGTCTTTTTGGGGGGAGGGGGGGGGGGGGGGGGGCCAAGGCCTGCTTTAATATTCGAGAAATGGTTGTTTTTATACGCTCTCGGGAAGGTTACAATTGGGCTATTGCCCTCGGCACGCCTCGGGTAATAGCACAATTCTAACCTTCCCTTGAGCGTATAAAAACAACTATTTCTCTCAAAGTAGTCATTAATACTATACTATTGACTGACTGACTGACATCTTTTTTTCTTTGGTAATAACATACATAAAATGAGCTGTAACAGGTACATGAGCAATTTTGTCTACATCAATAACCCACTACTTGTAATGGCCAAAATTAAACTGATTGAGTCGTTGTGCAGCACAAAACATACGACCATTCGGTCAAAGGCTCTGAAAATCAGACTATTACTTAGGTGATTGCAATCACTTAAGTCGATTCGACAACTAATGGTTGTTATATACCTCACTTAAGAAATCCAGCCATCTGATTGATCGAAATCGCATTCATAAACTTTAACTATTTCTGTAAAATTCCCAGTAACCATGGTTACCGGGAAAATAGTTCAGTCTCCATGGTTACCCCATAGGTTTACATGTTAAAAAATGGTTTGAGCGATCGAGGATACCGTACGTGTGCGAAGAATTGGTCGGTAATTTCAATACAATTGAATCTCGATCGATCTTACCGACAATTTTATCTTGCATTGTTGACATGAAGACGAAAATAAACTTCCAAAAACAAAAAAACAACATCTGCCAATAGATCTAGATCTAAGTTCGTGCCAATATGCATTGCAAAAGTAAAAGAAGGGCCCGTTTAATGGACCAGCAGCGAAGCATCCACCACGCGAAGCCGTTTTCAATCCATTTTAATGTATATATTAGAGAAAACTGCTTAGTATAGTAATAGAGCGCGATGGCCGAGCGGTTTAAGGCGCTGGTTTTAGATACATCACCTTTTGTACGCAAGAGATCGAATCCCATCTTCGACAAAAGTTTGTTTGTTTGTTTTTGTTTTTTTGTTTTTTAGTCTATTTTTTTTCGGCATATAAAAGTATAAATGACTGCTTTAATATTCGAGAAATGGTACGTCGTCGAAAAATCATATTATGGATCATATAGATGGTTCAGAGTTACACAAACATATTTTACTCTAGGTTCTCACGTCCCGTCAAACTTTGATATATGACCTATCGAAAGTAACCATGTACGCTGTTGTTTGACTTGGACCCATGTGTGGTCATGTACATGAATTCTGATTCTTCGATGCTGCCGTGTCTTTTGTTGTGCCAAATATTACTTGTCAAATATTAAAGTAATAAAATCAAACTGCGTGAACAGCAAAAATCTAAAAACGTGTTGATGTGCCCATTGTTGGGCAATAAATTACTGTCAGATGAGCATGATTTTATACCTTATTTGTTGCACTGGGAGGTTACGAATTGGCGTGGGGTCCAGGGGGCGGAGCCCCCGGAAGCTCAGGGGTTTTGGGCAATAAATAACCGTCAGATGAGCATATTTTTATACCTTATTTGTGACACTGGCAGGACACAAATTGGTGTTGGGTCCAGGGGGCGGAGCCCCAAGAAGCTCAGGGGGTTTTATGCATTAAATTATCGTCAGATGAGCATATTTTGATACCTTATTTGTGACACTGGCAGGACAAAAATTGGTGTTGGGTTCAGGGGGCGGAGCCCAAAAAGCTCAAAGGGTTTTATGCATAAAATTATCGTCAGATGAGCATATTTTGATACCTTATTTGTGACACTGGCAGGAAACAAATTGGTGTTGGGTCCGGGTGGCGGAGCCCTCAAAAGCTCAGAGGTTTAATAATAGTATTTGTGACACTGGCAGGTAACTAGTTGGCGTGGGGTCCAGGGGGCGAAGCCTCCAGAAGCTCAGGGGTTTTAGGAATTTTATAACGGTCAGACAAGCATGCAGGGACCCGCCTTAGTGCCCCTGGTGGGGTTGAGGGGGTGGAGCCCCGGAAACTTAGGGGTTATAGGCATTTAATTACGGTCAGATGAACATATTTTGATACCTTATTTGTGACACTGGCAGGACACAAATTGGTGTTGGGTCCAGGGGGCGGAGCCCCAAGAAGCTCAGGGGGTTTTATGCATTAAATTATCGTCAGATGAGCATATTTTGATACCTTATTTGTGACACTGGCAGGACAAAAATTGGTGTTGGGTTCAGGGGGCGGAGCCCCAAAAAGCTCAAAGGGTTTTATGCATAAAATTATCGTCAGATGAGCATATTTTGATACCTTATTTGTGACACTGGCAGGAAACAAATTGGTGTTGGGTCCGGGTGGCGGAGCCCTCAAAAGCTCAGAGGTTTAATAATAGTATTTGTGACACTGGCAGGTAACTAGTTGGCGTGGGGTCCAGGGGGCGAAGCCTCCAGAAGCTCAGGGGTTTTAGGAATTTTATAACGGTCAGACAAGCATGCAGGGACCCGCCTTAGTGCCCCTGGTGGGGTTGAGGGGGTGGAGCCCCGGAAACTTAGGGGTTATAGGCATTTAATTACGGTCAGATGAACATATTTTGATACCTTATTTGTGACACTGGCAGGACACTAATTGACGTGAGGTCCAGGGGGCCGAGACCCCAGAAGCTCAGGGGTTTTAAGCATTCAATTACTGTCAGATTTGCATCCAGCCGTCCGCCTTAGGGCCCTAGGTGGGTCCAGGGGGCAGAGCCACCGGAAGTCAAGGGATTTTAAGGCATTTAATTAGGGTCAGATGAGCATATTTGATACCTTTGATATCTTTCTCCTTTTATTCCTTTTTTTTTTTTTTTTTTTTTTTTCCTTTTTTCCCCCTTTTCCCCCCCTTTTTTTTCCTTTTTTTTCTTCCTTTTTTTTTTCTTCCTTCTTTTTTTGCCAGGGGGGGGGGGGGGGCCGGGCCCCCGGGCCCCCCCCCCCCCCCTGGATCCGCCACTGGCGCGGATCCAGGATTTCTTAGGGGGGCCCATATTTGAAATTATGCGAGCCAAATATTGGTACGTAATGGTGACCAACAGTGACGTAATTGGGGGGGGGGGTGGGGTGCAGGGAGGGGTGAGTTTCCCCTCTCTCCTCCGTGAAGCGCGGAAACTTTGACACAGTATTTTAGCAGATAATATACTTATATTAATTATCGTTTTTTATGTATGAAAAACGGATATTTTCCGTAAAATGTACACATACTTGACGTATTCGCGCAACACCGGTAACAAACGATGCATCCTCGTTGCAGTGTTATTGGCACATGAACTTAGATGGCAGCATAAACAAAAATTTACCGGGCGTGTTTCACTTTGCCCCGCGTTCCACTTTACCCGGGTTCCCCTAAATTCTTTAAGAAGTTTAGAAATTTTTTCGGAGTCGGTTTCGGATTTGAATTTCGAGTACCAATATGACATTTTAAAGATTAAATTATACGTCGTAGATGAAGGAACATCACGTAGACTATCTACAGGAATTTGTTAGCACTCTGTAGGATCTAGGATAGCTGAGATAGGAAAGAAGGAAGAAAGAAAGGCTTCATGAAACGGACCAGAAACGGACAAATTGGCGCTTGGACGGTTATGCATGGGTGATTTCAAAATCAAAGAATGTAGTGACCTTGATGAGATGCTAGAGACTATGCTTACGAAATTTGAAAGGAAAAGGACATGTGAAAAGCACCCAAGTAGGAATAACCAGCACTACGTGCAAAACGAATGGGATTTCTGGACGATAAGTCCTAAGAAGAAGAATAGGGACTTTTATATTTGCGGCTCGAGGACGATGCTCCGCATGTTAGTAGATGCCAGCCAGGAAAAGATCACTTAATACGGGGGTTCAAAATAGCACCAAAAAAAATCGCATTGCCGCTCGTCATTGGGTCAACCGCCCCCCCCCCCCCCCCCCTTGGCAAAAAGCTAGATAGGCCCCTGATATTCGTCATTGCAAAGAATATTTATAGGCCAGAATGTGAACGAAAACAATGCAATGACGAAGAACGTCATTGCAAATATATGAAATGTCCACTTGGTATGCGTCTTTTAATTACTGTAAAATGGGGGCACTCTGGAATCCTACCAGTTAATGAAAACAAAGAATAAGTTGAACGATATAAAGAGAAAATGACAGAATGATATAAACAAACAAAAACTAGAAATATCGCAATCTGTATTGCCGCGCAATGCAAATGTATCCCCCGGCAGTGGCAGCGATTTTGTGTCATCCTTATGTTCGAAGGAGAGACAAAGATCCCCTCTCCCCTCCCTGAAACAAAAGGATGACGTAGAGATCGCCACTAGTGGCTTGACTGTTGTCAAGACTAGGAGCAGCATCACCAAAACAATATGTGTGTAGATGTACTAAGACACACCTCCATACAACATTTGAAAGAAGTCCTTTAAGAAATGTGACCTGCAGAGCACACACAAGACATTCACAAAAATATGGTCTTTTACCTTATAGATGAGCATCTAAGGGCCCGCCTTAGGGCCCTAGGTGGAATCCAGGGGGCAGAGCCCCGAAAGCTTATTGGTTTTATAGGCATTTAATCACGGTCAGATGAGCATATTTTGATACCTCAATATTTTGTGCCACTGGCAGTTAACCATTTTTTCTTCCTTGCTCCCTTTCTTTCTATTTCTCTTTAATATACTTTTTTGTTTGTGTGTGTGTGTGTGGGGGGGGGGGGGGAGCTCGAGGCTCCCGATCCCCGCCGTTCCGCGCGCCCTGACATGTAGGCACCTCAAGAAGCATATTTCTTGCATGGCTGTAAATTTAGGAATTTGTAATTTTCCAACAAACGCATTCAAAAATATAGGTAATTTATTAAAAAGTGAGGACAAATCTCGGAAAAATGATGTCATTTTAGCATTATTTGTAAACCACCGTTATGGAATTAGAAATAAACCATGTTTGAATTTTATTTCCACCAAGCCGCCCCCGCCCCCTATCAATACACCAGTTCCACCCCCCCCCCCCCCTCCGTTACATCTTGTTGGCGGGAAAAAATCGCAACTGATCTCCCTACCTTTCTTCTTTCTCTTTTTTGTCTTTCCCTTTCTCTCCTCTTTACCTTTCCCTTCCCTTCCTTTTCTATCTTATAGGTTGAGGGTGGGGGGGGGGGGGGGGGGACAAGGGCCTTTCGGCCCCCATCCCGCTCCGCACGCTGTTGGCGGGATTAACAGCAACTGATCTTCCTTCTTTTCACCCTTTTCTTTTCTTCTTCTCTTTTTTGTTCCCTTTTAGCTCTCCTCTTTCCCTTTTCCTTCCTTCTCTCTCTCTCTCTCTCTTTTTTTTTGGGGGGGGGGGGGAGGGGGAACAGCCTGGGAGGCAAGGCCCTTTCGGCCCCGATCTCTTCCTTCCCCCTTTTCTTTTTTTCTCTCTTCTTTCTTCCCTTTCTCTTCTCTTTCCCTTCTTTTCATTCTCTCTATCTCTCTCTCTCTCTCTCTCTCTCTCTCTCTCTCTTTGGGGGGGGGGGGGGGGAAGGACCGCGCCTGACGTCATTGCCTCGCCATCCTCTATTGTTTTCTCTCTATTGGTAATATACATTTCTCATTTTCCCCCTGAGAATCTAATCTCCTAACACCAGCATCCAAGTCATATTGATAATATATGTTTTTGTGTGGATGCACTAATAATCTAATATAGAGTAATTGTTTTCAGTTAAATCATGAAAATGTCAATTCTGAAAATTTATTTATACAAAAGTCAATAATTATGAATATACAATATTCTGAAAAAAGTTTCAATTCTTCAAAGTTTATAAAAAGATCTTGTGAAATGTCATGCCCGCAATACGATACAAATCATATAACCTGGACAAAGGCATGAGGACATCAAGTTTTGGGATAAAGAGGGAATTAATGGGATAAAATATATGAAGCAATTGATAAATAGTGAGGCAATGGCGTCACAAACTGATAACCAAATTGGCAATTTGTGTAGTGATTTCCATTGTTCCATAGTTTTTCATATTTAAAAAAAAATCATAACTTCCTTATTAGTTATCCGATTTTACTCATTTGTTTGTGCTCTGCTCCTCTTGTTTTTCTGCGTCTATTGAAAGCGAATTATTTTGAAGTGGATTTACCCTTTAGGTACCACATTCAAGCTTTTCGTAAATATACAATATTGCAAGATATATTTTCCAAATAAGTAAGGAAGTTAGATTTTCAAAATTTGTTAGCTAAATAAGATACGGTTTTGTGACCGGAAGGCATATGTGAACGGAGCTTTTATTAGAACTTATGGACCTTCCATCTCCAGGCACCCAGAAACTATACACATTTTAGCCAATGAAAATTTTCAAGATTTTCGTTTATCCATGACACTGAAATTCTCAAAACCTCAGGATACCAAACGGAGCTGACCGGACTACAAGCCTAGTTACTGCTCGGAGAGGGGGGGGGGGCACTTTGAAGGTTTTCGCGTCATGTAGCGTACAACGGGGTAATGCAATCCCAATATGATTTACTGTTTGAGTTCTAGAATATTTGAAATAATTGATAGTGTTTATATATTAATTTCGCTTAAATATTTACATAACTCTACGTGTTTGTTTAACGCTGATTGGAAATAATAACTGATGATGGGGGGGGGGGGGGGGGGATGGTAGGTATATCTTCATTTGTACATTTTTTTTCCTTCTTTATACTTCTGTTCTCTGTTTGTTTTTAATATTTGAATGTTTAAGATATGTGTAATAATAAAAAATAATAATAATAATACTGTTTGTTCACCCAGGGTAGCCTCATCAGTATTTATGCTGTTCTCCCTGAGATCCCTGCAATCAAATTATATGTTGATCAGATGTTGGTCATAAAGGTGGCCTATTTACCCCAGTTTATGGAATGATTTTGACAATGATTTATTCTTAACAGATATAGATAATAGTATACATTCTCAGATTAAAACAAAATAATAGTTTGCAAGTGTTTGTTTTACATGACTGCATGACTGCTAAAGTGTGTGCTACCATGCGTGGGAGGGGCAGGGGCCTTGCCCCCCCCCCGACAAAAAAGAGAGAGATTAAGGAAAATAAGGGAAAGAGGAGAGATTAAGGAAAATAAGGAAAAAAAGGAGAGAAAGGAAAGAAAGAAGAAAAAGAAGATAAGAAAAGAGGTAACAGAAGGGGATCGGGGGAGGGAGGAAAGGCTTTGCCTTCCCCTCCAGCCCCCCTTCGCCCAAAAAAAAATAGAGGAAGAAGGGAAAGGAAAAGAGGAAAGCTATAAGGGAGAGAAAAAAAGAGGAAGAAGAAAAAGAAAAGGGTGAAAAGGAGGGGAGATCATATGCAATTAATCCAGCTTACGACGTGTTGATCGCGGGGCTGAAAGGCCCTTGCCTCTTCCCCCCCCCTTAGCAAAAAAAAGAGAGAGAGAGAGAGAGAGAGAGAGAGAAGGAAGGTAGGGAAGGGAAAGTGGAGAGAAAGTGAAATAAAATGAAGAGGAAGAAGAAAAGAAAAGGGGGAAACATATGCTTTTGCGCCCCCCCCCCCAAGCGAGACCAAGCGCCATATACGCCACTGGACACTACTGGCGTACTCCCCCAAATAAGAATAAAACGAGATTTATTTCTAATTCGATTTCGGTGATTTACAAATGTTGTGAAATGACATAACTTATAAATGTAAATAACTTGTAAATTATACTGTTTTATGAGTTTGTTGGAAAATGACGAATTCCCAAAGTTACAGTCAGGCGAGTAGTATTCCTTTTTAGATGTCTACATGCCAAGGTTCGCGGCACAGCGGGGCTCGGGGGCATGGGTCCCCCCAATATTTGGAAAAAGTATATTCAAGAGAAGTAGGGAGAAAGTAAGAAAAATAAATTGTGACCTGCCATTGTCCCAAAATAATGAAGTCTCAAAATATGATCAACTGACCGTAATTAAATGAAATTTCGGAGGCTTCACCCTCTTGACCCCACCAAGGGCCCTAAGGCGTGCCCCTGAATGCTTATCTGACCGTTATAAAATGCCTTAAAATCCCTGAGTTTCCGGGGGTATCAAAATATGCTCATCTGAACGTAATGAATGTCCCGATAGCCCCTGAGTTTCCTAGGGCTCAGCCCTGGACCCCACGACAATTAGTGACCTACTCGTGTCATTAATAAGGTATCAAAATATGCTCATCTGAACGTAATGAATGCCCATTGCCCCTGAGCTTCCGGGGGGTCCGCCCCTAGACTCCACACCAATTTATGTTCCGCGAGCCTTGGCGTGCAGACCTCAAAATAAGCATATTTCTCGCCTGA
Source organism: Strongylocentrotus purpuratus (assembly GCF_000002235.5). NCBI lineage: Eukaryota > Metazoa > Echinodermata > Echinoidea > Camarodonta > Strongylocentrotidae > Strongylocentrotus > Strongylocentrotus purpuratus. The sequence goes on from NW_022145551.1 coordinate 932,312, forward strand.
CTTTAACTTTCGGAATTCGTCATTTTCCAACAAACTCATAAAACAGTATAATTTACTAAAAACTTATGTCATTTTACAACATTTGTAAATCAAATCAAATCGAATTAGAAATGAACCACTTAAGGGGGAGGCTGCCCCTTCGAATTAGTACGCCAGTGGTGTCTAGTGGCGTATCTGGCGCTTGGTCTCGTTTGGGGGAGGCGAGATGAGCGCGAAACCATATCTTTTCCCCCTTTTCTTTTCCTCTTACTCTTTATTTTCTTTCCTTTTTCTCCTCTTTCCCATTCCCTCCCTCCCTTCTTGCTTTCTCTCTCTCTCTCTCTCTCTCTCTCTTGTGAGGGGGGGGGGGGGAGAAGAAACATTAGGGCCTTTCGCGGCCCCGATCCACACTTTGATGGCGGGAAAAATCGCAACTGATCTCCCCTACCTTTCTTCTTCCTCTTTGTTTGTATTTCCCTTTCTTATCTCTTTCCCTTCCCCTTCCCTTCCTTCTCTCTTTTAAAGTTTGCTGGGGGTGAGTCCAAGGCCTTTCATCCCCTACCCGGGCCGAACCACATGTTGTTGACTGGATTAATTGGATCTGACCCCCTCCCCTTCTTTTCACTTGTTTCTTTTCTTCTTTCCCTTTTTTGTTCCCTTTAGCTTTCCTCTTTCCTTTTCCTTCCTACTCTCTTTTTTTGTCCCCCCCCCCCCTGAGGATCAACAAATTGTTAGCGAGAAAATCGTAACTGATAATCCACTTCATTACTTTTGTTATTCCTTCCCCCCCCTTCCCTGGACTCCTCTTCTCCTTTTTTTAAATTTCCCTTTCCTTCCTTCTCTCTTTTTTGGGGGAGGGGGAAGGGGGAGGGAGGGGGGGGGCAACAGCTTCGGAGGCAAGGCCCTCAGTCGCCCCCCCCCCCGCCGATCTCTTTTTCCCCTTTTCTTTCCTCTTCTTTCTTTCCTTTCTCTCCTCTTTCCCTTCCCTTCTGTTCCTTCTCTCTCCAGCTCTCTCTCTTTTTTGGCGGGGGAGGGGAGAGACCCCTTCGGCCCCCTGGATCCGTGCCTGGCCTGACCTGAGCAGTTTTGTAATAGCGAACAGGCCCCGTACGTACTGAGCTGAGCAGCTTTGTAACAGCGGACTTGATTGGTTGTCTTAAAATTCAATTTACGAGCGTTCTGCGCATCCGTCTGGCAAAGTAAGAGGCGTGTGCTATCGCACCTTGCACGCGCCTGCTAAATAACAGGCGGTGATTGGTCAATTTAGCAGACGTGTGCCGCGTTCCATACGTCTGGGGCACGTGAATAAAGTCACCAACGGCTTTCCATACGGAACCACGCGTACGCATGCGTACGCATGCTGTAGGCCTATATTTGATAAAAGAATTAAAGGTGGAAATTCGCACCTATCTCAATATGAAATGTAATCAAAAGAAATTCGACACAAACGAAGTTACACAAATGTTTTCATTATTTTAGTTAGTGATTATGTCACATTAGTATCATGTTCTGTACTATGTATGATATGTTACAATTGCATGAATTTTGTATTTAAACACTGTTGTAAATAGCTGTTATCTTATTATATGAACAAATAAAGTCCCTCGAAAGAGGATAAATAGAAGAAAAAAATAATGTTTGTCGAACCTGGCAACAACTAATGTATGCAGTTCGGATTCTGTCTATTGAAATACTGTTATTCTTATCAGGTGAATACAATAATTTGTATTGAGGCACTTAACAAAGACTTATAAATTAAATTTAGTTACATTACGAAAATGGCCTATTCGTTAGCCCCGGAGGATATCGTGAATGTTATGATTGGACAGTGGGCTCCTTACTTCGCATCTGGCCAGCTGCGATACGCTCCATTGCGTAGTACCGGACTATTTTTCGTTTCTGTTCTCATTCATTTGCTTGGCACCGCAATTGCGGGTTTGCCCTGCTATTTTTGCAGGATTAGTTAACCCCGTACTATAGGTGGGGCTAGCCCACTTTGGTAAATACGAGTCTGAACAGAAAGTGGAATAGGCTTAACCCCGGACTATAGGTGGGGCTAAGACCCCCCCCCCCCCTTAAGCCCACCTATATAGTACAGGGTTAAGCAAAATTTTGCAAGTGTGAAAACAGTAAGAAGAGGCGTAATGTTCCGGGTTGAAAAAGTGCTCGATACATGAACGATAATATACATGTATACTTATTTGGAGTAGGTATTTATACACCATTTACATTGCAATGACGGCTGTCTGTTTTTCGAGTATAAGACATTAAAGAGAAATTTCATTCCTTGTCATAAGTTCATGTGTATGAACGCATAAATCAAGATACACAGAATGGCGAAAGTTTGAAATAATTCAGACAAATAATAGCAAAATATGATGGTTTGTAATATAAGATCGCTAAGTCTATGGGAATCTCGATTGGCAGTTTGGTGGCTGAGTTGTGACGTATAGTCGAGGATAACTCTCGCGTTTGTCGTGCATGTACACAAATACAATTGATTTCTATTTTTCTTCTGAGTGCCTTCTTCCTTCAGGCACTACTCAAACTATATTATTATGGATATCATATTTTGTTCAGTCCTCATGAGGTAAACGCCCTTCCTGAGTCATACACATTTTGAAAAATTAAATTTTTGTCATTTTGTGTGTCGGAACAAAAGGGAAGTTGTCCGCCACTACATTACAGAGACATTTACCGATTCAGCTAATTTGAAGATCCCATACCTGTAGTGATTACAACTTTATTAAAAAAAAAAAATCATAATTCTTCTCATTTTCTTATGTCCGATTTTAGTCAAACTTTCACAAGTCTACTTCTCTGATTTTACTGCTTTCCTCTAATTAATTACTTTCGGGGCTAACAAAATATAGTCCCAAATCTTCGGAACGGGGAGGGGGGGGGGGGGGGAGGGTGATTCCTTCCGGCGCTTTAATGGTATTAATTTCTATTCTATTAAAGCTCGGAGGAAGGGGGCGTCTGCCGGATCCGCCTCCTGCTGGATACGCCATCAAAGCCATATGGCATTTTATAACAGTTTAAATATGGAAAATTATGCATTGCATGTAAAAACTCAAAGACTCGGATCGCTAACGCTTTCAAATAACTCTGTGGTAAATTCAATACTCCTGCCCTTTTCTCTTTTAATTGTTTAAGAGGTATAAGAGTGGAAAGAGGTTTACGAAGAAGTTTCATGGACTAAATTACATATTGTTTTAATATATCACGATTATGACTTGCATTTAATTTTCTAAGTCATTTCTGTTTTAAAAGGGGGAAATAAAGTTTCCACTTCTTAAAAGCAGGGGCAACCTTCCTGGATTATCAAGTTGGCCTGACAGTATACATTTCTGGATGACCGAAATAAAGTTGGTTGCCTGAAATAGAGTATTGATAAGAAATAGATAGATCTAAACTTAGCTCCAGGGAACCACAAATCCTCTATGTTGCAGCAGTTCGCTTTCGAAAGACTGCCAGACGATAAAACGGAAACGTTTGCCTATATCATCTCTCTGTTTCTCTTTCATGTTTCTCTCGTAGAATTTCAAATAGAGTAAAATTTCGTATAAGAAAAGAATTCGCTTCGACCGAATTGAGTTGCTTTTAGGCTTTTTTCTTCAAAATCAGGTTAAGGTCTACGATTACCTTTTACATCCTTTTTTTACAATACGTTTGGGTTTAACTGAATCTAAAGATTACCGACTTTACTAATGCAAATGAAAGTTCGTGCACACTAACAGATACTTTGCACATATTTGTTCTTCTCTTTAAGTTTTTTTCTTCTTTTTGCTTTAAAAAAAAAAATGAAAGAGAAACCGGAGAAAAATAATGAACAATCTCCTTTCTTTAACATGTTAAGGCACTCAGAGTAAGAAAACGTTAGCTTGAGCCTGAACATTCAAAGAGGGAAAAACGACAAAAAACACTCCTCTCCGTAATTTGATGACACAAGAATTTAACCTAGCTTTTAACTTCAAGGACAATGATGAAATCGTTGAAGATCATCTTTATTCATTTCATTATTTTATGAAAATAATCAGCAATCGAAGAATGGTTATCTATCTGGTTATATTTTAAAACAGAGAATGTACAGAAAGAAATATTATCGTCGAAAAACATCTAAGATTAGCAACCAATTAAAAGAAAACATGCTCCCATAATTGCTCAGAATTGTTATCATGGTTAAGATAGTGTTCTTATACAGCAATCGAAGCATAATCATCCACAGTATATCTGGTTACATTTTAAACACAAAATGAACGGGAAAAACATCTAATATAAGCAACCAATAAAATGAAAACTGGCCCCGATTGTGCGTAGTATTTTATCATGGTTCAGTGTTCTTATATACAGGTACATTTATGTTTCATCATCGTGATTTGGAAGTCGCCGAATCATCTTCCAAGATTTGGGATTTGAAACAGACACCCGCGCGGGTGCAATGTCAGGGCTGGGGGATTAAGTGGTCACATGGTGTACTATGGCCATTGACAGTTTGGCTCCGTGTCAAACATCAACCAAACGTCGCCTGAATGAATGACATCGTCATTTACACTCTCTACACCAAGGCGGCGACAATGTCGTAACATTACTCTTCACCACACCGTCGGGAATAGTCACTTTTACACAATAATATAAGGCAGCGACAAATCTCATGAATAAACTACTGGAATCATTCTTTTGTTACAAAAACTGTGACTATACATGTATATACAAGAGATGAAAACATACGGTTAATCCTATCAAGGCCTAGTACAGGCTTGGAACTTCTTTCATATCTTTGGAAACATCATACACAAGTCATAATCATAACGACAATGAAATGCTTAAGAATTGGGACAAACTTTTGCCTTATGTCCTAGCTGCTTACAATTACGACATCGCAATGGGACCAGTACCAAACAAAAGGAACACGGTGGCTTGGTTCCCCGCAGTAGGGGCAGCCGTATGGTGATGAACCGCTCCCTGGTTTGTTCTTGATTGCTCGGTCTCACCAGGACGGGAACAATGAACCTCCAGAAAATCTGTCCATGTCCATCAGGAAAGATCTTTTGCCATTGCGGATCCCGTCAATCCTCTCGAGGAACACCCCGTTGTCTTTGTAGACAAAGAAGTCGCACCAGGACCGTCCTGTCCCGGCGAGTTGGGCCTGGATCTGGTCATAGTATGGATGGTTCCTCTTCAGATGAAACTTCCCTCCGTTGTCCCTTCTCAGGAACTTCTCGTTGCGGGCGACGGCTTTCAGTCGGCGCAGTACTGGGACATTTGATTTCGACGAGGCACCACCGCAGCAGCTGCAGCTCACCAGCCCATCTGGTGACGCCTCCAGGAAAGACTTCCGTGGGTGGAAGAACATTCCACACTCCTTAACATCGACATCTTGATGACCTTCATCCGCTGATACTCGGCGTACTTTGCTCTAGCCACCGGCTCCATTCATAACCGCGCGCAATTGAGGTAGATGTTTCAATGAGCGTCCATTTCAATAATCCTTCCGCTAGAGACCATGGGTTCGCTCTCCGTCGGTTGCCGCGATACCTCATGAAACGCAAAACCTCCGACGTTGGATGCCCCGATACAGCCATACCGGTATTTCGACCATAGCTCGTTGTCACTCTGGCCTCGTGTAGCTCTTTGGATAGCGTCTCTGTCGTACTTAGTGTACATGGGTAAGCTGAATACTCCATTAGTGGAGTAACAAGCCATTTGGTCCTTCATGCTTCGCGGCAAATCATATTTTTGACGATCGGTCATCATGACTTCACAGTTACTGTACTCGTAGAAGACTGAAATGTGATCAGAGTCGTGTTTTCCGTTTTAGAGCGGCCGACTGATTCCCAGCAATTATCTGCATTTGTAAAGAGACAATTGAAATACAAAAATCAATATAAAATACCTGGATCAACGGCTGGTTAATAGATACATGATTTAATTTGCCTCAATGATTAAAACTATTATTATGTACACATTTTTCATAGACGTGTGATAATAAATAACAGTTGAACTTTAACTTTTTTACTGGCACATATGAATTCTTGTTGATGGAAACGATGTCAAAATGTCCATTGAAAAAAAAAATTTAGAAGCGCAACGTAAGACGAATAAGTGAATTAGGGCGTGTTCATGCTTCACTTTTTCTGGCCAGAATCAGGCATCTGTTACGCGTTTAGTTTAAAACACGGTTGCGTCCATGCTTACATTTGTAGAATCACCGAAAAACGGCGATCACGATCGCCGATCGTAAACTCACAAAAAGATGCGTTTACAATTTGTAAACGCGTTTAAATGGGGTCAACGCACTGACCTCTAGTGGGTCTACGTAGCATGCACAGTGAAGGTTTGCGAATCCAGCTGGAAGACCAATTAAGGCCACACAAGGAGAATTGCCTGGATGAGCCAGAGAAGTAAGCATGAACAGTACACCGTGGAACTGCGATCACGATGAGCGTTTACGATGAGCGTTTCAGATCGCTCATTCTACCTTCAAAATCAAGCATGAACGCGCCCTTACACTGTCGAAATACTGAGTAAAATCGGCAACTAGGGGGCCTACACCATGGCTGACAGCTGCATAGAGCCTAAATTTGCGTTTAATTCCACCTTTAGTTTACACCCACATTGAATTGTTTAGTGAATGATTACCATCATTATGAGGCTACACCAGCTCTCCATCATACCAATTCAAGGATTTATTTCGGAATTTCTAGAAAGCCTTACTCACATACCGTTCAGTGGTAAATCATAAATAACAGGGAGATATAGAGAAGCCTTTTTGGGGCGCATTCACATATGCCTGGATATAGCCAGGCACGTAGCTAGAGTTTGATGTTTGGGGGGGGGGGGGCACATAGTACATGTAATCGATCGACGTCCTGGGGAGGGGTCTAAAAAAGTTCAACCGATCTTGGAATTGTGTTGGGGGCACGTGTCCCCCCCCCCCCGTGGCTACGTGCCTGGATATAGCAGCGGTGTTTGTGCATGTAGTTGGGATGAAAATATAGGACCTGTGCGCAAGAATGGCCTTACACTAATCTTACACAATACAACAAATAAAGCGAAACAACTATAGCTCGAGTAAACAAAACATTTCTTGGAAATAAGTGTTTTGGGACTAACTAACTAACGAGTCATCATCTACCAGTGACGTACTGCAATTCCTAAGAATTCCTAAGAAGAAAAAAAAAATCGAAATAAGGATCTACCGATATTTTCATTCATATTAAGAGTATACACTTAGAGAACATACCTTAAAACTTCGAAAATCATTCTCTTTATCGTTTCATACCTTTTTCCTCTCCCAATGACTTTTCATGATGTGTTTCGGTCATTTTATCCCCCAACCCCCACTCAGTGTTATTTGGGGTACGCGTATGCAACTATGCATGTCCCCTCCCTTTGAAAGCACCCCCCCCCCCCCCTGTCTCCGGTGTGTATGAGTCAATACGGGCCGGACTTTGTTGCGTGAAAAAAACACCCTTTACCGGAGATTATGGAATACGAATGGGGGGGGGGGGGGGGGCTGGCACATTATGCATCTAAAAAAAAACACATCGTGGTGACTGGGAGCACTTCCTATATAGCAGAAAACACTGTGAATGGCTCATTCTGGACAATATCACAAAATACAATAATAAAAGAGATGAGTCTGCCAGTAAACATTTACCATTTCAAGTTACCGAACTTCAAATTTTGGACGGAAAGGGCTCAAAAGGCATTACCTATTGCAGAACACAAAGGACATAATGGCTGAAGATTACAGCGTAATTACGTGGTGTCCAGAAATAATAGCTCTGGATTACAATCTGGTAAAATGTTTTCAGCATTAGTGGACAGATTCTAGTAACGAGAAAGCTTCTCTTACGACGACAGAACAACACAGAAGTATAGAGTCTTCACTTCGTTTTCGTTCTCCACTACATTTTGATGTACGTATGTATTCGAAAAGCATGAAAAGAGTAATGTTTTGTGAACGAATCACGGGGGGGGGGGGGGGAGGGGGAGGGTGGGTGTAGAGCGAATGACTGTGGAGGGGGAAGAACATGTGGCATACAATTTAGGCACACACTATTAAGCTGTCACATGTCATATTTAGAATATGAAGGCATTTGAAGAGCCATGCTTTTCAGGAGCATTTTTTCTCTGATGTTCTTCCGCACTTGCATGATAACAATGAAAACGCTCACGAATTATTTTTCACCTCTCCCCAAAACTCATCTTTCTCTTCTTGAACATCGCGAAAGATACGAACCATAATTGTCAAAATGTGATAAGTCGAAGTGACCGTCAAGTAAAAATATCCACAATACTTAATTACCATTGCTTCACTTTTAAAATATAATTCACCATATAATGCAGAGGCCATGAAATTATCAAATTGAGATAATGAAAATAATAGCCATAATTTGGCTGACATAATTGTAAGAGTGGTTCAGCAGAAGTTGAGTAGTAAAGAAACCGCTCCCAGTCATGCTTCCATTTATCCAGTTAGATTTTTTCTTGTTCCCGAAGTATGCATTGTGGGTGATATGATATGATATGCTACACCCCTCCCCTCCCTAAAAATACCCCCTATAAATTTCAATTTTCCGTTAAGAAAATCTTCAATCATACATGCACTCTAAATTTAATAATTGCAAATATGTTCTTATGCAACCCATATATGAAACAAATTTATTTCGTCATCAATTTATAACTAAGAAAAGGAAAGTTTATGAATGTGTACAGAGCAAATTGGAGAGGAGCTCGCCAGATACGTCACATCGTTGTCAAATTTTGTTTCACTGATGACATCTTCGACAAGTTCCTAACTTTTCAACAAATTCTTAACTTTTAAAATTGTTCAATCGGATATTGCTCAAAATTTTACCAATAGTGTCGTGTTGGGATCGGTGTATGAGATATTGGCAGTAGGAGAGGTACATAAATATGAAGCAGCAAGGAGAGACTTGTAATTCCAGAGTCATAAATTATGAGAGTATTCATTATCTCCAAACTTTGGAGAATCAAATCGGTCACATCATTACGAACTTCCACATATGTAAAACACAAGATGAAGACAGAACCAGCTAAGAAAGAGGGCCTTGATCTAATCATGATCAAAACTCAACCCTCTCCTCCAGAAAGCCAGAACACGTAATATAAACAGAAGGATACAAGTCATATGAGGGTTGGTTACATTGTGACAAAGGGATAAAGACATGAATGAGAGCCGCCAAACAATGGACTACTTGGTAGTTTTATGTATGGGCTTAAACATAACAGAGGTGGTCTTTCCTGGGAAGTGGATTATGAATGCACTTGGTCTTTCTATTGGGAAGGATTATAAAGGTATAACGCTATTTAAGTGCATCTCAAATTGGGCATCTTGTCAGGGTATAGATATGAGGGTACTTTATAATTAATTGGGTTTTGGGACAATACTACACAACATTAGTTTCTCTTACTTTTCTGCCTTCATTAAGACCACGATGGACATCTTCATGGAGGTTAAGTTTCAAAATACTATATTAAAAATACTTAGAGATATAGACCGGTAATGGTAAAATTGCGGTTCAAGGGTTTTGGGTGCAAAATCCATTCAATATTGTTTAAATATTGCCTTCAGAGGTTTAGATGGCAATACTTAAACCTAAATTCGCAACAAAAAAAGCAGAAATATAATTGCAATGACGAACCTTCGTCATTGCCTTGTTTTCGTTCACATTCTGCCCCATTAATATTCTTGTTTTCCTTATCGTCCAAAAATCCCATTCGTTTTGCACGTAGTGCTTGTGATTCCTAGTAAGGTACTTTCCTCAAGTCCTTTTCCTTTCAAATTTCGTAGGCATCATCTCTAGCATCTCATCAAGGTCACCTACTTTTTCGATTTTCGAAATCAGTTATGCATGACCGTCCAGGCGCCATTTTGTCCGTTTCTGGTCCATTTTAAGGCCTTTCTATCTTCCTTCCTATCTCCACTATCCTAGATCCTACAAACTTCTAACAAATTCCTCTAGATAGTCTAAGAGGTGTTCTTTCATCTGCGACGTATAACCTGACCTTCAAAATGCCATCTTCGTACTTAAAATTCAAATCTGAAACCGACTCCGTCAAAAATCTCTCAAATTCTTGAGAAATTGACCCCTAAATAATCTAAAACTGCCATAACTTTCTCATATAAATTCCGTTTTGTATTTAAATCTCACAGTATCTTAATCTCATAAATGCACATAGCCTTGCCAAATTTCACGCTCCAATGGTTTTGCAAAACATAAATAGCGCCCTCTAAAGTTCTGGAAATTGGCTTTCTCTCTGTGGCCGTATCTCCATTATGGCTTGGCAGAGCCGTACCCTTTTCTGGATTTAGATACTTGAGGATATGCCCTTTCCAGCCATATACAAAATTATATACCCTATCACTGACCAAATTTGCGAAAATTGCCCTCCAAATTCGCCATTTTCAAGAAAATTCCGAAATAACTTCAACTTGCTCTAAAATGGCGATCTTTATACCTACGTCGTTGAAACTTGGCAGACACATGTATCCATATACGTGACAACTGTCTGCTAAATTCGGGAAATTTTACTAACGTCAGCGCAAAGTAATCGCCAAAAATGATGAATTTGCTATGCATTACGTAATAGCGCCTTTAATGCCTGCAGTACATTGCGTGCAGATGACAATGGTGTCAAACTGACCGCAATGAAGTGCCCTTTCGAATGATACCAAGTATGGTATATGTTTACACAGAAAATTGTGAGTAAATCGCATTTGAACAAGGGTCACTATACGAATTCCGCCCGATTATAACACTTATCGGCCATGACGTCATTTTTTTCAGACTACTTTTCGCCCCCTAAACATCCTTTTTTTTCCTTGAAAATTTGCAATGACATTCCGAGATGCAATACGCAGGGCACCTCGTGGCCGGATTTTTGAAATTGGTCAAGGGGGCCATTTAAGACGCCATTTTGTCCTTTAAATCTATTTTACATCACATGTTTCGATAGGATTATCATAGAAAAAAAGAGAGTAGTTTACAATAACGACCATGAAATTCTCTTTCCAATGATACCATATACGGCCCATAAAGAGACATAAAGAGAGAGAGAAAAAACAATTTAACTCCGGTCATAATACAGATCCTCTACGTTTTCCGCCCATGCATTACACGCATTGTCTATGGGGCAAATCGGGTTCACGCTTTTGACCCCTAGAACGATCTTGATTGCAATGACGAACATGCAACTAATCCCATTTGTTTTTGCACGCAGTGCTTGCGAGCCCTTTCTAGGTTCTTTCCCCTATCCCAATTTCTTTCAAACATCGTAGGCATAGTCACTACCATCCCATCAAGGTCACTATTGAGGCCTTTCTTTCGCCCTACCTGTCTCCAATATTACAGAAGCTAAAGACTTCGTACAAATTGCTCTGGATAGTCCGAGAGAAGCTATTTCGTTCGACACGTAGAAACACGGCGTCATTGCACGCACATCGTTGTGACACGATTGCATTTCTAGTTATGCCCAAAATAATGTTCGATGTTGAAGTACATTCGCGATATCTATCCAGGCCGAGTCGATATGATAATTTAAAAATATATCAATTTTTAGGCGGTTTCCTGGCCAAATTTATATCATTACGTAGTCCAAAGTTCCAAACATATTCTTTCACATGATCGGTAATAAAAGCTTCCATTTCATTTTTTGAGACGGGGGGGCGTTTCCAAAACTGGTCTATATATACCTTTAATCAACAAGACAAATTTCTTGTATTTCTCATTTTTAATGTTGGTCCTTTCTAACTATTAATGCAAGAGCCTTTTCTCATGCATGGCCTTCGCTGTGGATGCTATTCCTCAAAGAGATTCGTAATAGCAGATAAGTTGAAGTGTTTATAAAATAATCTCAAAACGTAGGCCCTGTTCAAATCGGCATATAATTAATTGTCCTGTCCTTTTTGTATGTTCTATCTTATATTTGTTCATTTGTTTATACTCATACTGACATGCTTTTATGTGATAGATCTCCTCTCATGTTTCGAAAATGCGCCTTGTACGTTTGCTTTAAAGTAAATTGGGCGCCTTACAAATATCATTATTATAATCATTATCACCACTGTTATTTAATAAGGACACTAGCAAATAATACAATTTATTGTCAGACTACAGTAACTTGGACTCTGTTGCCTCGAAACTAGTGACCACTCCCTGCTCTGGCTAGTGGTTATTGCATGGGACTATGTCCCTTTTGGTCAGCTGATGTCCTTGTAGGTCAAAAGGTCAGACATTGATTGACGAATGTGAATTCTTGACTGAACATACATGTACATTCATGTCTACGCTATAACACACACAATATATGAATACGCTACAGGGACACTTGCACACAACCTACATAACATCTTGCCTTCTCTACACCAATTATCTAGGCCTTAAAGGTAATACAAAGTTTTGGGAAATTTTGAAAATTGGCTGGATAGTGATTCTTTACAATTTTGATCTATTTGGATGCCCCTGTGGATGTATTATAAGCACAAAAAAATTTAGACACTCAAACACTTCTGCTTTTGAGAAAAATTAAATTTCAAAATTTACCGGTGCTCCCGGTAAATTTTGATGAATTTCAAAAAGCACCTATGACCGTATAATTGTAGCTTTGACCCTGAAAATTTCAGAAATGTAGTTGTGATATAAACGGGAATAGCTTATCGGTCGATATTAGTCAAGAAACATTGTTTTATAGCTTAAGTAATATCTTAACCTTGAGAGGGAGCTATACAACATGAAGAGTTTATCAGGTGGGCTGTATCTATACAGACCACCTTATAATTTTGTTAAAATTGCCTTTATTATTATTTATTTATTTTATTTCTAACCACTTTTTTGTTAACAAGATAACTTGAAAATGGCTAAATCAAGAAACTTAAATTTGGCACACATATGTATAGGCATATGGAGAAAACACGGTAAGGTTTTAAACCTTGACCTTGACTGATGACGTCATCTAGGCGCCATTTTGTGAAATTTTCTGAAAATTTACTCATGATCATATTTTCATAACGGTAAATCATTTCTCATTCATATTTATCATGATCAAGGTCAATATCAGTCCGGTCAAATTCATGTCAAAAAACGCGCGCGTGCGCGTACGTCCGCGCGTCAGTGCGCGCGCAAAATTTTTAAATGCTCAAAATCGTCTCAAATTTATTTTGCATACGTTTCAGGTCATTTTAAGCATTTTATAAAAAATCGCGCGTACGAGCATGCGCGCCCGTATTCGCGCGTAACACCATTACAAAACATAGAATCGCCATTTTTTTTTTTTCATGATATTTCTCATATTTTTTCAAGGAACTTGATACCATGTTTATCTCGATTTCAACCGCGATCACTGAATATTGTAGGATCGCATATGCTTCCAATATGTTCATTTGAACCGAATTCATGACACCATACCAAAAGTTTGTATTACCTTAGTACCAAGCTTTTGTTCTCTTCAATTATTTTCCCTTTCATTATACGCGTACATTAATGCTAGACTATTATTTTGATCTAGGCTAAAGTTTTATTACAAAGAACACTGAAAACAAAATCACAGTAAAAACACTAATTACAACATAATATAAAAACTACACAACGCGCCGAATCCGAATGTACTTACGCTATTAATTCTCTACCTCTCGCATAACGATGAAGCCTTGAACAGTAATTGTTGAAGGGCATTTAACTCTACCTATTTCTTTATTCCTTCCTCACCGACTAATAACATGGACACTGACACATTGTACAGGCACTAACAGTCATCTCATCTCACACAATCTGGTAAAATGCTAGCTCTCGGTTAGTTAGGATATCCATACATTTACACGCTCTAATAATAAAGAACATGGAAAGATGTAATACAACGATAAAAAGATACTTACAGCTAAGTTCTGGTCTTGATGAGCTCTGTAGACTGGGAGGAAAGCTGAAAGTTTCGCAACTGTACGTACAGGCCGCAGTAGGCGATTCCATGTAATGACAGCGACCACGTACATGTTCAAAACAGGAGCACGCGCGTGGCCGAGGCTAAGCAGCTCAGCTCATGCGCAAACTGCGCGTCAAGAAGTGAGAGTATACAGACAGAGGTCTAGTCTGCATCCACAAACCCGTGTTAGTCCTAACCCCAAACTAAAGGAGTGTTTGAACTCTGAATTAAGTATCTTAAAGCGGCCGGACTGCACTATACTTGTAGCTACTTGCGCCCTCTATGATGTAATCAAGTTAGAATATGGTGATTGATGTACCGTTACCAGTCTCTTTTTTATGTAACATATTATATCATGCTTTGTGTGGTTTTGAATAAAACGAACTGAACTGAACTATATAGCAAACAATGCCTAAGCGGTACCCGTCGCCCCCCCCCCCCCATGATCCCCTTTTCTTATGTTAATTCTGAGCTGATTTGATGAGAAAACCACCTGTACAGTGACCATGCAGGGAGGTCTACAGGCGCGGATCCAGGATTTTCCAATAGTGGGGGGGGGGGGGGGGGGGCGGAAATTTCGAAATTGCGCAGACCTTTTTTTTAACTCAACAATTCAACAAGGTCGTATTAGAAGCCGTACAATAATATTTTTGACATTTCCATTGGGGGGGGGGGGGGGCTATAGCCTCTTGTCCGAAAAAGTAATTTACTGGTTTCGCAATTCGGCTAGTGAGCGAAGCGATGGAGCAAAAATTTGAGCATAATATGTATATTGTGAAAGTGTTATTTATCACGAAAATAAACGAGAAAAGATATCAAAAATTCTGCGCGAAGCGCGGAAGCTTTAATTTTTCATTACATTATTAGAGAAAGAAGATGATTCGTTGTTCCATTCTCGACTTTTAATCCTTGTCTAGATTCAGTTTGCCTCCTCCCGCGCAAAGCGCGGAAGCTTCGACGTTTCATTAAATTATTAGGGAAAGAAGACGATTCGTTGTACCGTTCTCGACTCTTAATACTTGTGTAAATTGATTTCCCTCCCCCCCCCCCTCCCGCGCAAAGCGCGGAAGCTTTGACCTTTCATTAATTATTAGAGAAAGAAGAAGATTAGTTGTACTATTCTCGACTCTTATTCCTTGTCCGAATTCAGTTCCCCTCCCCCTCCCGTGCGAAGTGCGGAAACTTTGACCTTTTATAGTTTAATGACATTATTAGAGAAAGAATTAGAAGATTCGTTGTTCCATTCTCGACTCTTAATCCTTCTCTAAAATCAGTTCCCCCCCCCCTCCCGCGCAAAGCGCAGAAGCTTAACGTTTTATTAAATTATTAGAGAAAGAAGACGATTCGTTGTACCGTTCTCGACTCGCAATCAATGTCTGAATTCAGTTTCCGCCCCCCTCCCGCCGAAGCGCGTAAGCTTTGACGCCTCATTCAATTATTAGAGAAAGAAGACGATTCGTTGTACCATTCTCGTCTTCTAATCCTTGTTTGAATTCAGTTTCCCTCCCCTCCCGCGCGAATCGCGGAACCTTTGACGTTCAATTAAATTATTAGAGAAAGAAGATGATTCGTTGTTCCATTCTCGACTCTTAATCCGTGTCTGAATTCAGTTTCCCCCCCCCCCTCCCAAGCGAAGCGCGGAAGCTTTGACATTTCATTAAATTACCGTTAAATTAAAATTTGACTGTTGAGTATATAGCTTCTATTTAAAAGACATCCAAAATATTATGCCCTTTTCAAATTTCTCACTAAAGAGTGGTGACCTTTGTAGCGCAGGGGCTGTTTTTAACGTTTAACTTTGAATCCGCGGCTCGAGATTTTATGCGGCCGGCCCGGCCCCCTCTATTCAATGACGTTTGCCAAGCCTACTGTAATGACCCCAAATCTCCCGATTACAGTTTTTCCCTTATTTGTCGTTACTGTCACTTGGCGCCATTTCCTTGTCTTCCCCCTTTCTCACCCGACTTTTCTCCCCCCCCCCCCCCCCACCCCCACTCAGTGTTATCTAGGGTACGCGCATTTATGTTCCCTCTCTTAGAAAGCACCCCTCTTTCTCCGGTGTGTAACGTCAGTAAGGGCCGGATTTTTGTGTATTACGGGCCGGACTTTGATGCGTGAAAAAGTAACCCTTTTCCGGAGATTTTGGGAACACAAATTGGGGGGGGGGGGGGGGGGGCTTTTTTCGTTTTAGTTTTCTTTTCTCCTTTTCTCTCTCTCTCTCTTTTTCTTTTCTTTTCTCTTCTCTATTCTCTTTTCCTTTCTTTTCCCTCCCCTTTTTTTCCTTCTCTTCTCCTTTCTTTTTTCTTCTTTTTTCTCCTCTTTATTTCTTTTTTTTGCGCCGCCAATAGGGGGGGGGGGGCCGCGGCCGTTTCGGCCCCCCCCCCCTGGATCCGCCACTTGGTCTAATCCCTCCTGGCCAAACTAGTGCAGACAGGTTTTAAATTGTTATATATATATATATATATACGGGACTGCAAGATCTGCTGCACTCCATGGCCCATTACAAATACCTGAATGGGACACAACCAGAGGCTGACAGAGTTGGGCTCTGCTCATAAGTGCTCAATGCTATTATTATGAGTTAAATGTCAAAATAGAGTCTTTACATGCAGACTAATACAGGTCAGTAACTGGAACCGAAGAGAAGAAAATATTCAGAATAGTTCAGAATTTACTAAAACGGAAGATAACGCACTTCAAAACAAATACGAAATGAACACTTTGAAGAGATGCCAGTTGAAATGAAATGAGAGTGGTGTAAGCCTATCACGAAAATAGCCCCCCCCCTCTCTCTCTCTCTCTCTCTCCCCTCTTTCTTTCTCTCTCTCTCTCTCTGTTTTTTGGCTCGGATGGAAATTTCGAGACCCATTCGATAATGGGAAATTTGGGTTTACACTTCGGGTGGGGGTCAATTTGACAGTTCTCTCAGATCGCGGCTATAACTATAAGCAAAACTTTTGCTATATATCTATTACTTTATTACAACAGTATTAATGTAAATGGTCACTCCGGAACCACAACTGCAACTTTGACCACAACTTAATATTATCGTCGTATGTACATGATCAGCGATACAACAGTCCCGAAACGGCATTTCTACAACCTTACTTTGGTTTAATACAAATATATACCATGCATTTGTTTTAACTTGAATATTGTAGCAATTCAACATAAACAACGTTGATACATCATAAACATAAATCAAGTACTTGTTTTGGCAAGTGCATTGTAAAATAAACTGTCTGCAAGTCATGGGAAAATGTTGATTATGTTAATAAGAATATACATGGGGATGGTTCACTTTCAGGTTTAGAAATCACAATTTTTCAAATGTATTTATTAAGGATTATATGATTGGTTTTAGCACTGCTGTACATGTCGGTATCAAAACCATGACAAAATCGACGTTTAGACATATCAGAAACGTTGTATTATTTTGAATTAGTAGTAAGTAACTAAAATTGCGAAATTAAAACAAATTACTATAAATGATATAAAATATGTTGAAAACAAGAAATACAAAATAGACAAACTATTTTGAAGACTAAACCATGAAGGATCATATTAAATGAAATAAACTATTACAAGGATACAAATCACACCGATATGCAATCTTGCTGAAAACTGTACATCGTAGGAAAACACCTCACATATAATGCATATATGGGATATCACACGTGTGTCATCAAAACATATTTCAAAGACTGAAACTACTTTGTCATATTTTGAATATGATAACATTTTTATGAGCAGTCGTCTGAAAGTATCATTGCTCCAATGGTATGCTTCTGCCTATATAAAATGAATGATAAACTCTCAAATCAAAGATAGTCTATACTACATAACTTATAATTGTTGCGATACAACGGAAACAGTTTTCATACAATTTGCAATAACAACATTATAGGCGCTGCTAATATTCTTTTATGTACATGATCGTTGTTGCAGTACAATTGGAGAAGTGTTCATACACAAATTATAGTCACGATAGTAAAGCACATATTTACTGCAGTTATTACGTAATGTGCATGATCATTGCAAAAATAGAACAGGAAAAAAAAAGGTTTCATACAACCGTGCAATAAGAAAATGTCCTCTGAAATTCTTATGCTGTTTTATACATGATTATTGTAGCCATACAACTAGAAGGGTTTTCGTACAACCTTATGATAACGCATATATTCATTAACTAATGTAAATGATCATTGTTGCAAAAGAACTGAAAGAGAACATAGAGCAAAATAGAATACCTTCTGTAATTATTATCATATGTAAATGAGTATTGGATCAAAAGGACTGAAATGGTCTTCATTATACAACATATACTATCTAATGTAGTTATTACCATATGTTTATGATTATTGTAACAGAACTAAAACTTATTCATACAACCTTACAATAACAAAATATATTACCATTTTATGTTCATATGTAAATGGTCATTGTAGAAATACAACTGGAACATTATTCATGAAACAAAGAAAATATGTTCTGTAAGTATTATCATATTTACATAATAATTGTAGCAGCAGAACTGAAACAGTATTCGTTCAACAAAGAAAATATGTTCCGTAATTAAATGTTTTTATCCTATTCATATGCTTATTGTATATTCATTTCAGTTATTACCTAAGGTACACGATCATCGTAATAGTGAAAGAAATGAAACGTCCTCATAAAACTGTGCAGTGAATGCAATTTGGTCTGTAATTAGTTGTCTTATTAACGTGACTATTCTAGCAATACAAATTGAACAGATTGAACAAATTGAACCATATATTTACTGTATGTATTACCTTATGTACATTATCATTGTAGCAATATGACTGAAACAGTATTCATACAATTAAAATATCTTCTGTAACTATTATCACATTATAATGTGTAACCTTGTACTGACATGCAAATGAAACAAATTTCCAATCATTGGACAATAAATTTGAATATGAAAATATATATGAATATTATCATGTGTATACGGTTAATGTAAGAACTGAAACAGCATTCATACAACAGAGAAATGTATTCAGTAATTATTGTCATATGTATATGATTATTGTAGCAACGGATTAGCGAAGTTTTCAAACGACTTGCAATAAAGAAAACATCCTCTCAAGTTATTAAGTAACCTTATTTACATGATTTTTGTAGCCATACTACATCTAAAACCATTTTCATATAACCATATAATAACGCATATATTCATATAAGTTATTACCTAATGTACACAATCATTGTAGTCAAACAAATGAGCAATCCTCATAAAACCTTGCAATGAAGAACATATATCCTGTAATTATTGTCGTGTATACATGACTAATGTAGCAGTACAAATGAAACACAAGTCATACAGCCGTAAAAAAAAGAAAATTCGGTTTGTAATTATTTTTCTCATTTGCATGATTAATCTAGCAATACAAACTTGTTAAACAGTTTTCAAACAACTTTATGATGAACCATATATTCATTGTATGTATTACCTTATGTGCAATAGTATTGTTGCAATAAAACTGAAACAGTATTCATACAATAAAGAAAACCTGTTATTTTGTATATGTATATGATTATTGTAGCAATAGTACTAAAACAGTATTCATACAATAAAGAAAACGTCTTCTTTAAATATGTTATTTCCATGATTATTCTAGCAACATAACTGACACAGCAATCAACCTTGTAATAACGAAAAATATATTCTGTAATTATTATCACATATACAGGTTAATTGTAGCAAAAAAGCTACAACAGTATTCATACAACCTTACAATAAAGAGAATATTTTCTGTAATCATTATCATATGTACATGTCTAATCTAGTAACAGAATTGAAACAGTATTTATACAACCTTACAATAAAGGAAATTTCGACTGCAATTATTATCTTATGTACTTTGTCATCGTTGAAACAGAACTGAAACAGTCTTCATGCAACCTTACATAACAAGTATCTTCTGATATTAATAACATATGTATATAATTATTGTAGCAACATAATGAAATAGTATTCATACAACCTTGCAATAAAGAAAAGATCTTCTGTAATTGTTATATGTTCATTAGTATTGTAGTAATATAAGTGGAACAGTTTCCATACAAACCTTATTATAAATCATTTATTTATTACAGTCATTACCTCATGTATATAACAATTGTACTAATAGAACTGAAACAGGTTTACATATTGGGTAGATCTATTGGGGTTATCAATTGTCTTATATAAATGAAAATTGAAGAAGTCAACTGACATATTTTTCATGCAACATTTCTGTATTTGTTATGCTACGCACATAATTATTTTGGCGATGGAACCGAAACGCTTTTCACACAAACTTATTATTGCAGCCAGTACGACAAATGAACCGAGTTTGATACATCTTGAGAAGAAATGAGTACTGGTCATGCAATCACATTGAAAAGAAAACTGTCTATAAGTTATTGGGACTGTTTGATAATATAGGGTGTATAGAAACTAAGCTGTAAGTCATGAGGTTTTTTTATTTTATCGAAATTATACAAAATGTACTCAATCTTTCAGAAAGAGTTAACAACTGCGCACATGTCTGATTCAATATTTAGTCAAATGAGAGGTTTTGAGAGAAGGTTTTGGGGCCACTTTAAAATGCCCAAACATTTAGTGATTATAATAAGATTAGTTTACTATCAAGGTTGGATTTCCTTTTAATCATTAAGGAAAATTAAAACGAAATTATTATCATATACATATTAACTACATGACCCCCATCAGCATTGGCCAGGGAAAACAGCTACTTCGAGATTCAGGCTAAGAATCATGCAGACTTGGAATACATGTTTCTCAAGACGTAGACTTGTCAGGCAGCTGAATGCATCAATCAAGTGAATCCCTTCTTGGTCGTAGAATGATGATACGAATTTCATTGACAGGGTGGCCTACTTCTTTGACTCCCATGCTTTTCTGGTTTGTTCAAAGCGCTTTCTAGAAGTGCTACTCACTGGTAAATACAAATATGAATGAGGAAGAAGAAAGATTGATAGTTTATGTGTAAAAGCGAATAGGGTAGAAAGGCTGACAATTCAAGAATCAGAATACTTCGAGTTGCTAATCGATGATAGTTCACACACACAAATAGTGAAGAAGACAGAAAGTCCAATGATTGGAGTATCCGGACTATTTCCCGAGATACTTTTGAATAAAGTGTTACATCTAAAGGAAATTGTGAAAATGGTGAAGGAGAAAGAACATCAACAAAATATGCCGGTTCATTAAGAGTAAAGATAAAATACAATACAATAATTAGAGTATGGGGCGATTCAATGTGGACGGTAACGGAACAAAGCAGTCTTTGCTGCTGTTCTTACAAAAAACGCATCCGAGATTAAATTAACGACCCCATTTATTTACGTAGATCTATGTGGAAGTACTGTAGAAGATTGATGACTCTGGACTGTCATGATTATGAGAGGTCCCAGGTCGCATCCTTGCTGGGTGCTTACGATGTATAGGACCAGTTTGTTTTCCCTACGTATTAGGTCTCTTTCGATGTGTATCAAATGAGTACCTAACAACAATTTGAAATAGTTCGAGCACATACCAGATCGCTTCGCTGTATAATAGAATTGAAAAGCTTCATAGTGCCTATGTCTATGGCTTCGATTTTTCGACTATGCAAAACGTCATGGAAATATCATACACTGTAGTTTTACAAAGGATAGTGGATAGTATGGTACTTACGTCCAGGTAGGATTACCTCAGCTGCATGGCCTAACCCAGCGTTTTGTAATGCCAGATGAAGTTCATCTACCTGCTCACTAGGTCGAACCCTCCGTCTCCAGTCACGTAGCATCTCACCAAAGCCTGATCTTGAGACACAATCAAATGACGAGTCTTGGCGGTTGAGGTATTTCTCTACAGCTGAATAAGAGAAGCCAAGCTGGTATCCAAGGGACTTTAAGTCCTTGAGTGAAGGGATCACATCTATCAGAATCTCGAGAAGATTGTTGGATACAAACTGCAATCGACCCTTCCTGCAGAAAAGTAAATTCATAACATTCGGCCGGAAATCATATTTGAAGGTATCGAAATGTATAATTGTGCCATTATGTCCATCTGTTACTCATTATATTGAAACTAATTGAAAAATTTAAATAAATAAAAATAATACTAGTTGATGGATTGTTTGTATATATTTCTTTGTGAAATATTGACAGGAATCCTTCTTCTTGGATAAACATCGTCGATGTATTAAGCGCTATATAAACGCGCAGTATTATTATTATTAACAGTTTATTTTCGACCGTTAGCCATACTAAATACAGGAATGAAACATCCAGTGATGGGTACTCGTTAGGAATGATAAATGCCTGGTCACATGTCCGTTGTCATAAATCGTAATGAATATGTTCCATGCCATGATTTTGATTCAAAGATTAAAATGTTTTTTTTTATATGATGTAAATGTATTATATTTCACATTATATTTATTATTGCAAGAATGATCAATACATTCATGGGTGAGGATATTCGTTTACTTACGAATCTGTGTGATCGACTACATAATCCGGTTCATCTGCATCAAAAGCAATAAAGATATAAAACATGACTAAAGCGTTTTTTTTTCTTTCTTCTTCAGTATACTGAATTGCTATGTATTTGAAAATAAAGGATGTGTATAGATCAGAGAGAGAATAATCACAACTCAACATAAGGTTTGAAGAGTGTCACAAATAAAATATGCCCGTTTCAGATTGGGGGGGGGGGGTACGTGAAGAAACATAATGTGTTATAAACAGATTTATATTTTTCGAACAGGTTACCCCCACAACTAATTTTTGACATCTTGAACTAGGAAAGTGTTTTGCATCATAATTCTTCATCTCTTTCCACTTAGATCCTCACAAAAGGGCATTTAGTATGCGCTAACTTTAAACATACACCTGACACAAATGTTTTGAACCTCATTCTAGTAAATGTTATTGAATGAGGAAAACAAAAGATACATTGAAGTTACAGAAAATACCCTAAAAATCCTCGTAGAGGTAGCTTCATTTTCTTACATAAAAGTACTACTGTAGATAGCTACATGAATGACTTATGTACAGTATTTGAGGTCACTTGTTACATGAATTATTTACATTAGGTCTTTGAATTACTTGGCTACATATGATGAAGTAAAATACACAAACTCTCCCACTTCCTGATAATATAGGCTTACCCTCTATTGAAATGATATAGTCTCTTTCTGCACATTTTGCTGACCCTTGTAGTATGTCGATATGGACGTTCTTCTTTCCTTTCTCTTCAGGAGAGAACTGAGTCTCGAAATTTAGACGGTCGCACTTTCCACTTAGTATACTCTTGATGTGTACCTTGGTTCGAATTGCAGGGAAATAATAAAAATGATAGTAATTATAATATTAACAACAAACACAACAACAACAATACTTATATAATAATAATGAAGATGAAAATAAACATGATAAAATGTATATTATGATAATAAATTAAATAAATTATCCAGTTTAACACCAACAGGTACAAGAATAACAAGAATACAAATTCAGCTTCTAAAATTTACATCTCCAAATTCCACAATTATTCTTAAACAATCACGCATATTTACCATTCTTTTGCTACTTTTCGCCCCGTCGTTGAACATAATCTTTAGACCCTTTGCTGTTGAATCTATGGGGAATGTGAGTTCCTGGAGGACTTTGCAGTAGGGTACAGAAGAACTCTTCTCTTTCCTAGTTATATCCTGGAATCGGACAACAACAAAATAATCAAATCTTGATATTGCAAAATTAATAAATTACATTCAGATGGTGAACTTCCACTATTGTAACCCTTTAAAATATAGGTTTATGAACAGCGATTATTTTCATCTAACAATTTAATGGTAGAAATAAAATAATTGATAAAAGGTCAGATCACTTTTTCTCTATCCCCTTTCTCGCTTTTTATCCTATCCTCTTTCCCGCCTCTTTTTTGTTATCCATCCCATTCTAATTCTCCCTCCTCACTTTTCCCCCTTCCCAAGACTCATCAATTTCTCTCCATCCCCTTCCTTGCTTTTTTTTAAAAATCATGCGCTAATTATTTAGTCAGAAAGAAATTCTTTGCAGACGTTACTTGGTAAATTTTAAAGTCTTACCATAGGCCTTTCATAAGTGAAATAACCCGAAGGGTTTCCTTTTTACTAGTTATATTATTAAATGGTGTCCGCTAAAGATGGTGTTGGTTATTACGATATAAATACCTTTATGTAGCTCTTGTATGGATGAATTATGTACACATGTAGCGCTGATTTCTCTTCAGGAGTCATGAAGAGACGTTTAAAGACTACACATCTCAACTGGAGTCCTTGAAGATCGGTCGATGACAGAGCACAGACTTGAAGATGACGTGTACGAAACTTGATCTTATCTTTTGAAAGGTGTGACGGGCCCGGAGTAACGTTCCTACGACCGAATGCTCCTTTGAATTGAGAGAATTAATAAGAAAAATTAACAATTAAACTATCTTACTCACTGATAATATATGATTTTACAATATTGATCATTAATTAGTAGAGTGAGAATTGATTTCGATTCAGCTCATGTTCTGATATTTGACTTTGATTTATTTTTTGTTCAGCGAGTTGATTCAAATGACATAATGGTATTTTTTGTTTATTATTGAGAAATCATTCCATAATTCAGATTCAGATTCAGATTTTATTTCCGTTTCAAAACAAACAAAATATAAACAGACACAATATAATACAGTCAAATATAATATAAACAAAGTAAATTCAGTATTATGTAGAACAAAATTTAGTTGATAAGAAATATTGGGAAAAAACAGTACTGAACAATAGAAAAAAAAAAGACCTTGATGAAGTAATTCAAAACGGAGGGGCTTGCTAAAAAAGCAGAGCTTGTATGAGGCAAGCCCCTGACTTAGTTACATGGATACGCTTAAATAATTATGGTCGAAAGCTAATACCAGAAAAACACACTAAAAGGGAATACAAAAAAAAGAAAAAGTAAAAGTAAAAATAAAAGTAAGATAAATATAGTAACAGAGAGAGAGAGAGAAAGGGGAGAGAGCAAGAGAGAAATAGAGAGCGAGAGAAAGGCAGGAAGAAGGAGATGGGGACAGGAGGCAGGTACACCACCAGGTCGTTAGGCTTGTTTAGATTATTCTTAAAAAAGAAACAAAAAAGGAGGAAAGGAGGAATAACAAAAGGAAAGATTTGTTTTATCTTTCCGTAGGTTTAGATTTTTGAGCTTGGCTTGTTGGTGGGGAGTATTGGCTGATTAATAACTCTCATCAGTTTATGATTCTCAAAATTGATCCTCATGAAAAGAAGACTATAATTGTATATGTGATCTAAAATCAATTGTTCACCTCGTTTGTCAAATTGTTTCACATTTCAAGTGATGATGTTTTATTTAGCAGAACAAGAACACGAATATTTACCTGGTCCAGTTCTTGTGTACAAGATAACAGAAGAGTCGTCTTTACGTGCATGGTGATTGCAGTGTGGTAATACCACAGTGGCAGGCTTGAGCAGTTCTTGTGTCAGAGAACTTTCTATGACTGGAGTAATGACTACCTCACCCTCCCGTACAGGAAGCCTAGGAGTATCATGAGTTGGGACGCGAAGAGTTACAACTGATCTCATCCCTTTAGGTATAGCTCCTTCAGGGATAGATACGGCAATACCAAGTTCATCAAGGGTCAGTTTGCCACCCGTGTGATCAATGATGCCATGCGAGATGAAAGGCTTATAGCTCGGTTGGCAAGTCATGGCTTAGGATGATAAGAAGGAAACAAGTGATCAATAATCCCCTTATGAAACATGATTCAAATATAGTGCAGTTTATTTATATTTTTGGCAAAACTTCCGAGATGTTTCTGAAAATATAAACAAGTGGATTTAGTGGAATAACGTGATTCTGAGGTCTGAACGATAACTGTTAAACGGATTATTCCCTTTCAATTTCGGGTTTACTCATCTATCAACACGGTTCATGATTACTATTTCATAAAAAGAAGTTAAAAGTGCACAACCTCCTGAAGAAGGCATGTTGATTTCTTTTATAGTCAGGCAATCTTTTTTTATATTTATTCATTCATTTATTGCAACCATGAGTTGGATTTCATACAATAAAAAGGCAGGCATAAATGGTTCACAATATAGTTATATATATATATATATATCTTAAAGACCGTCAACACTACTGGGCCAGAAGGGATTAGACCACACAACAAGGTCACTGACAGGTGGCTATCTCATTAACTCAGCTCTCAACTAACATAAGAAAAAGAGGATCATGGGGACCAACAGGCACCGATTGGGGAAGTTTTCTATATAGAGGGAGCAAGTAGCTACAAGTAGGACAGTGGGGCTTTAAGTCAATATGATGAATCTGTCAAAAAAAAGAATTCTTCCAATCAACAAGTAGGTCTTCACCAGTTAATGTAATGTGAAACACTGGAGTTGTGAAATGGCATTACCTTCTACTATCTTGACTGCTGCATCGTTGAAACGGAAAGCCTGAGCAACTTCCAGAAGCCTCTCCCTAGTCCCACCTTGGTGTGCCCATTCTTTAAGTATCTTCAGAGTACTACGGCCAATCATGTGAGGCGGGAAGGTCAAACATGTGTTCATGATCTGCAAGACGCCAGAAGGTTTAACACTCAGACGATGACACAAGTCCAGTAGATCTGCCTTGGATCCAATGGCTTTTGAGATTTCTTCACGGCCTGTGGACACTTACAAAAATGCATATGTCAATATGAAGGAAATACTCAGGTCAATGGAAATAGCATAATGATGGTGATGAATGAGGACTTTGACGGCGTCTAAAATAACGGAATAAACTGTAAAACATTGATTACCTCAAGGACAAGTAAAGAAACCGAAAATAGTTTCCATGATTTATAAATACATTCTAATACCAATTTTTACCTACTGAAAATTTTCTGTACTTCTCTACTTCCTATTGATTTAACGCAAATAAATGAAGTGTGAAAAAAATAATTAAATATACAAGTTTGAACTTGAAACTTTTCGTTTTAAGGGTAAACAGTATATCTCCTTATCAACACGATTACGCTTGAACTCAGCCTTGTGATTCCAACGAACCTTTTTTGACATCTGGGATGTTAAACTCAGAGAGAAGTTTAACAAAATTATCTTTTTTGTCTTCCTCCTTCAAACCGTTCAACCAACTGTCTACGACCTGTCGTGCGAACTGATGTACTGATGGACTGGGTAGATCGATGAATCCAACAATGAGGTCTTCATTTACACGTAGGGCTTTTCCAAGTGAACATGCTAATGACAGACATTTAACTGGTAGAGCGACGCTACAAAGCTCTTCTGTGTTTGGTGCACCCCCACATTGGTCAAGGTCATCATTATTTCCCTCTCGCTCTACATCAAAATCAAACGTTGAAAAATCATCTAAAAAGTGCGTCAAGTTTCTAAACTCAAAATTGATATTTGATATTGATTCTTTCTATATTCTAATATTTATCATGCCAATTGGAATTGTATTATACAAAGGGTATGAATAAAATACTATCATTATCCCAATCGTATGGTGCTATTATTCTACCTGTATCTGATGTTGTAATGATATCCAAATCTTCAGGCTCTATAACAGGTTCGTTTGCTTTGGCTCTTATCTCGGGAGTCGCCGAAGACATCATACGCAAGGTTTCGTCTGAAAGAAAAAATAAATAAATATTAAATAGCATGTGTGTCATATCATGGCAGTCATGACTGATGAGGCTTTTTTTTAAAGTTGTCTGTGTACTAAAGAAGTTTTCTTCTACTTACTATGTGTTGATTGTAGAGATGGCTCCGCCTGATCTCGTCTTATCTCGTGAGACAAGTTTTTTGACACATAGAAATGACTGCTATGAATGACATTATAAGCCCTATACTAATAGTCAACCTGAAGCTTCAAAACAATTCTTATTACCACTAAACATTTCAATCGTATAATTCCATTGAACACAAAGTTCAGTTAAGATATCTGTTCGTTTCTACTTTTGAACAAAATGACCAAATATAAAATATACAACATATACAAGTCATAGAGCTATTATTTATTAAAAATGAAGGAGAATAATTGCCGTTATTCCCAGTCGTAGATGCCAAGGAGACAGATTTCCAAATGCACTTTAACGTCTCGGTCGCTTCAAGATCTGATCTTTGGGATGCCTTCCACGAGCAGAGCATTTGGATGTTAGCGTCTTTGCGATTCTGCAATGTCTTGTGTTTGATGTTCTCAAGTTTATTCCGACTAAATCCAAGCTTTGCGCCAATCTCCATGAAGTCCTTCGACTTGATTTGTCGAGCCAATGTAAGCAAGTATTGGTCAGAAATGTCACTAAATATATTGAGAAGAAAGGATGTTTATTATACTAGAATCAATTTTTTTTTTTTTTTTTTTTAAAACTTCTGGTCAGTGAACTGCTTTCCCAAAGAAGCTGTAATCCAGTCAATCGGATTTTTGTCATGCAGTAGGATAGATCGATTGCCTCGACCAGTAATAAGTATACACGACTTGTATAAACAAATTAAGTCATGCATTATTGAAAATCAAATCAATGAGACACGTAATCCGCTTGACACGCGGTCCGAAAGTATACCTTTATTTTGCGTTCTTTTGTGTTAACCTTTTAAATACACCTACTACATTTATTTTACTAAAAGTATATTTACTTTGCTACTGGTGACAGCTTAAAAGATACATTAGTTTCCTATTTCAAGCTCAAGCTCTCACACATTTGTTTGGTTATTGTTTCGGCTGTTATTAATACCAGCCAATTATCAGGGTGGACTATCTCTTTGATAATCTAGTATCCTCTTGATGTTCTGACTTTTGGCGCTGCGACATTTGCTCTGGGTTTATTTCGTGAAAAAACACACACGGTTAGAGTTTTCAGTTAGGGTTTCAGTAAGGTTGAAGGTTAGATTTACGGTAAGGGTTAGTGGCCAAAAAAGATTCTTACCCGGTTGGAGTAGCATCTGAAGTACGGTGACCAAACGAAAAGGACATCAGTGATGCACATACAAAACAAAAATGAAATATAGTTTGATTCGATTCTTCTGCTAAGCACAAATGAATCAATGACAAACTATACAAATGATATTTGAAAACATAATTTTGAATATGGTTTTTCACAATGTCCTCTTTCCATAATTGGCAAATGTAATTTAGAAAAAATAAAATCTTCGCACTCTATGGTTTTTACTATTATTATTACTATTTCTATCATTATCATTACTCTTTTTTGTTGTTATTATTATCATCATCATTTTAAATATGTAAATATCATTATTCATTGCTATGGTTGTTGTTATTTTTTGTTGATATCATTATTAATTATAACCATTATAATCGTGTTTTTTCCTTTTTGTTACATTATGTTGTTTAAAGTCGTTTTTTCTTCTGCTTTTATAATACGTTGCAGTTCTTTAAAAGAAAATCATTTTTTTTCTCACAAAGGTTCATCTTAAGTGAGATAGAGATCGCGCCTTTTCATCCATTGCTCCTTCTTTGTGGAACTTGTTTCTATCCTTTCTTCATCTCGCAGAAGTGTAATATTATTATTTTTGTATAGGAGTCTGCGCCCTTTGATGTTGTTATACAGAAACATTTTACTCCACACTAATGATGACAATGATCATCATTGGCGTCAAAGGAGGTTCCCCACATAGCAGCAATAGAGGCATGCAT
The DNA here is from genome assembly GCF_000002235.5 of Strongylocentrotus purpuratus. NCBI lineage: Eukaryota > Metazoa > Echinodermata > Echinoidea > Camarodonta > Strongylocentrotidae > Strongylocentrotus > Strongylocentrotus purpuratus. The sequence goes on from NW_022145551.1 coordinate 961,958, forward strand.
AACTAAATCAAAAGATTAGTACAGATCTATACACAGCTTAGGTACTATATGTTGTGAGTCACCAGGGATTATGTTAATTAATGCTTAAACGTGTTAAGAATCTGCTGATAAATCTAAATGAGTATTAAACAGTAAACCTGTTATTTTCGTATTCTCTGCCTCTGTTTCTTCAGACTTCAAGTGTGAAAGAAGCACTTCCTTCACATTTTGATGTGGTAGTTGTCTCTGTTTCCATGTTATCAACATTTCGAAGATGGCTCCTTGTCTATCTTTGAGATTCTTATACTCTATTGCATCAAGTTGGTGTATTTGGAAACCAAGTGCAACTCCCAGGTCATAAAAGTCGTCTATCGAAAGCTTTTCGGCGATTTTCAGAACATCTACATCAGGGAGATCATCTCGTGAAGTTCCTTCGATGTCTCTGTAAAACAAATACATGTAAGTATTTCTTCATAATATAAACTATGCATTTCCTGCATAGTTAGGCCCCATAAGATGTTAATAATCTTTCAAATTCCATTCTAATTTCGTAAACAAGGAGAAGAATTTTTTTCTCCAAGAATATGAATACCTTGTATTTCAACCATTACACTGTACTCCAATTGATATCTTTAAAAATAAAATCATAATTCACCTTAGTCGAACATAAATTTATTTTTAAAACATGTGAATAGATTGATAACGACATGCTTACCGGATAACTGAAGTAAATTCAGGAAGCTTGATGACATCTGCAACCATGTGTACGATGATAAAAAATTTGTAAAAGAAAATGTAAAAGCATTAAGACATTTAAAAAAATCATTATAAGAAGAAAGAGAGTTATAGTCCCAAGTAAATGTCCGGGGGAAAAACGATTCCAATGATTGCAAATTATATATAGATATCAGTGAATATGTAATGTTTACCAATTAATTACTAATAAGTAAAACAAATTGTAAAATGTCCTACGCAGGTATTTCTATATATGAAATTGATAATTATGGTCCTTTTACTGAGTAATAATATCCTGTAAAGTCAAGTTTAATAATAAAGGTAACGGCAAGAGCTAAGATAGAAAGGAAAAATAACACAGAAGAAAATGACGTTCATTGTATAATCATAGGTCGTCAAAAAAGGGGGAAATACTGGCTGGAATGGATTAAAGATTGTAGACAAACCTTCGTATCTAATGAGGAATGCCATTGATCGAGATACCCCTAGTTTTCCAGACTGTGTAAGTGTGATGGTTATTTCGTTGAATGTAGTATCGTCCTCAGTCGGGGGCACTAATAAGACTACAATATTTCTCATTCGGTTGTGAATTTCCTTTAGAGAGAGCAGCTAAAGGACAAAAAAAGGTAGAATTAGAGTATAAAGAAACAAACGTCTTTTTTAACGGAAAGAAACCCCGAAAAGTCACGAGAAAAGAGGTTTCGTATCCAAATTTGCGATTTCATGTTATTATTTATTTCTCCCCTATCACCGTCCCCCCCCCCCCCCCGCTCCCCTTCCCCTCCCGAGAATTATAAATTGACAATATTGGCCCCTGTTACAGGCAACACAGTGGTTATTATTTCATTATTATCATTAAACTGTATACTAGAGTTTATGGAACGCTGAAATGTGGAAAATCTTTCCAAGGGAGACCTGTTTCTCCCCCTGATACAACACACTTGGAGACACCATACAAAACAATGAATTGCTAATTTCAGCCAGCTCGCTTAGCCGTAATTTATATGCTGCGCCAGAACCCTACTGTTAAACAAAAGCATAAAAGCCGAGTAAAGAAGATCGAGGTTGGTTCTATACATTCTACCTGTACATAAACTTGATTTAAGTTTATTGTGGTACTGTGATGGGACCTAACACTTATATTGAACCAACCCTAACGTTTACCGTAAATATAACCTAAAACCATACTGCAACCCTATAACTCAAAACTCTAACTTTTTCTTTTTTCACGAATTAAAACAAGAGCAAATGTCGCATTACTAAAAGTCAAAACATCAAGCAAGCAGATTATCAAAACAAAATCGATCCTGATAATGAGCTGGTATTAATAAATGCCGAACCATTTGAAAAACACACATTTTAGTGAAAGTTTGAGAGGTATCCGATTAACAATAGGAAATTATGATTTTGTGAAGTATTTCATCAGTGATACACCAATTGGCAACACTATGACGTATCTTGCGAGGTTCCCTCCAGTTTGCTCTGTACAGAAAATTGCATAATCTTTTATTTTCTTACCGATTGATAAGGGAGTAGATTTGTTTCATACACGGAGTGTATAGAAACATATTTGAAATAATTGTATTTAGGGTGCACATATGTTTACAATTGTATGTAAGAAAAATAGAAAGTTCTGATTTTGTTTTTGATACAGGGCAAATGAGAATTGATCTCGCAAGATACGTCACTTATGCCTCAGTCACACCTTTGCGTATTTGGCTTGCGTATTGCTGCGTATTACCCGAACGCAGACAAAGGCAGTCATACCCAATAACGCGCAATAAAACGTGCTCACTACGTACTCAATACGCAGACTGGCGCAAATGCCTGCGTTGGTCGCTCGCTAGTTTTAAAATTTTCTAAACTATCGCAAGCAAACGCAAGGTAAAATCGCATACGAGCGGATACGGGTGGCAACTAGTGAATGCGAGCGACAGCGAGTGGCTTAGCGCAGGTAAACGCAATCATACGCACCTCTCTTTCGGAGCACGTGTAGCTGCGTTTCCTGCACGATTTACCTCGCTATAGCTCGTGTCCATACGCATGATTGCGCGTATTGTTGCGCTGTTGCTCGCACATCGCTCGCAACAGCAAGAAAACCTTGCGATTGCCGCTCGCTACACTGCGAGTCTAGCTCGTACGCCGTTTGCTTTAGCTCGCAATCGCTGGTTGCCGCACGCTTTAGCTCGCTATCACTGCGATTAGTTGCCTATGCGCTGCGTATAGGCAATATAAGGCGGGGCGCTCACGGGTTGGAATCATACCGTAGTCAACATTTGAAGAATATACAACTACTGAACAAGAAGATGCCGAAAGCAAAAGCGAAAAGGGGGGTGACGACGAGGGCGAAACCAGTCAAGCCGCCTAGGTCCCATAGCCCCCGCCAGCCCCGGAGTCACCATAGCTGGGTGAACACGAGGAGACGAACGTGTCGAAGAAGCAGCGGAAAGACCTAGTCAACTTCTCAAGTGACCAAGAGAAGGAGCTTGCCTGTACCATGGTCCTAACGGTTGAAGGGGTTTGTCGGAAAGTGGTCAGCAGGCACTGAAATCGGTTGGTAAGAATGCAGAAAGCATTCTCCACCAATCTCCTTGCCCGGGCCAGTAGTTGTAAATTCTCTCTTGTCTAGCCATAGACCTCCTTGCGTACGGCTTCATTAGCCATGTCGTCATGGCGAAGGCCACAGAGAAGTAGGGGTGTCTTCACCATCGTTGGACATTGGCTCTGGCAGAGGCACTCCAAGGGTTTCAGATTCAAGACGTTGTTTTAGTTGAAGAGCTCTGTGCATCAGAGGTTTCGTATCCGACATCTATCCAAAAAATGTGTACTTGGCCTCGACCAGGGCCATGAGTACAATAGAGTAGAAACCCTTGTAGCTGTAAACTATCCTCAGGGCACTTGACTTCAACATACTTGCCGTCCAAAACACAAAGGTTTGAGGAGAATTCCAGCGGTCTTCGAAGCCCTGTGCGACTGCTTTTCATTCCTGTGGGCTGGTAGGTCACCTCAGCAGCTCATCACCGTATTCCTCCATGATGGCAGTGCATACCTCACGTACTATGAGTGAAATGGTATTGTGGGGGTACCCTGAAGCTATACATGAGTGTCTTGTAGCTGTCAACCTGGCCAGCTTCAGCACGGGCGAGAGGGCTTTCCTAAAGAAGGTGTCCCACTTATCCAGTCTTTCATGTAGTCTCTGCTCTAACTCTTTAAACATTTCAGAGGTTAGCCTCAAAACGTTCGTGAATGCCTCTTGGTCCTCGTCTTCCAGCTCTCTCATCAGTTGGTCGAATTGTCCCTGGTCCTTCCTCCGGTAGATCCAGGACCGCACCCAACAACTCCGAGGGATACTTCGTTGAAGCAGCTCATTCAGCAGCTTCCCCTGCTCATAATCTTCATTCGCCTCTCTTCTTCCAGCTGAACCAAAAGCTTAAAAACCGTCAATACTACTGGGCCAGGAGGGATTAGACCACACAGCGAGGTCACTGACAGGTGGCTATCTCATTAACTCAGCTCTCAACTAACGTAAGAAAAAGCGGATCATGGGGGACCAACAGGCACCGATTGGGGAAGTTTTCTATATAGAGGGAGCTAGTAGCTACAAGTAGGACAATGGGGCTTAAAGCTTTTGGAAAACAGAGCTCTGCTGCAGGGCCATTATTGTCATCAGATTTATTTTTCTTGTAGATGTAGAATCGTCAGAAGCTAAGATGTTTATGACCAGTCCCACAAAATAACTAGTATTTAACCATATGCCGCAGCCTGAGCGAGCTGTTACGCTGTAGCGCGAGCTGGCACGCATCAGTACGAACAACAGACGTGCTAAAGCGAGCGAACACGCAACGAGACCAACTTGTGCGAGCGGCTAGCGAGCAGCAAACGAGCAAAGATCGAGCTACATACGCAACATGGCGAGCAAGCTGCGTATTGAATCGTACTGCTATGAGTATGAGCAACAGCGAGCTATAGCGTGGTCATAGGCAACCGTAGGCAACCGCAGGCAGTCTATGTACGAGCGGCATACGAGCTACCTACGAGCTAGAAACGCAATAGTGTGACTGCTACCTTCAAATTTGCTGCGTATTGCTGGGCACGGCTGCGTATTGATATACCCCGCATAGCGCAGCAATACGCAGCAACATACGCAAAGGTGTGACTGAGGCATACCGAACAGTAAACGAGCAGCAAACGAGCTACATACGCTACATGGCGAGCAAACTGCGTATTGAATCGTACTGCTATGAGCAACAGCGAGCTATAGCGTGGCATTAGGCAACCGTAGGCAGTCTTTGTACGAGCGGCATACGAACTACCTACGAGCTAGATACGCAATAGTGTGACTGCTACCTTCAAATTTGCTGCGTATTGCTGGGCACGGCTGCGTATTGATATACCCCGCAGATCGCAGCAATACGCAGCAACATACGCAAAGTTGTGACTGAGGCACGCGTTGCCAATCGGTGTACGATCGATCATATATTCAAATATTCATAACTTGATTTTAATTGGATTTCGCTCATCTTTCACTGATCTGCTTTTTTCCATTTTTCTGCTTCCATTAAATTCAACTACCAGGATGAACTTCCTCTTTAAGGACAAAACAGATTTTCGTACCTTAGTTTCTGCTATCTTCCCCTTACAATCACGTGCCACTGTGACGTCACCTGAATGAGATATGATGCTAAATGGGACCGAACGATGGGCCTTGCGGTACGCCTGATGCTTCTCCTCGTGTACAACTTCCTATTTCAAAGCAGGGAAGACATTATTGAGTAAAACATGGGCCTAATGAATCGGAAAGTCTCTCGAGTTCTCATGGAAATTTGTCTTGACAGTATCGGGGTCTATCCCGAGGTTCACTAAACAACACTATTTTCACAATCATTATCATGATTCCATTTAATTTTATAAGGAATTCAAACATCGATTGGTAAAAAATTGGGAGTTCGCCCAACTTTTCTCAGATAGCATTTCGGAAAAAACCGAAGGCCGCTGATGGATGATTCTCGAAGATATTAGACCCCGTTCTCACTCATTCCTAGACCGATTTAGGCTAGGTCGGTCTAACTGCTAGTGTGAACAGACAATCGGTCCAGGAAGCGATCTTCTGGACCGATGCAGAAATCACCTCGCGATGTGGTCTTCTGGACCGGTTCGCTTCCTAAATCGCCCCAGACCGATCTAGCGTGCAGTGTAAACATAAACCGGGAAGCGATCTTCAACCGGAAGTGAGTGTGTGTTGGCGGGAAAGTAATGCAAGAGAGAAAGAGATAACCGAACAAGAATAAAAACAGAGAATTTTATAGGGAAAGAAAGAGAGAAAATGATAGGAATGATAAAAACAAAGAATAACAAGAGAAAGTGAAAGGAGGAAGAAACGAAGAATAACATAAGGAAAGACAGAAGCAGAAAGTGATAGAATGATAAAAAAAAAAAAAACATGAGAGAAGGTGATAGAAGGAATAAACAAAGGATAGCGTAAGGAAAGATAGGAAGAGAAATAATTAAATAATAGAAACAAAGAATAACATAAGAAAAGGTGATAGAAGGAAGAACCAAAGTCTAACATAAGGAAAGACAGAAAGAGAAAGTGATAGAATGATAAAAACAAAGAATAACATAAGAGAAGGTGATAGGAGGAAAACAAATTAACATAATGAAAAACAGAAAGAGAAAATGATAAAGAATATATAATGGAAGGATAGTAGAGAAGATTAAAGATGGAAAAACAAAGAATAACATAAGACAGAAAGGAAAATTGATAGAATGATAACAACAAACCATAACATAAGAGATGAGAGAAGGGAAAAAAGATTAATATTAGGAAATACAGAAAGAGAAAGTGATAAAGCATAGAAATTTCAAAGATAGAAAAGAAGATGAAAAATGATGGAAAAACAAAGAATAACATCTAAACAAAATAAAAAGAAGGTGATAGAATGATAACAAAATAACAAAATATAGCAGAAGATGAGGCACTCTATTGGTTTTTAATTCCGCGCGAAACATTTGACCCGCTGACCTTTGCTACCCCAGCAACGGGAGCGGTGTAGCTCGTTCGCACTATACCATAGCAACAAGAGCGGTTTAGCTCGGGAGTGTTAACATGAAACGAAGCGAACCTCTGGTCTAGCCTAGATCGATCTAGAAATGAGTGAAAACGGGGTCTAATTCCGTCCTTTATCCAGGTTATATCCGAGAAAATTCAGCTTGTTTACCAGCATTGTAGAGCTTTGACATACAGGCCATGCTCGGAGTATAGTTTTAATGAAATTATGTCTAAATACATTTTTTAATGGCGTACAGCAATTTAATTCACACTTTTAAAGGCCTTGCAAATAATAACACCAGAAAGTCGGATTTTAAACAACGACCCTATAATCTTACGGAAAGTTGAAGTAGTTGACAGTCTAACAGGAATGTAAATCCACAATTTACTAGTAGAACACGTTAACAGTACTAACCGCATCCATGCCAGGAACATCGGCATGCACATGAAGATGAACTTCAATCTCTTTGCCTATTTCTACGGTTTCTGGGATGTATGGAGTGCACATAAGTTGGTGGCGGATCACCTGCTGTTCAAGAGGAATAAGAACCCACCACTCAGCACAGTAACCAATGTACAGCTCAAGATGTCCCTTGTACACTCTGCAGTATGGTGGTTCGTCCGGTGAGCCGGATGATCTCATTCTTGACGTTTTGGGTAGATCTATTGCCAGTGGGTAACAAAACAAAATACTTTTTTTTAAAGATGTGTTATTCCCCAATGGAGCCAATTTGTCAACTAAACTGTTGTCCTGAATATGGTGACACCACATATTTGTATCATTGATGGTGTCCTTGTTGATAATAATTACTTCAAATGGTTATGATTTTGATAATCCATCCTAAAAGCACCAATTCTCCCCTTTCACCCGTTTCCCTTTATGGAAAATTTCAACAGAAAAATGGGAGTTATAAACAATTATTGTTCCTCATGACGTTAAGGTACTGTGATGACTACGGTACCTAGAACTGGAACTTCTAACCCGAAATTATATATCATATAGTCTATTTTGCTTTCTATTACCTGCAGTAAAAATGTAGAACAAAACAGGCCATAGTATACTGAGAATATGTTTATTATTGTTTTATTTTGCTTTTCTATTTTACCCGACTGCTAGGAAAGCAGTATACTTGTTTGTTTTTTAAACAAGGAGAACAAACATTCTTAGTTCTCTAAGGTCCACTTGGTAATTAATGACTTTCGAAAGCGCACTTATTCTAGCACATCGACTAATTCGAACTAATGTCTACCACTTAGCCGTATCGCGACTCCTAAGTGTTGTCCCGAAAGGGCTTTGCCTGGTTTGCTGAAAGAGATCTCAGGGCATCAATTTTCGTTTACTCCATCTGACCAGATAGACTTACTGTTAACTGAATCCCATACATGGGAAACGATGTCTGGTTTCACTTGGTCAGGGTTGATGGCCAAGGTAGAGTGTGGTATTCTGATCTTAACAGGTTGTTGGAAGATCATGTTTGGAGGATCACATCTGATCCCGTAGCTGGCCACTGATTCGTCATCTTGGATGTCAACTGGGGGAGCGTCCCTTAAAAGGGTCAGGGTGATCTTGCACGGGTCATTCTGACGAACAGCCTCCGGAGGAATAAACAATGATACGCCATGGTCTTCTAGTTCGATGTCCTTACTTGTATTTCTTTCAACAGAGACAGAGACAATGGCAGGTGTTGATGGTTCATCTGTTATTTATTTCAAAGAAAAGTAATTGACAAAATAATAAAAAAAATATAAAAACATATATATCAACAACAAATTGCATATCGGGACAATTATGGGACTGAAAACCTAATAAGTTAAACATATTAATATAGTTTCATTTCGATATTGTCCATAATATTTATTTTATTTTATTACCATTTGAAAAGGTAATGTTAATTACCCAAACTCTGATAATCAATATTGGTTTCTAATACTTTAATGAGGGCAAATGCCAAACCAATAATGTTTTTATTCATAGGACTTATTTATATATATGTATCTGTTTTTCCTATTTCTTTCATTTTGGGCACATTCCCCATTTGTAATACCTCTCGTATTTGGTTCATTGATGTTAACCTAAGAAGTGTTTCTACATACATGAATACGATTGAAGTGTTCGTAAGGGATAGTGGGTATTGTGTGTGCGATTAAGTAAAATACCCAGACAATGAATCATAAAATCCCTTGTTCTTCGTGATAGAAAACCTGAAATGCCATGTTTAATCATCGCTAGACATTAATCAGTGACTTAATGATTGAGAAGAAAAAATATCAGAATCACTTAATTAGCTATTATACTAAGAAAAGCTGTTTGTGTTTGAAGGATGTTCTTACCTCGGAAAGACTGGATCTCCTCTAAAGAAGGTAATCTGAAATTAATCATACGTAAACTAATCATTTCTATGGGCTGAGAAAACATGAATTTGTTTCAACTCATAAAAATTGTAACATCATACATGATATTAGCAAAAAACTGTTGAATGTCAGACCCATTATCGAGGCCTATTATTTGAGAAAAAAAATGAGGCTCTACCTTTGCAACTGGTAATGCCGTAAATACAATACAAACAAATATCAAACTTTCAACGAACCACAGTTAGATAATATCAGGCGCGTACGCAAAGAGGGGGGGGGGGGTTAATTGTAAACAAAAAAGAAATTGTGCTGAAGGCGTTGAAAAAAGGGAGAAGTGTTCCTCCCCCCCAAGCCACTGAACGAAATATCTGACGACGTAATGTGCCAATTTCCGGGGCCAAAACAAAATTAAAAATGTGCTCTTACCCCCCCCCCCCCCCCCCCCCCCCGCTTATTCAGCAGCTGGCTGAGTCGTTGCGAAATTTTCGGCGCGGTTTTCAAATTTTAAAACCGCCCCCTCAAAAAAATTCTGCCTACGCTACTGAATAATATCCTCTAAACGAATTTGGTATAAAATATATACTGTCTATCTGAGTAGAAAAGTAGAAGGAAAACAAAGATGAATTAGTCAACGTAGCAGGCTTGACTTATTCCTATGTATTCATGTATTCATTCCGTTTTATTTAAACAGGGTAGCCCCGTCAGTAATCAAAGCACTGTTTGCCAGGGGGCCCTGACTTACAGCCCCGAACATATTATTGTCAAAGTTGTCGCATATTAAATTTTATTGTCCGAACAACACATATACTATATGATCAACTGTAAAGATTTGCAATAACACTTACTGAACTTTTCTGTTTCAAATATGTCTCAAAAGAGCAAAATGGAAACACGCATTTCCTTGTCTTACAATTATCATGGCCGATCTATTTCCTAGACCTGAACAAAAAATCACCTGGACAAAATCATTTGTTTGATCACTTCGTCCTTGGCATACTGGATTGGTAGGTTGCCTGTATCATCCTTTACATCTAACCTGGCTCCATTCTCTAGAAGATAAAACACTAAGGCCTTCTCAGGAGACAGTTCGCCCTTGTAATTCTCATCAGAGATCTGAAACATACAGACGTATATAATTATTTTTATTATAACAGTATCGTCCATCAGAGGGGGCACTCGTTTTTCCGAAGGTTCGTTTTTCTGAAGGTTCGTATTTCCGAAGGTTCGTAATTCCGAAACACAAATTTCCCATGCCTAGCGGTTCATAATTCCAAAAATGAAAAAGGGTTCATAATTCCGAAGGTTCGTATTAACTTTCCGAAAATGAAAAAGGGTTCATCATTCCGAAAATGTAATAGGGTTCATAATTCCGAAACTAAAATACGGCTCATAATTCCTAAAATAAAATAGGGTTCATAATTCCGAAAATGATATAAGGTACCTAAAAAGGATAGAAGGGAGGATCGAGATGACTTCTCCTTCTATCTTTCTTTATGTTAGGCTATTCTTTGTTTTTATTCTTCTTTCATTTCCTACGAACCTTATTTCATTTTCGTAATTGCGAACCCTATTTCATTTTCGGAATTGCGAACCCTATTTCATTTTCGGAATTATGAACCCTTTTTCACTTTCGGAATTACGAACCCTTTTCATTTTCGGAATTACGAACCCTATTTCATTTTCGGAAATCCGAACCTTCTAAATAACGGACCTGCGGAGTAACGAGCCTTCGGAATTACGAACCTTCGGAGTTATGGACCTTCGGAATTATGAACCTTCGGAAATACGAACCTTCGGAAAAACGACATGTAACCGTCCATCAATAGTAAGGGTGGATGAGCATTATACGAATAGTTTAACGCTGCATCTTGGAATCGCAGCTGCTGTAGTGGAAATCCCTATTTTCGTTCTAAACTTCCCAACACATACAAACGGTCGCCTACACACGAACATACATATTACTTGGGCCAATCACAGGTACTATATTTTTGGATTCATTTTGGATTCAGCAGCCGTATATGCCAGCAACACCGCCGTAAAGTTTGCCGTAATGTTAATTTGTTTTTCAGACTCTCGTCGGTCTGTAGTCGGTCTCGTCTGGTTACTTGGGTATGACTCACCTTTCTTAGTGTGTCAGTTTCTTGCACAATTGTCACGCTCTTATAGCAGAGTTTAATGGCTTTATGCAGACACGTCTGGCCGTCACTTGACTGGACATTGAGATCAGCTCCCTCAGAAACTAACTTCTCAATGATGGAGGTGCGACCGTGTTGTATGGCAAGATGGATATCAGTTATATCATTCTGGGCGAGCAGGATATAAGAATATAAACGCATAAAAACTAGAGATTTAATTTTTTTAATGCAAGGAAAACCAAATTGCTGTGAACACAAGTACTGCCATGTGATTAACTAAATCCAATAAGTCGAATACGTTTTAAACAAACATTGTAACTTGTATATATACTACATAAAAACAGCCTTTAAGTCTAACTGGTGTTATAGTAATATTGGTGATACAAAACCGAGTTGGTCAAGTCTGAAAAAAATAATGATAGGTAGCCTATGCATATTATTCACTTAATTGAATTTCAGTACTTGTCCGTTCTTCTAAGTGCATGTATTAAATGACTAATAGTAGATGATTTCGATATTAAGTGTGTCTTAAATTTGTTACCTCGGAATTTGAACTGTCGATGCTTTGGTACCCGATGAATGAAGACAGTTGAGAAGGTATGTGTCCCTGAATGTCTCCTGTTTCAGAACGTGCTCCTTTTGCCAGAAGGACTTTAACTACAGTAATGTAACAATTCTGAACGGCATAGTGTAAAGGCGTCCTTCCATCATTATCTTCCTTATTCACTTCAGCTCCTTGGTCAATGAGATAGTTGGTGACTTCTAAATGGCCATTCTGAGAAGCAAGATGTAATGCAGTCCAACCGTCGTTATCTCCCCTATTCACCTCAGCTCCTTGACTGATGAGATATTTGGTGACACCAAGAAGACCATAATGAGCAGCACTGTGGAATGCAGTCCGACCTTTATCATCTCCCCTATTCACCTCAGCTCCTTGGCCGATGAGATATTTGGTAACGTCAAGATGACCATTCTTTGAAGCACTGTGTAATGCAGTCCAACCGTCATTATCTCCGTTATTCACCTCAGCTCCTTGGCCGATGAGATATTTGGTAACGTCAAGATGACCATTCTTTGAAGCACTGTGTAATGCAGTACAACCGTCATTATCTCCGTTATTCACCTCAGCTCCTTGGCCGATGAGATATTTGGTAACGTCAAGATGACCATAATGAGCGGCACAGCGTAATGCAGTCAGACCTTCATTTTCTTCCTTATTCACCAAAGCTCCTTGACTGATGAGATATTTGGTGACATCAGAGTGACCATAATGAGCGGCACAGCGTAATGCAGTCAGATCTTCATTTTCTTCCTTATTCAACACAGCTCCTTGACCGATGAGATATTCGGCGACATCAAGATGATCATAATGAGCAGCAGAGCTGAATGCAGGCAAACCTTCATTATCTCCCCTACTCATCTCAGCTCCTTGATTGATGAGATACTTGGTGACATCAAGGTGACCTTCCTGGGCAGCTCTGTGTAATGCGGTCTGACTTTTATTATCTCCCTTATTCACCTCAGCTCCTTGACCAATGAGATATTCGGCGACATCAAGATGACCATAATGAGAAGCACAGCGGAATGCAGTCAAACCTTCATTATCTCCCCTACTCACCTCGGCTCCTTGATCGATGAGATACTTGGTGACATCAAGATGACCTTCCTGAGCAGCTCTGTGTAATGCAGTCCAGCCTTCATTATCTCCATTATTCACCTCAGCTCCTTGACTTATAAGACATTTGGTAACATAAAGGTGACCACTATAAGCAGCACTGCGTAATGCAGTCCAACCGTAATTATCTTCCTAATTCACCTCAGCTCCTTGACTGATGAGATATTTGGTGACATCAAGTTGACCATTATGAGCAGCACTCTGTAATGCAGTAGAACCTCTATTATCTCCCCAATTCACCTCAGCTCCTTGACTGAGGAGATATTTGGTGACATCAAGATGACCTTCCTGAGCAGCTCTGTGTAATGCAGTCCAGCCTTTGTTATCCCCATTATTCACCTTGGCTCCCTGACTGATGAGATATTTGGTGACATCAAGATGACCATAATAAACAGCGCTTTGTAATGCAGTTCGACCGCAATTATCTCCTTTATTCACCTCAGCTCCATGACTGATGAGGTAGTTGGTGACATCAAGATGACCTTCCTGAGCAGCTCTGTGTAATGCAGGCCAGCCTTCATCATCTCCTTTACTCACGTCAGCTCCCTGACTGATGAGACATTTTGTGACAGAAAGATGACCACTATGCGCAGCACTGCATAATGCAGTCAAACCGTAATTATCTTCCTTATTCACCTCAGCTCCTTGACTGATGAGATATTTGGTGACATCACAATGACCATTCTTAGAAGCAATGTATAATGCAGTCCAACCGTCATTATCTCCCATATTCACCTCAGCTCCTTGACCGATGAGATAGCTGGTGACATCAAGATGACCATTCTGAGAAGCACTGTGTAATGCAGTCAAACCTGTATTATCTCCCTTATTCACTTCAGCTCCTTCACTGATGAGATATTTGGTGACATCAAGATGACCATTCTTAGCAGCACTGTGTAATGCAGTCAAACCTGTATTATCTCCCTTATTCACCTCAGCTCCTTGACTGCGGAGATAGTTGGTGACATCAAGATGACCATTCTTAGCAGCACTGTGTAATGCAGTCCAACCGTCGTTATCTCCCCTATTCACTTCAGCTCCTTGACTGATGAGATATTTGGTGACATAAAGATGACCATTCTTAGCAGCACTGTGTAATGCAGTCAAACCTGTATTATCTCCCTTATTCACCTCAGCTCCTTTACTGATGAGATACCTGGTGACACGAATATGCCGATTCTTAGAAGCACTGTGTAATGCAGTCAAACCTGTATTATCTCCCTTATTCACTTCAGCCCCTTTAAAGATGAGATATATAGTGACACGAAGATGACCATTCTGAGCAGCACTGTGTAATGCAGTCAAACCTGTATTATCTCCCTTATTCACTTCAGCTCCTTGACTGATGAGATATTTGGTGACATCAAGATGACCATTCTTAGCAGCACTGTGTAATGCAGTCAAACCTGTATTATCTCCCTTATTCACTTCAGCTTCTTGACTGATGAGATATTTGGTGACATCAAGATGACCATTCTTAGCAGCACTGTGTAATGCAGTCAAACCTGTATTATCTCCCTTATTCACCTCAGCTCCTTGACTGCGGAGATAGTTGGTGACATCAAGATGACCATTCTTTGCAGCACTGTGTAATGCAGTCAAACCTGTATTATCTCCCTTATTCACTTCAGCTCCTTGACTGATGAGATATTTGGTGACATCAAGATGACCATTCTTAGCAGCACTGTGTAATGCAGTCAAACCTGTATTATCTCCCTTATTCACCTCAGCTCCTTGACTGATGAGATATTTGGTGACATAACGATGACCATTCTTAGCAGCACTGTGTAATGCAGTCAAACCTGTATTATCTCCCTTATTCACCTTAGCTCCTTTACTGATGAGATACCTGGTGACACGAATATGACGATTCTTAGAAGCACTGTGTAATGCAGTCAAACCTGTATTATCTCCCTTATTCACTTCAGCCCCTTTAAAGATGAGATATATAGTGACACGAAGATGACCATTCTGAGCAGCACTGTGCAATGCAGTCCAACCGTCTTTATCTCCACTATTCACCTGTACTCCTTGACCGATGAGATATTTGACGACATCAAGATGACCATCCTGAGCAGCACATCGGAATGCAGCCCAGCCTTCATTATCTCCCTTCTGCACCTCAGCTCCTTGACTGATGAGATAATTGGTGACATTACGATGACCATTATGATCAGCACAGTATAATGCAGTCAAACCGTAATTATCTCCCTTATTCACCTCAGCTCCTTGACTGATAAGATATTTGGTGACATCAAGATGACCATTGTGAGCAGCAGTGTGTAATGCAGTACGACCATCAGAACATCCTTTATTCACCTCAGCTCCTTGACTGATGAGATGTTTGGTGACATTAAGATGACCATTCTTAGAAGCACAGTATAATGCAGTCAAACCAAAATTATCTCGATTATTCACCTCAGCTCCTTGACTGATAAGATATTTGGTGACATCAAGATGACCATTCTTCGAAGCACTGTGTAATCCAGTCAAATCTGTATTATCTCTCTTATTCACCTCAGCTCCTTGACTGATGAGATATTTAGTGACATCAAGATGACCATTATGAGCTGCACTGTGTAATGCGGTCCAACTGTCAATATCTCCCCTATTCACGTCAGCTCCCTGACTGATGAGATATTTGGTGACATCAAGATGACCATTTTTAGTAGCACTGTGTAATGCAGTCCAATTGTCATTATCTCCCCTATTCACCTCAGCTCCTTGAGTGATGAGATATTTGGTGACATCAAAATGACCATTCTGAGAAGCACTTGTTAATGCATTCCAACCGTCTTTATCTCCCCTATTTACCTCAGCTCCTTGACTGATGAGATACCTGGTGACATCAAGATGACCATTATATGCTGCACATCGGAATGCAGTCCGACCTTCATTATCTCCCCTATTCACCACAGCTCCATGGCTGATGAGATATTTAGTGACTTCAAGATGACCATTCTGGGCAGCACTGTGTAATGCAGTCCAACCGTCATTATCTCCCCAATTCACCTCTACTCCTTGACCGATGAGATATTTGGTGATATCAAGATGACCATTCTTAGTAGCATCGTGTAATGCCGTCTGGTTGTCATTATCTCCCCTATACATCTCAACTGCTTGACCGATGAGATATTTAGTGACATTAAGATGACCCTCATGATCAGCAATGTGTAATGCAGTCCGGCCGTCATTATCTCCTTTATTCACCTCAGCTCCTTGACTGAGGAGATATTTAATGACTTCAAGATGATCCTTGATTGCGGCAAGGTGTAATGCAGTCCGACCTTCATTATCTCCATTATTTACCTCAGCTCCTTGACTGATGAGATGTTTGGTGACATCAAGATGACCATAATAAGCAGCACTTTGTAATGCAGTAGAACCATCATTATCTCCCTTCTTCACCTCAGCTCCATGACTGATGAGATATTTAGTGACTTCAAGATGATTCTTCTTTGCGGCAAGGTGTAATGCAGTCCGACCTTCATTATCTCCATTATTCACCTCAGCTCCTTGACTGATGAGATATTTGGTGACATGAAGATGACCATAATAAGCAGCACTTTGTAATGCAGTAGAACCATCATTATCTACCTTCTTCACCTCAGCTCCTTGACCGATCAGATATTTGGTGACATCAAGATGACCATTGTGAGCAGCACTTTGTAATGCAGTCCAATCGTCATTATCTCCTTTATTCACCTTAGCTCCTTTACTGAGGAGATATGTGGTGACATCAAGATGACCTTCCAGAGCAGCACTTAGTAATGCAGTACGACCATCGATACCTCCTTTATTCACCTCAGCTCCTTGACTGATGAGATATTTAGTGACTTCAAGATGATCCTTGATTGCGGCAAGGACTAATGCAGTCCGACCTTCATTATCTCCATTATTTACCTCAGCTCCTTGACTGATGAGATGTTTGGTGACGTCAAGATGACCATAATAAGCAGCACTTTGTAATGCAGTTGAACCATCATTATCCCCCTTCTTCACCTCAGCTCCTTGACTGATGAGATATTTAGTGACTTGAAGATGATCTTTCATTGCGGCAAGGTGTAATGCAGTCCGACCTTCATTATCTCCATTATTTACCTCAGCTCCCTGACTGATGAGTTGTTTGGTGACATCAAGATGACCATAATAAGCAGCACTTTGTAATGCAGTACAACCATCATTATCTCCCTTCTTCACCTCAGCTCCTTGACTGATGAGATATTTAGTGACATCAAGATGACCATTCTGGGCAGCACTATGTAATGCAGTAGAACCGTCCTTAATACCCCTATTCACCTGTACTCCTTGGCTGATGAGATATTTGGTGACATCAAGATGACCATTCTTAGCAGCACTGTGTAATGCAGTCCAATTGTCATTACCTCCCCTATTCATCTCAGCTCCTTGGCTGATGAGATATTTGGTGACATCATGATGACCATTTTGATCAGCACTGTTTAATGCAGTCCGACCTTTATTATCTTCTTTATTCACCTCAGCTCCTTGACCGATGAGATATTTGGTGACATCAAGATGACCATTATGAGCAGCACTTTGTAATGCAGTAGAACCTCTATTATCTCCTTTATTCACCTCAGCTCCATGTTTAATGAGATATTTGGTGACACCAAGATGACCATTTTGAACAGCACTGTGTAATGCAGGTCGACCTTTATTATCTTCTTTATTCACCACAGCTCCTTGACCGATGAGATATTTGGTGAGATCAAGATGACCATTATGAGCAGCACTGTGTAATGCAGTAGAACCTTCATTATCTCCCCTACTCACCTCAGCTCCTTGACTGATGAGATATTTAGTGACATCAAGATGACCTTGATGAGCTGTACTGTGTAATGCGGTCCAACTGTCAATATCTCCCCTATTCACGTCAGCTCCCTGACTGATGAGATATTTGGCGACATCAAGATGACCATTGTGAGCAGCATTGTGTAATGCAGTCCAACCGACATTATCTCCCCCATTTACCTCTTCTCCTTGACTGATGAGATATTTAGTGACATCAAGATGATCCTTGATTGCGGCAATGTGTAATGCAGTCCGACCTTCATTATCTCCATTATTCACTTCAGCTCCTTGACTGATAAGATATTTGGTGACATCAAAATGACCATTCTTAATAGCAGCACTGTGTAATCCAGTACAATTGTCATTATCTCCCCCATTCATCTCAGCTTCTTGGCTAATGAGATATCTGGTAACATCATGATGACCCTTATGATCAGCAATGTGTAATGCAGTCCGACCTTTATCATCTTCTTTATTCACCTCAGCTCCGTGACCGATGAGATATTTGGTGACATAAAGATGACCATTCTTAGAAGCACTGTGTAATGCAGTCAAACCTGTATTATCTTTCGTATTCACTTCAGCTCCTTGACTGATGAGATATTTGGTAACATCAAGATGACCATTGTGAGCAGCACTTTGTAATGCAGTCCAACCGTCATGATCTCCTTTATTCACCTCAGCTCCTTTACTGAGGAGATATGTGATGACATCAATATGACCTTCCAGAGCAGCACTTAGTAATGCAGTACGACCATCAATACCTCCTTTATTCACCTCAGCTCCTTGACTGATGAGATATTTGGTGACTTCAAGATGACCTTTCCGGGCAGCACTATGTAATGCAGTCCATCCGCCATTATCTCCTTTATTCACCTCAGCTCCTTTACTGAGGAGATATTTCGTGACATCAAAATGATCCTTGATTGCGGCAAGGTGTAATGCAGTCCAACCGTCCTTATCTCCCTTATTCGCCTCAGCTCCTTTACTGATAAGATACTTGGTGACATCAAGATGACCATTGTGAACAGCACTGTATAATGCAGTCCGACCGTTATTATCTTCATTATTCACCTCAGCTCCTTGACCGATGAGATATTTAATGACTTCAAGATGACCATTCTGAGCAGCTCTGTGTAAAGCAGTACAACCGTCATTGTCTTCTTTATTCACCTCAGCTCCTTGAATGAGGAGATATTTGGTGACATCAAGATGACCATTCTCAGCAGCTCTGTGTAAAGCAGTCCAACCGTCATTGTCTTCTTTATTCACCTCAGCTCCTTGACTGAGGAGATATTTGGTGACATCAAGATGTCCATTCTGAGCACCTCTGTGTAATGTAGTAGAACCTGCATTATCTCCTTTATTCACCTCAGCACCTTTACTGATGAGATAGTTGGTGATTTTAAGGTGACCCTCTAGAGCAGCACTTTGTAATGCTGTCTTACCTTCATTATCTCCCTTATTCACCTCAGCTCCATGTTTAATGAGATACTTGCTGACGTTCTCCTGGCCATACAGGACCGCCGTGTGTAAGGCTGTGTTTCCATCTTGGTCTGTGTGGTTTATGTTAGAACCCCTTTTAAGCAGTGTTTTGACGCTTTTGATTTTACCCCTCAATGATGCCTCATGAAGCTGTTGATTAATGTCCTCCATACTTGAAGAAGCACCGGCTTGCCAGACATCCTAATCTAGCTCAGTTCCTCGTAATCATCTACTTCTCCCATTACACACGACTTTGAAATGGAAACGTTAGGATTAATAATCTAAATCTTTTGTAGCAGATAGTCCGGTTGCGTTTCGCACGTTAAGAGCCTAAGTGTACACTAAACTTATTATTTCTTCTTCTTCAAATTCATAAACGCAATTCCAAATTCCAAAGTCCTGTGCAGTGAACTAAATCGTAATGCAAATGTTCAACGTAATCAAAATATCTGTCATTCCTATTCCAGTGTTAGGCTTCTCTCTTTATCTTTTGCATCATCAATCAGCGGCCATCAACATTTCAATAAATATATAAAGCGAGTGCATCCCTCCTTCCTCTTTACTATAAAATAAAAGGGTAGGAACGTTTATAAGGTTCGTCTTTTCACGGAGACATACATTCACATGAAACTACGCGTACGTAGAAACATTTTCAAGGAGGGAAATAGTTTTGACCAACGAAGGAGAAACAGTCGACGTTTTTAACATGTTTTGTGACACAATTTGTGTTAAAGCAGCACTGATATTTCGCCCTCTAATGACCTTTTTCATTACAACATTATTAGAGTACTAACTACACGTGGAGGACGCGGATTCCTATCCTTTTATAATTGAATCACTTATGATCAAGGCAAATATTCACGCTGATTATGGCACGAAGTATGGTAATGATTATAATGGTAACGACGACGAAGGAAGGTACAGCAATTTAATGATTATGGCGATCACGGTAATGGAGGTAATGATGATGGTGAATTATTTCCAGTCAAAAGTATTTATCCATTGCATTGCAGTCCATTGAAACGTGCATGTCTCAGCAAAATACACTTTTACAAAGTTTTGAAAAGAAGTTAAAGGTAAAGACCAGTTATGGTCATGCGATTGCATTGTGAAAGAAACGTTGTGGAATCAATCAGAAAAGGTTGATCATCTAGCATCTAGCATCTGCAAGGTTCTGGAATCATGAAAATGATAAGAAATTTGGCCCATTCTTCATAAAGTTACAAGCACTATACACAGAAAGATGTATATGGGACTACCCTATATCTCTCACAGACCATGAGAGAAACAAATTTACCAAATATATGAATTAGTAGGCGGTTTTCCGGCAATTTTTTTATCATCATGTATTAGTCAAAACATATTCTTTCACATGATTGGTAATGAGAGCTTCCATTTCATTTTTTGAAATTGGGGCGTTTCCAATACTGGTCTTTACCTTTAACGTGGTGAAGTGCTCTAAATAGGAACTTTTAGATTTGCACGTCGACAGCTTTGACTGCAACGTATGACGTCATTTTAAGGCACGGCGCATGCGTCACGTCGTCTCAGTCGGCGATCGAGAATGCGTCAACCTTGATTTTCCTAAATCTAGTACAGTACTAGTATATGCCGCGTGCGCATAAAATATACAGTTCCTCAGGTAGACAAAGGAACATCCCTTCCCTGCTATTATGTAAAAATGTGTAGAACAGGTGTCACATGCATATTTACCTGTTCTACACATTTTTACATAATAGCAGTGAAAGGATGTTCTTTTGTCTACCACAGCAATTGTTGAGGGTAGAATGAGGAACTGTATATTCTGTCCTCTTTCATTGTCCGTCATGTTCATAGTGTTACTTCCTGCATGTATGTTTATCGTCGAGTGCAATCTAAAAGATTTCTAATTGTAGTCAACATAGGCAGTTGAGTACGTTGACACGCATGATCAGTCGGCGTTCGTCGTATTCTCGTCCACTCAATCTAAAAGTCCCTGTTAATTCTAAGTCCCAGTCACATCTACCAGGTAGGCCTAGTCGCCTTGTCGCTCTTCTGAGAATGTTAACCTGCTTCATTGGATTTAGGTACACATGAGTTTGTCAATATTGATCAATATTTGCCACGATGCATAATTAAGCAACGAATGGAGACAGCAAGAAAAGAAACAGAATTATGTGAAACTTAATTCCAAGTAGGGATCAAAACGCCCCCCCCCCCTTCACCCCCTTTAGGGTGAACGGTTTAATCAGTTTCGTATTTAGTAGGAAGAAGCCTAGCTACAGCAAAATCTCTTAAATAGCATTTGTTTTTACACATGGGTCATGGAATAGCCTGACCCATAAAACACTTCCCTTTTAGGTGCCATTGTATATTTTTCTACGACGTTAGGCAGACACGATTAAATATATTACATTGGACAAAAAATATTCCTTAGTTGACTGAACATGTGTATTCTATCATTATAATTAGATATCTGGGCCCAGGTTTTGGCTGTCATGGAGCAGTATAAGTCGATTTGGTTATTAAATTAAATGTCATATGAGATGACACTGAGGTTATCACGACATTGCCTCGTTTAAAAATATGACCGCGTACAATACATAAGATATAATAGATGCGTTCGTAAAGTCATGGACAATTATTGTTGTCCCTGTAGCAAACTATTGCCTTAGCCAGCTTTTTACTTCAATGGTAAGATCGGTTACATACATTACATTGGGAAAGACCTGTGCTCTAGTAAATAAGGAATTTTGAAAGTGATTTTTAATTTTGACGATTTTAGAAGAACACACCTTTTTTTTCCCTTTTGCCAGATCCCGATATATTCAGCTTCAGCCTTGTAGACTTGATTTATATTCTCCGCTTATGTGATGTATGTTGCATATCAATACAGGGTTACCGTACTTTATTATGATCCCATCACGAAAGGAAAATATGTTCATTGTTTGGAAAGAGTGCAAAACACCTTTCAAGTCTATTGTAGATCAATTGAGTTTTTTTGCATGATTAGACGTGGTTTCACGCATAATTTTGTCACGATAACCCATACTGTGCCATTAAAGCTGTTTTATACAGACCATGCACGTAAAACACATACATTATTCTGCCTGGTATTCTAAGAGTTAATATTCGGGGGGGTCTCCCCGTTTTTGCACCGCTTCAAATACTGAAGTGAGTACCATTGTGCATGACTTGTGTACACAGTACAATCCATGAATCGTATTCTCTCTGTTATTCAGTTTTGTAACGAAATAGGAGTCACGAAGTAATAGAGGCTTCCTGTCGTATTATCTCTTTCCAACTAGCCAAAGTATTAAACTCTTTCATTTCGAGAAGAAAAGAAAAATGCGGAATGGAATGTAGAGAGGGATGAGTCAAGCACCGGATGATTTTACATTCTACATGCTCATCCAAGGGCATAGAAACGATTAGAAATAAGAATATTAGAGCGATAAAAAGCTGAACTTGTAAAAATAGATGGTAGAATGTCTGGCTGTGGAACGACGACGATAACATTTCTGGCATTTTATCAAACTTGATCTCGTTCAAGAATTAGAAAATGAAACAGGTTATGACCAGTATGATTATACAATGACATTAACGTTTGACACTGAGTAACCAGGAAAAAGGAGATAGAAGATCAGATTATAGGTCTGTTTTCTCAATTAATTTTCAACTACGAGAAAAGGCTACCTATGCGTGTGTGTGTGTGTGTGTGTGTGTGTGTATGTGCGCGTGCGTGAGTGTGTGCGTGCGTGTGTGTGTGTGTCTATGCGTTTGTTTTTGTGTGTGAGTGAGTAATTATTCATTGTAATCTTGAAAGTAACACACCCACTTTTAGTTTCACTCTGGTTTTTATTGACCCTCTTCAATTTCAGAATTGAAACTTTCCGATGAGAATACAATTTTATATCAATGGAAAGTTAAATTACGTTACGTTGACGACATAGCATGATAACCAAACTTTGGTAGCTCCTAATTAAAAAGTCATAACCAATTTGACTTTGATGGTGATAAATCAAGTCTTTGTTAGAGATCATGCATACACAAAACCAGGCACGTCAACCAGTGGGTTAGGCGGCATGTTATAATCAACACTATATACAATAGAAAAGTACATTAGCAATAATAATACAAAATATTCGTCATTGCAATTGCAATGTAACAATATACAATGTAACACTATTTCATGATGAAGAGTCCTTTATTAATTATCTAATGATACCTATTCATAATATTCCTGTCATCGGTGACTGAGCACCAGGGTTTTTGAAAAGTGTTATTCAATACAAATTTTAAAAAGAAGCTTTTTAAACCTAGATAATAAAAAAAAATATCTAAATTGTTCATCTTGATGACTACAAAGTGTTATCCCAGCATAAATTAATAATGTCAGAGACGATGTAAATTTTACATTAGGTACATATAGATGAGACTGTTCTCTTTGGCGGGTTGCATATGAATGCAAATTTGGCTATGGAATATAATTCGATAGTCATGAAATTCAATGTCCATATTTACAGGTTATGATTTGCACAACAATGAAAGAAGATACACAAGAGAGGCATTTGGGGACCAGTACGAAATGCTAGTGAGGAACGTGAGATTTGGTTAGGTGTCGAGACAGCTCAAGCTCGATCACATAATAGGCGTGACTGAGCCGTGAGAGATCAGTAACTGTTGTAGAGCAGTGATCCCGTAACTGGCTCAAATCCAAGTCGATGAACTATTACCCTTTGACCCCTTTGGTAAGGCATTAATATAATTTAATTGTATTTTATATTGTATTAAAACATCTTTTAACAGGATAACATTGATCAGCTCACAGGCTGTTTTTCATAATGGTCCTGCATAAAGAAGGAAAATACACATTCAAGAACTGACAATTAGAGGAGTTACAAACAAATAGCAGTTTTATACAAATGGTAAAAAGCAAAACAACACAAATAGGAAAAATAAGATACGGGAAAAACGAAAGGAGGGGGGGGGGAGTGTGCATGAGCATGTGTAATTTCCTAGATAATAGGGCTAGCAACCATTTTAGTTAGTTACTGCAAACAATGCTGTAGTAAAGACAAATGGCAGTGAACACATTTTATCGATTAAAGAAAGATTTGTTTTTATATTGGTGTTTCAAACTGTCAACTGAATTGGCATCTTGGATATTATTGGAAAGCTTATTCCAATTAACCGCTCCAGCATACCTAAAAGATTGTTTGAATAAGGTCACGTTGTGTTTGGGCAATACTACATTTAGAGAGTTTGCATTTCTTGTATTAAGTCTATGGCGGTCAAAATACATTTCTATTTCATTAATCCTCATTATGAAGTTTATCGGAGAGAACTTAAAAGCCTTTGGTTCCTTGGTTGCTTACGTACAATATATCTGCTTTCTTAACCATATTCACATTCAGGTATGTCAAACCAGCCATCTCAATCTATATCGAAGGGGCAGAAGGATTTCTTGTGAAACAGTGAGAAACCGACTTTAGATTCGATCCCGTGGCCAGCCTGAGTGTATAAAAGGCTTGTTTACTTTTACCACGGTAAGCCGCCGTGAGGGTTAACACTAAGTACGATTGAATTATTTTATATTATACATCAATGAGTAACTTAACTTCTGAAGCATATTACTTGTTTCAGAACACACATGACAAAAATGTAGAAGAAATATTGCTTTACAACTTCATGAATATAACCGTCTGATATTAGACTTAAGTTCATGTCGTTACAATATCATGGCTTGTGTTTTCTTATGTCTAAGATCATGAAGTCCCTTGACTTGTGTACATTGTGTACCGTTTATGAATGCCAATTTTAGCATGATTTGTATCTCATTTGCATTTTGCAAATTATTATATTGTTGACTTCCTCTACTCTAAAAAATGGGGAAGGTTTAAAAAAGTGAACATGCATTACCGTTTGGAAAGATGAACTTTATATTGACTTTAATTGTACCCAACAAACGTACAAGTTCCCCATTTACCTAACCTCTCGGTTTACAACTTTACCCAACTCTAAAAAAACAGTATTTGTTTTGCTTAATGCTGGCTTCATTTCGAATACACTTCAAATGTATGTACCTTATAATACAGCTAAGTGAAACCGCGAGTGACCATTGTTGCGGTCAGTTGTCATTCATTTATTTATTAAATTATCATTATTATTATTCTTCTTATTATTATTTCAAGCCTTTCTTAGTTTGTTTATACGGTAATGGCAGACATAGTGGCCCGAATTCACAAAGGAGGTTTGTCGACAAACCTAGGTTTATGTACGTCATATGACGCACGAAAACCTAGGTTCGTCGACAAACATCCTTTGTGAATTCGGGCCATTGTGTTGAAACGTTCGAACAGTAGTGATATGTGGTATTATGTTTGAACCCTCTCATGTTCATGCGTTTACTTTCTGATATTTTTAGTTATTTATAGCAATGACCGCATTTGCGACCACTGACATATTTCATAGTAACTGTCTGCAATAAAATGATTATCAGGAAATTTGTTAAATTACCATTAGAGTAACTAGAGAGGGGGAAGGGGGAGGGGGGGGGGTAATAGGGGGGGGGTAATAGGAGGGGTGAGAGTAAAAGAGAGTGAGGGGAGCAAATTAAATGTGTGTGCAAAGAGAGGTAGAGAGAATAAAAGAGAAAGGGAGAGAGAGAGACAGAGAGAGAGAGAGAGAGAAAGAGCTAGAGAGAGAGAGAGAGAGAGAGAAAGAGCTAGAGAGAGAGAGAGAGAGAGAGAGAGCTAGAGAGAGAGAGAGAGAGAGAGAGAGAGAGAGAGAGAAAGAGTAAGAAAAGACTAACAAAAGCAGTCAATGGATGTCGGGCTCACACATTGGCGGGCAAATGATATTTGAATGAGGGCGCTCTTTCGATCTTACTTTCACCGAAGGAGAATAGAATATAGGAGGGGTAAGAGTAACAGAGAGTGAGGGGAGCAAATTAAAAGTGTGTGCAAAGAGAGGTGGAGAGAATAAAAGAGAAAGAGTGAGAGAGAGAGAGAGAGAGAGAGAGAGCTAGAAAGAGAGAGAGAGAGAGAGAGAGTAAGAAAAGAATAAGAAAAAAAGCAGTCAATGGATGTCGGGCTCACACATTGGCGGGCAAATGATATTTGAATGAGGGCGCTCTTTATACGGCGGAATACGGCGAACTCAGTTTCAGTGAGGGATCCACAGAAAAGCTAACGAAGGTACATACCCATCCACATTGTTACCAGTTAACGCAAGTATTAGGAATACTACTCCACGAAAATTAACGCTAAATTTATAAACATAACTTTTCGATTCGAGTTCCTTCGAGATGACAACATGCCTACCAGGATTATACTTTCAAACCTTCCTTTCATAGACAGTTGCATTTCATTTTACATTATGAAAAGATCTTTGAAAGGTCTG
Source organism: Strongylocentrotus purpuratus (assembly GCF_000002235.5). Classification (NCBI taxonomy): domain Eukaryota; kingdom Metazoa; phylum Echinodermata; class Echinoidea; order Camarodonta; family Strongylocentrotidae; genus Strongylocentrotus; species Strongylocentrotus purpuratus. Next base: position 988,563 of record NW_022145551.1, read on the forward strand.
AAAGGATTACTAATTTGGCTGATAATAAATAGAGAGTATCCCACAAATTGCTGAGCAAATAGTGGACATTACAACGGATTAAGTAATAAGTATCTCATTCTTATCGGAACCCCCCCCCCCCCTCCCCACCCACCCCATCGGTATGATATGAATGATCCGAATGTACATGAGAGAGATGGGGAAAGAGAGAGAGAGAGGGGGGCAAGGCATGAAGGTGAAGACAATCATGGCCAGAGAGATGAATTTTGTTGTTCAATTAAATTGTTATTTATTTATTCACTCATTCATGATTTCTTTCAACAGGGTATTGTCATGAATGTATATTGTGGCTCTATCATCGCTTGATGGCGCTCTTTGTTATTTTGAGTTTATTAAAGGTATTACAAAGTTTTGGTATAGGGTCATGAATTTGGTTCAAATTAACATATTGGAAGCGTAAGCGTTCCTACAACATTCATTGATCGTTGTCGCGGTTCAAATCGAGTCTAAAGTTATGAAATTTTAAATAATAAACTTCTTATGTTGTATAGCTCCCTCTCAAGGTCAAGATATTAATTTAGTTATGAAACAATGTTTCTTGACTAAAATTGACCGATTAGCTATTCCCATTTGAAAATTATATATCACAACTACATATTCTGAGATGTTCATGGTCGCAGCTACCATTGTACGGCCATAGGCGCTATTTGAAATTTAACAAAATTTACCGGGAGCACCGGTAAATGTTTATATTCAATTTTTCTCGAAAACAGAAATGTTTTAGGGTCTAATATTTGTAGTGCTTATAATACATCCACATGGGCATCCACATATATCAAAATGGTAAAGATTCACTATCCACCCAATTTTCAAAATTTCCCCAAACTTTGTATTACCTTTATTATAATGACCCAAGGTATTTTTCTCAAAACTCTATTCCCTTTGTATAAAACAACAATGTTTTATTTGAATACAAGAGCACAATTATTTTCTCCCTCTTTATATATTACATGAAATCAGTAAAATCGACGCTATTTATATTTTAATATATGTCTTATAAGTCTGTAAAATGATCTTATGCCTGATGATTACACCTCAAATCAATGGGGGAAATGAGGAAAGTCGCATGGCGCCAGCATTATTCTTTCAACTGGGAAAGTAAAAAAAATCATCAATAGTCATTCACGCATGAAAACTTGTGTGACATGGGGATTCCCCGTTTAACCAGCAAGACCTAGTGATCTACCTGTGAGGCCCATCCATGATTTTGTTAAGGGGGGATGTCCATTCCGATACAAATAAAACAAGCAAGCGTAGAAAACTAATTACATTCTTCAGGTGCCTTTTGGATCGATTGGGGCATTAGACGATTACTTTTTTGTTTGTGTTTTTTCTTTTGTTGTTGCTTGTAAGAGAATAAATTGAACAAAAAATCTGTATGATCCTTTCCTGACTTGACGGCAAACTCTAAGAACATTGTAGGTTTCCCCCCTTTTTTCTCTAAAACAAAATCCTCTTTCGCGCCTGATTAGTTCTGCTCTTAAAAATCGTTTACATGGATGGGTGTATGTAACACTTGCATAACCGTCTTAAAAAGAATACAAGGGGAAATTGAATGAAAAATGGTGTCGTTTTGAGTTTTGCTAACTCATAATCCAAAAGCACATCAGTTATTTGGGCATAATAATCAAATAAATGAAACATAACTTCGTGTTTATTTGTGTCGAATACAAAATACTCAGGGCTGTAACAAAGGTGGTGGGGTGCGTCCGCTGTTTTTTTTCTTCAAGGCAATTAGGCCTATTCCAATCAGTGGCGAGGTGTGAGCTCAGTCACTGGAAGGGGGCTGTGCACCGGGTCATAGTCTACTAGATTATTGTTGTTTAGCCTTTTAATTTGTCATGGCACCCTCTTAAGAATTAAAAATCTTCGCCAATTCGTCTTCCGGCAAGGCTAATGTTACAACTTAGTCAACGACCCCCCCCCCCCCCCTCCGAGGAAAAAAAAATGACTTGGCGTGCCATTCTCATACAGTTTAATGCTATTGCCTCGTTGGCTCATCAATCACAGGTCACCATCTCCAACCTATGCAATATATTACATGTAAGGCTTACACCCCTCCCCAATACAGTAAGTACAAACACAAATTAATTAAAACAAAAATCTCAGGTCACCATCTCCTAGCCAGACAAAATGTTACATCTAATTCATACCAACCCCCCCCCCCCCCCCTACTCACCCAAAATAGAAGAATGTAGAAATATGACTGGGCATGCCGTTCCCGCAGTTTAAGGGCTGATGCCCCGTAGGCTCATCATTCACAGGTCACCATCTCCAAGACAGGCAAACTATTACATATAAGTGATACCCGAGAAAGATTACCGAGAGTCCTTTTCAGGACTCCTCAATCCTCCCTCTCTCTCACATGGTGCACCCGCAAGCCTACTGTATATCTACATCACCATGCAAACCGACACTCACACGCAGCAGAGAACAAGAATTTTTGTAAGTACTTTTTTGAACATGTACATTGTTTGGAAAGAGTGCAAAACATAATCAACTCTATTATAGATCAATACAGTTTTGTTCATGATTGGGTGTGATTTCACGCACATTTGTGTGATAATTCATACTGTGCCATTAAAGCACTTTTATTCAGATCCTGCACATAGATTCCATACATTATTTTAGCTGGTATTCTAAAGGTTATTTTGGGGGGATTCCTCAAGGCGTTCGCAATATTTACTGGGGCATTTAAACGTTAATGGGAGGTTTTTTAAATCCGAAAAACGCTTTTGGTTTACCTTTGGTTCCATTCTGCTTTGCAGAAGGTCGTTGATTTGATTTCTTATTTTTAATTACGCAAATGTAAGAACAAAGTGTGTGTGTCAATCAACTTTGCAGACTCAACCCAACTCTGAAATGAGTGTTAGCCTAGATGGATTGGGCATATTTTTTTAAAAGATGAAATGTATTCAGCAGCCTAAATCCAACTTGACTGTTAACATTTGAATTTACACTTCGGGTGGGGGTCAATTTGACAATTCACTCAGATCGCGGCTTTGTATGATCACTATACGCACAACTTTTGCTATATTAATTACTTTATTACAACAGTATTAATGTAAATGGTCACTGCGGAACCACAACTGCAAATTTGACCACAACTTAATATTATACAAAAAATAATGTATGTATCGTCGTATGTACATGATCAGCGATACAACAGCCCCGAAACGTCTTTCTACAACGTTACTATGGTTTAATCCTAAAAAACCGGCCTATTTGAGGACTTGATACGATCGGAGGGAGGGGGGGGGGGCACGCATGTCAAGTGAAGTGTATAGAATACCATGGTAAATCTAATTTTCTGAAAAAATCGCTCATTTGCACGTTTATGGTAATTTATGCAAATAAGGTCATACAATTCACCTTTTTATACATAAATCATATATTCTTTATATTTAAGTATTCTTTTCACTACATGTATTCGTTAGAAATTGGAAGAGCTAGGTTATTCCTTATGTAATTATCTCTTGTTTTCATAATTTCTTATGTATTTCGTCGTTTTTTCAACGTTTGTATTTTATTGTGTTTTCTTAAAAAATATATTATTTCTAACTACAATTCTACTTTTTTGACTCCCAAAACAAACACCTAAACTTTAAACAAGACCCATTAACCAATGTTTTATCTCTTTTTAGGAAAAATGCAATTTCCTTATGTTTTGTACACAAATCACGAAAATGAGCGATTTTTGGGCTGACATGCAAAGACAAAAGGTCACGTGACTTTGTAACTCTACCCCGATTTTCAAAGAAATTGTTTTAAAAGATGCGCTAGACTCGAAAGAAAAAAAACCAGGGAGCGACAGGGCGCCATCCGTATGCGTTCCCGAACAATCATTTGTATTAACTTGAATAGTGTTGCTATTCAACAGAAACAACGTCGAGACATCATAAACATAAATTCAAGTACTTGTTTTGGCAAGTGCATTGTAAAATAAAGTGTCTGCAAGTCATTGGAAAATGTTGATTATGTTAATAAGAATATACATGTGGCTGATTCGCTTTCAGGTTTTAATTATAAATCACATGTTTTTTAAAAACATATTTATTAAGGATTATATGTTTGGTTTTAGTACTGCTGTACATCTTGGTATTGGAACCATGACAAAATCAACGTTATAGACATATCAGTAACGTTGTATAATTTTGAGTTAGTAGTAAACTAAAATTACGAAATTACAAAAAAAAGAAGAATTGCTATAGCTAATATATAAAGTATGTTGAAAACAATTAATACAAAATAGAAAAACTATATAATAATATCAATTCCTTTTGGAGACTAAACCATGAAGGACCATAAGTCACCTGACATAAACTAATACAAGAAAATGAACACATATACAAATCATTACGATATGCAATCTTGCTAAAATCCGAACAAAATAGGAAAAATAGGAAAACACCTCACATACATGTGGCACTTATGGGATATCACACATGTGTCATCAAAACCTCTTTCAAAAACTGCTCCAATGGTATGCTTCTGCCTTTATTAAATGAATGATAAACTCTCAAATCAAAGTTAGTCTATACCACACAACTTATGATTGTTGCAATATACAACGGAAACAGTTTTCATAAAATACAATAACAACATTTTAGGCGCTGATATGATCGTTGTTGCAATACAATTGGAGAAGTTTTCATACAAAAATTATAGTCAGGATAGTAAAGCACATATTTTCTGCAGTTATTACGTAATGTACACTGTTGGTCATAATGGTGGAATAATTATTTTTACCCCAATTTATGGAATTATTTCAAAATTATTTATTCCTAATAGATCTAGATAGTAGTATAAATTCTCTGATTTTGTTGAATAATAAATTGTGAGAGTTTGTTTTGCGTGACTGCTAAAGCATGTGTAAGCTACTATGCTAATCGCATAGGGAACCTACGTCCTTAAGTGATAACTTACAGTAATGAGGATTAATGCTTCATAAAAGGGGTACTAATATAGCACATCGACACGGTTTTGATCCTGGGGGCTCACAGTAACGAGGCCATTACTTAGCCAATGAATCATGACTGTACGCAGCGGGGACTAGGGTACGTCGCCACCCCACAAATACAAAAAATAAAGAAAATGCATTCATTTTTCAATAATTCATTGCATTTTGCCCCGACCCCCAACATAAACAAAATCCTCTTTGTGGGCATGCCTTGAACCATAATGCATGGCCCTACAGAGGAATTTTTCCTTTTGGGGACCGGGGGGAAATGCAATGAATTATTGATAATTAATTGCATTTTCTTCGGGTTTTTGTATTTGTGGGGGCGGCGACGTAACCTAGCCCCCGCTGCGTACAGTCATGATTCATTGGCTAAGCAATGACCTCCTTACTGTGAGGCCCCAGAATAAAAACCGTGTCGATCAGCTATATAAGTGTCCTTTTGTGAGGCATTAATCCTCATTACTGTCAGTTATGACTTAAGGACGTAGGTCCCCTAGTTGATTAGCATAGTAGCACGCACATACTTTAGCAGTCACGCAAAACAAACACTCGCAAATTATTATTCAATACAAACTGAGAATATATACTATTATTTAGATCTATTAGAAATAAATCATTGTCAAAATCATTCCACAAAATGGGGTAAAATAATTATTCCACCTTTATGACCAACAGTGTACATGACCATTGAAAAAATAGAACAGGAAAAAAAAGATTCATACAACCGTGCAATAAGAAATTATCCTCTGTAATTATTGTTAAGCTATCTTATATACATGATTATTGTATCCATACAACTAGAAGGGCTTTGTACAACCTTATAATAACGCATACATTTATTAACTACTGTAAATGATCATTGTTGCAAAAAAATTGAAAGAGAACATACAACAAAATAGATTACCTTCTGTAATTATTGTCATGTGTAAATTACTATTGTAACAACAGGTCTAAAACTGTATTCATCCAACCTTACAATAACAAAATATATTACAACTGAAACATTATTCATAAAACAAAGAATATGTCTTCTGTAATTATTATCATTTTGATATGATTATTGTAGCAGCAGAACTGAAACAATATTCATACAACACGAAAAATATTTCGTAATTACATGTTTTATCCTATTCATATGATATTTGTAGCGACAGAACGGCAAAAAAATTCAAACAGCATTGAAATAAACAAAATATCATATGGAATTATTAGGTTATCTTAAATAAATTATTGTTGTAACATTAAACTAGATAAGTTTTCATACAACCTTATTATAATACATATATTCATTTCAGTTATTACCTAATGTACACAATCATTGTAATAGTAAAAGAAATGAAACGTCCTCATAAAACTGTGCAATGAATACAATTTGGTCTGTAATTATTGTCTTATTAACGTGACTATTCTAGCAATACAAATTGAACAGTTTTCAAACCACCTCATGATTGACCATATATTGATTGTATGTATTACCTTGTGTACATTATCATTGTAGAAATATAACTGAAACAGTATTCATACAACTAATTCAGTAATTATTGTATATGATTATTGTTGCAACCGAACAGCAAAAGTTCTCAAACTACATGCAATAAAAAAAAAATCCTCCGGAATTATGAAGCTACCTTATATACATGTTTTTTGTAGCCATACATCTAAAACCGTTTTCTTACAACCCTATAATAACGCATATATTCATTTCAGTTATCACCTCATGTACATGATCACTGTATTCAAACAAATGAGCAGTCCTCATAAAACCTCGCAATAAAGAAAATAGATCAAGTAATCATTGTCTTACATCCATGTCCATTGTTGCATTACAAATGAAACACTATAGTAATATAGCCTTATAGTAAAGAAAATGTGGCCTGTAATTATTGTCTTATTTACATGATTATTTTAGCAACACAAAATGAACAGTTTCCAAACCACCTTATGGGGTACTACATATTTATTGTATGTATTATCTTATTTACATTATCATCGTAGTAATCGAACTGGAACAGTATTCATACAAGTGTCAACAAAAACAAATCTTGTGTAATAATTATCATATATAAATGATTAATGTAGCAGTAACACTGAAACAGTTTTCATACAACAAAGACAATATCTTCTGTTATTATTAACATATGTATATGAGTTTAGTAGTAACCGAACAGCAAAAGTTCTCAAACAACCTTGCAATAAAGAAGATATCCTCTAGAATTATTAAGCTACCTTATATACATGTTTTGTGTAGCCATATACATCTAAACCGTTTTCATACAACCTTATAATAACGCATATGCCTATATTCATTTCGGTTATCATCCAATGTACATGATTATTGTAGTCAAACAAATGAGCAGTCTTCATAAAACCTTGCAATAATAATATATCCTCTGAACTTATTAAGCTACCTTATATACATGTTTTGGGTAGCCATATACATCTAAAACCTATAACGCTTAATATTCATATAAGTTATCACCTCATGTACATGACATGATCATTGTAGTCAAACAAATGAGTAGTCTTCATAAAACCTTGCAATAATAATATATCCTCTGGAATTATTAAGCTACCTTATATACATGTTTTGTGTAGCCATATACATCTAAACCGTTTTCATACAACCTTATAATAACGCATAGGCCTATATTAATTTCGGTTATCATCTAATGTACATGATTATTGTAGTCAAACAAATGAGCAGTCTTCCTAAAACCTTGCAATAATAATATATCCTCTGAACTTATTAAGCTACCTTATATACATGTTTTGGGTAGCCATATACATCTAAAACGGGCGGTCCTCGTAAAACCTTGCAATAAAGATAATGTATCTCTTTAGTATTGTGTTATATACATTTCCAGTGTACCAATACTAATGAAACACTAGTCATACAGCACTGAGGGCTCGAGTGCCTCTGGGTAGCAGTGAAGCATATCACTTTGCGAACCCTGGCCATAAGTAACCATTTCTTTCCTCTTCTCCTTGCTTCACATTTCCTTCTCGTTCTCTATTATTTCTAAGATAATTGTATTTAATATGTTGAATTTGTAGATACTGTGAATCTCTGATTTTTATGGCCAAATAAATGATAATAATATAGTAAAGAAAACGTGGTCTTTAATTATTGTCTTATTTACATGATTATTCTAGCGATACTAATTGAACAGTTCTGAAACCACCTCGTAAAGCATCATATTCATTGTATGTATTACGTAATTCACATCATAATTGTAGCAAAAAAAACTTAAATAGTATTGATACAAGTGTCAACAAAAATAAATCTTCTGTAATTATTATCACTAAAATATATGATTAATGTAGCGATGAAACTGAAACAATATTAATACAACAAATAAAACATCTTTTATAATTATTATCCAATGAATATGGATTGATTATTGTAGCAACAGAACAGCAAAACTTCTCAAACAACCTTGCAATAAAGAAGATATCCTCTGGAATTATGAAGCTACCTTATAAACATGTTTATTGTAGCCATACATCTAAAACCGTTTTCTTACAACCCTATAATAACGCATATATTCATTTCAGTTATCACCTCATGTACATGATCACTGTATTCAAACAAATGAGCAGTCCTCATAAAACCTTGCAATAAAGAAAATATATCAAGTAATCATTGTCTTACATCCATGTCCATTGTTGCATTACAAATGAAACACTATAGTGATATAGCCTTATAGTAAAGAAAATGTGGCCTGTAATTATTGTTTTATTTACATGATTATTTTAGCAACACAAAATGAACAGTTTCCAAACCACCTAATGGGGTACTACATATTTATTGTATGTATTATCTTATTTACATTATCATCGTAGTAATCGAACTGGAACAGTATTCATACAAGTGTCAACAAAAACAAATCTTGTGTAATAATTATCATAAGTCAAAAAATTATTAATGTAGCAGTAACACTGAAACAGTATTCATACAACAAAGACAATATCTTCTGTAATTATTAACAAACGTATATATGACTTTAGTAGAAACCGAACAGCAAAAGTTCTCAAATAACCTTGCAATAAAGAAGATATCCTCTGGAAGTATTAAGCTACCTTATATACATGTTTTGTGTAGCCATATACATCTAAACCGTTTTCATACAACCTTATAATAACGCATAGGCCTTTATTCATTTCGGTTATCATCTAATGTACATGGTTATTGTATATATATATACAAATGAGCAGTCTTCATAAAACCTTGCAATAATAAGATATCCTCTGAACGTTTAAAGCTACCTTATATACATGTTTTGGGTAGCCATATACATCTAAAACCTATAACGCATATATTCACATAAGTTATCATTTCATGTACATGACTATTGTATTCAAACAAATGAGCAGTCCTCATAAAACCTTGCAATAAAGAAAATATATCCTGTAATTATTGTCTGATAAACATGTCCATTGTAACAATACTAATGAAACACTAGTCATACATCATTGAGGGCTCGCGTGCCTCTGGGTAGCAGTGAAGCATATCACTTTGCGAACCCTGGCCCATATTTAGCCATTTCCTTCCTCTTCTCCTTGCTTCTCATTTCTTTCTCCTTTTTTATTATTTCTAAGATATTTTTATTTGATATTTTGAATATGTAAATACTGTGAATTTCTGATTTTTAAGGCAAAAATGAATGAAAATAATAATAATATAGTAAAGAAAATGTTGTTTGTAATTACTGTCTTATTTACACGATTATTCTAGCGATACTAATTGAACAGTTCTAAAACCATCTCATAAAGAATCAAATTCATTGTATGTACTACCTTATTTACATCATCATTGTAGCAAAAAAAGAAATGAAACAGTATTCATACAAGTGTCAACAAAATCAAACCTTCTGTGATTATTATCATAAGTATATGATTAATGTAGCAAAGAAAACATCTTTTATACTATTATCAGATGGATATGGATTGGTTATTGTAGCAACAGAGCAGCAAACGTTTTCAAACAAACTTGCAATAAAGAAAATATCCTCCGAAATTATTAAGCTACCTTATAAACATGTTTATAGTAGCCATACAACTAAAAGAGTTTTCCTACAATCTTATTATAACGCATATATTCATTTCAGTCATCGTCTCACGAACATTATCATTGTGGTCAAATAAGTGAGCAGTTCTCATAAAACCTTGCAATGAACAAAATATATCCGGTAATTATTATCTTATAAACATGTCCAGTTAAGCAATACAAATAAAACAATAGTTATATAGCCTTATAGAAAAGACGATGTGGTCTGTATTTATTTACTGTGGTCTTATTTTCAGGATTATTCTAGCAAATCACTTTATGATGAACCATATATTTATTGTATCAATTACCTTAAATATGTACATTATTATTGTATCAATAGAACTAAAACAGTATTCGTACAACTAAGAAAATATATTCTGTAACTATCATCTTATGTATATGATTATTGTAGCAAGAGAACTGCAAAGGTTTACATACAATTATGGAATAAAGAAATGTCCTCTGAAATTAATAAAATACTTTATATATATACTTGATTGTATCCTACAACCAAAACCCTTTTTATACAACCTTATAATAACGCATATATTCATTCCATTATTTACCACATGGTCATCGTAGTAAACCAAGTGAACGGTTCTTTTAGAACCTTGCAATAACCACATATATTTATACTGCTTTTACTATATCATGTACATTGTCATTGTTGAAACAGAACTGAAACATTCATACAACCTTTCGATAAAGAAAATATCTAATGCATTTGTTGTCATATGTACATGATTTGGAGTGTGCTGCTCTATGGATTTCAGGCATTGACTTTGAAAACGGCAGACATAAAAAACGTTTATGAGTTTTGACATTCAACTTTGGAGGAAGATGGCAAAGATAAGTTGGGTAGATAAAGTGACAGTTCTACAGAGAGCGGGGGAGGAGCGGAAAATTGCAACAACATAAGAGACAGAAGAAATGGAATTTGGCATAATGAATTATGTTAGATATCAAGGATGGAAGGTAAAGGAAAAAGGCCTACAAAGCACGAGTTCCAAACATGACGTTTTTTACACCCCCCCCCCCCCATCACACACCCTATACATTTTTTACCTCTCTTAATACTCCATAAGTCAAACGCCTTATTTAGTAATGAAACTAATATTTTAAAGATACTATGTCCCTTTTGCAGCCAACATCAAATTCTGTAGAACTTTGCAGGAATTATGAATATGTCATGTTTTTCTTATCTGTGAAGTTTAAACATTAACAGTGTTCTAATATTCAAATTATGCAAGGACATCCGTTTACTTGCTAGACTTCACTGTCAGACACTATTGAGTGACTGGCTGGCTTTTTCTTCTTTGGTAATAACGTACATAAAATGAGCTGTAAATGGTACATGAGCATTTGTCCACATCAACTCACTTCTTGAAATGGCCAAAATTAAACTGATTGAATCTTTGTGCAGCATAACACGTACGACCATTCGGTACAATGGTCTGGAAATCAGACTATTACTTACTGGCTCTATAGCTCTAAAGTTGATTCTAATAGTCATTATTTTCCCACTTAAAGACATTTTCAAGCCCACTTTTTGTTAGGGAAGTTCTAAGTTAGTATTATCTTTCAAATGCCGTTTGAATTTAACCTTTTCATTTTGTTGGCCTGCAAATGGGACATAGTACCTTTAAAATAAATTATTATTTATCATATGAAGCTGAAAGATTAAATTGAGTTCTGGTAAATATAACAAATACATTCTCACAGAATCCAACGAAACTTAACACTGAATGTTCAAGATTACAGATAAATGACATGAGCCACACATTTTGGTAGAAAATGTATATAGTGGCTATGAGCATAGGCAGACGGAGAAATTCGGATAAGTAGGCATGATACCATGTGCAAATGGGAGTTGTGGTTTTCATCGAAGATGATTCCCAGTAAGTTTGTGTGGGTTTGTTTTTATTTCATTGGTTCAAACAACCAATCTACTGCAGGATAAACAATCCAGAACAAATAATTGCAATTTTCTCTCAAAATACGAATCCCATACCACAGCTCAAGATTAGCTCCAACTATATGACTCCAAGCAGCATTGGGTATGGAAGAAACAGCAAGTTCTAGATTCAGGCTGAGAATCATGCAGACTTATGATGCATGTTTGTCAAGACATAGGCTTCCCAGCTGAATGCATAAATTAAGTGAATCCCTTCTTAGTTGTGGGGTGATAATAAACATCTCAATGACAAGGTTCCTTACTCATTTGATTTCCATGCTTGTCAGACTTGTGTAATGCTTCTCCTGTTATTCAATAAAACGGAATATAGAAGAAAAAAACATGAACAAGTTTGAGTATTTTTACGTGTTACAAACTGATGGTTTACAAACGAAAAATGGGGGAAAAAAGAACTTTCAATAATTCGAATATTCAGGAATTCGTTTGTTGAAACTCAATCAGTTGTGTTGCTGTTGTCGTTAGAAATGCACTGCCAGTGTTTAAAGTAGCTGTGCGAAGATTTTAAAAAACTAATTTTATTTTCAATATTGCAAAGGTGAAACTTTGATTGGACATTTTTATTAAAATTCAATGCTTGGAAACATTTGCAGTATAGATTATTAACGCTCGATTTCTTGATATCAAGAATTCAATTCTTGAAATCAAGAAATAGGAATACATACATGTTAAAACGGCTAGCCATAAATACGCAGCAATACACAAGCCAATACGCAAAGGTGTGACTGAGTCATTGATTAAGGGATTTGGGAGCATTGTGGTACATTGTTGGCTCTTGACTATTAAGACGCCAAAAGGGCAATCAAAGTTTGCGTGCCGAACTGGACTATCATGTGGGAGGTGCCAGGTTATAACCTTGCTAGGTGCTTGCAATATATGACAAGTTCGTTTCCCCAAAGTCCGTTATTTTGTTCCTTTCAGTTCGTATTAAGTGGGTACCTACAAATGCTTGGCAGTATTTCAAATGGTTCGAGCTCTCTGAATCGAGAACATTTAAGATCGTTTCGCTGCAAATACTTCAGCTGAAAATATTTCATTAGTTTCTTTGGCTATGGTTTAGTAGAAGGGAGTTCGAAAAGATATTCCCATCTTTCTAACAATACACGGGAAATATTTAGTCTTACAAAGCCCCAAAGAATACGGTACTTACGTTAATGTAAGGTTACCTCAGCTGCAACGCCTAACCCAGCATTTTGCAATGCCCTTCGAAGTTCAACTACCTGCTCACTAGGTCGAACCTGCCGTCTCCAGTCGCGTAGCATCTCACCAAAGCCTGACCTAGAGTATTTCTTCATGGAGGAATAAGAGAAGCCAAGCTGGTAACCAAAGGATATTACATCCTTTGGTGTACGGATCACATCGGCCAGGATCTCGAGAAGATTGTTGGATACATACTGGAAATGCCCCTGCCTGTAGGTAAGTAAATTCAAAATATTCGGCGGGGGGGGGGGGGTGTTAAAAAGATTTACAAAAAGAACCAAAGTAAGCTGATAGAGGTTTGGTAGATTTCTTTTTAAAGCATTGATATGAATCCGTGTCCTTTGATAAATCACCATCATCACTATCACTACAAGAAGTCAGCTGTCGCTCGGAAGCCATGCAATTACGGGTATTTTATTGGACCTTTTTAGCGACGGGTTACGCGTCAAGAATGATAAATACTCAGTCTAATTGTACATTCTCAAATAATATAATGATGTAAATGGAAGCTAGACCCTATCAAATACAGAAATGGCAACACCCTTACAGAACAGCAGGCTGTTCGGAGTAGGTGGAAGGGATATTGCGATGAACTCCATGATTACCAACATATCATTAACTACTAGATATTCTGAGGTAAGTCACATTTATTGAGCAGAAGAAAGACCAACAAATTCTTCAGTCTGAGGTTGAAGAAGCTGTTAAAAGCTTAAAAGATGAAATCTTAAAAGACACAAATCTTTCAACAAGGTGTGGAGAACTGGTGCATTGCCGTTTGCATGGAAATTATCACTCATCATACCACTTTCAAAAAATAGTTACCACAAGGCATGTAGCAACTACCGTACTAGAACAACTGAAGACAGGGAGTTATGAAGAAGCCGTGTCTCAACTCTCAAGCTCCATTTAATAGCCTCTAAGCTACAGGACATAGGTGATGGATAATGACTTTCGTTTACTTACGAATCTGAGTGATCGACTGCATAATCCGGTTCATCTGCATTTAACGGAATAAAGAAATACAATGGGACTACATTTTTGTTTACAGTATTCAGAATCGCTATGTTTTAGCTAATTGTAAATAGATGTGTTGTGGGAGATAAATAATCATAATTCAATGGTTTTGTTTACAAACCATTTTTTGTCGACTTTCAGAAGATACGTGAATGCATACAAATTTGTTAGAAACAGAGTTCAGGTTTGAACAGGGCTACCCTACAGCTATTCTTTAAAAATGTTCCTTTTTGTGGGTGCTATATTGGAGACTTTAAAGCTCTTTTAAATGAGTCTTATTGAATTAGCAGAAAAACTGAGATACATTGGAGTTACGTAAATTAAAATGAGTAGAGACTATGATATTACTATTGACAGAAATGACTGATGTTCGGTCTTTGAGATCAATGGTTACAATTAATGACTTATGTAGGGTATTCAAGATAACATGATACAGAATTGACTAACCGGTATGTAGGGTATTTCAGACTTGTGTAAGGTCTTTGTGGTAACTCGTTACAGAAGTGATTTACGTAAGATACATGTACCTGGCTACTTATGATGAAGTGAAATACACATAATATCCTCCTTTGTGATAATATAGGCTTACCTTCTATGGAAATGAACAACTCTCTTTCTGCACGTGTTGCTGACCCTTGTAGTATGTCGATATGGACGTTCTTCTTTCCTTTCTCTTCTGGAGAAAACTGAAGCTCGAATGTCAGAGGGCTGCACTTTCCACTTAGTATACTCTCGATAGTCATCTTGGTTTGAATATCATGGGAATAAATATAATAACGATGATGATAATAATAGTAACAATCGAATGATAATGATAATAATAACAGCAAGGACAATAACAACAACACCAATAATAATGATATAATACTAACAATGATAGTAAACATGACAGCATTATGTTAGGATGCGCATGTGATTCGGTTAAAGGGAGAGAATAGACCGAGAGAGGGATAATTATATTCGATTTGAGGATATCCTTCAATTTCGAAATAAGGAAGATGTTGGATCATTCAGTGGATGTTTTATTGTTGCATTTATAGAAATCATCCTGAACATGAATGTTGATCTCGAAACGAAGTAGGTTTGTAAAATAATAACAAATCAGTTTTAAAAATGAACATCCAAGGAGTTAAATCCTAACTCTTTTGTCGACCACTATTCTTCAACAGACCTTATGGAATATAATTCAGGCATATTTACCGTTCTTTCGTGTTTGTTCATCCCGTCGTCGAACACAATATTTAGGTCCCTTGTGTTTGACTCTATAGAGAACGTTAATTCTTTCGGGACCTGGCAGTAGGGTACAGAAGATCTCTTCTCCTTCATCGATATATCCTGGAATATGAAATTATGCGACACAAATGTCTTTATTGGGGTACCTCAGGGATCAATACTGGGTCCCCTGCTATTTCTTTTATACATAAATGAGCTTTGTAAATCATCTAACTTATTAACCTTCTATCAATTTGCTGATGACACTAGTATATTTTTTTCATCTAAAGATTTGAATAATACTGTCCGCGTTCTAAATAATGAGCTTAAGAATATATCTGACTGGTTAAAAGCAAATAAATTGTCTCTGAAAGTTGACAAAACTAAATGTGTTTATTTTCGAAGATCTAAAATTTCCAAAATTTCCGATATAGCTAGCAATAACGGTCCTTTAATTAATAACGATAATATTCCCATTTATATTAATAATAAACTTATTCAATTAAGTAATTCCGTTAACTTCTTGGGTGTCGTATTAGATAATTGCTTGGGATTTAAGGACCATATCACAAATGTTTTACATAAGATCAGCAGAAATGCTGGCTTGATAAATAAGCTAAAATATAGTTTGTTACCCGAAAATTTGATAACTTTATATCATTCCATTATTTTTCCTTATTTGAAATATTGTAATATTGTATGGGCCACTAATGCAACACAAACTGAATTAGACTCACTATTTAAAGTTCAAAAGAAATGTTTCAGAATAGCTACCAATTCTCATTATCTAGCACCTTCCGCGCCTTTGTTTAAGAAGCTATCGTTATTAAATATATATGATATAAATAAGCAAGAAATCGCAACATTCATGTACAAATATAAAAACAAGTTATTACCTGCCCCCTTTTCAGACCTCTTTCAATATAAAAGTCAAATTCATAATTATAATACACGGCTTTCCAACAAATTTCATTTATGGTCTGTTAAGTCTAGTTATGAAGCTAAATCAATGAGTTATCTAGGTCCTAAACAGTGGAATATGATTCCCCAAGTAATAACGAAATCACAATTCATATCTTCCTTTAGAAAACAATATAAAATCTTACTACTAAATAATTATTAATCAGCACAGTTGTTGATTTTTTTTCTTTTTTTCTAATTTTATATCTGAACCCTCTTTCATTGTTACTTGTTTTCCTTTCCTTTTTTTCCCCCTTTATATATTGTTTTTCTTCTCTCTATTTTACTTTCTCTTGTTTTATAGGTAGTTGAAGTGTTTGTACTTTGCTTATTTTACTTAATTTATTGTTATGTGCTTATAATATGTTATACATGTATTTCTTTTTGTATTGTTTTTCATTCTTTAAAGGGCGATCCAACTTCACAGGTTCTCGCAACCTTCATGGAAAGCCCCGCATATATCCTTTGTAAACATAGTTAAAATTTACTGTTACTTTGTATATTTTGATTTTTAGATTGCGAAATAAAATTGAATTGAATTGAATTGAAATGTCGACAGTGCAAAATGATTACATTTTAAGCAGATGATGAACATCAACTAGGACTGCTAAAAAAACATTGGCCTACATTATTTGTACTTGCGCATATGTAAAGTTCATTTAAATTTTGTTGATGTAACAATTACATGGTAGAAATAAAAGTATGAATAACAAACAGAAAATAAGTAGTATTAATGAAAAGTTTTGTACACTGTTCTGCCTGCGTGTGTGTTGGTGTGTCCGTGGGCATGTGAATGAATGAGGTTGGCTGTATGTTTGTTTTGATTAGTTTTATAATATTTTTCATTATAATTTGCTTGTTTGTTTATTTTTGTACAGGGCCCCATTTTTACAAGCTTTGCTTATCTTGGGGTCCTTCCGATTTTGCTGATCACTTTTTATGTATTGTTTACTTTGATTTTTAATGGAAAATAAATTAACTGAATTGAATATGTTAGTTACCTGTTTTATATTTATGACAATAAAGCTGAATATTCACTGTAAATAACAATTTGGTCTATCAGGCCATTAATCGTGAGGCAGTTCCAAAATATTCTACATCCCTATTTCAATGACCCCCCCCCCCGGTAAAAAGCCAATCACAAAACTCTACGTCGTGTATGAATGGTCATATTGTGTACGGACCCCCACTTACTATCTGATACCACAAGCATCACAGTAGGATAATGTACAAGATTACTAAAAATGGCACGGTAGATACTTCATAGATGCTACAGTCCAGCAGACAACCTTAAAGTGCTGCTCCCCTTTCACACGTGCTATTACAATTTGTATTGTTCCATGAAATTACATATTTGGCATGTTTTATGATGATGCTGTAAATTGTTGTTTAAGTTTTTGGGCGTATTTCATTCAGTTGTGAATATTTATGCAAACAATCTATTCGCATTAAACAAAATAAGAGGAAGGAGAAGAAAAATCTACGCTACAAAGTTTTCCTCGATTTGTGAAGATTTTCGTCAAGCTGTCAGTATAAATCGGCCGTTTTTGTATGTATTTTCTGGCCAGCCCGGTTTAATACGTCGAACAGACTACATGTATGTTCTCGTTGTTGTTAAAGGTAAAGACCAGTATTGGAAACGCCCCAATTTCAAAAAATGAAATGGAAGCTCTCATTACCAATCATGTGAAAGAATATGTTTTGACTAATACATGATGATCAAAAAATTGAGGGAAACCGCCTGCTAATTCATATATTTGGTAAATTTGTTTCTCCCATGGTCTGTGAGAGATATAGGTTAGTCCCATATACATCTTTCTGTGTATAGTGCTTGTAACTTTACGAAGAATGGGCCAAATTTCTTATCATTTTGATGATTCCAGAACCTTGCAGATGCTAGATGCTAGATGATCAACCTTTTCTGATCGATTCCACAACGTTTCTTTCACAATGCAATCGCATGACCATAACTGGTTTTTACCTTTAAGGTTTATAGGCGTTTCTCTTTCAGGAGTGAATATTTACGCCTCTTCTGTTAGGATTTTTTCCTTTCAAATCAGATTTACTTTTTAAAATATATAGATTTGGATAAATAGGATTCTTAAAAGTTAAACTTTTTATTTGATGTTGAAGAGGTCAGTGGATGGCGAGCAAAAGGCATATCGGCTATATTTGGAGGTCTAAGGACCAATGCAGACACGGTACGTTGTGACAAGTTTCCCAACTCAACCAAAGGATGAGTAGGCGCCACCACATTTCTTCCAAATTTTGTCCGAAAACCATTAAAAAACAGATCATATACATGAAGATTCTGAACATTAATATAGGAATTTCTTTTTTCTCTTCTTGAGTACTTTTCTAATTTAATTTTGTCCTCTTCTTCTTCTTCATGTATCACTGACTATAGATAAGAGAACATCTTGGGCTCGAAAATTTATGTGCAGTGCAAGGTGGTTAGTAGGGGTCCAGGTGTAATTCTAAATAAGACGTTCTTCAGTGACTTGTAAAGAGTCACCATAGGCAATTAATAACTTAAATAGTCCGCAGGGGCACCTATTAATAATCACAGCATCGAATGGTGTCCGCACAAGATATATGTATATACAATTATATAAATACCTCGATGTAGTTCCTATATGGATGAAGTAAGTACACACGTAGAGTTGGTTTCTCTGCATGAGTCATGACGAGAGCCTGGAAGACTAAACATCTCAACTGGAGTCCTTGAAGATCGGTCGATGACAGAGCCCAGACTTGAAGATGACGTGTATGAAACGTGATTTTGTCTTTTGAGGTTTTTGACGGAGTCAAGTTCCTACGACCAAACGTTCCTTTGAATTACAGAAAATAAAGATATAGGATAAAGATATAATATAGGATTGACAATATTGATTATTAGTAGAGTAGGACATTATTTCGAATCCGTTCATGTTCTGATATTTGACTTCATTCGAGCTTTGTTCAGTGAGTTGATTCAAGTTGCTTAATGGCAATTTTCTTTATTATTTAGAAATAATTGAATATCAGCTTTCACCAGCTTATTATTCTAAAATGGATTCTTACGGCGGGAAGATTATTACATTGGGGATTTGAAATCAGTTATTCGCCTCATTTGACATATCGGGAATTAAAATTTCAAATTATGAAGATTACTTATATTTCAAGAGAATAGAATAACAAAATGTCGATTATTTTGTACCTGGTCTTGTTTTTGTGTACAAGATAACAGAAGAGTCGTCTTTACGTTCCTGTTGAGTGGTGCAGTGTGGTAATACCACCGTGGCAGGCTTGAGCAATTCTTGTGTGAGAGAACCTTCTATGACTGGAGTAATGACTACCTCACCCTCCCGTACAGGAAGCCTAGGAGTATCATGAGTTGGGACGCGAAGAGTTACAACTGATCTCATCCCTTTAGGTATAGCTCCTTCAGGGATAGATACGACAATACCAAGTTCATCAAGGGCCAGTTCTCCACCCTCGTGATCAATGATGTTATGCGAGAAGAAAGGTACATAGCTTGGTTGGCGTTTCATGGCTGAGGAGGATAAGAAGGAAACAAGTCATCGATAATCCCCAATGAAACATGAAGTAAATTAAATACAGTTCATCAATACAAAATATCAAATTGTGCCAGATTTTTTTCATACTTATTTCCAAGGCAGTCGCTTTTTAGTGTTTTTACTATAAAGCGATTGGAAAACAAGCGTATAATGAGGCATGTTTGAAAGGGCTTGAATAAAAACGTTACAATCATTTTGAGTCAGGATTTTCCAAATACATTTTCTTAAAACGCTGCTCTATTGAGTAAGTAAAATGTATGCTCAATATTTTAAAAGATAGAAATTATTAGAAAAAACCTCTAAGACGTTCCTGCAAAATTTAAACAAGTTGATTTGTCGGCATACCGCGCTTTTTAGGTCTGAATGATAACTGGTAAAGGGATAATTTCCTTTCCATTGCGAGGTTCCTCATCTAGCAGCCCGGCTCACAATTACTTCTTCTAAACATAAATTAATTCTGCAAAGGCCCCTGCCTACGTTATGATTTTTGTATAAAGGGGGAATGTGGATTTCTTTTATAGTCAGGCAATAGTAAGTAAACACAATGAATCTGTAAAATATTTTTCTTCCACTGATCAAGCAGGCCTGCTACACCATTAAATGTAATGTTAAGCACAGTGGCATTGTACACTGGCATTACCTTCCGCTATCTTGACTGCTGCATCGTTGAAACGGAAAGCCTGAGCAACTTCGAGAAGCCTGTCCCTAGTCCCACCTTGGTGTACCCATTCGCTAAGCATCTTCAGAGCACTACGGCAAATCGTGTGGGATGGGAAGGTCATTAATGTGCTCATGATCTGCAAGACGCCAGAAGGTTTAACACTCAGACGATGACACAAGTCCAGTAGGTCTGTCTTGGATCCAATGGCGTTTGAGATTTCTTCACGGCCTGCGGACACTGAAAGAATGCATATAATTATGTCAATATGAAGGAAAATATCCAGGCTAATACACATAGCATACTGACGGTTATGAATGAGAATATTGATGGGGTCTAAAACTGTAAGACATTGATAAATCTAGGCACAAGTAAAAAAAAAAAATAAAAAAATATATATATATATATATATATATATATACATATATACATATATAGATATATACATATATACATATATATATATATATATGTGTATTCATGATGTTATAGATACATGTTAATACAAATCTTTACGTACTGAACATCTTTTATTCTTCTGTACATCCCATTGCCTTAACGCAAATAAATTGAATGAATGGAATGTGAACAAGAACTGAAATGCAAGTTTGAACCTGAAACTTTTCTTTTAATGGGTAAAAAATGATATGTCCTCATCAACACGATTATGATTGAACTCGGTCTTGTGATTCCAACGAACCTGTTTTGACATCTGGGATGTGGGACTCAGACAGAAGCTTAGCAAACTTATCTTCTTTTTTTTCCTTTTGCAAACCATTCCACCAACTATCTAAGAGCTGTCGTGCGATCTTGCGGAGTTCTGACAAACTGTTTAGATCGATGAATCCAACAATGAGGTCATCATTAAGACGAAGAGCTTTCCCAAGTGAACAAAAAAATGTCAGACTTTTCACCGGTAGAGCGACGCTGCAAAGCTCTTCTGTATCTGGTACTCCACCATGTCGGTCAAGGCTTTGAAGAGACTCCGCATGTGTCTCCAGACTTCCGCTGAGAACATCATCTTTGAGAAAATTAATTAAAAATAGATCATTTTAAAAACACTTAATACTGAATCTTGTCGTTTATTTTTGCTAGCTTTCTATAGTCTGAGTTTGGTTTGATATATTAAATCGAATATCCTTACCAATTGGACTTTTTAAAAATTGGTACAGGAAGATTAAGAACTACTCTATCTTTACACAGTCCCAATATCAATATTATGATGACATTAACAGTGCATGAGGTCATAAATTGTTATGATTACACAAACATGAACCACTATATTGTGCGTCTACTTACCAAAATCTAAGGTTTCAAAGATCTCCATATCTTCAGCCGTACAACTTGGTTCACTTAGCTTGGTCTTTTCCAGAGGACTTTGTTCTAGTGTTCGAGAACTACCTTCGTCTGAAAGAAAACACGTCATTGCCTAAACTTAGTAATATAATCTAAAAGCGTCGTTTAAAAAATAAAATGTGTGAACATCTAGAGAAATACATGGTCCTAATAAATGATGTCAGAAAGTGACCTTCCCATGTTCAAGAGAGTGTAACATGATTCCCATTTATTGTGCATATTATTGTCTTTCTGGCAGTAGGCTTTTAACAAAAAAGTAGTACATGTGACCTTGTAATATACATTGATTCTTCTTAACCTGTGAAAATTTTCCTCCACGAAGTCCTGGGTTAATGAAATGAATACTAAGTTGTGTCACATAAAATTAGGCATAATTTTAATCGTATATAAACCAGGGGCGGATCCAGCCGACGGCAGGGGAGGGGCCCAATTCGTGGGGGGGGGGGGGGGGGGGCCTCGCAAATTTGAAAAATCGCACCTCCCCCCCCCCCCCCCCTCCCCAGGGGAGGGGGCCCATCTCTCTCTAAAAAAAAGGTAAAATTGACGTGTTTTTACACGTTTTCCCCCTGGATCCGCCACTGTTTAACACATACCTTCTAGGTTCTCCACGTGTATTACTGCTTGGACAGACTTCCAAACAAGTTTTAAAGTCTGAATTGCTTCATGCCCTGATGTTTGAGATGCTTTCCATATGGAAAGCATTTGGATGTTAGCGTCTTTCCTGTTAGACAGTGTCCGGTGCTGTATGTGTTGAAGCTTTATCTTATCAAAACCCAGGATTCCGCCAATCTCGAAAAACTGCTCTCGTTTGATCTTCCGGGAGATTGCAAGAAGTGTCTTGTCCGGGACTTCACTAACAGTTGGAAGAAATTAATTTACACCAAAGGGGAGAAATGTATATATACATATCATATGTGTGTGCGCATGCATGTATATATATTCAGTCTCTTATTCGTCTTTTCTCTTCAACCCTTCTCCCTTTCCTTTCCTTTTTTTCCTTTCTTGTTTTTCTTATTCCAGTCATTTCTAACGTTTCCAGTTTTCTAGTTTATTCATTTTAAGAAGCTAACTCGTCATAATCTTTTGATAACTAAATATATTATTGTACACCAGCTCTGCATGGATTAAATTCAAAGTCATTGAATTAGGTAATGAATTTGGATATCAATATTATAAATACATAGGGTAAGTGGTATACGAAATATAGACTCACCCATCAGAATCGATGTCTAATCCACGTAATTCATGTGAAACGAGACAATATAAGGATATAAGGAAATAAAAGAGTACGTAAATAAATATTATAATAATTAACCTTGATAGCTGAAATGATAGCCAGGTTTGTTATAAAGTTGATCTTTCTCTCCCCCTATTTCTCTGTCTCTCTATTCCATATAGATTTCTAGAAGTCTTTGATCTAATTCAACAGCGATACTTTTGTCACTTTGAAACTTTCGAATGATTAAAAACACACCTCGTGTATAACATATTTCCTAAGAAATACTATAATTGAAAGAATTTGACATGAACTGCAATTACATGATGGTCTACACTCTTCTGCTGCAACTATAAATACTATTATTTGTTACAACACGAGATAACGAGATGTGAAACATTTGAAACAAAAATATCCGGAGAGATCATCACTCAACCAAAATTTACATGGATAATTTGAGCCTTAGTGCATCTTCATTTGCTTGATTTTCTTTCTTTGTTTGGTTAATGTCCTTTTGGTATAAATTTGCTTCTGTTTTGTGTACCCTTGTGGAATATATTCACGAAATCACACTCCTGTATTTCCTCTATTTTTATCATGTTTTTATCTGATAAGTATTCCTATCGACACCTCAATAACGTTAATTGGGGTTTTTTTTTTAAAGGGCCAAAAGAAGGGTAGAAAGAAAGTAAGATTTTCATCGGCAAACCTGTCATCTTCATCTCTTCAGGAGGTGAGTCTAAAGATTCCATGTGTGAAAGTAACGTTTCCTTTGCTTTTTGACGGGAGGGTTGTGCCTGTAGCCATGTTACCAGCATGTCATAGCTGGCCTGCTGTCTGTCTCTGGACCACCTGTATTCTATGCTATCCAACTGTTTAATTGGGAAACCGAGAGCTACCCCCAGATCATAGAACTGATTCACTGACAACTTTTCAGAAATGTTGTGGATATCAATATCTTCGAGGTCGCTCCTCGAGACTTCTTCCGCCACCCTAAAGAACGAGATCGAGGTATCGCGGTAATCATAACGATACTTATTATTATTAGCAACATCAGCAATGACAATTGTATTGATAATAATAGTGGAAATACTACTTTTTGTACTAATAATACTTCTTATAACATCATTAAAGGGCACACTTTAAAAAGGTTTCAACCAGCTTAGGAAAATGTTAACAAAAGATATACAACAAATTTCTAACAAGCTGCGGGAAAATGTTACTGACTACTAAGTACAACTAAAACCTCACATTCGCCTGTGTCTGTGTATATTGCCTTTCTTTTTCGCTGATACGAAAGTCGTTTGTATGTTATGGTCTACCACTAAAGGAAACTCTGAACCACAAGAAACTCCAGCTTGCCTCCAAATCTCGTGGGAGGGGAAATCTATGATGATGGGGTGAATGACCTAATTGGCGCAGTGCATGCCACTTAGACTGTTCGTTAACAAGTAGACTCCATCATGGGTGAATCACAACACATATTATTTGGTAGACATCCGAATGGTGTCGAATTTCCAGGGATTATACACAATTATAGCTCTCTAACATTCGCTGAAATGACATCAGTTTTTTTCTCGATGATATTTCCTGTTCAATATCCATGTCAGCTGCTTTCCAAAACTCGCTTAGTTGATAAGTGAGAAAGCCGTTTCGAATTTAAGACAGGAATCATATTCCATACCCCCGTTTCTAACACCCCCTACCGTGCTGCTACAAATTTTATAAGTAAGTAAAATTAATTTCATTGGCAAACCAATTATTAATGAAAAATCTGCAAAGTAATAATACTGCTCCAAATAAAAGCTTACCGAATGAAGGGGTCGTGATCTGAGTGGAAAAATAAATAAATCAAATCAAAAATCAAATCAAAATCAGTTCAGTTCATCTGTGATAGAAAAGAAATGGGGGAAAGATAGCAATCGATGTTCTGATCATGTTCTATACTTTCGTTTAGCAAAGGTACTCAAAGAATCCTGCAAAATATTATAGAGATATCGACTGCTACGAGAGGCTGTTTTTATACGCTCGGCAAGACCCAGGCGCGCCTCGGGGTGATAGCAGCGGAGGCAAATTTCCCGAGAGCCAGTATAGAAACAGCCAGTCCTCGAGTATAAAGCAGTCCCTATTATATGCCGAATGTAAACAAAAATCTACCAAGAATTCTTACCTTATCCCTTTATCGAGTAAAGATTGGTTAAAACATCATGGAAAATCTGATAAACTGTCTGTTTATCACCGCCCAATTTTTTTCTCGATCAGTTGGGAATCGGAGACCAAAAGCACTGTATGACGTCCGCGCTCGCTCAAAGAACATTCTAACACGTAAACCAATGGGTATCTCAGCAAGATTTTATTATTTTCCCGGTAACTGGAATTATGCCGGGATTTTACTCTTGGACTATTAAATGGTTTTGGCATTTTCGTTTCTTTTTGGGAGTGGCTAAAATCACGACTGCAATTTCGACCAATCAAATGGCTGGATTTCTTAAGTGAGGTTTATAAACCGATATAACGACGATTATGCATTTCCGACGGGTGTTCACTTTTGGTGGCAATATTTCAAAATGTACTGAATAACATTTCGACGGGAATCGGAGGTCACATTGCAGCGTACCCCCCCCCCCAATAAACGACAATAATATTTATGGCTATGCTACCGCTCGACCTTTGATATTAACAAGGCTCTGTGAGTATATGTATCCATCTCGTTTCAAACATTTTGTTTCACTCAAACTATTTGTGAATTAAGCTTTAAAGGATTCTAAGTACTTATACATGATTTTTATTGGAGTACGATTGCAAAGACTTTGAGGCAATCAACTCGAGCTCATTTCCAGTTCCCTTTTGTAATGATGTGTATAGAAATTACACCCATGTCGTTGGTATGGAAATTGAGGCCACGGAAATTAGACTAGTTTGAATATTTGAAAGTCTTTGAGTTCAGTTATGATTGGGCTTGATCACATAATATCATACTGCCCATGTATAGGAATTATATACATACCTGAGTTTCTGATTAGAAAAGAAACAGATTTTGAAACCTCGGCCTTTACAGCCTGTGCAATCGTGATAGTTACTGGGAAGTCTGTATCCTCCTCATGCGAAGTCACTGGTAGTGAAATTCTATGTTTCAGTTTGCTTTGAACATCTGTTAGAGAGTGAACCCTTGGTCCAGACTGAAAATTATGATATTGATAATAATATCAATGATAGTGATAATAATAATACTGATAATTTGATCTATAATATTTTATATCCTGCATCAAAAATTGGTTGGCTTTTGATTGGTTGAGAGCTCGTCACATGACCAAAAATATTTGAGCTATTTTTAGAAAGTACTATATGAGAATATTATTTTGGTTTACTATTTGGGAGTTGAAAAAAAAATGTGATTTTTTTTTTTAATTGATTTTTTTTTTTCTTCAAATCTTAATTTAATGAAAATAAAATATTTAAAATCTTTTTAGATAAAAATTGACATTTTTTTTGTTCTAAATTTGTTTTCCCAATTTTTTTTTTTTTTTTAAATAATTTTTTGATGCAGGATATAAAACAAATATACCATGCCTTCTATTCGAGTTACTGGTTAAACTATGGGCCTCGGTGACTCCAAAAGTACCATTTGCTTCGGGGCTGCGCCCCTCAGCAAATAGTACTATTGGAGTCACCTCTTCCCTCTTGCGCATAGTTTTAACCAGAACCTCTCAAGGCAGTGTATATTTGTATACTATTATCATGATAGTAATCAAAGTTATGATGAAACTGGTGATCAGACTAATAATTATTATAAACTAAACAATAATAATGATGATAATAATAGTCATAGGCCTAATTAAATCAAAGAGTAATAATCTACGATTTCCATTATGTATAGGATGTTCAATTTCAAAACCGTACTATGGATAGAGAACTATAGAACTATAGAAAACTAAACCACTAAAGATAGATCTCTATAAAGAACAAGAGCTCTTTGAATACGCGCAGTCAGACATTTTACATCCGCCCTTCGTGCAATTCTCACTTCCGGGCATATAACCAGAAGTGCTGTAAAATGATATGACTTCATTGACCTTTAATCTTTGACCTACTTCCTTTCAAAATCTAATGGGATCGTCTTCCTATTGGGATAAACACTTGGATTGAAGGTATTTAGGTTTGAAGCTCATACCTCTAGTGGCTCTTGAAATATTGGGATAACGAGGCTAAAACCTGTATTTCCAGAAACTAACCTCTATGAACTTTGGTCTTTGACACCCAACCACCAAGTTTTTAACTTCATATTTGAAGTGGTTCTTGATATACAACATTAAAAAGGCAGGACGGACGGACAACCTGAAAAACATGAAAATGCAATATCAACCTAATTACCTTCCTTTGCTCAATCTCATCCTGACGATAGCATGTGACTTGAACGTCACCATACTTAGTTGCAATACTGATAGGAACCGAGGGATGAACTTTGTGGTATGACTGCTTCTTTTCCTCCTCTTGAACCTCCTGTGCGAAAATAGTATTAAGTGCTTTGAATAAACGTCAGAAAGAGAATCTAATTGATGTAGAAAGTAATATCTTAATTAAATAAAAGTGAACCTAAAATTCTAGAGACAAACCATTCAGAATGACACCATATAAATTAAAAGTTTGGCGGAATCGTAATGGCGATATGGTTTCTTATTACAGGCGTGTGTATCTAGATGAAGTACCGGAATGTGTAAATACAGTGGTTTGAATGTTTGAAGGCAAACATAGCATGTTTTGGAAGAGGAGGCAAATGGACATATAGCGAGTGAAAAGGAAAGAGGATAACTCCATCCCTCCTACGCCCTTGCTTTAATATAGGATTTATTTCTTCTACATTTTCTACATTTAACCTATATGAACTTTGGTCTTTGACCTACTTTCCCTAAAATCCTAGTGTCTCTCTATTGCATCTAACATGATTGGTGCCCCCGCCAATGATACCAGTGCCCTCTAAATGCTTGACCCAATCTACACCGCTATACTCTCAATTTTACGACAGTTGGCCCATGCATGTGTATGTGCTTGTGATAAAACGATTCAACCAATTGTTTCTGAAAATAATGCTTGTGAACTATCGGCAGCAATGTGTCTACAAATGTTAACTTATCTTGACCAATTTCACAACGGATAAACCATTTAATATCCAACAGTTAGAGACAAAACTGTTTGCTAGCAAGCGGATGAACTGATTGTTTTAACAATAAGTGCTAATTTACCTTCGTTTTAAGTGTTTGAATACTAAATCCTAAACATGCATGGGTTTGGATTTTTGGAACAAAAACATGTAAGTAAAAAAAAAAAAAAAGACTCAGTGTATATAGACAATTTTATGATTCTTTCATTGCTGTGTGCTTACCGCGTCCATCCCAGGTAGGTTCGCATGGACATGAAGATGAACTTCTATCTCTTTGCCTCTCTCTACGATATCTGGGATGTATGGAGTGCACACAAGTTGGTGTCGGATCAACTGCTGTTCTAGAGGAATAAGAACCCACCACTCAGCACAGTGACCAATGTACAACTCAAGATGTTTCTTGTACACTCTGCAGTAAGGTGGTTCGTCTGGTGAGCTTGATGACATCATTCTGGATGTTCTTGGTATATCTAATGTTAGTGGGTAAAAAAAAAACGAAATGCGTTTGATTTAAAAAGTTTTATTTCGCGCTGTAATGATGTCGATACCTAGAACTAGAACTACTACGAAGTTCAGGATATAAGAGTCAAGTTTTAGCATGCATAATGGTCTATTTTAATGTCTCTTACCTGCAATGAAAATGGAGAACATATCAGGGCATCATATACTAAAAAAAATATATTTTCAATTTATTTAACTTGCTTGTTATTAATTTTTAACCGATTGTTAGCAAAGCAGTAAACTTGACAACAACGAGACAAACAACTTCGTCCTCTTCGTCCGTTTGGCTATTAATGACTTACCAAAGTCGAACCCGAGACCTACCGGCTACGAGACCAATCTCTACCACTTGGCTATATCGCAACTCATCAGTGTTGTCCCGAAAAGTGCTTTTCTTAGTTTGATGCAAAGGGGTCTCAGGGCATCAATTTTTGTTAACTCCAGCATAAAAAACGGTTTAGTTTCAGCATCTGGCCAGTTGGACTTACCGTTTACTGAATCCCACACTTGGGAAACGATGTCTGGTTTTACTTGATCAGGGTTGATGACCAAGTTAGAGTGTGGTATCCTGATCTTAACAGGTTTGTGGAAGTTCATGTTCGGAGGGTCACATCTGATCCCGTAGCAGGCCACTGAGTCATCATCTTGAATGTCAACACTTGGAAGGTCTCGTAAGAGAGTTAAGGTGATCTTGCGCGGGTCACTCTGATCAACAGCCCCCGGAGGAATAAACATTGATACGCCATGGTCTTCTAGTTCAATTTCCTGACTGGTGTTCCTTTTGACTTCAACAGAGACGATAGCAGGTGTTGATGGTTCATCTGTTATTTATTTAAAACATAAAGAACTGACACGATCATCAGAACAGATATAAGCAAATAAACTAAATGTGTGTATGGAGATCGGGATAGTCATTTGAATGAAGAATCAATAATATATATATATAATTTTAATTTCAGTCATGTCCACGATAAGAATTGACTTTATTACCGTTTCCAAGGGTTGTGTTAATTATCGAAACTCTGATATTCAATACAACTTTGCAATAATTCAATTAGGGCCTACGATAACTCAATAATATATTCTCCATATGTCTTGTTCATGTATTTTTTCATTTCTCCTTTTTTTCTTTTTACCTTTGGGGACTCATTAGGGTTTACCTCTCGTATTTCAACCATGGATGCAAACCTTAGAGGTGGGTCTGCAGTATATACATGAATATGAATGTAGCGTTCGCATTGGGTAAGTGGATGAGTAGTGTATGCGCCAGTTACTTACCCAGATAATAAATAATTAAATTCCTTCTTCTTGCAGATGGGAAAACTAAAATACCACGTTTTAATCATCGCTAAACTTTAGTCCGTGGCTTAATGAATAAGAAGCAACATTCAGAAGCACTTATTGAGCTGTTATACTGAAGAAAAAAAAGCTGTTGGTGTTTGAAGAATGTTCTTACCTCGATAACAATCGATCTCTTCTAAAGAAGGTAATCTGAAATTAATTATACGTAAAGAGTGATTAAGTCATTTTTATACAATTTGGGCAGACACCTACCGTGGACAATTATTAATTTGTTTTAATGAGGCTCTAATGTTAGCATTAGCTATACCAAAAAAAGAAGAATACATACTTTTGCACATGGTAATGCCGTAAAATACAAACATATAAAGAACTACAGTTATAATATATCTGCTAAACGAACGTGATAGAAAATGTGAATCGTTGACCTGAGTCAGAGATAGAGTAGTCGACCTTGTAGGCCTGAATCAGAAGCCCCGAGCAAACTAAGAGTCACAATTGTCACATAGAATGTATAATCTAAATGTCCCACAAACACATCTTGTAGAGGTGCCGTGGTCGACTGGATATGTCACCAACCTTTGGATCACAAGGTCCGCGTTTAAAGTCCCGCCACTAATGTCCTTTGACAAGACATTGATCTACATTTACCACTTTCCAGCCAGGTGTTAAATGGTACCCGTTAGAATGCGAAAGTTAATGTGGTTTTTAGATGAGCAAGTGTGCACTTCTAAAAATGACGCCTGGCTGGTATGCTCCCAGGGAGTGGAGAATGTGCATATATTGTGTGCGGGTAAGCCTGATTCCGATGACCGGGGTACTTATGTAAAGCGCATTGAGAGGGCATGCGGTCCTAAAATGCGCTATAACAGAACGAACTATTATTATTATCATTATCTTCTGTAAAATAAAATCTTAAAGTTTACAATAAAAATATTGGAATGATATTTTTAAAATATCATTCCGTTACCAAATCTCAATAAAAGTAAGATCTTTTGATAATCTTTTTCCTGAAAATTGACGGTGGCATTGATATTCCTTTTGATATGAAAGAATCACCTTGACAAAATCATCTGTTTGACCACTTCGTCCTTGGCATATTGGATTGGTAGATTGCCTCTCTCATCCTTCACATCTAACTTGGCTCCATTCTCCAGGAGATAAAACACCAAGGCCTTCTCAGGAGATAGTTCGCCCCTGTAATAATCATCAGAGATCTAAAACAACAACAAAAAAAAACCAGTTTATATATATTTATATTTAGTACAGTATCGTCCGTCAATAGTCAAAGTGGATGATCATAACAATCATGAGTTTACGCTGTCTCTTGGATCCACATTACAGGACATTTATATTAATGTTGTTAACTTCCCTATACTCACAAACACACAAACAGACGAACAAAGACGAGCGTACACATTCTCTTGGACCAACCACGGGTTTCATATTCTAGGATTCACTATTAATGACCTAGAGGCTAGAGGATCGGTAAAAATTATATCAGTCACTCCATTAAGTCTCGAAAACTCGCAATTATTTTGTTGCAATGTAATTTGTTGTTCCGACTTTCGTCGGTCTGGTGTCGGTCTAGTTGGTGTTACTCACCTTTCTTAGTGTGTCAGTTTCTTGCACAAGTTTCTCGCTGTTATAACAGAGTTTAATGGCTTTATGGAGACACGTCTGTCCGCTAGGTGACTGGATATTGAGATCAGCTCTCCCAGAAACTAACTTCTCAATGATAGAGGTGTCACCGTCTTGGATGGCGAGATGGATATCCGTTACATCATTCTTGTCGAGCAGGCATTAGTAAATAAGCAGAGTGAAAACTTAAGAATTAAAAAGCAATATTTAGTATTGACAGGTGATCAAGTAAATCGAATGATTCGAGTCAGTGTAACTTGTCTATGAAGTTTATGAAACAGCATTGAGGTCTAAAGGGAGTTGTAACTATACGTATGATTATTAGTGGTGATACAATATTATGTCAGTCACACTGCTATAACGACCACACTTATACTCCAAAAGCTGTCCATTATTTTCCCGTAATGTCATTTGTGGTTCCGACTGATGTCGGCCTGGTGTCGGTCTGGTGTCGGTCTCGTTGGTGTTACTCACCTTTCTTAGTGTGTCAGTTTCTTGCACAAGTTTCTCGCTGTTATTACATAGTGTAATGGCTTCATGTCCGCCAGGTGACTGGATATGGAGATCAGCTCCCTCAGAAACTAACTTCTCAATGGTAGAGGTGTCACCATCTTGGATGGCAAGATGGATATCAGTTACATCATTCTGGTCGAGCTGGCAATGAGAAAATAAGCAGCATGAAAACTAGAGAATGAAAAGAAATATTAAGTATTGACGCGTGATTCGATTTATTGTAACCTTATCTATGAAGTCTATGAAACAGCAATGATTTCGAACTGGATTATAAATATATGTATGATTATTAGTGGTGATACAAAATTATGTCAGCCACACTGCTATAACGACTCCACTTAGACTCCCAAAACTGTCAATTTTTTCCCCTCTATGTCATTTGTGGTTCCGACTTTCGTCAGTCTGGTGTCGGTCTGGTGTCGGTCTCGTTGGAGTCACTCACCTTTCTTAGTGTGTCAGTTTCTTGCACAACTTTATCGCTGTTAGTACAGGGTTGAATGGCTTCATGAAGACATGTCTGTCCGCCAGGTGACTGGGTATTGAGATCAGCTCCCTCAGAAACTAACTTCTCTATGGTAGAGGTGTGACCGTCTTGGATGGCAAGATGGATATCCGTTAAATCATTCTGGTCGAGCTGGCATTAAGAAAATAATCAGCATCACAACTTGAGAATGAAAAGGCAATATTAAGTATTGACAGCTAGGTGATCAAGTCAATCGAATGATTCGAGTAATTGTAACTTGTCTATGAAGTTTATGAACAGCACTGAGGTTTAACTGGAGTTAAAACTATACGTATGATTATTAGTGGTGATACAACATTATGTCAGCCACACTGCTATAACGACTCCACTAACAGCGTGTCCACACACAAAACAATTCATCCCGAAACTCCATAACGAAATGTGGTATAAAGAATCATCGTATAAATTTCAGGGTGTCCACACACAAGAAACGTCGTATAAAGAATCATCGTATAAATTCAAAGATGTCCACACACAGAAGAAAGTAATCCTGAAACTCTACAGCGAAATGTCGTATAGGTGCGCAGTTTGCTACTGCGATCATGAAAATGGAAGCGGAAATGAGAGGTCAGGTCTCCTTTCGCTCGAGGTCACGTTAAGCCCCGCCCAGTTATACCGTTCTAGTTCGACTAGTTATACTAGTTACGTCCACACACAACGCACTCCGTGATTAGGCGTGATTAGGCGTGATTCTTTATACGTCGTATAACGAAACGCATGTTTGGGCATCGTTTCGTTATACGACGTATCGTTGGTAAGCGTCCACCGTACATACAATTTCATCGTATAACTATCCCGAAATGGTATAACTAATCACGCCTAATCACGGACAAATGTGTGTGTGGACACGGGGTTAGACTCCCAAAACTGTCCATTATTTTTCCGTAATGTCATTCATGGTTTCGACCCTCCTCGGTCTGGTGTCGGTCTCGTTGGTGTTACTCACCTTTCTTAGTGTGTCAGTTTCTTGCAGAATTTTCTCGCTGTTATTACATAGTGTAATGGCTTCACGGGGACTCGTCTGTCCGTCAGGTGACTGGATATTGAGATCAGCTCCCCCAGAAACTAACTTCTCAATGGTAGAGGTGTCACCGTCATCCTGGTCGAGCTGGCATTAGTAAATAAGCAGAATGAAAACTTGAGAATGAAAAAGCAATATTAATTATTAAAAATTATCAAGTAAATCGAATGATTCGAGTAAGTGTAACTTGTCTTTGAAGTTTATGAACAGCCATGATGTTTAACTGGAGTTATAACTATACGTATGATTATTAGTGGTGATACAATATTATGTCAGTCACACTGCTATAACGACTCCACTTATACTCCAAAAGCTGTCCATTTTTTTCCCCGTAATGTCATTTGTGGTTCCGACTTGTGTCGGCCTGTTGTCGGTCTGGTGTCGGTCTCGTTGGTGTTACTCACCTTTCTTAGTGTGTCAGTTTCTTGCACAAGTTTCTCGCTGTTATTACATAGTGCAATGGCTTCGTGTCCGTCAGGTGACTGGATATGGAGATCAGCTCCCTCAGAAACTAACTTCTCAATGGTAGAGGTGTCACCATCTTGGATGGCAAGATGGATATCAGTTACATCATTCTGGTCGAGCTGGCAATGAGAAAATAAGCAGCATGAAAACTAGAGAATGAAAAGAAATATTAAGTATTGACGCGTGATTTGATTTATTGTAACCTTATCTATGAAGTCTATGAAACAGCAATGATGTCGAACTGGATTTATAAATATATGTATGATTATTAGTGGTGATACAAAATTATGTCAGCCACACTGCTATAACGACTCCACTTAGACTCCCAAAACTGTCAATTTTTCCCCCTCTATGTCATTTGTGGTTCCGACTTTCGTCAGTCTGGTGTCGGTCTGGTGTCGGTCTCGTTGGAAAGTCACTCACCTTTCTTAGTGTGTCAGTTTCTTGCACAACTTTATCGCTGTTAGTACAGGGTTGAATGGCTTCATGAAGACATGTCTGTCCGCCAGGTGACTGGGTATTGAGATCAGCTCCCTCAGAAACTAACTTCTCTATGGTAGAGGTGTGACCGTCTTGGATGGCAAGATGGATATCCGTTAAATCATTCTGGTCGAGCTGGCATTAAGAAAATAATCAGCATCAAAACTTGAGAATGAAAAGGCAATATTAAGTATTGACAGCTAGGTGATCAAGTCAATCGAATGATTCGAGTAATTGTAACTTGTCTATGAAGTTTATGAACAGCACTGAGGTTTAACTGGAGTTAAAACTATACGTATGATTATTAGTGGTGATACAACATTATGTCAGCCACACTGCTATAACGACTCCACTAACAGCGTGTCCACACACAAAACAATTCATCCCGAAACTCCATAACGAAATGTGGTATAAAGAATCATCGTATTAATTTCAGGGTGTCCACACACAAGAAACGTCGTATAAAGAATCATCGTATAAATTCAAAGATGTCCACACACAGAAGAAAGTAATCCTGAAACTCTACAGCGAAATGTCGTATAGGTGCGCAGTTTGCTACTGCGATCATGAAAATGGAAGCGGAAATGAGAGGTCAGGTCTCCTTTCGCTCGAGGTCACGTTAAGCCCCGCCCAGTTATACCGTTCTAGTTCGACTAGTTATACTAGTTACGTCCACACACAACGCACTCCGTGATTAGGCGTGATTAGGCGTGATTCTTTATACGTCGTATAACGAAACGCATGTTTGGGCATCGTTTCGTTATACGACGTATCGTTGGTAAGCGTCCACCGTACATACAATTTCATCGTATAACTATCCCGAAATGGTATAACTAATCACGCCTAATCACGGACAAATGTGTGTGTGGACACGGGGTTAGACTCCCAAAACTGTCCATTATTTTTCCGTAATGTCATTCATGGTTTCGACCCTCCTCGGTCTGGTGTCGGTCTCGTTGATGTTACTCACCTTTCTTAGTGTGTCAGTTTCTTGCAGAATTTTCTCGCTGTTATTACATAGTGTAATGGCTTCACGGGGACTCGTCTGTCCGTCAGGTGACTGGATATTGAGATCAGCTCCCCCAGAAACTAACTTCTCAATGGTAGAGGTGTCACCGTCATCCTGGTCGAGCTGGCATTAGTAAATAAGCAGAATGAAAACTTGAGAATGAAAAAGCAATATTAATTATTAAAAATTATCAAGTAAATCGAATGATTCGAGTAAGTGTAACTTGTCTTTGAAGTTTATGAACAGCCATGATGTTTAACTGGAGTTATAACTATACGTATGATTATTAGTGGTGATACAATATTATGTCAGTCACACTGCTATAACGACTCCACTTATACTCCAAAAGCTGTCCATTTTTTTTCCCGTAATGTCATTTGTGGTTCCGACTGATGTCGGCCTGTTGTCGGTCTGGTGTCGGTCTCGTTGGTGTTACTCACCTTTCTTAGTGTGTCAGTTTCTTGCACAAGTTTCTCGCTGTTATTACATAGTGCAATGGCTTCGTGTCCGTCAGGTGACTGGATATGGAGATCAGCTCCCTCAGAAACTAACTTCTCAATGGTAGAGGTGTCACCATCTTGGATGGCAAGATGGATATCAGTTACATCATTCTGGTCGAGCTGGCAATGAGAAAATAAGCAGCATGAAAACTAGAGAATGAAAAGAAATATTAAGTATTGACGCGTGATTTGATTTATTGTAACCTTATCTATGAAGTCTATGAAACAGCAATGATGTCGAACTGGATTTATAAATATATGTATGATTATTAGTGGTGATACAAAATTATGTCAGCCACACTGCTATAACGACTCCACTTAGACTCCCAAAACTGTCAATTTTTCCCCCTCTATGTCATTTGTGGTTCCGACTTTCGTCAGTCTGGTGTCGGTCTGGTGTCGGTCTCGTTGGAGTCACTCACCTTTCTTAGTGTGTCAGTTTCTTGCACAACTTTATCGCTGTTAGTACAGGGTTGAATGGCTTCATGAAGACATGTCTGTCCGCCAGGTGACTGGGTATTGAGATCAGCTCCCTCAGAAACTAACTTCTCTATGGTAGAGGTGTGACCGTCTTGGATGGCAAGATGGATATCCGTTAAATCATTCTGGTCGAGCTGGCATTAAGAAAATAATCAGCATCAAAACTTGAGAATGAAAAGGCAATATTAAGTATTGACAGCTAGGTGATCAAGTCAATCGAATGATTCGAGTAATTGTAACTTGTCTATGAAGTTTATGAACAGCACTGAGGTTTAACTGGAGTTAAAACTATACGTATGATTATTAGTGGTGATACAACATTATGTCAGCCACACTGCTATAACGACTCCACTAACAGCGTGTCCACACACAAAACAATTCATCCCGAAACTCCATAACGAAATGTGGTATAAAGAATCATCGTATTAATTTCAGGGTGTCCACACACAAGAAACGTCGTATAAAGAATCATCGTATAAATTCAAAGATGTCCACACACAGAAGAAAGTAATCCTGAAACTCTACAGCGAAATGTCGTATAGGTGCGCAGTTTGCTACTGCGATCATGAAAATGGAAGCGGAAATGAGAGGTCAGGTCTCCTTTCGCTCGAGGTCACGTTAAGCCCCACCCAGTTATACCGTTCTAGTTCGACTAGTTATACTAGTTACGTCCACACACAACGCACTCCGTAATTAGGCGTGATTAGGCGTGATTCTTTATACGTCGTATAACGAAACGCATGTTTGGGCATCGTTTCGTTATACGACGTATCGTTAGTAAGCGTCCACCGTACATACAATTTCATCGTATAACTATCCCGAAATGGTATAACTAATCACGCCTAATCACGGACAAATGTGTGTGTGGACACGGGGTTAGACTCCCAAAACTGTCCATTATTTTTCCGTAATGTCATTCATGGTTTCGACCCTCCTCGGTCTGGTGTCGGTCTCGTTGGTGTTACTCACCTTTCTTAGTGTGTCAGTTTCTTGCAGAAGTTTCTCGCTGTTATTACATAGTGTAATGGCTTCACGGGGACTCGTCTGTCCGTCAGGTGACTGGATATTGAGATCAGCTCCCCCAGAAACTAACTTCTCAATGGTAGAGGTGTCACCATCATCCTGGTCGAGCTGGCATTAGTAAATAAGCAGAATGAAAACTTGAGAATGAAAAAGCAATATTAATTATTAAAAATTATCAAGTAAATCGAATGATTCGAGTAAGTGTAACTTGTCTTTGAAGTTTATGAACAGCCATGATGTTTAACTGGAGTTATAACTATATGCATGATTATTAGTGGTGATACTAAGGCAATTAGTCAGCCTCGAGCTGGTCAAGTCTGACAAATAATGATAGGTAGCCAGAAATGCTGTAAATTAAATTTCAGTCCTTGTTATTTTACAGGGATGTATTGAAAACATCAAGCTAGATGAATTTGACTTTGAGATCTATTTTTTTAAATGTTTACCTTGGAATTGGAACGCCCCATGAAAAGATCAGCTATGCTTTCGTACCCGAGGAATAAGGACAGCTGTAGAGGTGTCTGGCCATGAATGTCTTCTACGTCAAAATGTGCTCCTCCTGCCATAAGGACTTGAACAACATCAAGGTGACCATTCTGAAGAGCAAGGTGTAATGCATTCCTACCATCATTATCTCTCCTATTCACCTCAGCTACTTGACTGATGAGATATTTGGTGACATCAAGATGACCATCGAAAGCAGCACCGTGTAATGCAGTCCTCTTCACATCATTTCCCTTATTCACATCAGCTCCTTGGCTGATGAGATATTTGGTGACATCAAGATGACCTAAAAAAGCAGCGCCGTGTAATGCAGTCCTACCCACATTATTTCCCTTATTCACCTCAGCTCCTTGGCTGATGAGATATTTGGTGACATCAAGATGACCCTCCTGAGCAGAAAGGTTTAATGCAGTCATACCGTTATTATCTCCCTTATTCACCTCAGCTCCTTGGCTGATGAGATATTTGGTGACATCAAGCTGACCTAAAAAAGCAGCGCCGTGTAATGCAGTCCTACCCACATTATCTCCCTTATTCACCTTAGCTCCTTTACGAATGAGATATTTAGTGACATCAATATGACCATTGTGAGCAGCACTGTGTAATGCAGTCAAACCAATATCATTTCCCTTAGTCACCTTAGCTCTTTGACTGATGAGATATTTGGTGACATCAAGATGACCCTCCTGAGCAGAAAGGTTTAATGCAGTCATACCGTTATTATCTCCCTTATTCACCTCAGCTCCATGGCTGATGAGATATTTGGTGACATCAAGCTGACCTAAAAAAGCAGCGCCGTGTAATGCAGTCCTACCCACATTATCTCCCTTATTCACCTTAGCTCCTTTACGGATGAGATATTTAGTGACATCAATATGACCTTTGTGAGCAGCACTGTGTAATGCAGTCAAACCAATATCATTTCCCTTAGTCACCTTAGCACTTTGACTGATGAGATATTTGGTGACATCAAGATGACCCTCCTGAGCAGAAAGGTTTAATGCAGTCCTGCCTTTATTATCTCCCTTATTCACCTCAGCTCCTTGACTAATGAGATATTTGGTGACATCTAGATGACCATTAAAAGCAGTACCGTGTAGCGCAGTCCACCCATCTTTATCTCCCCTATTCACATCAGCTCCTTGGGTGATAAGATAGTCGGTGACATCAATATGACCTTTGTGAGCAGCACTGTGTAATGCACTCCCACCTTCATTATCTTCACTATTCACCAGAGATCCTTGGCTGATAAGATATTTGGTGACATCAAGATGACCTTCCTGAGCAGCCATGTGTAATGCAGTCCTGCCTTTATTATTTCCCTTATTCACCTCAGCTCCTTGACTAATGAGATATTTGGTGACATCTAGATGACCATTAAAAGCAGTACCGTTTAGCGCAGTCCACCAATCTTTATCTCCTCTATTCACATCAGCTCCTTGGGTGATAAGATAGTCGGTGACATCAATATGACCCTGGTGAGCAGCAGTGTGTAATGCACTCCCACCTTCATTATCTTCCCTATTCACCAGAGATCCTTGGCTGATAAGATATTTGGTGACATCAAGATGACCTTCCTGAGCAGCCATGTGTAATGCAGTCCTGCCTTTATTATTTCCCTTATTCACCTCAGCTCCTTGACTGATAACATATTTGGTGACATCAACATGACCATTATGAGCAGCAATGTGTAATGCAGTCCGACCTTCATTGTCTCCCTTATTCACCTTAGCTCCATGATCAATGAGATACTCGATGACGTTCTCATGGCCATAAAGGACCGCCAGGTTCAATGGTGTGTCTCCATCTTGTTCCGTCTGGTTTATGTTAGAACCCTTGTCAAGACATTTTATGACGCTTTTGATTTTACCTCCCGATGCTGCCTCACGAAGCTGTTGATTTATGTCCGCCATACTTGAAGTAGCACCGGTTTGCGAGACATCCTAATCTAGCACAGTTCCTATTAATCGTCTACTTCTCCCAGTCCGCTTGAATTACAATATTATTCTTTTGAAGCAGATAGTTCGGTTGCATTTCGAATGTTGAGAGCATATAAGTATACACGAAACTGATTTTCTTTTTTTCAAACTCATAATTGCATTGTGCAATTGTCATTTTGTCGTTTTCAAAAGGTTCCAAATTCCTGTGTAGTGATCTGAATCGAAATGGAAATATTCAACGGAATTCATGTCATACCTATTCAGGTGTTAGGCTTCTCTGCTTCTCTTTGCCTTCTTTGCATCAACAATCAGCAGCTATGAACATTTCAATAAAATATAAAGCGAGTGCATCCCCCCTTCCCATTCACTATAAAATAAAGGGTGGCATCGTATGTTCCGTTCGCCTTTTCACGGAGACATACATTACATTCACATAAAGCTACGTAGAAACATTTTTCAAGGAGGGAATTAGTTTTGACCAAAGAAGGGGAAACAATCCACGTTTTACATATTTTATGACACAATTCCTATTAAAAAAAGCATAACATATTTGCCCTCTCAATACAACATAATTAAAATACGAACTACAAGTGGAGGCGCTGATTCCTATCCTTTGATAATTGACCATTTCGTAGTTAGTACATGGGTCAAATGACCCCGAATATCCACAGATCTTCTACTCATGGAGAAGTCCCACTTTGTCAATGTCAAAGTCATGTATGTGCTTCATGAAAAGATTTTGTTTGCCCTCTTGTATCATATAATGTACCGTAGGTGCACACATGAATAGTAGGGACTTTTAGATTGAGTGGACGAGAACACGACGAACGCCGACTGATCATGCGTGTCAACGTACTTAACTGCACATGTTGACTACAATTAGAAATGTTTTAGATTGCACTTGACGATAATGAATGGTTTAAATACTGGGGAATTTCAATATCTCATGAAAAAACAGTTTCGCTTCTATTTACAAATAGTAATAAAAAATGTGAACTGAAAGTTGAAGGAGTACCCTTGCCTTTTGTACAGGAGCACAAATTCCTAGGCTTAATGTTTGATAAAAAATTAAGTTGGAGACCACATATTCAGGATATAAGATGTAAGATAAAATTGAATATTTTGAAGAAAATAACTGGTATATCATGGGGAAATGACTCCCACTCTATGCTTATTGTATATAAAGGCCCGGTCACACAGCCCTCCACGGGCGTATCGCGGCCGAATCACGGCCAAAAATTTCTGCCCGTGAAGCAGACGCTGTTGGACGCTTTGAGGTCGCGATAAAGACGCGATACAGCCGTACTTTACCCGTCGTTACACGCGGTAAGAAATTCACACGCGGTTGGCCGCGCGAAAAAGTTTTGGGCTGCCCAAAAATTTAGACCGCGGGTAATCGCGGGCGGTACACGTGGTACACACGCGGTAAAGACGCGGTACAGACGCGGAACGAACGTGCTAGGACGTGCTACGGCCGCGGTTAAGACGTGGTTACACGCGGAATTGGACGCGAAATTTTAGCGGGTAATCGCGGGTGGAGCACGGTCATAGCACGTTTGTTCCGCGTCTGTACCGCGTTGTTATCACGTGCATTAGCGTGTGTACCGCGTGTAAGCGTGGTAGGCCGCGGTACCGCCGCGCTTCACCCGCGATAAGGACGCGGAACAATCGCCGGCGTCTGTTCCGCGGGCATACCACGGGTAAACCGCGGGTAAGCCAATTTTGCACATTTTTCCACCACGGGCAACCGCGGGCAAAAAAAAATCGCGAAATTTTACCCGCGATACAGACGCGAAAGGCTGTGTGACCGGGCCTTAAAGCATTAATACGTTAACTATTTGACTATGGATGTGAAGCATTCGTTCAGCTTCAAACTTAGTGAAGAATACGTTGAACTCAGTACAATATCAGGCTTTAAAAATTATAACTGGTGGCCCTATTGGAACTTCATTACAATCCCTGCTTAAAGAAACATGAGAAGAACCACTAGATATAAGGAGAAACATGCTGACGAATAGATATTATTTTAAAGTGAAATCTACTCCCGAACACCCGGTCCAAAAATGTACAATCAACTGTTGGCAGTATGAAAATCTTTAAAAAAAGAAAGGAAAAAAGCCCTTTGGTTTTTGAATTCTAAACGAGAAAATAGTTCAAGAATCGGATGAAGTTGAAGAAAATAGACCAATACCATTTCCACCATGGCATTACATACCACCCACCATCTCCACTGAATTACATACTTTAATCAGCAAGAATAACAACCCACACTATCAAAAAGCCAAATCTTTAGAGGTAATAAACACTAGATATAAAACACACCTACATATATACACAGACGGATCTAAAGATCCTAAAGGAGGCAACGCGGCAGCAGCTACGTTCCAGCGATAAAAATTCATGAACAGAAGAGATTACCCAATGACACATCGTCATACAGGGCAGAACAAGTAGCCATTATTATGGCATTAGATTGGATTGAAAACTTGAATATTTATGTTAGTATTGTTATTCTTTCAGACTCTCTGAGTACAATAAATGCAATAGAATCTCAGATAAAATAAAATTTCGTAATAGAAATACTGATAAAAATAACACATCTTCATTATAGAGGTATAAACATAACGCTAGAATGGATCCCATCTCACTGTGGACTAGTAGGAAATGAAGTAGTAGATAGTTTTGCTAAGAGAGCATTAAAGAAAAACATAGAAATTAACAATGATCTTAATGTACAAGAACTGCAATCAATACTGAGTAAAAGAGTACGAGAAATTGGGGAAGAAAGATGGAAAACGATAGAATCACCTTTAACACGATTTGAGAATCATTCATGTATATCAATCAAGGTAAACAGATACAGTGAAGTAATATTACATAGATTGAGAATGGGTGTTCTTCAACTGAACCAACAAAAGGCTAAAGTGGGTATAAGTGAAACAGAATATTGTGATTATTGTAACATCAGTGAAACAGAAGTATATCATTAAACGAGCAATGCTTTTCTCAGAGTTAGACACCAAAACAATAGAAGAAACAAAAAGAATACTTTTCAAGTTTTCACAGAAGGCTCAATATGCCATCCTACTATATATCCATAGAACAGGTCGCTTCAAATAAAACAAGAGACCTAATAAGTTTACCTACAAGTAAAGTAAAATAAGCCAAAAGT
The DNA here is from genome assembly GCF_000002235.5 of Strongylocentrotus purpuratus. Lineage (NCBI taxonomy): Eukaryota > Metazoa > Echinodermata > Echinoidea > Camarodonta > Strongylocentrotidae > Strongylocentrotus > Strongylocentrotus purpuratus. The sequence continues at coordinate 1,031,992 of NW_022145551.1, forward strand.
ACTTCTTTCCCCTCTCGCTTCTTTAGGAGAATCTCATAAAGAGAATAAAAGGAGGAATAAATAAAGAAATATAATGTATGTATGTAATATATAGGCCTGTATAGGCCCTATATAATATTAAATAAAGACGTTCATTTTTCAATTGTTCTATTTTTATGCATTGATACTAACAAAAAGCCCACTTTAATGTTTGCTTACAAATAGTGATAATGTGATAAGATTTGTATAACAATTTACTTGAATGGATTGGAAATTTGGTTTCAGGAGCGCCCCTGTACGATGTGTTTCAATTTATAGTGTTTCTGTGTTTCTGAGTGGTCTAGGCACCGTGCGTTACAAAATTAAAAAATCACTGCGCACGCACGCCGAGTAGCCGAGAAGCCTGTTTCAAATCGGGCAAAGCTAGTATTCCATGCCATCGAAACCGGGCTGACCAGATTAAACTTTAAAAAAAGCAGAAACACGAAGTTTCAAACCATCCAGAGACTCCTAATAAATTGCGTTACTGATTAATTAATTATAACATTACAAATCTTTATCCTCAGTTTTCTCATTTATAACTGATTTTCCTTATAAAATTAAAGGTAATTATAGCGTATATATTCAATACTGAATGAACGCCATTAAACCTACAACAACAACAACAACTTGACGATATACATGCATGCAGGAAGCAACACTATGAACATCACGGACAAAGAAAGAGGACAAAATATACAGCTCCTCATTCTACCCTCAACAAAAGAACATCCCTTCACTGCTATTATGTAAAAATGTGTTTAACAGGTGAATATGCATGTGACACCGGTTCTACACATTTTTACATAATAGCAGGGAAGGGATGTTCCTGTCTACCTGAGGAACTGTATATTTTATGCGCACGCGGCATACTAGTACCTTGAGCATGTAAAGGCGCTATATAAATATAAATATGTATGTATGTATATATGTACTAGATTTAGGAAAATTAAGGTTGACGCATTCTCGATCGCCGACTGAGACGACGTAACGCATGTGCAGTGCCTTAAAATTACGTCACACGTTGCAGTCAAAGCTGTCGACGTGCAAATCTAAAAGTCCCTACTGATTTCATAACATAAGCACGTATTGATCTCGGTGGGTTTTACAATTTTATCAGAAATGACCTTATTAACGCTGATTATGGCACTTAGTATGGCAATAGGGACTTTTAGATTGAGTGGACGAGAACGGCGTGAACGTCCACTGATCATGCGTGTCTATGGCAAGCCGTTTTAAAATGTATTCCTATTTCTTGATATCAAGAATTACCATTGCTTTACAACAGAAAATCATTTCTTGATATAAAGTATCCAATTCTTAATATCAAGAAATAGGAATAAATGTTGAAACAGCTTGTCAAGGACACGCATGATCAGTGGACGTTCACCGGCCGTTCTCGTTCACTCAATCTAAAAGTCCCTATTGATAATGGTAACGACGACGATTGAATGTACATCATTTTAATGATTATGGCGATCACGGTAATGGAGGTGAAGATGATGGTAAAATATTTCCAGTCAACAGTATTTATCCATTGCATTCATGGGTGTCGATCCTTACGTAATACCTATTCATCAGGGGGGGGGGGGGATGAATGAATAGATCATCCCCCCCTGATGAATAGGTATCAGTTACGGATCGACACCCATGAATGCATTGCAGTTCATGTATTACGTGCATATCTCAGCAAAATACATTTGTACAAAGTCTTCTTTATAGAAGTCCTGCAACGTGGTGTAGTACCCTTGGGTAGACATTAGGTACTTTTAGATTTGCACGACGAGATAGTGGACTGCTACGTCAGACGTCATTTTAAGACACTGCGCATGCATCTCCGTCGTCGACCACCAGAATCGAGAACGCATCCACCTTAAATTCCCCGTCGTCCTAAATTTAGAACGCCGCGCACATGTTTTCACATACGTCCATGACTTCATCTCAAGCCTGAAGATGAATGACGAAAAAGACAGAGATATTATTTTGTATTTGAGCAACAACAGTGTTCACGAAACTGTAATAATTGTAGTGGTACCCTTCTCTCTATTCTCATTAAAACTCTTTTGTCTTGAAAACAGAATTGTATAAAACTTAATTCCAAGAAGGAATCTAAACGCCCCCCCCCCCCCCCGGCCCCGCTCGGGGGAAAGTTTCGTACAAGTTTCGTATTTAGTTGGAAGAGGCCCAGCTGCAGCAAAACTCATACAAGCATTTCCTGTTTCACATGGCTCATGGAACAGCCCGACCCCTAAAACAATTTCCTTTTAGGTGCCGTTATGTATTTTTCTACGACGTTAGGGAGGCACGAATAAATAGATTACATTGTGGAAGAAAAAAAATCTAAGTTGACTGAACATTTTTTATTCTATCATATTCTATCGTATTCTATCATGTCTGCATCGACGCTTCTTGCGGCCATGGAGCAGCATAAGTCAATTCGATTACTTAATTTTCATACCAGATGACACTGAGGTAATCACGACATTGCCTCGATTAAAAAATATGACAACATACAATACATAAAATATAATAAACACATTCGTAAAGTCATGGACAATTTTTGTCCCTGTAGCAAACTATTGCCTTAGCCAGCTTTTTACTTCAATGGTCAGATCGGTGACATACATTCCATTGGGTAAGACTGGTGCTCATCATCACTGTTAAGTTCTGTACTAAATAAGGAATTTTGCAAGGGATATTTAATTTTGACTTTTTCAGAATAACACACTTTTTTTCCTTTTGCCAAATCCCGATATATTCTGCTTCAGCCTTGTAGATTTGATTATTCCCCGCTTATATGATGTATGTTGCAATCAATACAGGGTTACCGTACTTTATTATCTATGATTCCATCATGAAAGGAAAATATGTTCATTGTTTGGAAAGAGTGCAAAACACCTTTCAAATCTATTGTAGATTAATTGAGATTTTTGCATGATTGGATTTGGTTTCAGGCACAATTTTGTCATGATAACCCATACTGTGCTATTAAAGCTGTTTTTTATACAGACCATGCACGTAAAACACATACATTATTCTGCCTGGTATTCTAAGAGTTAATATTCGAAGGGGATTCCCTTTTTTGGCACCGCTTCGAAAACTGAAGTGGGTACAATTGTGCATGTGTACTGTCCATGAATCATAATCTCTCTGTTATTCAGTTTTGTAACGAAATAGGAGTCACGAAGTAATAGAGGCTTCCTGTCGTATTATCTCTTTCCAACTAGCCAAAGTATTAAACTCTTTCATTTCGAGAAGAAAAGAAATGTTGTTATGAGCGGAATGGAATGTAGAGAGGGATAAAGCAAACACCGGATAGTTTTACATTCTATATGCTCATCCAAGGGCATAGAAACGATTACAAATAAGAATATTAGAGCGATAAAAAGCTGAACTTGTAAAAATAGATGGTATAATGTCTGGCTGTGGAACGATGACGATAACATTTCTGGCATTTTATCAAACTTGACCTCGTTCCAGAATTAGAAAATGAAACAGGTTATAACCAGTATGATTATACAATGGCATTAACGTTTGACACTGAGTAACCAGGAAAAAGGAGATAGAAGATCAGATTATAGGTCTGTTTTCTCAATTAATTTTCAACTACGAGAAAAGGCTACCTATGCGTGTGTGTGTGTGTGTGTGTGTGTGTGTGTGTATGTGCGCGTGCGTGAGTGTGCGCGTGCGTGTGTGTGTCTATGCGTTTGTTTTTGTGTGTGAGTGAGTAATTATTCATTGTAATCTTGAAAGTAACACACCCACTTTTAGTTTCACTCTGGTTTTTATTGACCCTCTTCAATTTCAGAATTGAAACTTTCCGATGAGAATACAATTTTATATCAATGGAAAGTTAAATTACGTTACGTTGACGACATAGCATGATAACCAAACTTTGGTAGCTCCTAATTAAAAAGTCATAACCAATTTGACTTTGATGGTGATAAATCAAGTCTTTGTTAGAGATCATGCATACACAAAACCAGGCACGTCAACCAGTGGGTTAGGCGGCATGTTATAATCAACACTATATACAATAGAAAAGTACATTAGCAATAATAATACAAAATATTCGTCATTGCAATTGCAATGTAACAATATACAATGTAACACTATTTCATGATGAAGAGTCCTTTATTTATTATCTAATGATACCTATTCATAATATTCCTGTCATCGGTGACTGAGCACCAGGGTTTTTGAAAAGTGTTATTCAATACAAATTAAAAAAGAAGCTTTTTAAACCTAGATAATAAAAAAAATATCTAAATTGTTCATCTTGATGACTACAAAGTGTTATCCCAGCATAAATTAATAATGTCAGAGACGATGTAAATTTTACATTAGGTACATATAGATGAGACTGTTCTCTTTGGCGGGTTGCATATGAATGCAAATTTGGATATGGAATATAATTCGATAGTCATGAAATTCAATGTCCATATTTACAGGTTATGATTTGCACAACAATGAAAGAAGATACACAAGAGAGGCATTTGGGGACCAGTACGAACTGCTAGTGAGGAACGTGAGATTTGGTTAGGTGTCGAGACAGCTCAAGCTCGATCACATAATAGGCGTGACTGAGCCGTGAGAGATCAGTAACTGTTGTAGAGCAGTGATCCCGTAACTGGCTCAAATCCAAGTCGATGAACTATTACCCTTTGACCCCTTTGGTAAGGCATTAATATAATTTAATTGTATTTTATATTGTATTAAAACATCTTTTAACAGGATAACATTGATCAGCTCACAGGCTGTTTTTCATAATGGTCCTGCATAAAGAAGGAAAATACAAATTCAAGAACTGACAATTAGAGGAGTTACAAACAAATAGCAGTTTTATACAAATGGTAAAAAGCAAAACAACACAAATAGGAAAAATAAGATACGGGAAAAACGAAAGGAGGGGGGGGGGGGAGTGTGCATGAGCATGTGTAATTTCCTAGATAATAGGGCTAGCAACCATTTTAGTTAGTTACTGCAAACAATGCTGTAGTAAAGACAAATGGCAGTGAACACATTTTATCGATTAAAGAAAGATTTGTTTTTATATTGGTGTTTCAAACTGTCAACTGAATTGGCATCTTGGATATTATTGGAAAGCTTATTCCAATTAACCGCTCCAGCATACCTAAAAGATTGTTTGAATAAGGTCACGTTGTGTTTGGGCAATACTACATTCAGAGAGTTTGCATTTCTTGTATTAAGTCTATGGCGGTCAAAATACATTTCTATTTCATTAATCCTCATTATGAAGTTCATCGGAGAGAACTTAAAAGCCTTTGGTTCCCTGGTTGCTTACGTACAATATATCTGCTTTCTTAACCATATTCACATTCAGGTATGTCAAACCAGCCATCTCAATCTATATCGAAGGGGCAGAAGGATTTCTTGTGAAACAGCGAGAAACCGACTTTAGATTCGATCCCGTGGCCAGCCTGAGTGTATAAAAGGCTTGTTTACTTTTACCACGGTAAGCCGCCGTGAGGGTTAACACTAAGTACGATTGAATTATTTTATATTATACATCAATGAGTAACTTAACTTCTGAAGCATATTACTTGTTTCAGAACACACATGACAAAAATGTAGAAGAAATATTGCTTTACAACTTCATGAATATAACCGTCTGATATTAGACTTAAGTTCATGTCGTTACAATATCATGGCTTGTGTTTTCTTATGTCTAAGATCATGAAGTCCCTTGACTTGTGTACATTGTGTACCGTTTATGAATGCCAATTTTAGCATGATTTGTATCTCATTTGCATTTTGCAAATTATTATATTGTTGACTTCCTTCACTCTAAAAAATGGGGAAGGTTTAAAAAAGTGAACATGCATTACCGTTTGGAAAGATGAACTTTATATTGACTTTAATTGTACCCAACAAACGTACAAGTTCCCCATTTACCTAACCTCTCTGTTTACAACTTTACCCAACTCTGAAAAAAACAGTATTTGTTTTGCTTAATGCTGGCTTCATTTCGAATACACTTCAAATGTATGTACCTTATAATACAGCTAAGTGAAACCGCGAGTGACCATTGTTGCGGTCAGTTGTCATTCATTTATTTATTCAATTATCATTATTATTCTTCTTATTATTATTATTTCAAGCCTTTCTTAGTTTGTTTATACGGTAATGGCAGACATAGTGGCCCGAATTCACAAAGGAGGTTTGTCGACAAACCTAGGTTTATGTACGTCATATGACGCACGAAAACCTAGGTTCGTCGACAAACCTCCTTTGTGAATTCGGGCCATTGTGTTGAAACGTTCGAATAGTAGTGATATGTGGTATTATGTTTGAACCCTCTCAAGTTCATGCTTTTACGTTCTGATATGTTTAGTTATTTATAGCAATGACCGCATTTGCGACCACTGACATATTTCAAAGTAACTGTCTGCAATAAAATGATTATCAGGAAATTTGTTAAATTACCATGAGAGTAACTAGAGAGGGGAAGGGGCCGGGAGGGGGCGGGGTAATAGGAGGGGTGAGAGTACAAGAGAGTGAGGGGAGCAAATTAATAGTGTGTGCAAAGAGAGGTGGAGAGCTAGAGAGAGAGAGAGAGGGGGGGGGGGGGAGAGAGAGAGAGAGAGGTAAGAAAAGAATAACAAAAGCAGTGGATGGATGTCGGACTCACACATTGGCGGGCAAATGATATTTGAATGAGGGCGCTCTTTTGATCTTACTTTCACCGAAGGAGAATAGAATAGAGGGGTGAGAGTAACAGAGAGTGAGGGGAGCAAATTAAAAGTGTGTGCAAAGAGAGGTGGAGAGAATAAAAGAGAAAGGGAGAGAGAGAGAGAGAGAGAGAGAGCTAGAGAGAGAGAGAGAGAGAGAGCTAGAGAGAGAGAGAGAGAGAGAGAGAAAAAGAATAACAAAAGCAGCTAGTGGATGGATGTCGGGCTCACACATTGGCGGGCAAATGATATTGAATGAGGGCGCTCTTTATACGGCGGAATACGGCGAACTCAGTTTCAGTGAGGGATCCACAGAATAGCTAACGATGGCACATACCCATCCACGTTGTTACCAGTAAACGTAAGTATTAGGAATTCTACTCCACGAAAAATTAACGCTAAATTTATAAACATAACTTTTCAATTCGAGTTTCTTCGAAATGACGACACGCCTACCAGGATTATATGTTCAAACCTTCCTTTCTTAGACAGTTGCATTTCATTTTACATTATGAAAAGATCTTTGAAAGGTCTGAAAGGATTACTAATTTGGCTGGTAAATAAATAGAGAGTATCCCACAAATTGCTAAATAGTGGACATTACAACGAATTAAGTAATAAGTTTCTCATTCTTATCGGAACCCCCCCCCCCCCCCCCGCCCACCCCAGCGGAATGATCCGAATGTACATGAGAGAGATGGGGAAAGAGAGAGAGAGAGAGAGAGAGGGGGAGGAGGCATGAAGGTGAAGACAATCATGGCCAGAGAGATGCATTTTGTTGTTCAATTAAATTGTTATTTATTTATTAATTCATTCATGATTTCTTCAAACAGGGTAGTGTTAGGAATGTATATTGTGGTTCTATCATCGCTTGATGGCGCTCTTTGTTATATTATGAGTTTATTATCATAATGCCCCAACGTATTTTCAGCAAAACACTATTCCCTTTGTATAAAACAAAATTGTTTTATACAAATACAAAAGTACAATTATTTTCTCCCTCTTTATTTTGTTTATGAAATCAATGAGTAAAAGCGACACTATTACATGATATTTTAATACATGTCTTATAAGTCTGTAAAATTATCTTATGCCTTATAATTACACCTCAAATCAATGGGGGGAAATGAGGGAAGTCGCATGGCGCCAGCGTTATACTTTCAACTGGGAAAGTTAAAACTCACCAATAGTCATTCACGCATGAAAACTTGTGTGACATGATTTTACAATTTTTGGGAAAGTTCTAACGTCCTTGCGTTGGTGGGGATTCCCCGTTTAACCAGCAAGACCTAGTGGTCTACCTGTGGGGCCTATCCATGATTTTGTTAGGGGGGAGGGGGCTCCATTCCGATACAAATAAAATAAGCAAGCGTAAAAAACTAATTACATTCTTCAGGTGCCTTTGGATTGATTGGGGCATTAGGCGATTATTATTTTGTTTGTGTTTGTGTTTTTTGTTTTTTGTTGTTGCTTGTAAGAAAATAAATTGACCAAAAAATCTGTATGATCCTTTCCTGACTTGACGGCAAACTCAAGGAACATTGTAGGTTTCCCCCTTTTTGTCTCTTAAACAGAATCCGCTACCGCGCCTGATTAGTTCTGCTCATTAAAATCTTTTACATCGATGGGTGTATGTAACCTTACCCAACCGTCTTAAAAAGAATACAAGGTGAAATTAAATGAAAATGGTGTCATTTAAAGTTTTGCTAACCCATAATCCATAAACACATCAGTTATATGGGCATAATCATCACATAAATGAAACATAACTTCGTGTTTGTTTGTGTCGAATACAAGATACACATGGCCATAACAAAGGGGTGGGGTGCGTCCGCATCGCCCATCCCCCCTCCCACTGTTTTTGTCTTCAAGGCAATTATTCCAATCAGTAGCGAAGTGTGAGCTCAGTCGTTAGGAGGGGGCTGTGCACCGGGTTAAAGTCTACTAGATTATTGTTGTTTGAGCCTTTTAATTTGTCACAGCACCCTCTTAAGAACTAAAAAGCTTCGCCAATTCGTCTTCAAGCAAGGCTAATGTTACAACTTAGTCAACGCCCCCCCCCCCCCCACCTCCAAGGAAAAAAATGACTTGCCGTGCCATTCTCCCACAGTTTAAGGCTAGGTCACAATGCTACATATAAGCCATACAATCCCGCCCCCCCCCCCCACCCCCTGACCAAAAATTGAATATACACATTTTAGGGGATGTGCCGTGCTCCCACAGGTTAAGGGCTGATGCCCAGTGGGCTCATCATTCACAGGTCACCACCTTCCAGCCAGATAAAAATGTTACATATATGTCATACCATACACTCTCCCTCCCCCCCCCCCCCTCACTAAAAATTAAATTATAGCAATATGACTGGGCGTGCCGTTCTCCCACAGTTAAGGGCTGTTGCCCGGTGAGCTCATCATTCACAGGTCACCATCTCCCAGCCAGACGAAATGCTACATCTAAGTCATACCTTCCACCACCCCCCCACATCCCCATGAAAAAGAGTAAAAGAATATAGAAATATGACTGGGCGTGCCGTTCTCCGATAGTTTAAGGGCTGTTGCCCGGTGGGCTCATCATTCACAGGTCACCATCTCCCAGCCAGACAAAATGCTACATCTCAGTCATACCTTCCCCTACCCCCTCCACAACCCCACAAAAAAGAGTAAAAGAATATAGAAATATGACTGGGCGTGCCGTTCTCCGATAGTTTAAGGGCTGTTGCCCGGTGGGCTCATCATTCACAGTCACCATCTCCCAGCCAGACAAAATGCTACATCTAAGTCATACCTTCCCCTACCCCCTCCACAACCCCACAAAAAAGAGTAAAAGAATATAGAAATATGACTGGGCGTGCCGTTCTCCCCATAGTTTAAGGGCTATTGCCCGGTGGGCTCATCATTCACAGTCACCATCTCCCAGCCAGACAAAATGCTGCATATAAGCCATACAATCCCGCTCCCCCCCCCCCACACCCTGACCAAATTGAAAAATAATACACATTTTAGGGGATGTGCCGTGCTCCCACAGGTTAAGGGCTGATGCCCAGTGGCTCATCATTCACAGGTCACCACTTCCAGCCAGATAAAATGTTACATATATGTCATACCATACACTCTCCCCTCCCCCCCCCCTCACTAAAAATAAAATAATATAGCAATATGACTGGGCGTGCCGTTCTCCCACAGTTTAAGGGCTGTTGCCCGGTGGGCTCATCATTCACAGGTCACCATCTCCCAGCCAGACAAAATGCTACATCTAAGTCATACCTTCCACCACCCCCTCCACATCCCCATGAAAAAGAGTAAAGAATATAGAATATGACTGGGCGTGCCGTTCTCCGATAGTTTAAGGGCTGTTGCCCGTGGGCTCATCATTCACAGGTCACCATCTCCCAGCCAGACAAAATGCTACATCTCAGTCATACCTTCCCCCACCCCCTCCACACCCCCACCAAAAAGTAAACGAATATTGAAATATGACTGGGAGTGCCGTTCTCCCACAGTTTAAGGGCTGTTGTCCGGTGTGCTCATCATTCACAGGTCACCATCTCCCAGCCAATCAAAATGTTACATATAGTCATACCTCCCCCCACCCCCTCCCCACCCCCACCAAAAAAAGTAAAGAATATAAAAATATGACTGGGCGTGCCGTTCTCCCACAGTTTAAGGGCTGTTGCCCGGTGGCTCATCATTCACAGGTCACCATCTCCAGCCAATCAAAATGTTACATATATTCCATACCATCCACTCCCCCCCCCCCCCCCTCACTAAAAAATTAAAAAATATAGAAATATTGCTGGGCGTGCCGTTCTCCCACAGTTTAAGGGCTGGTGCCCGGTGGGCTCATCATTCACAGGTCACCATCCCCCAGCCAGACAAAATGCTACATCTAAGTGATACCTTCCCCCACCCCCTCCACATCCCCACCAAAAAGTAAAAGAATATAGAAATATGACTGGGCGTGCCGTTCTCCCACAGTTTAAGGGCTGTTGCCCGGTGGGCTCATCATTCACAGGTCACCATCTCCCAGCCAATCAAAATGTTACATATATGTCATACCATCCACTCCCCCCCCCCCCTCCACTAAAAAATTAAAGAATATAGAAATATTGCTGGGCGTGCCGTTCTCCCACAGTTTAAGGGCTGGTGCCTGGTGGGCTCATCATTCACAGGTCACAATCTCCCAGCTAGACAAAATGCTACATCTAAGTAATACCTTCCCCCACCCCCTCCCCACCCCCACCAAAAAAGTAAAAGAATATAGCAATATGACTGGGCGTGCCGTTCTCCCACAGTTTAAGGGCTGTTTCCCGGTGGATCATCATTCACAGGTCACCATCTCCAGCCAGACAAATTGCTACATCTAAGTAATACCTTCCCCCACCCCCTCCCCACCCCCACCAAAAAAAGTAAAAGAATATAGAAATATGACTGGGCGTGCCGTTCTCCTCCACAGTTTAAGGGCTGTTTCCCGGTGGGCTCATCATTCACAGGTCACCATCTCCCCCCAGAGACAAAATGCTACATATATTCCATACCATCCCCACTCCCCCCCCCCCCCCTCACTAAAAATTAAAAAATATAGAAATATTGCTGGTCGTGCCGTTCTCCCACAGTTTAAGGGCTGGTGCCCGGTGGGCTCATCATTCACAGGTCACCATCCCCCAGCCAGACAAAATGCTACATCTAAGTGATACCTTCCCCCACCCCCTCCACATCCCCATAAAAAAAAGAGTAAACGAATATAGAAATATGACTGGGCGTGCCGTTCTCCCATAGTTTAAGGGCTGTTGCCCGTGGGCTCATCATTCACAGGTCACCATCTCCAAGCAAATCAAAATGTTACATCTAAGTCATACCTCCCCCCCCCCACCCCCTCCCCACCCCCACCAAAAAAAGTAAGATATAGAAATATGACTGGCGTGCCGTTCTCCCACAGTTTAAGGGCTGTTGCCCGGTGGGCTCATCATTCACAGGTCACCATCTCCCAGCCAATCAAAATGTTACATATATGTCATACCATCCACTCCCCCCCCCCCCCCCCTCACTAAAAAATTAAAGAATATAGAAATATTGCTGGGCGTGCCGTTCTCCCACAGTTTAAAGGGCTGGTGCCCGGTGGGCTCATCATTCACAGGTCACAATCTCCCAGCTAGACAAAATGCTACATCTAAGTAATACCTTCCCCCACCCCCTCCCCACCCCCAAAAAAAGTAAAAGAATATAGCAATATGACTGGGCGTGCCGTTCTCCCACAGTTTAAGGCTGTTTCCCGGTGGGCTCATCATTCACAGGTCACCATCTCCCAGCCAGACAAATTGCTACATCTAAGTAATACCTTCCCCCACCCCCTCCCCACCCCCACCAAAAAAGTAAAAGAATATAGAAATATGACTGGGCGTGCCGTTCTCCCCCAGTTTAAGGGCTGTTTCCCGGTGGGCTCATCATTCACAGGTCACCATCTCCCAGCCAGACAAAATGCTACATCTAAGTAATACCTTCCCCCACCCCCTCCCCACCCCCACCAAAAAAAGTAAAAGAATATAGCAATATGACTGGGCGTGCCGTTCTCCCACAGTTTAAGGGCTGGTGCCCGGTGGGCTCATCATTCACAGGTCACCATCTCCCAGCCAGACACAAATGCTACATCTAAGTAATACCTTCCCCCACCCCCTCCACATCCCCCAAAAAAGAGTAAAAGAATATAGAAATATGACTGGGCGTGCCGTTCTCCCATAGTTTAAGGGCTGTTGCCCGTGGGCTAATCTTTCACAGGTCACCATCTCCCAGCCAGACAAAATGCTACATATAAGCCATACAATCCCGCCCCCCCCACCCCCTGACCAAAAATTGAATAATACACTTTAGGGGATGTGCCGTGCTCCCACAGGTTAAGGACTGATGCCCAGTGGGCTCATCATTCACAGGTCACCATCTCCCAGCCAATCAAAATGTTACATCTAAGTCATACCTCCCCCCCACCCCTCCCTACCCCCACCAAAAAAGTAAAAGAATATAGAAATATGACTGGGCGTGCCGTTCTCCCACAGTTTAAGGGCTGTTGCCCGGTGGGCTCATCATTCACAGGTCACCATCTCCCAGCCAGACAAAATGCTACATCTAAGTGATACCTTTCCCCACCCCCTCCACATCCCCATCAAAAAAAAGAGTAAACGAATATAGAAATATGACTGGGCGTGCCGTTCTCCCATAGTTTAGAGCTGTTGCCCGGTGGGCTCATCATTCACAGGTCACCATCTCCCAGCAAATCAAAATGTTACATCTAAGTCATACCTACCCCCCCAACCCTCCCCACCCCCACCAAAAAAAGTAAAGGAATATAGAAATATGACTGGGCGTGCCGTTCTCCCACAGTTTTAAGGCTGTTGCCCGGTGGGCTCATCATTCACAGGTCACCATCTCCCAGCCAATCAAAATGTTACATATATGTCATACCATCCACTCCCCCCCCCCCCCCTCCTAAAAAATTAAAGAATATAGAAATATTGCTGGGCGTGCCGTTCTCCCACAGTTTAAGGGCTGGTGCCCGGTGGGCTCATCATATTCACAGGTCACAATCTCCCAGCTAGACAAAATGCTACATCTAAGTAATACCTTCCCCCACCCCCTCCCCACCCCCACCAAAAAAGTAAAAGAAATAGCAATATGACTGGGCGTGCCGTTCTCCCACAGTTTAAGGGCTGTTTCATGGTGGGCTCATCATTCACAGGTCACCATCTCCCAGCCAGACAAATTGCTACATCTAAGTATACCTTCCCCCACCACCTCCCCACCCCCCTCCCCACCCCCACCAAAAAAGTAAAAGATATAGAAATATGACTGGGCGTGCCGTTCTCCCACAGTTTAAGGGCTGTTTCCCGGTGGGCTCATCATTCACAGGTCACCATCTCCCAGCCAGACAAAATGCTACATCTAAGTAATACCTTCCCCCACCCCCTCCCCACCCCCCACCAAAAAAGTAAAAGAATATAGCAATATGACTGGGGGTGCCGTTCTCCCATAGTTTAAGGGCTGTTGCCCGGTGGGCTAATCTTTCACAGGTCACCATCTCCCAGCCAGACAAAATGCTACATATAAGCCATACAATCCCGCCCCCCCCCCCCCCACCCCCGCCCCCCACTCAGTGTTATTTAGGGTACGCATATGCGTGTTCCAACCGACCCCCCCTTTTCAGCAAAAGTCCGGTGTGTAAAGTCAATACGGCTCGACCTTTTTCTTTTGTATACGAGCCTTTTTCCGCACCCCCCCTTTTCAGCAAAAGTCCGGTGTGTAAAGTCAATACGGCTCGACCTTTTTCTTTTGTTACGAAAAGGACATTTTGGCACACGCATGCGGTCATTTTGAAACTGAGTGGGGGCCGGGCCCCCACCCCCTGACCAAAAATTGATAATACACATTTTAGGGATGTGCCGTGCTCCCACAGGTTAAGGACTGATGCCAGTGGGCTCATCATTCACAGGTCACCATCTCCCAGCCAATCAAAATGTTACATCTAAGTCATACCTCCCCCCCCCCCACCCCCTCCCCACCCCCACCAAAAAGTAAAAGAATATAGAAATATGACTGGGCGTGCCGTTCTCCCACAGTTTAAGGGCTGTTGCCCGGTGGGCTCATCATTCACAAGTCACCATCTCCCAGCCAATCAAATGTTACATATATGTCATACCATCCACTCCCCCCCCCCCCTCACTAAAAAATTAAAGAATATAGAAATATTGCTGGCGTGCCGTTCTCCCACAGTTTAAGGGCTGGTGCCCGGTGGGCTCATCATTCACAGGTCACCATCTCCCAGCCAGACAAAATGCTACATCTAAGTAATACCTTCCCCCACCCCCTCCCCACCCCCACCAAAAAAAGTAAAAGAATATAGCAATATGACTGGGCGTGCCGTTCTCCCACATTTAAGGGCCGTTTCCCGGTGGGCTCATCATTCACAGGTCACCATCTCCCAGCCAGACAAATTGCTACATCTAAGTAATACCTTCCCCCATCCCCTCCCCTCCCCCACCAAAAAAAGTAAAAGAATATAGCAATATGACTGGGCGTGCCGTTCTCCCACAGTTTAAGGGCTGTTTCCCGTGGGCTCATCATTCACAGGTCACCATCTCCCAGCCAGACAAAATGCTACATCTAAGTAATACCTTCCCCCACCCCCTCCCCACCCCCACCAAAAAAAGTAAAAGAATATAGCAATATGACTGGGCGTGCCGTTCTCCCACAGTTTAAGGGCTGGTGCCCGGTGGGCTCATCATTCACAGGTCACCATCTCCCAGCCAGACAAAATGCTACATCTAAGTAATACCTTCCCCCACCCCCTCCACGTCCCCACAAAAAGAGTAAAAGAATATAGAAATATGACTGGGCGTGCCGTTCTCCCATAGTTTTAAGGGCTTTTGCCCGGTGGGCTCATCATTCACAGGTCACCATCTCCAGCCAGACAAAATGCTACATATAAGCCATACAATCCCGCCCCCCCCCCCACCCCCTGACCAAAAATTGAATAATACACATTTTAGGGGATGTGCCGTGCTCCCACAGGTTAAGGACTGATGCCCAGTGGGCTCATCATTCACAAGGTCACCCCTTCCAGCCAGATAAAAATGTTACATATATGTCATACCATACACTCTCCCTCCCCCCCCCCCCTCACTAAAGAATAAAACAATATAGCAATATGACTGGGCGTGTGCCGTTTCCCATAGTTTAAGGGCTGTTGCCCGGTGGGCTCATCATTCACAGGTAACCATCTCCCAGCCAATCAAAATGTTAGATCTAAGTCATACCTCCCCCCCCACCCCCTCCCCACCCCCACCAAAAAAAGTAAAAGAATATAAAATATGACTGGGCGTGCCGTTCTCCAAGAGTTTAAGGGCTGTTGCCCAGTGGGCTCATCATTCACAGGTCACCATCTCCCAGCCAATCAAAATGTTACATATATGTCATACCATCCACTCCCCCCCCCCCCCTCACTAAAAAATTAAAGATATAGAAATATTGCTGGGCGTGCCGTTCTCCCACAGTTTAAGGGCTGGTGCCCGGTGGGCTCATCATTCACAGGTCACCATCTCCCAGCCAGACAAAATGCTACATCTAAGTAATACCTTCCCCCACCCTCTCCACATCCCCATTAAAAAGAGTAAACGAATATAGAAATATGACTGGGCGTGCCGTTCTCCCATAGTTTAAGGGCTGTTCCCGGTGGGCTCATCATTCACAGGTCACCATCTCCCAGCCAATCAAAATGTTACATCTAAGTCATACCTCCCCCCCACCCCCTCCCCACCCCCACCAAAAAAGGAAAAGAATATAGAAATATGACTGGGCGTGCCGTTCTCCCACAGTTTAAGGGCTGTTTCCCGGTGGGCTCATCATTCACAGGTCACCATCTCCCAGCCAGACAAAATGCTACATCTAAGTAATACCTTCCCCCATCCCCTCCCCACCCCACCAAAAAAAGTAAAAGAATATAGCAATATGACTGGGCGTGCCGTTCTCCCCACAGTTTAAGGGCTGGTGCCGGTGGGCTCATCATTCACAGGTCCCATCTCCCAGCCAGACAAAATGCTACATCTAAGTAATACCTTCCCCCACCCCCTCCACCCCCCACCAAAAAGAGTAAAGAATATAGAAGTATGACTGGGCGTGCCGTTCTCCCACAGTTTAAGGCTGGTGCCCGGTGGGCTCATCATTCACAGGTCACCATCTCCCAGCCAGACAAATGTTACATATAAGCCATACCACCCCCCCCCCCCCTGACCAAAAAATGAATAATACACATTTTACAGGGTGTGCCGTGCTCCCACAGGTTAAGGGCTGGGGCCCAGTGGGCTCATCATTCACAGGTCACCATCTCCCAGCCAGATAAAAACGTACATATATGTCATACCATCCACTCTCCCCCCCCCCCACCCACCAAAAAAATAAAAGCATATAAAAATATTACTGGGCGTGCCGTTCTCCCCACAGTTTAAGGGCTGGTGCCCGGTGGGCTCATCATTCACAGGTCACCATCTCCCAGCCAGACAAAATGCTACATCTAAGTAATACCTTCCCCCCACCCCCTCCACATCCCATAAAAAAAAGAGTAAAAGAATATAGAAATATGACTGGGCGGGCCGTTCCCCCATAGTTTAAGGGCTGTTGCCCGGTGGGCTCATCATTCACAGGTCACCATCTCCCAGCCAGACAAAATGCTACATCTAAGTAATACCTTCCCCCACCCCCTCCCCCACCCCCACAAAAAAAGTAAAAGAATATAGCAATATGACTGGGCGTGCCGTTCTCCCACAGTTTAAGGGCTGTTTCCCGGTGGGCTCATCATTCACAGGTCACCATCTCCCAGCCAGATTAATGCTATATCTAAGTCATACCTTCCCCTACCCCCCTCCACACCCCACCAAAAAAAGTAAAAGAATATAGCAATATGACTGGGCGTGCCGTTCTCCCACAGTTTAAGGGCTGTTTCCCGTGGGCTCATCATTCACAGGTCACCATCTCCCAGCCAGATGAAAATTACCTTCCCCCACCCCCCCTCCCCACCCCCACCAAAAAGAGTAAAAGAATATAGCAATATGACTGGGCGGGCCGTTCCCCCATAGTTTAAGGGCTGTTGCCCAGTGGGCTCATCATTCACAGGTCACCATCTCCCAGCCAGACAAAATGCTACATCTAAGTAATACCTTCCCCACCCCCTCCACATCCCCATAAAAAAGAGTAAAAGAATATAGAATATGACTGGGCGTGCCGTTCTCCCATAGTTTAAGGGCTGTTGCCCGGTGGGCTCATCATTCACAGGTCACCATCTCCCAGCCAGATAAAAACGTACAATATGTCATACCATCCACTCTCCCCCCCCCCCCCCCACCAAAAAAATAAAAGCATATAAAAATATTACTGGGCGTGCCGTTCTCCCACAGTTTAAGGCTGGTGCCCGGTGGGCTCATCATTAACAGGTCACCATCTCCCAGCCAGATAAAAAGTACAAATATGTCATACCATCCACTCTCCCCCCCCCCACCAAAAAATAAAAGCATATAAAAATATTACTGGGCGTGCCGTTCTCCCACAGTTTAAGGGCTGGTGCCCGGTGGGCTCATCATTCACAGGTCACCATCTCCCAGCCAGACAAAATGCTACATCTAGTCATACCTTCCCCTACCCCCCTCCCCATCCCCCACCAAAAGAGTAAAAGAATATAGAAATATTACTGGGCGTGCCATTCTCCCACAGTTTAAGGGCTGTTGCCCGATGGGCTCATCATTCATAGGTCACCATCTCCCAGCCAGACAAAATGCTACATCTAAGTAATACCTTCCCCCTCCCCCTCCACATCCCCATAAAAAAAGAGTAAAAGAATATAGAAATATGACTGGGCGTGCCGTTCTCCCACAGTTTAAGGGCTGTTTCCCGTGGGCTCATCATTCACAGGTCACCATCTCCCAGCCAGACAAAATGCTACATCTAAGTAATACCTTCCCCACCCCCTCCCCACCCCCACCAAAAAAGTAAAAGAATATAGCAATATGACTGGGCGTGCCGTTCTCCCACAGTTTAAGGGCTGGTGCCCGGTGGGCTCATCATTCACAGGTCACCATCTCCCAGCCAGACAAAATGCTACATCTAAGTAATACCTTCCCCCACCCCCTCCACATCCCCACAAAAAAGAGTAAAAGAATATAGAAATATGACTGGGCGTGCCGTTCTCCCATAGTTTAAGGGCTGTTGCCCGGTGGGCTAATCTTTCACAGGTCACCATCTCCCAGCCAGACAAAATGCTACATATAAGCCATACAATCCCGCCCCCCCCCCCACCCCCTGACCAAAAATTGAATAATACACACATTTTAGGGATGTGCCGTGCTCCCACAGGTTAAGGACTGATGCCCAGTGGGCTCATCATTCACAGGTCACCATCTCCCAGCCAATCAAAATGTTACATCTAAGTCATACCTCCCCCCCCACCCCCTCCCTACCCCCACCAAAAAAGTAAAAGAATATAGAAATATGACTGGGCGTGCCGTTCTCCCACAGTTTAAGGGCTGTTGCCCGGTGGGCTCATCATTCACAGGTCACCATCTCCCAGCCAGACAAAATGCTACATCTAAGTGATACCTTTCCCCACCCCCTCCACATCCCCATCAAAAAAAAGTAAACGAATATAGAAATATGACTGGGCGTGCCGTTCTCCCATAGTTTAAGAGCTGTTGCCCGGTGGGCTCATCATTCACAGGTCACCATCTCCCAGCAAATCAAAATGTTACATCTAAGTCATACCTCCCCCCCAACCCTCCCCACCCCCACCAAAAAAGTAAAGGAATATAGAAATATGACTGGGCGTGCCGTTCTCCCACAGTTTAAGGGCTGTTGCCCGTGGGCTCATCATTCACAGGTCACCATCTCCCAGCCAATCAAAATGTTACATATATGTCATACCATCCACTCCCCCCCCCCCCTCACTAAAAAATTAAAGAATATAGAAATATTGCTGGGCGTGCCGTTCTCCCCACAGTTTAAGGGCTGGTGCCCGGTGGGCTCATCATTCACAGGTCACAATCTCCCAGCTAGACAAAATGCTACATCTAAGTAATACCTTCCCCCACCCCCTCCCCACCCCCACCAAAAAAGTAAAAGAATATAGCAATATGACTGGGCGTGCCGTTCTCCCACAGTTTAAGGGCTGTTTCATGGTGGGCTCATCATTCACAGGTCACCATCTCCCAGCCAGACAAATTGCTACATCTAAGTAATACCTTCCCCCACCCCCTCCCCACCCCCACCAAAAAAGTAAAGAATATAGAAATATGACTGGGCGTGCCGTTCTCCCACAGTTTAAGGGCTGTTTTCCCGGTGGGCTCATCATTCACAGGTCACCATCTCCCAGCCAGACAAAATGCTACATCTAAGTAATACCTTCCCCCACCCCTCCCCACCCCCACCAAAAAAGTAAAGAATATAGCAATATGACTGGGGGTGCCGTTCTCCCATAGTTTAAGGGCTGTTGCCCGGTGGGCTAATCTTTCACAGGTCACCATCTCCCAGCCAGACAAAATGCTACATATAAGCCATACAATCCCGCCCCCCCCCCCCCACCCCCGGCCCCCCACTCAGTGTTATTTAGGGTACGCATATGCGTGTTCCAACCGACCCCCCCTTTTCAGCAAAGTCCGGTGTGTAAGTCAATACGGCTCGACCTTTTTCTTTTTGTATACGAGCCTTTTTCCGCACCCCCCCTTTTCAGCAAAAGTCCGGTGTGTAAAGTCAATACGGCTCGACCTTTTTCTTTTGTTACGAAAAGGACATTTTGGCAACACGCATGCGGTCATTTTGAAACCTGAGTGGGGGGGCCGGGCCCCCACCCCCTGACCAAAAATTGAATAATACACATTTTAAGGGGATGTGCCGTGCTCCCACAGGTTAAGGACTGATGCCCAGTGGGCTCATCATTCACAGGTCACCATCTCCCAGCCAATCAAAATGTTACATCTAAGTCATACCTTCCCCCACCCCCTCCACGTCCCCACAAAAAGAGTAAAAGAATATAGAAATATGACTGGGCGTGCCGTTCTCCCATAGTTTAAGGGCTTTTGCCCGGTGGGCTCATCATTCACAGGTCACCATCTCCCAGCCAGACAAAATGCTACATATAAGCCATACAATCCGCCCCCCCCCCACCCCCTGACCAAAAATTGAATAATACACATTTTAGGGGATGTGCCGTGCTCCCACAGGTTAAGGACTGATGCCCAGTGGGCTCATCATTCACAGGTCACCACCTTCCAGCCAGATAAAATGTTACATATATGTCATACCATACACTCTCCCTCCCCCCCCCCCCCTCACTAAAGAATAAAACAATATAGCAATATGACTGGGCGTGCCGTTTTCCCATAGTTTAAGGGCTGTTGCCCGGTGGGCTCATCATTCACAGGTAACCATCTCCCAGCCAATCAAAATGTTAGATCTAAGTCATACCTCCCCCCCCACCCCCTCCCCACCCCCACCAAAAAAGTAAAAGAATATAGAAATATGACTGGGCGTGCCGTTCTCCAAGAGTTTAAGGGCTGTTGCCCAGTGGGCTCATCATTCACAGGTCACCATCTCCCAGCCAATCAAATGTTACATATATGTCATACCATCCACTCCCCCCCCCCCCCTCACTAAAAATTAAAGAATATAGAAATATTGCTGGGCGTGCCGTTCTCCCACAGTTTAAGGGCTGGTGCCCGGTGGGCTCATCATTCACAGGTCACCATCTCCCAGCCAACAAAATGCTACATCTAAGTAATACCTTCCCCCACCCTCTCCACATCCCCATTAAAAAGAGAG
Source organism: Strongylocentrotus purpuratus (assembly GCF_000002235.5). NCBI lineage: Eukaryota > Metazoa > Echinodermata > Echinoidea > Camarodonta > Strongylocentrotidae > Strongylocentrotus > Strongylocentrotus purpuratus. The sequence continues at coordinate 1,053,044 of NW_022145551.1, forward strand.
TAAACGAATATAGAAATATGACTGGGCGTGCCGTTCTCCCATAGTTTAAGGGCTGTTGCCCGGTGGGCTCATCATTCACAGGTCACCATCTCCCAGCCAATCAAAATGTTACATCTAAGTCATACCTCCCCCCCCCCCCCTCCCCACCCCCACCAAAAAAGGAAAAGAATATAGAAATATGACTGGGCGTGCCGTTCTCCCACAGTTTAAGGGCTGTTTCCCGGTGGGCTCATCATTCACAGGTCACCATCTCCCAGCCAGACAAAATGCTACATCTAAGTAATACCTTCCCCCATCCCCTCCCCACCCCCACCAAAAAAGTAAAAGAATATAGCAATATGACTGGGCGTGCCGTTCTCCCACAGTTTAAGGGCTGGTGCCCGGTGGGCTCATCATTCACAGGTCACCATCTCCCAGCCAGACAAAATGCTACATCTAAGTAATACCTTCCCCCACCCCCTCCACACCCCCACCAAAAAGAGTAAAAGAATATAGAAGTATGACTGGGCGTGCCGTTCTCCCACAGTTTAAGGGCTGGTGCCCGGTGGGCTCATCATTCACAGGTCACCATCTCCCAGCCAGACAAAATGTTACATATAAGCCATACCACCCCCCCCCCCCTGACCAAAAAATGAATAATACACATTTTACAGGGTGTGCCGTGCTCCCACAGGTTAAGGGCTGGGGCCCAGTGGGCTCATCATTCACAGGTCACCATCTCCCAGCCAGATAAAAACGTACATATATGTCATACCATCCACTCTCCCCCCCCCCCACCAAAAAAATAAAAGCATATAAAAATATTACTGGGCGTGCCGTTCTCCCACAGTTTAAGGGCTGGTGCCCGGTGGGCTCATCATTCACAGGTCACCATCTCCCAGCCAGACAAAATGCTACATCTAAGTAATACCTTCCCCCACCCCCTCCACATCCCCATAAAAAAGAGTAAAAGAATATAGAAATATGACTGGGCGGGCCGTTCCCCCATAGTTTAAGGGCTGTTGCCCGGTGGGCTCATCATTCACAGGTCACCATCTCCCAGCCAGACAAAATGCTACATCTAAGTAATACCTTCCCCCACCCCCTCCCCACCCCCACCAAAAAAAGTAAAAGAATATAGCAATATGACTGGGCGTGCCGTTCTCCCACAGTTTAAGGGCTGTTTCCCGGTGGGCTCATCATTCACAGGTCACCATCTCCCAGCCAGATTAAATGCTATATCTAAGTCATACCTTCCCCTACCCCCTCCACAACCCCACCAAAAAAAGTAAAAGAATATAGCAATATGACTGGGCGTGCCGTTCTCCCACAGTTTAAGGGCTGTTTCCCGGTGGGCTCATCATTCACAGGTCACCATCTCCCAGCCAGATGAAATGCTACATCTTAGTAATACCTTCCCCCACCCCCTCCCCACCCCCACCAAAAAGAGTAAAAGAATATAGCAATATGACTGGGCGGGCCGTTCCCCCATAGTTTAAGGGCTGTTGCCCAGTGGGCTCATCATTCACAGGTCACCATCTCCCAGCCAGACAAAATGCTACATCTAAGTAATACCTTCCCCCACCCCCTCCACATCCCCATAAAAAAGAGTAAAAGAATATAGAAATATGACTGGGCGTGCCGTTCTCCCATAGTTTAAGGGCTGTTGCCCGGTGGGCTCATCATTCACAGGTCACCATCTCCCAGCCAGATAAAAACGTACAAATATGTCATACCATCCACTCTCCCCCCCCCCCCACCAAAAAAATAAAAGCATATAAAATATTACTGGGCGTGCCGTTCTCCCACAGTTTAAGGGCTGGTGCCCGGTGGGCTCATCATTAACAGGTCACCATCTCCCAGCCAGATAAAAACGTACAAATATGTCATACCATCCACTCTCCCCCCCCCCCCCCACCAAAAAAATAAAAGCATATAAAAATATTACTGGGCGTGCCGTTCTCCCACAGTTTAAGGGCTGGTGCCCGGTGGGCTCATCATTCACAGGTCACCATCTCCCAGCCAGACAAAATGCTACATCTTAGTCATACCTTCCCCTACCCCCTCCCCATCCCCACCAAAAAGAGTAAAAGAATATAGAAATATTACTGGGCGTGCCATTCTCCCACAGTTTAAGGGCTGTTGCCCGATGGGCTCATCATTCATAGGTCACCATCTCCCAGCCAGACAAAATGCTACATCTAAGTAATACCTTCCCCCTCCCCCTCCACATCCCCATAAAAAAAGAGTAAAAGAATATAGAAATATGACTGGGCGTGCCGTTCTCCCATAGTTTAAGGGCTGTTGCCCGGTGGGCTCATCATTCACAGGTCACCATCTCCCAGCCAATCAAAATGTTACATCTAAGTCATACCTCCCTCCACCCCCTCCCCACCCCCACCAAAAAAAGTAAAAGAATATAGAAATATGACTGGGCGTGCCGTTCTCCCACAGTTTAAGGGCTGTTGCCCAGTGGGCTCATCATTCACAGGTCACCATCTCCCAACCAGATGAAATGCTACATCTTAGTAATACCTTTCCCCATCCCCTCCACACCCCCACCAAAAAGAGTAAAGGAATATAGAAATATGACTGGGCGTGCCGTTCTCCCACAGTTTAAGGCGTGTTGACCGTTGGGCTCATCATTCACAGGTCACCATCTCCCAGCCAGACAAAATGTTACATATAAGCCATACCACCCCCCCCCCCCCTGACCAAAAAATGAATAATACACATTTTACAGGGTGTGCCGTGCTCCCACAGGTTAAGGGCTGGTGCCCAGTGGGCTCATCATTCACAGGTCACCATCTCCCAGCCAGATAAAAACGTACATATATGTCATACCATCCACTCTCCCCCCCCCCCCCCCCCGACCAAAAAAATAAAAGCATATAAAAATATTACTGGGCGTGCCGTTCTCCCACAGTTTAAGGGCTGGTGCCCGGTGGGCTCATCATTCACAGGTCACCATCTCCCAGCCAGACAAAATGCTACATCTAATTCATACCTTCCCCCACCCCCTCCACATCCCATAAAAAAGAGTAAAAGAATATAGAAATATGACTGGGCGTGCCGTTCTCCCATAGTTTAAGGGCTGTTGCCGGTGGGCTCATCATTCACAGGTCACCATCTCCCAGCCAGACAAAATGTTACATATAAGCCATACCACCCCCCCCCCCCTGACCAAAAAATGAATAATACACATTTTACAGGGTGTGCCGTGCTCCCACAGGTTAAGGGCTGGTGCCCAGTGGGCTCATCATTAACAGGTCACCATCTCCCAGCCAGATAAAAACGTACAAATATGTCATACCATCCACTCTCCCCCCCCCCCCCCACCAAAAAAATAAAAGCATATAAAAATATTACTGGGCGTGCCGTTCTCCCACAGTTTAAGGGCTGGTGCCCGGTGGGCTCATCATTCACAGGTCACCATCTCCCAGCCAGACAAAATGCTACATCTAAGTAATACCTTCCCCCACCCCCTCCACATCCCCATAAAAAAGAGTAAAAGAATATAGAAATATGACTGGGCGTGCCGTTCTCCCATAGGTCACCATCTCCCAGCCAATCAAAATGTTACATCTAAGTCATACCTCCCCCACCCCCTCCCCACCCCCACCAAAAAAAGTAAAAGAATATAGAAATATGACTGGGCGTGCCGTTCTCCCACAGTTTAAGGGCTGTTGCCCAGTGGGCTCATCATTCACAGGTCACCATCTCCCAGCCAATCAAAATGTTACATAATGTCATACCATCCACTCCCCCCCCCCCCCCCTCACTAAAAAATTAAAGAATATAGAAATATTGCTGGGCGTGCCGTTCTCCCACAGTTTAAGGGCTGGTGCCCGGGGGGCACATCATTCACAGGTCACCATCTCCCAGCCAGACAAAATGCTACATCTAAGTAATACCTTCCCCCACCCCCTCCCCACCCCCACCAAAAAAAGTAAAAGAATATAGCAATATGACTGGGCGTGCCGTTCTCCCACAGTTTAAGGGTTGTTTTCCGGTGGGCTCATCATTCACAGGTCACCACCTCCCAGCCAGATAAATTCTACATCTAAGTCATACCTTCCCCCATCCCCTCCACACCCCCACCAAAAAAAGTAAAAGAATATAGCAATATGACTGGGCGTGCCGTTCTCCCACAGTTTAAGGGCTGTTGCCCAGTGGGCTCATCATTCACAGGTCACCATCTCTCAGCCAGACGAAATGCTACATCTAAGTCATACCTTCCCCTACCCCCTCCACACCCCCACCAAAAAGAGTAAAGGAATATAGAAATATGACTGGGCGTGCCGTTCTCCCACAGTTTAAGGCGTGTTGACCGTTGGGCTCATCATTCACAGGTCACCATCTCCCAGACAGACAAAATGTTACATATAAGCCATACCACCCCCCCCCCCTGACCAAAAAATGAATAATACACATTTTACAGGGTGTGCCGTGCTCCCACGGGTTAAGGGCTGGTGCCCAGTGGGCTCATCATTCACAGGTCACCATCTCCCAGCCAGATAAAAACGTACACATATGTCATACCATCCACTCTCCCCCCCCCCCCCCCCCCCCAAAAAAATAAAAGCATATAAAAATATTACTGGGCGTGCCGTTCCCCCACAGTTTAAGGGCTGGTGCCCGGTGGGCTCATCATTCACATGTCACCATCTCCCAGCCAGACAAAATGCTACATCTAATTCATACCTTCCCCCACCCCTCCCCACCCTCACCAAAAAAGTAAAAGAATATAGCAATATGACTGGGCGTGCCGTTCTCCCACAGTTTAAGGGCTGTTGCCCAGTGGGCTCATCATTCACAGGTCACCATCTCCCAGCCACAGAAAATGGCACATCTTACTCATACCACCCCCTCACCCCTCACCAAAATATAAAATAATATATAAATATTACTGGGCGTGCCATTCTCCCACAGTTTAAGGGGTAGTGCCCCGTAGGCTCATCATTCACAGGTCACCATCTCCTAGCCAGACAAAATGTTATACATGTAGGGCATACACCCCCTCCCTCCCCAATAAAAATAAATTAACTGGACATGCCGTTTACTACACAGTTTTAAGGGCTAGTGTCCTGTGGGCTTATCATTTATAGGTAAACATGTCCCTGCCCGGCAATATGTTACATGTATGTCTTACAACCCCCTCCCCATCACCCCCTCCACACCCCCGCAAAAAAAAAAATTAACATTAAAGAAATACTACAAAACATCAAAACAAAAGAGAAAAATAGAAGGAAAATAATTATCAGACGCCTGGAGGCTCATGTGAAATTCAATATCATTGCGAGTCTCGCATTAAAAAGATAATCTGTTTTTTCACAAGATAGATATTGAAATATGACTAACAACCTACGTTTACAACCTTTGGATGCTTTCCTCCCATCTCCCTGCCAACATCAAACAGGCTAAGACGGGACTTTGCAATGGAAAGCTCAGAACATGAACTGGTAGAACTGCTGATCAAAGAGAAGGAGGTGTACAGTAGCTCTGGCGCTGATGGCTGACTGACTGACTGACTGACTATAGGCCCATGCACGTCCCTTGATGATGAACCTTGATCTGCGGATTTAAACGACAAAAGATTAATGCAATTAGAGACAGTAAGTATACACATTGAAAGACGTAATAAAGTCAAATCTGTCTTAGAGTTAGAGGCCATCTTTTCATAAAGGCCATCTGTCTTTAGTGGCCTACATCTTTTTCTCTCTCAAGCGAGAAATGTGTGTTGTAGAATCTGTATAAAAAGACCACCTGTGTACAGAGGCAACTTTTTTGTTTTCCTTTGGTGGTCTTAATAGACAAGTTTGACTGTGGTGTATACTATTTCAAATCTCTGTCATATTTATTAATTTTTGGGGGAGGTGCAAATTCATTCAATTATTTCCCCGTCAACCATATTTACTTGTTTCTCTTCTTGTCCGGGCAGCAAATGGACTACACCAGATTTGGGCAAATCCATAATTGTATTGGAATCTTATTTATAAATAAGAATGATCGTGATAATGATGACAATGTTAATGATGATAATGATGATGATAATGATGATAATGCTGCTGCTGATGCTACTCCTACTACTACTACTACTACTACTACTACTACTACTACTACTACTACCACTACTACTACTACTACCACCACTACTACTACTACTACTACTACTACCACTACTACTACTACTACTACTACTACTACTACTACTACTACTACTACTACTACTACTACCACCACTACTACTACTACTACTACTACTACTACTACTACTACTACTACTACTACCACTACCACTACTACTACTAACAATATGTCTTATTTACCCAGGGTATTAATGCTGTTCTCTCTGCATCATGTGACATGCAATGACCAAATGACCAACCTATAAGATGTTTGAAGAAGAACAAAATCTTGCTGTCTCTGCCCCTTTATATTACCTCTACGCCGGGAGAAACAAGTGGTAAAGTTGTTTCTGTATTTTTTGGTGGTGCCCCTCCCCCTACTGTTCGACATTTTACTGAAACAACCAGCTAGGGAAAGAGAGGGGAGGAGGAGGGAGGAGGGGGAGGGGCGGGCAAGAAGAGAAGACCTCGACTGAAGAATAAACCACGTATACTAAAGTCATAAACCAGCTACTTAAATATTCAAATTATATTTTATGAATGTTTCTTTCCTGGGGACCTAGTGACGAGTTATTCCGTTAATCTGTCAATAATAAATGAACTGCAATACACGGAATCCAGTCCTCAAAAAAAATTTGTTGCTATGTCCGACAATCCAAGTGCAAGATTTCAAGTTTGTCAAAAGTAAGCATGTTAGTAAACCGGGCTATTCAAATATGCATGTTACTCTTCAGATCCATGAATATTAACTATTTAGTACACCTGCTATACATATTAACATGTCTAAAGATTTATATTAGCTGTTGCTATGTCTGGTAATCATTTGACAATCGTTTGAGTTGTCGAGAAAAACTTGTGATAGTATGAATAAAATGAGTAAACATGTCTATTTATTCCACTTTCAAGTTGGCCCGGTACAAACAAAAATTAAGGGGGGGGGGATATAGGCCTGTGCTTTGTCACAGAGACAACTTGAATACATTCTCATCGAGTCTAGGCCCAATTTTACAGGTGAAAGGTTAGTCTTTTGTAATATTTGGAAAGTTAGATAGGCCTAAATAATTATGAACTTACTGTCGTTGTTGCCAGCACCAGAATTCATCCAGGGCTGGAGGTGCATTCCTTTTGCACCGGCAACCCTCGCAGGGGAACTAGGCGCACTTTAGTCCATACCGGCCATGATGGTTAGCGATCGTTCACTTTATAGTGAACATGCACAGAGGCGACGCAGAAAGTCCATGAAACAAAGCAAAAGCTAAAACCATCCTCCAAAAGACTTATACAATAATGCTAAGCATAGTCAGTTCTTGATGTTGGTTACTTTTTGATGACAATCAGTCAATTTACAAATCGAAATACAGAGTTTTCATTTTTATGAGCGGAAAGAGTGGTGAGAGTCACGACTCGCTATTGCACGTAACCTCGAACCGATCCCGGCGGTGATTTCTTTGAATGGGTAGTTGAATAGACATCACGTGGTTCGAGCAGACGAGCCAATCACATTCGCCTTTGTTCGGGCTATCCCGAACACGAATGCACGCCAGGAATGTCGGTATACTTTCGGGGTGCACGTCACACAAGCTATCGTCCAAAATCTTATTGTTGAGGGAACGAACACAATGGTTCATTCTAAATAGATTAACAGCATTTTCTAGTGAACCAGCTTAGCTACAATGTATTTATGATAAGGCAGCCACAATCGTAGATCAATAGACTGTTTACGGAATTAATGCAGTCCAATCAACTTACTGATTATTGCCGCTATAGTGACGTTTTTGTCAAATTTGTTTTTGGTCAAATGGGAGACTGTCTGTTCTCAGTCGTGCATTCATTTTAGGGGGCTCTTTTATTCTTAGTGGGTAGGGTGCTTAATTAGCTTAGCCTATCTAAAGAAAATTGATTAAGTTCTCAATAAAATGGGTACGTGTGTCAAATATGAGATAGAGGCGGGGCCTCCAGAGATAATAGACCGCTAACTAAAGTAACATTTTGACAATTTTTAAATGGAAAACCATTTATCAAGAATTTCAGCGCTCTCTATGGATAACAAATGCCAAATATTTTCAAAACACCATGTACCACCTCACACCTAGAAGAACCAACGCCCTCTGTGTCCCCTTGAGCTGACTCCAGAAAAATCTTTTTGTTTTCTTTATGCACGGTGCATGCACAATGCGTAACGCACAGCATTCAGCATGTGTGCACAAAGTTCTTCGTATAACATGCACTGTATATAGACTACATCATGCACTTCATTGCGATCTGGACGGCAGAAACGAGGCGAGTAAGACGACATGTTCTCTAAATTTTCACCACAATGTGGTGCTTTGTAAGTGAAAGTCCATCTGTTGTGAGAGAATACAGAATACCTCATTCGGAGTTAGGACAAGTTTTATACGACAAAGTAAGTATTTTCATTTCCAAGTTAATTAAAATCAAATCCAATAATTGTTGTGGCGCTGCACTGCGTTGACTATTGTCACTTGTATTGTAAAATAATGATTGTTGTTATTGCCATAGGCCTAGACTATTTGTTGTTGCATGATTAATATGTGCATATGATGTACAGATCCCTATGCCTATAAATATAATGGGGCAGCGTAGCCTAAGTTTTAGGGCTCAGTGATAATATGATTTCTGAAATAGGATGTTGATTTTACCAAGCATTGATTGTGAAATTGCATGTGTGGTCCAGCCTGGCCGGGAGAGCTGAGAGTGATGTAAAACAAAATCAGTAGGGGAGCTGGTCTGAGATTGAGAATGAGGATCGTCTGCATAAACGAGGATATCCTCGTAAAGGCGGACAAATTGCGTCCTATAAAATAAGGATTGTTTTTTCATTGGCGCTCTGTGGACGTGGGTTTTGGGTTCCCTAACCGCGGGTTGGCGATGCGAAACAACGGATTCCGCGTAAGAAAATAACCCCAGTTCACCGTCTACTTTTATAGCTTGTCCGTCTTCCCGAGGATTTATCACTCATAATGTAAAAGTCTGTACAAAGTCGATGTAAAATGCATCTAGAAAATTATTGCGGAATCGTTTTTTTTTTTGCACCACCTTCACGCAGATAAGAAATAAAAAACGTCTGTGAAAATGAAGACGATCCTCATTTATGCGGATGGTCCTTCTTCTCGGACCAGCGCCCCTACTAAAAATGTAAAAATAATGTGTACACAATCACCCATTCCCGCTAACCTGGACCCTGCCGCCAGACTCTACCCCTTTAGAAAGCACAAACGAAGTGTCAATTAATATTTCAGCATACGACAAACCTTGCTAACTATTATATTATTATTATTATTAAAATATTATTATAACTTAGACCGCGCTTTTCCCATCAGGCCCAAGGCGCTTCCAGTGAATGAAAATTAAAATAACTTAAATTCATGTACATGTAATCAGAAAAACAGTCTTACCACTACAAACTGCAAAAAAGATGTGTTTTTAAGGCCTTTCTGAAGGTAGTAACTGATGGAGACTGCCTAATTCTAAGTGGTAGATCATTCCAGTATTTTGAAGCAGAGTAAATGTAAATCACCGGCTGACCTGGGCTAATATACTTGTAACTGAATATGTGAGACAGAGAGGATCACTGGCTGAACTCAATGCCCTGGCAGGTGTATAATAAATTCAAACAGTAATCTAAATATTGTGGAGCTTGATTATTGAGTATTTTGAAGACAAACAAAAGTAATTAAAAGAGTAATTATTGTTTGTTTCAAAGGAAGCCTGTGTAATGATCTCAAGAGTGGCTGAGATGGATGGTCCCTAGAAACCTGAAATATCAATCGAGGCTGGCCAATTTTGTACATGTAGCCGTTTCACACGATCCAAATTTAGTCGAGGGAATGGTAGAGAGGAGCCCATTACAATAATCAATACGGGATAGAACTAAAGAACGCACAGCATTATGCCAGGCAGACTGGTCAATAAACCTCTTGACACTAGCAATAAAATGTAACCATACTACAGATGTGAGAAATGTGTTCAGACTCAGTCACAGTGAACTTCAGGGAGCTGAGCCCGTCCAGGAAAACAATTCAAACAGCGGGTTGGGTTACATTTTTTCGAAATGTTAAGAGGTAATGTAGTTATTACAATTTTGACTTTGTTTTTCAACTCCTCTGGGCATCGTTCCAACCACTTGAAATTATAATTTGAAGAAGTCGTTTATGGGAAAAAAGGTGATTCTCCGACGATTCATCCTTGTTGTATCGTCGATTCAACATTCCGAAGAGCAAGTATGCATGTGCGGTAGAGCTGCGCAGCAAATATAAATATTCATGCTATACAGCGCTGTTTCATTTCATGCAAACGGCGCTCTATCTCATGAATTTCAATTTTTTTTCCTCCTTCTCTTTTTACCGATTTTTCCCGATCATTTTCATTGATCAGCGATTAGAATTTATTATCCGATTTCACGTGATCGGCCGACAATCGGGCCTCGATCCGGTCAATTGGTTACAGGGTCACATGTGTACACATGTGTGCGTACAGATCCTTCTTCAGAATCACCTTTCGTAGTAGTAGTGCTTTCCGGACAGGAAGTTGTTACCAACTGACTCGGAAGTTATTGAGGGTTTGTTTACAAAGTTACAATCTCCTGCATGTGTGCACTTGCCACTTACTGTACACTGTAAGGTGTACAGGTAGTACTTGTACATAATGTACATGTTTTGATTTGTGTGATACAATGACCAATTGAGGCACTTGACAACTGTTTGATATTACTTCAAATTTTAATACTGCTCAAATGATGGAGGCGAATTGAGCTTTGAGAGCTATGATGTCATCATTGTTTTCTTACTATTTCTATTATATCTAATTTGATAAGAAGCTGTCCAAACAAAACCTTTTCTTAGTTTTTTTACAGCTGTGCCTTATTCTGTTTTGTATTAATTCATTTCACATGTATATACTGTACTATCCCAATTTATGTATTATATTTCACATGAAATTGCATGTTTTTAAAGATGGAATTCAATAAACTGAACTGAACTGAACTGATCAAAGACCGACTTTTCAAAGGTTAAATAAATCATGAATGGATGCAACCTTTAATACAACAGTGGCTGCACTTTTTTTTTTTTTTTTTTTTGACAACAAAAAGTCATGTCAAATGCCTTACTATTGAAACGGCCTTTTGTTTGTCACATATGTACAGTACACACATACATTGGGCCTAAAAAGAGAAAAAAAGATGTTGAATTGCCCTTTAGGTGCCAAAACATGGGTCTGTCGGTCTGATTTTTTTTATTTATTTTTTTTATGTTTAATTTTTTACTTCCTCTTTGGGCTAATATTTCTCTGTTTTGAATGCTGTAGTACCTTTTTTCTCTCTAAAAAATGGTTTAAAAAAAACTTTTTAAATAGCCGACCGTGGATTTCAAGATTATTGGGTCGGTCGCAAAGGGCAATACACCATCTTTTTCAACTTCTTTTGCCAAGAAGGTTCACTTTTAAAGTCTAGTACATGTACACCTAATGTAACTATTTATTATTTCCGTTTCAGGTATGTGAGGACCTGGGCTTGTTGGAGAAGAGTTACTTTGGTCTCCGCTATCGCTCCAAGCGAGGAGAGCTCCTGTGGCTCAATCTGAGAAACCCTCTCGTTGTTCAACTTAGGGGGCGCTCTCCACACCGACTCAGTCTTCAGGTCAAGTTCTTTGTTTCTCCGCAGGAACTTCAGCAGCCAATCACAAGGTATTACTTTTAAAACAAAAATGCAATTTGTTCTGTTATCTTCTTTATCGGTAAACAAAAAATATTTTTCAGTTTTGGATGCTGTGTTGGACAGGTCATGTTGCCTACATGTATACATACATTGTACATGTGCATGTGCATATACTTTGTGTGTGTATTCCTACCTGTACATTGTATATGAATTTACAAGCTGATTAGCTATATGGGTAATTCCATAATTAGAGACCCACTTTGTGACATTTTTGGTGTCCTACTTACAGATAAAGGAACCCACACGTATTTGTGGCTCTGAGTGAAGACTTACATTAAATAGTGGAGTGAGATTGTAAAGTGATTTCCAAGCATAGCATTGCATCGTCATACCTAGAATCACTTAACACACTATTTAAGTCTTTACTCAGAGTCACAAATATGTGTGGTTTCCTTATGTACATAATTAGGACACCAAAAATGTCACAAAGTGGGTCCCTGATTTATGGAACTACCCACATATTACACACATGTAGTTGAGAGTAGTGCCTTGTATCTAGAATAAACTTTTCTCTTTCGACCCAGCGGATAAGTTTTTTAACCGATGTCGACAATTGTTGACAAGAACTGATCAATAATTGGAAGAGCTCACTGAACCAGTTACTGCTGCTCCAGGGAGCCTACCCGCAATAACAATCAGGGATGAAATGAAGCAGAACAATAATAGAGAAATACTGAATACTGACAGAGCTAAGAAGAAGTATTACAAAATACAGAACATTTTTATTTGGAATCCTGACAAATGTTAACTTTATTCTCTTGGATATTTAATTAATTCACAGTTACCGGTAATTATTATTCATTAAATGTCATCAACATCAGAATCTTTGTCGACATAACGTCTTCATGCAAAACTGGCATTTTGTCAACGAAGGGCTCGTTAGCAAGCTACATTTATACTGGCAATCACTAGTGATAGTTTAGTTATAAATACATGTATGAAGAGTTGGAGCAACAAATTACTGGTACCCCCCCCCCCCTACCAAAAAAAAAATACTTAAAATTTAAAGTTAACAATATATGTAGTCGTTTGGTGTCCTTGAATAATTTGGGGGACAAATGAAGCAAAACAAAACAAACATATGTCTAGACTCTTGTTAAAATAGAAGATTTTAAGATAATAAAATTGCACCCAGTAACTTTCACATTTTCGGTAGAAAGAGATGAACTCAAATGAACAAGGAAGTACAGTACATTATACAACATGCTTTAACTTATATTTACATGTACATTGTACTAAACAGTTAACAGTCAAGAACTATGTCTAGTCTTGGAGAGAAGGCGTTTATTTCTGCAGCGCCATCTCTTTTGAATGCTCTTTCACTGAGGATCCGATCACTAGAATCCCTAGAAACATTTAAAAAGAATCTAAAGTCATATATGTTCGCATGTTATTTTAGTTAATTATATGTTGAATGTACATCTATGCATTTTTCTTCTTTTCTTTTCTCCCCCCCCCCCTTCTCACTTCTCTATGTATCTCATTCTAATTCTATCCCTCTGCGCCTCAGAATAGTTTACTAGATCGATGGCGCACAATAAATGCTGTATTATTACATTAGGTATACATTACTACATGTAGCTGCATTATACTCCAAGCAAAAGTCATTGATTTTTCTCACATTCCGTTTCGTTGCATACAACTGTAGCAACTACCGGCAAACACAACGACAAAGCAAAATCTAAATATCCATTATCCACCTACCATACTGTATAAAGTGTGGTTTTTTGAAACACCTGCCAAATTTTAACAGATTTTTGCGGTGTAAATGCAAACTGTGATAGGATACAGAATTTTGCTCAGGTGACTCTCCTCGCTTCCGTGCTAACGCATGCAGGGCACTGAAGAGTGGGGCATGGGCACTACTCACCAAAAAGTATGAGCAAACATCAACATATTTTTATTGGTTTTTTTCATGTTGTGTAAATGACACTCCCCAAAATCAATGATTTTTCACAATGGTGTTTGGAATGTGTACATAAAAATTGGGGCTAGTCAGTAGTCACAGGTTTTCAGACGAACGGAAACAACATGTGTAATCAAGCAAATTTTTTTCCCTGTATGCATACATGTAGGTAATGTACATTGTGTACATGTATGTATTATGGATTGGCTTGTGTGGGAAACAAACTTGTAATGTAAATATTATTAGAATAGATTATCATGTTGACTTTTCTCTTCTAGATTGATCACAGACAAGTGAATGCATGGTACAATGCACATGAGCTAGCTCACAGATTTGTATTGATTTTGTTTTTGTCTCCAGCATGACTGAACCAATGTTTGACAGCGTATCGTTTACGCTGAGTAGCTCTGTATCATTAAACAAGTTCCCTGCGTTGAAGCCCTATTATCTTTCCTTTTGGATGGGTAGTTCTAAAATTTAATTGCATGTGTATAATTTACCTTCAGATACTACAGTGTAGTTACACTGTACATGTATTAATTTTTAGAAATAGTTCAGTACTGTGCATGTACACTGTAGGTAAAAAGAAGTGAAAAGTTAAGGCTTGTTCAGATAAGACGTGGCAAACTGATGCTTTTTTTAATATGTAAAAAAGTGTAACTTTGCTTCACAATTCTGAATCATATAGCACAGAGTCCTTTGTTGCGCACAATTGATATTTATTTTACACATTAAACAAAACTTAATGGCTTTTCTGCAGTGGTTAACCGTGCCATACATGTATCTGAACAAGCCTTTAAGATTGATTTTAGGATGGTTATAGTGATAGAATTTATTTGATATTACTACTGTGATATCACTAATTTATGACTTACACATACATTATTTGTTTTGCATTGAACTCTATGCAAAGAGTTGAGGGCCCTTTTATGACTTTCGGGGGCTCTTTTGGGCATTTCAGGGGCTACATGTAATTTGCCCTGAGCCCCTGTGTAATTTCCCCCCTGCTCTACTGCATGTACATTAAATTGGACTCTTGCTTCATTCTCCGCAGACATATCTTCTACCTCACACTGAAGAACAGACTCCTCCTCGGTCACTATGCGGTCACAAACGAGGAGAAGATCAAACTCTTTGGCCTTATTGCCCAAGCAGAGCTGGGAGACGCTGACCAGACCCTACCCACCCAGTACCACACTATCCTGCCAGATCTCAGGTGAGTCATATTGAGGTTTGTGGATTGTTTTACTTGACCGCTAAGAAAGCTTGCACCTGTACATGTTCATGTACATGTACATGTACAGTATATGCTTACAATAGAGGTACATGTAGGCAATCAGGGGGCCAATGGCTCTCCAAAGGCATGTCTTCATCAGCTCCAGTTTACCAAATAGCCCGCTATTTCTGATTCAGGAAATTAGCCTGAACTCACGTCTTCATCAGCTCGAAACTTGAGCTTGAGATATTAGCTTGAGAAATTTGCTTGTTTTGTGCGAGTCTTCGGGCTGTTGAAGACGCACCGGACAAATAGCGGGCTATTTTGCAAACTAGCCCAAGATGTCTTCACCTGCCAAATAGCCCGCCTTTTCGTGATCGGGCTTATTTCCCCGAATCAGAAATAGCGGGCTACTTGGCAAACTCGAGCTGATGAAGGCAGGTCTAATGTGACTTGGTAATGCTAAATCAATGCCTTATCAAAAGACATGAGCGCATTGATTTGTTTTGAACCCGGGACCTCCCAGTTACAAGACCACTGCTCTACCACTGAGCCTTCGCGCATCCTCCTTGTTTGAAGATGCTTAAATTAGATTTTGAGAGAAATTGGAAAGAGATTAATAGAAAAGAAGTATTGTGGTTCAATAGGTTGACGGTTCAAATCACACACTGGCACTATCGTTCTGTGGCAAGACATTAATCCACATTTGCCACTCTCCACCCAGGTGAAAATGGAAACCTGGGACTTCACTTGCTGGGGTAATAACACAATGTAATTGCAGGACCTCAGGAAGAACAGCTTCGATGTTATCTTCTATTTTTAATTTTTTTAACATTTCACTTTCATGTACAGTGTATGCATACCAATTCAGAAATATTATTTGTTTTCTTGCTTTTCCTTACCTTTTTCATGCCTTTTTGGGGGGTGGGGGGGGGGGGGGACATGGCCCCTACCCCATTTACAGTAGCTACATGTACATACATGTATACACATGTGCACATTATACCACTGCAAAATGTCAAGGCCAATATAATGCTAATAGTAATACTGTTCTTAGCTTATACTTGTACATGGTTGTACATGGTACAAGTAGGTCATTTAGTAGGAGAGGAGAGTGGGCATTGAAAAGCATATTGAACACGATGTACATGTACAGACATGAATTGAGTACAGTACATACATGGATGTCTGAATGAGAATAAGTAGGGCAAAATTTCAAGCAATGCCTCGACTTAACGGACTGGTAATTGGCAAGAAATGTCAAATCATCACTGCCCACAGCGAACTACCCACAATGATGATGTCATAAGGTGGACTACCCACTGTGCCTCTAACCACATACATGTAGAGGCGTTCACACACACTCAGCAATCAGAGGGATAGATAAATATTTTCAGAATTGTGAATTGAATCTCACTTTTTAGGTGGTTGTAAAGAAAGACAAATTTGTAATTGTGAGATCTTGATGTTGTAATTCAAGTTGCATTCTGAATGGTGTGTTTTGTCAGGAGAGGGAAAGCATTTGAGGTTATGATTGCTTTGTGCTACTTTTAGAGCAGGCTGGAATTTAATGAAGGTCGGTGGAGTGCTTTATGCTAAAATCCAAGTTCAATTAAAAGAAAAGGAAAAACATCAACAACAACAAAAACAAGTGATAGAGTCATATGAGAACATGCACAAAAAAGATTTGAACAGACCGGTTTACTACTATTGACATATATTCATATTTATGGATGTTTCTTTCCTGGGGACCTACAGTAACGTGACGAGTTATTCTATTAACCTGTTAAATGAATGAACTTCAATACTTAGAATAATAATAATAATAATAGCTCGTTCTTATATAGCGCTTTTCAGGACCGGAGGCCCTCTCAAAGCGCTTTACAGATAAGTATATTATTACCCCGGTCATTGGATTCAGGCTTACCCGCACACAATGTATGCACATTCTCCACTCCCTGGGGAGCATTCCAGCCAGGCGTCATTTTTACAAGCGCACACTTGCTAATCTAACCACATTAGCCTTCGCATCCTACCGGGTACCCATTTAACACCTGGGTGGAGAGTGGCAAATGTAGATCAATGTCTTGCCAAAGGACATTAGTGCTGCGGCGGGACTTGAACCACGGACCTTCTGATCCACGGTCCGGTGACTTATCCACTCGTCCACAACACCTCTAAATCCAGTCTGCATACATACATTACTTATTGCTATGTCCAGTGAGCATTTGACGAGCTTTCAGGTTGTCAAGAACAACCTTTGTTTAAAGAGTATGAAATAAATGAATATGTTAGTAAACGGTCCATTGCTGTTCAAATCTCACTTTTTTTAGCTTGTGTGAATGCACCTATTGCTGATGTCATAGGGTTGCCTTCCCGCAGTGATTACATGGGCCATGCTGTTTCCATATGTGCAGCCTCCTAGCTTGGCAGGTTGTTCTCTCGTACAAATTGAATTTGCAGAAGAATTCAATAAATTCATGAAGTAAACACAAGTCTGATATTTTGATCAATCCATCTGAAAATCACATTGCGCCTTGGGGGCCGGATATGTGTACAGTGAACTACAGTGTAGTATGTACAGTGTATGTACCCACCTACACATGTTATTTGCATCTTATATCTGTGCCAACGATTTGCTGGATGAAAGTAGAACAGGCTGTGTTTGCCTATGCACAAATTTCCTGTAGTATGTCGTTGTACAGTGTGTGTTGATTTTAACTCCTGATCTTTTAAATGAGCAAATCAAATTGGGCATTTGTTTCAATATCACTTCATGAAAAATCATGATAATTATTATAGTATGAATGATTGTATAGATACTGTACAACAACAACAAATAATTTTTAAATGTGAAAAGAGGAAAAAGCCCAGTTCATGTATCATCAGTAATGCAGTGCTACAAATGTAGTACATTGTACATGTACATGTACTCCATGCAGTTTATAACGTGTACAGTGAATACCGGTATGTAAAACATGCAGGTGTACATACATGTACAGTGTACGTATGCAAAAGTTGAAATGATTCTTTAATTGTGGACATATTTTCCATCATTTAAAAATATGTTTGTAGGTATTTACTATTGTACATGTACATACCTGTACATGTAACCATATTTCTGGTAAAATGTTAAATGATGTGTTTAAAACAAATGCACCACACATGTACTGTAGGACTACAAATGTTGAGGTACATACTGTACATACATGTATACAGCTGTGATCACTTTATGCTTGACCTTTTCTGAGAATAGTGGATTAAAACAATGCAGGCAAGACGCAGTACTATACTGCAAGTAAGAGGCCTAAAATCCTCTTACCTCCAAATTTTACTGTACTGTCCATTGTCCAAAGTCACAAATGTACATGTAGAAGAGGGACCCATTTGTTCTTGACATGATTCTTTAAAAAATGATCCCCCTTTTACCACGTTCAATGTACATGTAGGCCTAAAAACGGGTTTTGAGGCCTACGATAAATCACGATATTAATATTGACCTGAAGAGTTATTTCCTGGTAAGGCTGAGACGATAGAGATATATATATAAAAATAGAGAGAGAGAGAGAGAGAGAGTGAGAGACAGAGAGAGAGAGAGAGAGAGAGACAGACAGAGTCTGACAGAGTCTGACAGAGTCAGAGAGAGACAGAGAGAGATATAAAGAGAGATATAGAGAGAGATAGAAATAGAGAGAGAGAGAGAAATAGAGAGATAGATACATGTATATATATATATATAGAGAGAGAGAGAGAGAGATATATAGAGAGAGACAGAGAGAGAGAGTGAGAGAGTGATTATCATTGAATGTCACGTGTCTCTCTCCCTCACTCTCTGCCAAGTGTTAATTGAGATCTTACCCTTGATTTCCGGCTCTGAGCGAGATCGCTTTGAAGTCTTAATTATAACGAGGGGGGCTACGGTTGACCTCATGCTCAGAATTTGGCCAAGTCTGTTCATACTGTATAGATCCAGTCATAATACATTAAAGGCATCGTTTAACAATGCTAAATCTGAGATGCATGGATGGCCCTACTTCTTATCAGTGTCTGTGATATGGTGTAAAATTGAAGCCCTAAAAAAATTGCACTTCAAAACGATCATGAAGTGCCTCAAAAAAGTAAAAATCTTTGAGTGACCGGTTTTACCATACTGGGTACCCATTTTCTAGAATGGACTGTAGTGTTATAAAAAAACGTTACGCATGTAGAAAACCTTATTCTGACATTTCTAATTCCAATCATAAATATCTTGATAATCAGCGGGCGATCGGCTTGTAAAAGTCATGGGATTCATGAATGACAAAGATTTATAATTATGATTGCAGCATGACCTGAATCCAATTTTTTTTTAAGAATCTGAGGCAAAGTTACCCAATCCCTTTAATAAGGATTTAGTTGTACATGTACAGTATGTCATCATAAGCTTCCTATGACCAGAAGTCCTATATGGATGTTATTATATAACATGAACAAATTCTCAATTTGAAAACCCTGTATACGATGTGCCGTATATTAAAATATCTGTGTTTAAGACGCACCCCTATTTTTGGGGCCAAAAAAAAGCGTAGGCAGCAAAGCCAGGTCCGTGTTTAAAAACCCAAGCAAGAAAGGGCCTTTATTTTACTGCGAGGTGCAGTTGAAGGCGCCGATTTGTGCATGTAAACTTGTCACAAAAAATAGTAACAATGTCCTCTTTAAAACTAAAGATGACAGACAAATTTTCCTCTAGGTCCAAATGGAAATCTGGCCATACAAGTAGTGTTGTTCTAGTTTCCGAGTGGTATGACTGAGTTGGGAGACATTGCCAGGCACAGTGCCAGGTGGAGGGGCAAAAATCGACACTTAAAAAAAAAGACGCACCCCCGACTTTCAAGTTTGTAGATCTACAATGTACATGTACATGTACAAATGTAATTCTTCTATCATGTGCATGTAATACATGTAGTAATACACGATACACATGCAATGTACACTGTAATTGTTCAAATTTGAATCTCAAATTCAAATCATATGCTGATTCCCCCCCCCCTTTTCTTACATGAAATATTCAAATATTTCTCTTTACCTTATTAAAAATACATGATCCATTCTCAACATTTGCATACAGTGAGGAAACAATAAATGAAGTCCTGACAGCTCATCGTGAGGTCATTTTGGACACCATATTTCTCTTTACCGTATTACATTTACATTATCCATTCTCAATGTTTGCATATACATGTAGCGCTTAGAGACTTCGGTGGTAAGCGCGTTATAAGAAACGTTTTGATTATTATTATACAGTGAGGAAACAAATGAAGTCCTGACGGCTCATCGTGAGGTCAGGTCGGACAAATATTTCTCTTTAATATATTACATTTACATGATCCATTCTCAATATTTGAATACAGTGAGGAGACAATAAATGAAGTCCTGACGGCTCATCGTGAGGTCATGTCGGACACCATGACCCCGACGTACGCAGAGATCCAGTTCATCGGCAACGTGAGCAAACTGCCCGGGTACGGTGTGGAGTACTTCTGTGCAGAGACCAAGGAGAGGGTCCAGGCTGTTATAGGTGTCTGTACTACAGGGTTGCAGATCCTAACACAGGCTAGGGAACTTATGCACAGGTGAGGACAATATATTTAGTTTTTTGGGGTTGATTTTTTTATAATTTTCTACTTTCTTTTTCTTTGTGTTTGTCTTCTTTTATTTCTTTTTCTTCTACTCCTCTTTTGTCTTCTTTTTCTTCTTCTTCTTTTTCTTCTTTTTCTTTTTCTCTTTTGTCTTCTTTTTCTTTTTCTTTTTCGCCTTTGTCTTCTTCTACTCTAATTCTTCATCTTGTCATTTTCTTTCTTTTTTTCTTTCTTTCTCCTTAATTTATCTACATTTTGTATTTGCCAATGATCTAAAGTAGAAAGGTTATATTTAGGATCAATTCCTTGAATGTGCATTGTACTGATTAGTTTACTGATAGTGGTTGTCATAGCAAAAGCAGGGAATTTAAATCCCAAAGCCCTTAGGAAACAAATATATGGAATCAAATTTATGGAAATACATTTTGTCATAGTGTGTGATATGCGTTATACATTGTCTTTCTAAAATACATGTAGGTCAGACATAACAAGATACCTGATATAATAAGATAATTTTCTGGCACAGCTCTTTCCATAATTTTTTTTCTCTCACCCCTACAACGACAAAGCAGCTGAGATAACAAGGTAATTACCATGGTCCCAAATTCCTTTGCATGTACATGTACATGTTACAAGTTTTTATTCTCTATGAACCAAATACTACCATTGTTGTTATTGTTAAAGCCCCACTGTCCTACTTGTAGCTACTTGCTCCCTCTATAAAGAAAACTTCCCCAATCGGTGCCTGTTGGTCCCCCATGATCCTCTTTTTCTTATGTTAGTTGAGAGCTGAGTTAATGAGATAACCACCTGTCAGTGACCTTGCTGTGTGGTCTAATTCCTTCTGGCCCAGTAGTATTGACTGTCTTTAATTTGTCATTATTAATAATAAAACTTTGTAATATGCTTTGTATATACACAGTATCAAATATGAAGACATCAGTAAAGTGTCTTATCATCAAAACCACTTCTCAGTCCACTATTACCGATCATCTGGAGGCACAGGAGTTGAAGACGTCCTACGTCATGTAATTTCTATTCTGTATGAAACAAGAAGTACCTGTACTACAGATGTTATTATTGTTAATTTGTTATTAATATTACAACTTTGTAATGTGCTTTGTATTCACACAGTATCAAATATGAAGACATCAGTAAAGTTTCCTATCATCAGAACCACTTCTCAGTCCACTACTACCGATCATCGGGAGGCACGGGGGTGGAAGACGTCCTTACAGCGCTCAAGTTCCGCCTCAGCTCCAGGAAGATCGCTCAGGCTCTGTTCAGAGCATTCACAGAGTCACATACATTCTTTAGGGTAAGTACGCTTGAGGATGGTTCTGTATTAGAAAGAACGGACGATTGACAAAAGTTTCACAGCTATTAGCTATACAAGTAATTCATGTTTGTTTTGGGGTAATGATATTCATGTATTATCAGAGGGTCATATTCATTACTGTGGTTTGTAAGCAGCTTCAACACGTTCTTGAATCTGTTGAAGAACAATGGCTTCTAGTAGGTAGCTTCGGTCTCTTACAACAGGGGGGTGTTTCACAAAGATCCCAAGTTGAACTTATCTCCAAGTCAGACTTACCAATTATGGAAAGCCGTTAGCATGTATGAAAATATTCTGTAAAAGTTATTCTAAAAGGCATAACATTTTGATTCCATTCATTCATATTTTCTATTATCAAGGAGATTTCTTGTTATTGATGTGGAATTGATAAAGAGTGTAAAATAGTTGATTTTTTTCGCTTTTGAATATAACTTATTTTAAGGCTACAAATGGCCTTCCATAGTGTTTAAGTCCAACTTAGAGTTAAGTTCGACATAGGATCTTTATGAAAAACCCTCCAGCTGATGTACACTTTAATGCAGGTGCTCTCCTGTGATCATGAAGAGCGTATGTTGCAGAAACATTCATAAAGCTGCAAGCATTATGCACATATGAAAACATGAAAACTTGTTCAAATGCTAAAATTCTATGAACATTTTTCTGTCAGCCAATCAAATGACACGATTTCAGTAGCTTATAACAGTTATTGTAACTTGTTTGTTTAATGAACAGAGCCCAGAGCTCAAGAAATGAGGAGTCATACATGTTCATGTACTACATGTATTTTTTACATAGATTTCTTGGCTCGAAGCAGACAATGTGCCCTTGAATAAAAGACACCCACTGATACCTAAACATTTGTGTTCACAACATGTTTCTTGGCAACCTCAATAACCATTTAAAACTTCAGCCAAGATCTCATGATCGGCTTGGCATGTGTTTTCCATTTTGCACAGGTGCTATGTGATTGCTACTCATTTTGATATTAAAACCAGATATGGTTTAAAGGGCTTTCTTCCAAGTGTTGCACAGTTGTGGATTTTAAATATGATTAATGTATGAGCCAGCCTTGATACATTTCAGAACAAACAGATTTTAAACAGGGCAGCGTTTTCGCTAAACTGTCATAAGTAAAAGATTGCCAATTTTAAAACATGTGTTTCAGTTGGCATTGAGAGTGTATTATGATAGCTATATTCACACACATGTTTTGACCATAACTATTCTTATCTCCTCCATTATATTTTAACTAGCATCATCCATATAGCATTGAGATTATACTTCTTTCACACCTTTCATAAACCAGGGGGGTGTTTCACAAAAACTAAGATCGACTTTAAGTTGGACTTAATTATGGCCGGCCGTTCATGCCACTGGTTGCTCTCACCATTATGATCTTTAGATAATATTTATTTCTTCAATAATGAACTATCAAAAAATGTAAATTCTGTAGATTTGTGACCATGATTTGTACGTCCCTTGAAAGACCAATTCCATATTAATGATGAGAGAAAATAGTGGCATGAATGGCCTGCCATAGTTAAGTCCAACTTAAAGTCGATCTTATTCTTTGAGAAAGACTCCCCTGTATTAAAAACCCTTTTTCACATTTACAGTGTGAGAGCGTTGAGCGGGTTGTGAGGCAGCAGCATTCACACACAGGGTTTGGGTCGTTCCTCGTCCTGATGAAACCGGACACCTCGAGGGGCAAGGTGTTCAGGTTCGATGTCGGTCACACCAGACGCCAGGCCTACGACAGCGCATGGAGGAAATTACACCCTGGAAACAGCCCTACACAAGATGTGAGAACTTAGACAAATTATTACAATATAAGCCTTGCTCCGATTTTATACAATGTATTCACCCCTCCCACCTGCAAAAGAAAGAATGTAACCATAAAGAAGAAAGAAAAAGTGACAAGAGCATTCATGCATATGTACATGTAGTTCACTTTGTATTTTAAGGCCTGTATAAGTCATGACAAATGGAAAGTAAATTTGATTAAATAAGAAATAACTGAATAAATTTAAGAACATGTTTTATGGACAAGAAATCTTATGAGGCTGCTAGAAGTGTTAATTTGTTTAAAATCAATACCAGTATGACTTTACTGAGAAAGAAAATATTGGAAATTGGGAAGAGAAAATTATCATGGAAAATTCATGGAATAAGATTTAGTAGGATCTGTTTAATCTGCAAAGCACCTTTAAGAGGAAATGTATTGACATGTGATTCTGTTTCTTCTTTTGCTTTTACAGCAACGATGGTCCTTGGACCTGGAGAACTATGGTGCGCAGCGCACATGGCCAGTGTCTAGTACGTTAAGAAGCACGCATTCCCAAGAGATTCTACTGAGCAGACAGCCGACGGGTAGCCAGCCTCCTGTACAGATCCCTAAACCACCCAGCGCTACTCAAGAAGATGATTCCAGTCCGGATTCAACTCCCGAAGGCACTCTACCGCACAAGGTCAGGCAGCAACGTTCATTCCTTAAGCTTGTCTTCATCAGACCAATGTTGCAAAATGAACTGCCATTTTCGGACTCAGGATATTTTCCTGAAGCTCAAAATTGCGTTTTCACCGAACGATAACGCTCATCACAAACTAGCTTGGACCGAAGGCTATTTGGGAAACAAGACCAAGATTTCTCTGGATATTTTCTAGACCAAACAGCCCGCTAATTGCACTGGGGGGCTGTTGAAGACACAAATAAGCTGGCTAATTTGAGATCGGGCTAGTTAGTATAGCAGGTTATTTTGCAACTTTGGTCTGGTGAGGACAGGTCTATTGTGTCTCTACAGGAGACCCATAAAATAGCTGTGTTGTCTACCTTAACGGAATATAACAAGTCTGTTTCTGCAGAAGCTCAATAAACCACTCGCTCACATGGCTCACGTAATTGACCATTTACACAGGATGTCTTGAAAAATGGCATTGTATGGGCGCTAAGTGCAATATCTCATTGTATCACATGACTTGGAAGGGTTATGTTAATGAAATATTTCCACAGAAATGAGATACGTGTAGCAAGCATACCCAGAGAAATCCACCTGTAGAGACAGGTGCGCTATTACCGTTAATGTGATTATCAGATTATGGGCCCATTGCATAAAACTTGACATTGATGGTAACTTTGCCATCATCAATGGCCACTACCACGGTAACAGGGCTCACAGCCAATACAATTCAAGGTTTCAATGGTAAGTTTTGTGCAACTGGGCCATGGTATATTTTCATGAGAAGATCTTACCTGGAAATTAATCTGTTAGACCCAGAAAGTTAGGGTATTTTGAAAAATCTAAAGAAACGTGCTGATAATAATAATAATTAGATTTGCTTATATAGCGCCTTACACTTACTTAATCAGAAATCTCTAAGCGCTCTACAATAATGCAGCATAATTGCCCTGGCTTTCACGCGCTCTGCGTTTCAAGGAATAAATTCCTACCAGGTCCCCATTTACTTCACCTGATAGATGACAGCGCCAGTGAAGATGTTTCACATCCCACCGGTGCCATCACTATAGTGAAGAATTGACTTGAGGGATATGCAAGACAATGAGAATGTTTTCTTTCATTGAAATTTGCCAGTTATTGAATAGTTTAAGTTTGAATCACACAGTTGCCACTGCACAATTGAAGGGGAATGGTGATCTGGCATTCACCTTGGGTTTATTTCATCAAAGATATAGGGTTAGGATTAGGGTTGCATTCAGGTTTTAAAAGAGACCTGTGGACCCAGTTTTTGGTGCAGGGTTTAGTTAAAGAATTATTTCTTTAAGTTTATTGACTGTAGAGCAGTTGTCTCTAGACCATATGTCATAGGACATGCAATATGTATACGTCAGATTTCTAATGCGAGTAGAATGTATTCTTTGATTGCAAGTCCCCTGTAATTTGAATGGCATGTCTTCCAATTCTAAGTTGCCATTTCATAATTTACACATAACGGCCATCTGATGAAGAATTTCAATTGATCCAGATTAGTCACAGGCCCTAATATGATGAGATTATGCTGTTTCACATGCATGTCAATCGTACTGTTAGATGTTTTTTAATACTTTGATTGTAGGCCAGCAGACATGATGGAGGTAGCCCGATGAGTGCAGGTCCAGCCGAGGAGGAGATGATGGAAAAGCTTCAAGATCAGCTCTCTAACCTCCAGGAATCGAGGCTCTGTCAGGTACGAACTCGTTCAAGAGTCAACAGAGAAATTAGCACTCGGTTTCCTCAGCTGTTCAGGAACAGCATCCTCAAATTCTATTAACCCATTGTATACTGGAGCCGAGTGTTCCTTGTATGATGTCTATGGGAAATAGAGAATTCAGTAGTCAAAGGCATCGTTTAAGAATGTTAAAAATCTGAGATGCATGGCCCTACGTGTTATTAGTGTCTGTTATATGGTGTAATATTGAAGCCCTAAAAAAATTGGGCTTCAAAATGATCAAGAAGTGCCTCAAAAAAGTGAAAATCTTTGAGTCACCGGTTTTACCATACCAGGTACTCATTTCCCCCAACAGATTGTAGTGTTATGAAAACCGTTAGGAAAACTTAAAATTTGATTTCGATTTCTAATCATAAATATCTTGTTGATCAGACAGGCGATCGGCTTGTAAATGTCATGGGGTTCCTGACTGACCTAAGGTTTATAATTATCATTGCAGCATGAGCTAAATCCAGGATTTTTTTTAAGAATCTGAGACAAAGTTACCTGATCCCTTTAATCCATTGCCTCCTGGAGCCGAGTGTTCCCTGTACGATGTCTATGGGAAAGAGAGAATTCAGTAGACAAAGGGTTAAGTCGGGTACAAACTTGATGCAGCACAAATTCACATGGCTAGGATCATTTATGCAGGGGTAAAATGATTCTAATAACTATATTTACGTATAGTTATTGGAAGTAGTGCACCATTATCACTCAAGTTCCTCAGCTGTTGAGGAACTTCATCCTCAAATTCCAACAAGTCTCGTACAGACTTGATGCAGCACAAATATGAATAAACGCATGGCTCAAGTCACTTTTGTGGGGGTAAATTTACTTATAGTGATTAGAAGCATTGCTTCATTAGAGAAAAAATAAACGTCTATTTTCATTCATTTATGGATTGATGCAACTTCTAAATGAGCCCATTCTGGGGATACAAGTACTGGTACATGGCATTTTGTAACACATTGCTGAAACCTGTTATACATGTATATAAGATTTGCAAGATGCCAAATTCACATTCAATCAAATGCTCAAGGCGCACAATATTTGGTCAATGGGTACATGGTAGGTTCACTTGATGATAGCGCTCTTTCTCTTTCTCTGACAAGACCTATTAACTCATTATTTAATTAACAAAATCTTACAGCCCTGGGGGGTGTTACACAAAGATCGCAAGAGAACTTAACTCTAAGTTGGACTTAAATATTATGGAGAGCCATTTGTAGCCTTAAAATAAAATATATTCAAAAGCGAAAATTCAAATAATTTAGACTTTTTATAAATTCCACATGAAGAACATAAAATCTCCTTGATATTAGAAATATGAATGATTTTAAACATTTCATGCCTTTTGAAATAACTTTTACAAAATATTTTCATAGATGCTAACGGCTTTCCATAATTTGTTAGTCCAACTTAGAGATAAGTTCAACTTGGGATCTTTGTGAAATACCACCCCTGGTTTTTCATTTTGCACAAACCCTGCATCTTATGATTTTACCCCTTTTTCTTCTTTCTCCCCTCTGCTGCCCTCTACTGTTAGGTTTGCCTGGATAATGAGATGACCACCGTGTTCTGTCCGTGTGGTCACATGTTCTGTTGCGAGACGTGCTCCAAAGAGTGTAACCGGTGTCCGGTTTGCAGAGCTGAGGTTATCTATGTCCAGAGAGTCTTTTTCTCCTGAAGCCGAATATTGCCTTCTATTACAGACTGAAAAGAGTTCTTTATTTATTAGTCTGACAGGCCTTTAATTAATTTGAAAGACTGATAATGATAGTCTACTCGAAAGAAAGGGCCTCTGTGAGTTTTTTTATTTATTAGTCTGACAGGGCTCTTGCTACGTCTGTTTGGAGCCAAAAGGATGTTAACTCTGTGTTAAAATCATATGAGTTTATACCCTTCTGGCTCCCAAAAAGTCATTTTCATGTGAAAGAGTAATGGTAGTCTAGTTGGAAAAAAGGGGTCACTGTGGACTCCAGAAATACATTTTTGGGGTTATATCCAGGTTTTTTGTTAATGCTTGAAGTTTCCAGTTGACGATTGTTTTAAAGAAAAATAAAAGTGGAGTCTCATAGGGAATTAGACACAGTTCGGGTGTTGTTCAGTGGACTATGAGTTTGCTGTGTTCAGACTTGTACACCCATTAATGGTATTTTCACCAAGTCTGGTGTCAGCGAATTATGACCTTCTGCCCATGGAAACTGTGGTTCCACCAACTTTAATGTCTGTTACAAAAGATCTGCTCATTATTTACCCATTGTATAATCATTAATTATAGTCTTGGAAAAATAATTGTGTACCCTAGAAAGTATTCATCTTTTTGGAAGTATCCAGTTGACTATTGTTTTAAGGTGTATTACAAAAGATATTAGCGAGTTTTCGCACGACGATGCAAGTGCTCTCTACGGGGTATTTAAATGAGCTCGCCATCCTTACTAGCTCGACTTTCAACCCTAATACGACTAAATACCGTGGTAGGTTTGGACGCTACACATAAATTTTCGGTCTGTGAGTGCGATCCCCCTCTAAGATTAGCATTGTAGAAGGCCGCGTTGCCGGTTGCGAAAAACTCGCTATTCTCATATTTGGGAACGGAGGCGCCTGTATTAAAGCATAAGAGTATGAAGGAATTCACTAGTGGCTTGGTTCAGTTTAATGAAAACTTACAAATGGTCACCAGTATTCTGGCTCCGAACAGAAACAATCTTCTATTTTGAATGTGTATAATGTATCAGTATGTAACATGGAGTTGTTGTGGAGCAATAATGTGTACTAAAAATATCTTCTTCTTTTCTTCAAATATAATATTTTGAATGTTACGTACATATCTATGCACTTAGTATGTTAATAAGTAGATTTTTTTCGTAGAACAATATATGAAATTAGAAATATTTAAAGCACCATTTTTATGCACCAACTTCCTGAATACAGAGAAGTTTTTCATGTTTCTCATAGATATAATTGAGCGGAACCATTCATTTTGGTATGTTTTGGATGTATGGAAGATTGACCATGCACAACTTGAGTGTACTTGAAGCACTATTTTTTCAGATCTGGAAATGGATACAACAAAAGCTATTATCGAAATGAGTAAGAATGTAGAGCAGGTACCAATCACATGTTCGTGTGATGTGAGTTGGTCTAGCGGCACATTTACTTGGTCAGCTCTCTGTCTTTGCCTACAAACTAGCTCAGACAACCCCGGTTCGAAACTGAGTCACATCTTTCAGATGGTGACATAAGAGGTCTGTCCCCAGGCGTAAATAATCATATCTGATTAGGCAGTGTCACACAGAAAATTCCCTTAAAAAATCCCTTGAAATTTTTTTTTCAAGGAAGAATTTTCTTGCTCTGTTATAGGATTTTTTTAATGGGATAATTGATGACAGACAGCAATAAAGAGGATAACTGAAATCCGGATTTTAGGCCTCTTTGTGACACCGCCTATTGATACACGTCTTTAAAATCAAATGACACACACACACACACACACATTTGAAAGGGTTTCATGACAGCAGTGCTCAAAATACACATGAATTTGGGGTACCGCTATCCGTAGGGGAAACTTAATTTGCCCATGTAAGCCCCCTTTTATGCCGCAACTTATCATTCTTGAATTGTGTATCTGTGTTGTTTTATTGGTCCATTTTGTTGATCATCCATCCAATACCATAACATGCCTTTAATGTAACTCTGTTCTTCCATCATCACAAGCCTTTACATGTTCATCTCATGCCCGTCACATGTTTGTCTAATGCCCGTCACATGTTTGTCTAATGCCCGTCTCGTGTCTGTCACTTATCCGTCACATCTTTGTTACATGCCAGTGACAAATCAGTCATATGCCTGTCACACCTTTGTTACATGTCTGTAACATATTAGTTGTGTGACATGTCACAGTTGGGTGTCTGTCACTTATCTGTTTACATGCCTGCCACATGTTTGTTACGTGTCTGTGACATATCAGTCATGTGACATATCAGTCATTTGTCTCTTGTCACTCACATATCCGTCACAGGTCCATGACATTTGTCCGACGATCTTCACCTTATCACACTTGTGTACATGATAATCATGTTCCTGTCATGCATGTCCTTTTGTCTGTTTTAATCAAGAAGGGCGTTATTTCATGTTTTTTATCACAGAGATAATGCTCTTCTGGCTCTAAAAAGATTGTCTCATTTCTGCCTTTTTTTCGGCACATCTTTTGCATGCCCTTCCTATTGAATGTAGATGTTGTCCTTCGTGACATTCATGAAAAGATTTGTCCTTGTCATGCCCTTCATGTTCATGATATGTGTCCTTCACATGTTCTTCATGCAGTGTTTACATTTACCGGTAAGCGTATTACTCTCATATTGTGTCAGTGATCTGTCACTCAACAACCTATCATTTATATACCTTTGCCTCCCCTTACCCAGGTGTTGAAAATGGGTATCTGGTTAAGCGTTGATTCTCAAAATGCTTCTGTTGGTCCATGGTAGCTTGCTGGAAGCCAGGATTATAATGCTTATTGTAGGTGCCTTGAAAATGATGTAAAATTAATAATTTGCATATTATACTTATGGCTATTATTACTACATATAACAGACACAGAACTTGCTTTGCATGCGAGGTATACATGGAAAGAAATGTGAAAAAAAATATGCATGTATGATAGGTATTTGGTATATTACGGTATATTTGGTAGAAACGGGTCTCTCTAAAAATTTGCACAAAGCACATTTGTATATTTAACCAAGTATTCAATTAATCAATTTTGAAATGTCGCACAGTAGAAAGTAATTGTAATTATGTGATTCTCAGCATAGAAATAATGCAATTTTATTATATAATAATCTCACATAAATATATCTATCTCTCTCCTTTGTCACATAAGTTATTGAAGTCATGAGAAATTTTTGACTTAGAGATTTGATTGTATAATGTGACTGTTCAACTAACATGAAGATAATGTTAAAATTACATTCTAGGTTAAATTGCTATTCCATTTTAATATGAAGATGGGATATAAGTGGAAGCGGTGTTGGAAAATATTGATGCAGATTGTCATTATGTCAGTAAACATTTATGTGACTTAATGCCTCTATTATTGAATAAAATTGCCATTAATACTTTTTGCGGTAAATGATACTAATTGATCATGTATTGCTAATGTAATCACTTTGCACTTTAGGTGTGCTATCGTTAGTTTTTATACCTAGTACATAGGAAAAATTATGTTTGTAGAAGGTGATCCTATCATGTACTCAGAATTGAGAGATCATTTCTTTTTTTGGGTTGAGCAACGAATCTTTTATACAAGAGTGATTGCGTAAATTGAATGCATTGTACAAAAATGTAGAAAGAACACCTACAAATTATATATTTTGTTTTATATCTATATATACAGTATCATTTGTAAAATATTAACCATCATTTGGTCAAAGGTTGTTGGCACCAAATGTATGTAAGATGCATGCACTGTTAATAAACATTGTCATATTCTTTCAACTTTGTGCATTTTTGTAATATTTTGTCGAGTGATATGTACAGCATCCATCAAGTAAATGCCATGATCTCAGTAACTTGCAATAGTTATTGTAACTGATTGACAATTTTTATGAAACAGGGCCTAGGAGTTGACCTTCCAGTATTGTACTGACACTTGTGAACACCCTTTCTCTTACTTTCTCCCCCTTTCTCTTTATCTCTCTCTCTTCTCTCTTTGTTCTCTCTTCTCTTCTCTTTCTCTCACTCAGTACATCTGCATATCAATTTTCACCAAATTCTTAATTGATACAGGTCAGTCAGACGTATTGTTGGTATTATCCCACATTACCGTTTTATATCATTTGATACACAATGCATGGTTGAAGTAGGGTTTCTTTCTTCCACTCTCATCCCTCTTTCTCTCTCCTTCTATTCCTTTGCCTCTTGCCCTCTCACCTTTCTTCCTCCTTGTCTCTCTCTTCTCTGTATCTCCTTTTTTCCCCTCACGTTTTTATCTCTTTTTTTTCTTCAAATGATTGATACAGGTTAGACATTCTCATTATTATCCCAAATTACCATTTTATTTCATTTGATACACAATGCTTGATTAATTCAAGTACCGGTAAAGCTTTTTAACACTGCCCTGTAAAATAAGAAAATTATAACAAATGCAATGTCGATAAAGAGCAAAGTGTACTTTGAGTATAGACATGATTGAAAATAGATTCTAAGCTTTGGTACTTGACTTGGAAGGTATATGTTTCATCTTTATATTGTCACCAACAAATAATTCTCTAATTTAAAATAAAATCCCTTAACCCTATCAAAGCA
The DNA here is from genome assembly GCF_000002235.5 of Strongylocentrotus purpuratus. Lineage (NCBI taxonomy): Eukaryota > Metazoa > Echinodermata > Echinoidea > Camarodonta > Strongylocentrotidae > Strongylocentrotus > Strongylocentrotus purpuratus. The sequence goes on from NW_022145551.1 coordinate 1,085,470, forward strand.
AGAGATAATACATGATCATGATTAATATTTTAAACATATAGAAAGTGGTTCTGTGTATACATCACAAATTTTCGAGCAAAACAGTTTTAAAATATGAGAAAATCTACAAATAATAACCTGAGCACAAGGCGAATATCATACTTTGCTTGTACTTCTATATCTATCTACGTATACCTTTCCTAGTACTGGGTTATGGGTCATTTACTATATTTTCACATTAGTCACAGCGACTGATGTTTCCTAAAGCTACAAAGATAACAATTAAAAAGATAATAGATGCTTTAAACTATTAGAGATAGAAATATAGGAATAGAAGTTAGAGAGAATAATTAAAAGAGCAAAACAATTTCCCAATGAAAGACTACAGTGAGACATTTTCAAAAATAAAATAATATCAGATTTTTTAAAAACACAATTTGACATACCATTACAGAAAATCAAAACGAAGCCCTGTAATAAGACATTTTGATTTATTATTTAATTTCTTCTTAAAAAAATAAAGATTTATCACTTTCCGTAAGAAGGATAACAAGTACATATGATGTTGATAACATTTCAATAAAGATTAAATTTCTCTCCTTAAAACATAGGTCTTTGTTTCTCTGCATAAATACATTTATATATCCGTCACCAAGTTAATCTACGAATAGAATACAGGAATACATTCAGATTTTATCCATATAAAAATAAAAATAAATTGTTTATAAATCACATGATATAATAATAGTTATATGTAGTTATTCATTTCTTATTTCAGTAACACGAAAGACAACTCATTTCATTGTTTTACAGTATAAAGAGATTGGAATGCAAAACTGTGGTTTTATATTTCTTGAATATTCACTTACATGTACAGCATGTAGTATACATTAAAACAGATGGGAGTGAAACAACGATTAAAGTATAAGCTAAACAAATCGTAAAACCAAGATAATGTTTCATATAATTGTTTGGAAATCCAATCATCCATTCCAAAATAATGACATCATTAATCTTAACAATTTTGAGAGAAAAAATTACTCCATTTCATATAAAAAGTAAAATGAGACGATGTATTATAGACAGAATTAAAAAATTAAAAGACAAACGCTGGATTATTATGTGTTGACATATGTCTATCATTTTAGAAGTATTGGATGGATGAGGAAGAGTAGTCGGGTCAGATGACCCATATTAATTTCCCTGCTCTTGTCAGGCAGGATACATCTGTAGAAACAATAGACAAAAGTTAGTATTATTCAACAAAAAGAAGTCATGCTAGTCATAGTAGTAATAGTAGTAGTAGTAGCAGCAGTAGAAGTAGTAGTGGTAATATTACTGGTAATAGTAGTAGTAGTATTATAGTAGTAGTGACAGCATGAAGCAGAAGAAGAAGGAGGAGGAGGAGGAGGAAGCTAGAGGAGAAGGAGAAGGAGGAGGAGGAGGAGGAGGAAGCTAGAGGAGAAGGAGAAGGAGAAGGAGAAGGAGGAGGAGGAGGAAGCTAGAGGAGAAGGAGAAGGAGAAGGAGAAGGAGATGAAGAAGAAGAAGAAGAAGGAGAAGGAGAAGGAGATGGAGAAGAAGAAGAAGAAGAAAAAGAAAAAGAAAAAGAAAAACAAAGTTTTATTAGTACATAATGCCTGACTGTTCTATTTGGCGTGAAAATGAATCAACTTGCACTTGAAATAGTTTAAAGTTGAGTAACAGTAATGAAATATCACTCACCTATCTCATAAGAAGTAGCAGACACTGGTGGATGAACATGTATTGTTTCTAAAGAAGAAATTTGAAAAAAAGACAAACACAAATGTAAGTTTACTGTAATTTTTTTGATATTTTTTGTTTGTTTTACCTGACTGCTAAGAAAGCAACCAGGGGACCTAAAGATTTAATTTCTCTCTGAGGGACTTGGTCATGAGGATCATAGCCTCCTCACCAAAGGGCATTAGCGCATCGACTCAGTTTCTAACCCGGGATCTCCCGGTTACGAAACTGCTGAGCCATCACGCCTCTGTATATATCAAAATATCTTGCGACTACTTTTACAGCATATAGGTAACTAACTGAATATGATGCATGGTATAAGTAATATATTCTGTAATTAAAGGGACTGCGTAACTTTGTCTCAGATTCTGAAACGAAATCCTGGATTTAGCTCATGCTGCAACGATAATTATAAACTTTTAGGTCAGTCACGAACCCCACGACTTTTACAAGCCGATCACTTGTCTGATTATCAAGATATTTCTGATCAGAAATCGAAATCAATTTTGCGTTTTCCTAACGGTTTTCATAACACTACAGTCTATTGGGAAAAACGAGTAGGGGGTATGGTAAAACCAGTCACTTAAAGATTTTTACTTTTCTGAGGCACTTCTTGATCATTTTGAAGCGCAATTCTTATAGTGCTTCAATATTACACCATATCGGAGACACTGATAACACGTACGGCCATGCATTTCAGATTTAACATTGTTAAACAATGCCTTTAAGAAAAAAAAGAAGACTTACGACTGTCTGGACCATGTTGAAACGTTGCTCCCTCATGCGTGCCACAGTGCCGCACACATCGATGTAGTCATTGGGCTTGGAAGTCTCAACCTGCTTGATCAGCTTGTGAAGGGCAATGAACACACCGGTTCGACCAATACCAGCACTGAGAGAGAAAAGAGAGTCATTGTATCATTATTATTATTATCATTTATTCAGCAAAATCAAAGAAAATCATTGAATACAAAACAAGAGTACATTTGGAAAAGAGTTACATTGATGCTGAGAAAAGAAATAGATGAATTAAATAACTGTTTACCCGAAGGTCTTCTTTTCCAATCCATGTGACTTTACAGAAATGGTAACAATAAAATGGTGAGGTATAACAATTTATGAATCACTGTGTAATCAACAACAATAATCATTGACAAGATAAAAATTATTTTAAAAAAACTTAACCTCTTCCCCCCCCCCCTATATCATGTAATTAATGAATGATTCAGTGACTGAATGTTAACTAATTGCCAAAAAGATTCAGATGGTCACTGTATTTAGCCTATAGGAATCAGAGAATTTAGTAGTCAGTGGATTTATCATTGAACGCTCTGATACCAGTCGGCTAATAAAGGCATCATTTCTGATTTCAGAGAGTGGTATCCCGGATAATAACCTGGCTATACATAGCATTTAATACAAAATACCATCTCTAAGTGCTTCTTTATACAGATGTTATTATGTCATGTACAATCTGCACCATTTCCACTCCCTGGGGAGTATTCCTACCATATGGCAATTACTAACTCAAAAGCTTTTGTCATCCGACCAGGTCCCCATTTCTCTCCTGTGTTAGAGTGACAAATATAGATTAATGCCTTGCCAAAGGACATCAGTGCTGTGTCAGGGATTGACCCCATGACCTTTGCAATTCAAGTCAATGGCTTAGACTACTTGACTACGACACCTCTAGGGAAATAAAGCTGGCCAGATGCTTTTTTGCTAAAGCACCACAGTTTTCGATGCCTTAGCACTTTACTAATTAAGCTATAGAAAGCTAACAGAATTCAAATATAGTCAAACCAATCTCAGAGGCTACCTCTCTATAAAGGCCACCTGTCTACAGTGGTCATGCATTTTGTTTCCCTCAAGAAAGAATTGTGAGTTGTAGAACCTGTCTAAAAAGGCCACCTGTCTATAATGGCCATGTATTTTATCTCAATAAAGAAAGAAAGGTATGTTGTCGAGCCTGTCTAGAATGCAACTTGTCTATAATGTCCTTGTATTTTGTCTCAATCAAGAAAGAAAAGTGTGTTGTAAACCTGTCTAGAAAGGCCACCTGACTACAGTGGCTATCTTCTCTGTTTCCTTTTGCTGGCCTTTATAGGCATGTCTGACCGCAGTGACTTACCTGCAGTGCACGGTGATGGGTCCTAGATTAGCATCATGGGCGACGTCTATGGTCCGGATGAATTCAATCATAGGACGAGCATTGTTGGGTACATCATGATCGACCCAGCCCTTGAAGGCGTACTGATGCGTCTCAAACTGTTGCATGCCCTGAGTAACATATGAGAGAAAATTGTTGTCATTAATCATTTTGGTGAATTCAATTGTGTATTTCATTTAGGCCTAAAATAAAAAGATGTTGTATTGCCATTTGCGACCAACCTAACTATCTTGAAATCTACGGTCGGCTTAAATTTTTTCTTTTTTACCGTTTTTTAAAGAGAAACAAATATTAAAGCATTCAAAACTGAGAAATATCAGCCCAAAGAGGGAGAAAAAAAAATTCTGACTGACCGACCAAGATATCTATGTCAAACTTATTAAGATGCCCACTCCTAGATGACCAATGCTGCCTTGAAGACCTAGTGGCAGCAAATGTGAAGTTATTTTGTGTGCAAGAGCCTGGCAGAACTAAGTCGATCTTAGTCTTTGTGAAACACCCCCCCCCCCACAGATATAAAACTTACACGGAAGTATGGACTGGGAAAAGTGAGGATTTCTTTAATACTAACCTTCTCTAGCAGGAATGACCTGACGGTCCATTGTTCCATCTCCTGTGTATGGGTCATGGTGACCGTCACACTGCCGTAGTTCACTGGGGTATCGTCATCTGGCCAGTAGTGCTCACACTTGGTCTGTAAAGATATGGAACGAAAATAATTTTTGTAATTTTTACTCAATCTTTGTCATTGTGATCTCATTGCTTTAATTATTACCGGAACATGTTATTACCTATTTTGTTTCCTGTAATTTTGATGTTTGCTTCTTCTATTGTACAAAACCTGTAATCCGCCTTTCAAGCCACATTTGATTTTTATTTCAATAAACCATTACTACTACAAATAGGAAGCATAGATATATACGATACACCATGCCTAAAACATGCAACACTTATTATCCACCAGTACATATACTGAAATATATATTTTTTACAGAGGGCAAGTTCAGTTGACAAACTTCCTTCACCGAGGGAACTGCGTCATAAGAATTGACATACATGTATAGTATGTATATGAAAGTGCATTATGTGATACTTCAATACTCAGATGACCATAATCAAAATATTTCTTACCTTTCCTCCTTCAACAAGCCCAGTGATCATTGCGATGGTTGTGCTCTTATTCTCAAACACCATCTCCCAGAAATCGTTGACAGAGTCTGGTACGGGGCCCTGGGAAGCAATGTATTCCTTCATAGAGTGCAAGCCCTACGGTGAATGATTGGAGGAAAAAATGCATAGAAAATATGGTCAACAGAGTCCACCTGTATAGAAAGACTACTTGTATAGGAAGAGCACCAGTCCTGTACAAAATGGCCACCTGTCTCTAAAGACCACATTTTTGTTTTCATTAAGTAGAGTATCTAATTGAAACCCATGTACTAACATTTTTAAAGGAACCTACATATACTGAAAACTGCTTATAAAGAAAAATAATTCTTGTCTCCCTTGAGGGGTCTTTACATACAGGTTTCAATTTATTATTATAACAAAAGTTAATCGAAATGAGAATCAACATTTGAATGAAAAAAAGAATATTGAGCCCAAATCACTGACAGAAAGACAAAATGGAGAGAAAATCAGATGGAAAGAGACTGACAGTGACGAAGAGAGATCTGGAATGATATAAAAGGGTGAGACTACGAAGATAAGTGTAAAAGAAATATTAGAGACAGCTAATAGAGAGAGGGAGAGAGAGAGAGAGAGAATGAGACAGGAAGAGATATCTGAGAGGAAGAGAGAGAGAGAGAGTATTTACCTGGATGTAGTTTGCATTGATGTAGTCACTGGTCTGTCCTTCCTCCAAATCTTGTAGATGAACGGCAGTCTCATCAACTACAAACAAATTAAATTGACATGAATGTACAATTCCTACTGGCTTCACAATCTAGAATGTACACATTCTGTTTAACAAGAAAAAGAGATGAAACTTAAAGGGGAAGTCCACCCTGATTGTAATTTAGTTTGAGAAACAGGTGAGAAACAGGTCAGTGAAATTTTGAGCAAAATCCAATTAAAATAAGATAGTTATGAACTTGTAAAGTTGCCAATAAACAAACACAAATTGGCAACTCTGTGATTTATCTTGTGAGGTCCCCTCCCATCTGCCCTGTACTAAATTAAAAAAAGAAGAAATGTCTATTTGTCTAAAAAAAAATCAATAACACATGCGCCTAAAGCATAATTATTGCAACTTTGTTTTTATATAATCCCTGCATGAAAATAACCAAGCAAATGAAAGGTCCTGTGGGTTATGGGTTAAGGAAGAACTAAGAAAGGAGTAAGATACTTACATGGTAGGATGTTCCTGTATCTGTTCTTGGTTGCATTGACAGCAAGCCTTGAAGCATCGGTGCTCTTGTCTCTGCCCACATTTGATAGAGACTAAAATCAAGTAATACAAAAAAATCACAGTAAAATTCATGTCAAGTATAATTATCACTTATTAGCCCTCAAACTACAATGTAAATACAGTTGTATTAACATTAGATTAGGTAGATATTGAAGGCGCTGTACTGTGGCGATCTATTACATGGTATTTGTCTCCAGTTTTATGATTTTTTTTTTGTTGTCTTTTGGGTCATCTTGTACCTTTGGCTACGTTTTCTAGTGCTATTTCTGAAATATATGATTCTTTGTTTTTGCTTTTGTTCTCTGCCAATAACAAAGAGAGAGAGAGAAAGAGAGAGAGAGAAAGAGAGAGTGAGCCAGTGTTACAGGAAGTATAAAATGTAGTTTGACTGCAAAAACTGGCATAATAAGGTCAAATTAATCTTATTAAGAAATACAGATTGCTCTTTTAAAACATATATACATCAGAAATAGAAATTTTTGGAAAGCTTACATTGTACTCTTCCACAAATCCAGTATTGTTGCCAGCACTCATGCGATTGACATGGTCAGGGAACTTCCTCATCTGGACAGGGCTAAACAACAGAAAGAGAGACAGAGAAATAGATTCAATTCAAGTCTCATTTATTTCATTCTCGATTGAAAATTACAGTGATCCAAAATGTACAAAATAATTCATAAACAAATTTAGAAAATGAAATGGGGAACTACATAAATAAAGCCCTTAGGCCTTATACAAGCGTAGTTCCCAAAGCATTCATAGCATATTGTAAAGCAAAGATAACAACAACACAAAAAAAAAAAAAAAAAAAAAACATTAATAATAACAACAAAAATAAAAAGAGGAAGAAAAAAAGTAGAAGAAAAATAAAAGACAAGATGTTAATATATGATTAACGAAACGGACAGTTGGTAATAATAATAATAATAATCCATTCTTGTACAGCACATAACACATTATGATATAACATCCATATGCACTTCCAAAGAGCTTTGGAAATGATTACCATTGCTTTAGCTCTAGTAGCCATGATCAGCGCACAGTGCATTTCAAGGAATAATCCTACCAGGTACCCATTTACCATTTGTTTAGAATCTGAGGCAAAGATATTCCCGTTAATGCAGGAACAACCCTGTTCCTGTAACAAATAATAATAATAATAATGGGTTCTTGTATAGCACTCATGTCAGTCAGATTTGACCCTCCATGCTTTGGTAGACTAAAGCCTAGTGCACACATTATGGTCTGATAACGATCTGAATTTGGAAGAATTTGCAATGATATACTGTTTGTGTCTTTTTGTGCTATAATCTCTCGCTAAGCTACCTTAATGGTTGACGTGAATGTGAAGTATGCATATACAGAGACTGCAGAATAAGAAGTACCGTTACTTACTTGGTTAATGGAGGAGCAGATCGAGGCAGAGTGGCAGGGAGTGGGGCCTTTGGACGGTCATCCCTCATGCTGACATAGGCATTCTCTCTGACCGGTATTGGGCCCATCCTAATGAAAGCATCCTCCGGTAGCGGAGTTTTGTGCATCGAGTCCTGGTTGTGGGCCGAGGGGTAGGCCGCATTCACCAAGGGCAGATGCTGACCGTTACCTCTCTCATACAGGGCGCTGCTCCTTGCCTCACCACAGCTGTAATGAAACACATTGCTTGGGATAAATATCATTTTGGTTGTGGGCTGAGAGGAAAGTAGCCTCTGACCATTTCCTCTTCCATACACACACCCACACACAAGCGCATGCTAATACGCAAACTCACACACACATAAGCGCACACTCCCCTACAAGCGCATGCTAACACGCAAACTCACACACACGCGCACATGCTCACAGGCACACACACACACACCCACTCACACACAAGCGCACATGCTCACACACACACACCCACGCACACCACTACACGTTTATGGCGTCAAACGTGGACGAAGTTTAGTACTTGTGTGTGTGTGCATGGGTAATTGTCTTCAACCGAAAACTACATTAAACCGCGGACGTACCTGCTATGGGATGATAGCAGGTAGCGCGCCTTTCCCGCGCAGTCATCGAAGGGGGCGCTGTGACATTTCGCGATACACATACAACTGATCCACTCGATGTTGGCTACACGCTGTGACATCTAATATTCAAACGCCCCCTACGTCGTAAATTTTATACGGCGAAAACCAGGATCGCAACCGTGGACGGTCCCCCATTGCAGGTACGTCCGCGGTTTGCGGTATTTTTCTATGGAGTGGTCCGCGGTTGATGGCGTTTACCAACGCACACAAACGCTCATACACACAACCACACACACACAAGCGCATGCTCATACGCACACTCACACCCACATGCACTCTTACACGCACACTCACACCCACACACTTGTTGGTTTGAATATTTTTCTCACCATTGACGGGAGATGAGAAGCATGACGAGTAAGAGAACGAGAGTGATGATGATGATGGAAACCACAGCAGCAGCGTACCAAGTGGTGTTAATTCCTGGTCAAATATGAAAATAAATAAATATTTATATTTACAGTCACATTTGCATGGCGCTTAAAGCCTCACTGCACTACTTGTAGCTACTCGCGCCCTCTATATAGCAAACAATGCCAAATCGGTGACCATTGGGTCCCCATTGTCCCCTTTTTCTTATTTTAATTGAGAGCTGATTTGATGAGATAACCACCTGTCAGTGACCATACAGGGAGGTCTAATCGCTCCTGGCCAAACTAGTGCTGATGGTATTTAATACTATGTTTTTAGAGCTGTATACATTGTAAATATTATCACCCTGGTCATTGGATTCAATTTAGAGTCCACACACAATAGTAGATACCCTGTGCTTCCTGGGGAGTGTTTCTGCCAGGCACCACTTTACAAGTGTACACATTCCAATCCAACCACATCAATGTTTGCATATTACTGTGTACCCGTTTAGCACCTGGGTGGACAGTGGCAAATGTAGATTAGAGTTTTGCAAAAAGACAGTGCAAAAATGGGTTCAAGTGCATCATATAGCCAAGTTGGGTATTTTTAAAGATTCACTAATTTTGGTTTAATTACTCCCCCAAAAATATACATAGGAAACAAAATGAAAACTAATTCTGTCAAGTATAAAATAAGCAATTGTAAAAGTGAAGAAATACATTTCTAGAGTATGATGTTTCTTGTACCTGAGTTGTAGAGTGGTGACCAAGCACTGTCAGTGAACTTCCCATCAGACCCGTAGGCACGTAGAGCAAACCTGTTTGAAAAACAAGAAACAATAAATATATGGGGATCATTCCAGCCTGGCGCCATTTTACATACATCCACAATGCTGATCAAATTGCATTAACATTCCCATCCTACCGGGTACCCATTTAACGCCTGGGTGGAGAGTGGCAAATGTAGATTATCATCTTGTCAAAGGACATTAGTGCCGGGTTGTGATTTGAACCCGTACTTTGAGATATACAGTCTGGTGACTTTAATATCCACAAGGCTGCAACACCTCTAATCACCGAAGAATGTCAGTCCTGGGGAGTGTTTCACAAAGACTAAGATCGACTTTAAGTTGGACTTAAATATGGCAGGCCATTCATGCCACTGTTTGCTCTCACCACTTATGGCAATGGTCTCTCAAGGGATGTACAAATCATGGTTACACATCTACAGAAATCAGCTTTTTTGATAGCTCATTATTGAAGGAAAAAATATTATCTAAAGATCATAATTGAGAGACCAATGGCGAGAGCAACCAGTGGCATAAATGGCCTGCCATATTCAAGTCCAACTTAAAGTTGATGTTAGTCTTTGTGAAACACCCCCCTGTTACAGAAGAGGACCAATGCAAAATGTTTACCTGTAATCAGTGAGAGGGACGACAGGTCCGTTACAGTATCCCACTGAATCCTGCGTGCAGCTGTTGTTAGCGCCAACGGTATAGAACCCCCTCGTGTTTCCGTTTGTGAAAGGAGCGTAAGTAAGGAGCGTGGTTTGGTATGGCTGGCCTGAGCCAACTTGCCAGTTGATGGCAGGGTCACTTGGTGTCGAAGGAATGGTGTCTAAGATAAGAACAATTTCAATAACCAGGTTGGTTCAAGATGACTATGGTCGAATTCACAAAGGAGGTCTAACATATACCCATGGTTTAAACCCCATTAAAATAACCCATGGTTTAAAACTTAGCGCAAAATAAGCATACCTTGCCTTGCGCGCGTCTAATATTGGACCTCTGACTGTGTCGCGCTTATTTTGCACTAATTTTAGACCATGGGTTAAGTAAATGAAGATTTAAACCATGGGTCAAATTTAAACCTCCTTTATGAATTCGGGGCTATATAAAGTATAATATTAATATAAAGGCCTTCACTATCAAAATAACATCTATTTTACATGCAGTTAGAATATTTTGCACAAATTCCATCATTGATTCTTTGTGTGTATGACCTTCAGAACAAAAAATCACCTTGTTAAATAGTGGATTCTAAAAAATATAATTTCTGTGATATAAAATGTAAATTGTAAATGCAGATATGACACTATGCAAACGGTTTCACCTTAATTTCTTTGAAACTATTATGAAGCAGCATCCGAAAAAGCCTTGACAAAAAGTGGATTCCAAAAATTATAATTTCTATCCAGTCAGGGTGTTAACTCTTTGTTAAAGTACATGTATATGATACAAAGTCCTTAATTGCCAAAATGCTCTTTTATACACGTATATGTTATAAAGTATGCATGCACAGAACTCGACACCCCCAATAATGGGGATAAAACAGAGGATTCTTAGGCGAGGCGTCAAAAATATCGATACCAGCAGGCTGCCGCCTCACGTATTGGCGCATCGAGGCTGCAATTACGGCCGAAGCCTGGCTGGGGCAATTATTTTTCACTTATTAGCCCAGCCGGCTTGCGCCAGGCTGGGATCTGAGGCTCGGTTTCCATTCGAAAGGCGGCAGCCGGCGCATGCTTTTGTTCGGAGACCATTATGATGACATCATGAGTTAATTGAGGGTCCTACCGCCAGCGGTAGCCGGCTGAGCTAATTTAAAAAATGCAGCCAGGACGCACAAGTGCAGTTAGCTGCCGCTGGCTGGTATATTTATTTTTGACGCCTCGCCTTAACGAAGGTGTTAATATCACTGTAAAGTATGAAATGGCATAGTAGTGAGAAAAAGAAGTGAATAATAGCAAGTGGCTAAACGTTAGAATTCTGATTAGCTCACTGTGAGTTAACGCCCATCGGAATCTCATCAAAAAAAGTAGGGGTGATCTTTTCAACCCCCCCCCCCCCCCTTGATTAAATTTTTTTAAAGGGCAAATAGAGGTAAAATCAGGGAGAATCAGGGGGGGGGGGAATTGGGAAAAAATAATCGAGAAGCAATTTAAATCAGGTACTTATCAGAAAAAGGGATGTTAGACTTACCTGGACTGCTTTGTGCTACCAGGAGGGCATATCTAGTCACAGGACCGTAGACATCGCTGAATATGCTACTGTCAAAGGATACACTCATGGTAGTACCTGTATGAGAAACAAGACGTACCACCCTGTCTGCAGGAGGAGTTGGAGGTGCTACAGGGGGTAAAGATCAAGCAATGAAGAGAGCTCAAATCAATAATAATAATACTTTGTTCTTCTATAACGCATTTCATGTCTGATGACATTTCAATGCGCTTTACAATATTCATACATGTATATACAGTATAACAAGATCATAAAAGGAAGAAGAAACAGAAACATATATAGAAAACAATGAAGTGCTTACAAAGAGAAAATTTACAACATAGCTTAACCTTTATTAAATACTATTGATGTGCTAATTTTAATGCGAGATTGAAGACAGAAAAAGGGTGATTTGTATTACGACTCAGTAGAAGACTCGTTAGAATCAACAACAGAAAGCAACATAGTAGTCAGTGTCCATGTGTATTGCATCAGAATTCGCTGAAACCAGATTTTGTTGAATTACCAATTAATGAGTCTGTGTGTGCAAAGGTGTCTAAAGTATCGAACCCGAAAGTGGCCACACCATTCTTCTTCTCTTACTCCTTCTTCTTCTTCTTCTACTTCTTCATCTAATATTTTTATCACTCTTTTTGTTATTACCATCATTATTATCATCATTATTTAAAAAAAAAAGAATTCTATGTTTTTGTTATACTTTTATTATTATTACTATCATCAATGTTATCATAATTTGTATTATTACCATTATCACCACGATCTTTCTCATCATTTTTTATAATTACTGATATTATTACAGTCAAACCTGTCTACAGCGACCACAAACACAAAAAGTGGTCTTTGTAAACAAGTTTCTTTGGTACATGTTTCAATGAGAAACCATTTTCAAGGGAAACAAGAAATGTGGTCTTTGTAGACAGGTGGTCACTAAAGCAGGTTTGACTGTATTATTATCATTATTATTATTATTATTGTTGTGGTTGTTGGTGTTGTTTGTTATCATGATTATTCCTATAACTAACCAGAATGTGGTAGGTCGAGAGGACCAGCAATCACAGCATCGCTCTGATCAGCACTGTTAGCAGCTTTGATACTGAAGGTGTACGAGCATCCGGTGGGAAGGTTCTCAATCGTGGCTGAAAACACTGTTACTCCGTAGGTCTCGGTACGTGTAAAACCAGCCTGAAAATAATACAACAAGTAATAATACCAATAATTGATTGCACTATCCAAACTGCATGAGAGATAAAGGTCTTTCAAAATAGTTAGTGCCTCCCCAAACTGTAATCTTCATCTACTTTGGGTGGCTAATGAAACATACAGAGAACTGCTACAATTTCTTATCATATATACAATGTGCATGTAAATATATAGTCCAAAACAATGTGGTAGTTTCACATTTTAATCTCTCAACAAGTTGCCAATTTACGGAAAGTACAGCTGATTTTCCTTTAAAAAATTAAAGGCATTAAAAACAATATAGTCATGGAACAAAAAAGGATGCAGTGTGTGCAGAAATGGTTTCCCATTCTACTCATGTATCTGGCATATTTTTTTAGGGCTTTGAAACAAAAGGTTATTGAATTAAACCACAAAATGTGGAATGATTGTCACTAAAGGGTAAATAAATGAATAATAATAATAGTTTGTTCTTATATAGCACTTTTCAGGACCGCAGGACCTCTCAATGCGCTTTACAGATATATATTATTACCCTGGTCATCAGATTCAGGCTTACCCGCAAATAATGTATGCACATTCTCCACGAGTCCCTGGGGAGCCTTATTGTTCATTAATGTATGCATGTATGTATCTATGTATATGACCTTTGACCTCACCTCTCTCCTCTTCCTACTGGTGAGGTCTTCCCCGGTGATTTCCACAACGAAGCCTGTCAGAATACCATTAGGTGAGTCAGGAGGAGTCCAGGTAAGGAAGACAGAGTTGGGTGAGTTGATGGCGACTACTGGGTCTCTCACTACAGACGGTTCTACAAAAATATAACACAAAATTATATGAGGAGGTGTGATAGCTCAGTTGGTAGACCAGTGGTCTTGTAATCTGGCAACCCAGGTTCGAAATCAAGGAGATGCGGCAGTGCCCTATGGTAAGGCATTTAATCCTCATTACCAGGTCTCTCGGCGGAGAAGACCTAAAGCCGCCGGTCCTCTGGTTGCTTACTTTTATGCTTTCTTAGCATTCAGGTAAAATAACCACCACCACAATATATACAGTTTCTGTTTTGTAGGGCGCTGAATCCACTTGATATTGAATACTCAAGGCACATCAGTGCAATAGAAAAAATTAAAAAATCGAAAGAGCAAATACAGAAAAATTTGATGCGAGGACAATACAACATAAACATGGAAGAAAACATTACTGGCCGAAGCAAAGAGATTCAGTCATATACATTTTTAATTATTTTTGAACACTTTAACTGGGAAAGGAAAAATGAAACATTAATGAAGTCATATTCTATATATGGGATGAGCAAAAAACTTTTGGCTTTACTTTACTATTGGCTGTTAATTGACAGGTTTAATGGCCCTATCAATTTAAAAAAAAAATCTCTCTAAGTGCTAATAAGTTCTTGAACCAATCACTTTATTTCTCTATAACTCAATACATATCTCCTTTTTTGCAACAATCATTAATTACAGTCAAACCTGTCGATAGAAAGTCATAAAAGGGAAAACTGGCGGTTGTAGACAGGCAGACTTTCTAGACAGGTTCTACAAAACTTTTTTTATTGGGGAAAACAAAATACATGGCCGCTAAAGATAGGTGGCTTTCATAAAGAGGTAGCCAGGGAGGCAGGGTTGACTTTATTTCTTTTAGTTATCACTTACTTCCTTGGAATGTCGTCTGTTCAATCTCGATGGCATCACTATCCAGACCATTAAACCGTGCAGCAACTGTGATGATGTACTTGGTATACGGGTTCAGGTTCTCTATTGTATAGCTGGTTTCACTCGATGGTACAGTGGCCTGAAAGTAGAACAAAAGGGTTTTAGAAGTAGTCATACAGAATCCTATTAGCAAAGGTCACCGTGCTGTGCATGGCAACACTGACTTTTCTCCAATGAATGAACTATATGAAATATAATAAAACAAAATATGATAAAAATTTGAACCTTTAAAGCCTGTCTACACTAGTTTAGCCAGGAGGGATTAGACCTCCCTGTCAGGTCACTGACAGGTGGTTATCTCATCAAATCAGCTCTCAATTAACATTAAAAAAAGGGGATCATGGGGATCAACGGTCACCAATTAGACATCGCATGCTATATAGAGGGCGTAAGTAGCTATAAGGAGTGCAGTGGGGCTTTAAATTATGAACTTACATCAGCTACATCTGCTCCGTCCTCATCTTTGACGATGATATGATACATATTGACGACATTGAGCGGTGCGCCCCAGGAGACTGTGATGGAATCACTCGTTACTTCATCTTGCATCAAGTTCTGCGGCGGCTTAGATTCTACACAAAAATGAGAAGAATGAGTGGTGTGGGGTTTAATTGCAAAAGTGATTGAATTTCTTCTTTTTTTTGAAAATTTCCTAATTCATTGATTTTAAATGTTTTAATTACTTTTAACTGGTTTCTATTTTAATGTAATCGCATGAATTTCCATTCCTAGATTAATTCAATCGTCACTTTGGATTTCCTATTTGTATACACTATTTTCCTGTCATTGTATTTTATTTGGATCAGTTTTAGTTTCCTCTGTTTGTAATTTAAATATGTCTCTTTTTCAAATATGTAAATTCAGTAAACAATGTGACCATAAAGGTTACGAGTATTGAATCACATAAATCTTGAATCTTGAAAAAAAGCTGACCAGAATACCTCACTTTTTAAGTGCAAAACTGAGACAATTAGTTGAACCAATTGCTAATGGAAATATGTTTGTCCTTGCAACAAGCCCATGGTAGGTAGAGAAATAAGGAGGCAACAGGTTCAAATCATTTTAGACAGCCTTTACAAATTAAACTACCGTACTTTCTTCATACAAAGTTTCTTTACATGACTTAAAATTACAAGGTTTCCTTATATGATTTTCGTATAAATTTTGTAAAGTCTATTAACCCCTGGCTTACTGGAACAGGGTGGGCCCTATACAAAGTCTATGGGGATCTTAAAGAATCTGATACTGAAAGGATTAAGGGAGACTCACTAGTAGTGACAGCCATTATGAGTGCTGCTGCACTGGTCTTGATCATATTAGTCTGTGGTCCCTCGACTACGGTCCTAATACTGATGTCATACACTGTAGCAACGGTCAAATTGGTCAACAGAAGTGACTGCTCTGTCGTGTCTGTGGTCAAGATGGTCGCTGAATCCTTGCTGAATGACACCTGAGATTAAAACAAAACAAAATGTAAAGAATTTGGAGTCTGTTCCAAAAAGAAATGAAACAAATTGAATGCAAGTGATAGAATGTAAAATACAAGTAAGAAGAAGGGAAACAAAAAAAAAGAAAAAAGAGAGAGAAAGAAAGAACAAAAAAAAATAAAGAGAAAAATCTGAAGGAGAAGAAGAAGAAAAGGAAGTCATTTGTAAAAAGAGAAAAAATGTTTTACCTGGAAGGTAGTGAAGTTAGAATTGCCTAGGGTCCATTCCACTCTGAGTTCTGTAGTAGTGACGTATGGTGTGCTCAAGCGTTGCGGCTGCGTCGGCTCTGTGACATACAAGGACATTCAAATTCAAACTGTTTTAACATCGTATGAAGAGGGGTTCCTATGTCAGCGCACCTAACATTTCACTAGAAATTGACAAAAATTTCTATCATTATCCCTTAGTCTTGATCTTATCTTTTTCCTTAGATTCTTGAGAGTAAAATGTGTCAACATTTTTGTCCAAATACGAGCAAGAACAATTTCGTTTTTACAGGAATAGGCGACGGTTTCATTTTAACATTGCATAAAAAAGATCCCATGTCTGCGCACTCATTCGCATTATTTGCAGTTCAGGATTTTTGACGTGAAAGATATATTTTTGAGGCTCGTGGATAAAAAATGCTAAAGTAGGACATTTCTCACTATTTTGACTAATTTTTGGAATTAATACTAGATCACTATAATTGAGGCATATAGTATGTGGGGGGAGGGGGAGGGTTAGAGCCTCACAGGCAGTCGTTCTTCAGAGACTGACGAACTGCAGTGGCTAAACCAAACCAGACAGGACATGTTACTTGAACGTTAATATATAAATAGGACATTCTGCACTTCATGGCACCGTCTTACAAAGAGTTACGATTGATCCAAATCAATCGCAAGTCCTCCAATCAATTGCAAGTTTGCAGTCTCCCATCTCTTATGTACATAGTTGCAATTGATATCAATATCTTTTTAAGAAGGAGCACAGATCTTTTGTGACACACATACCCCATTCACCTGAAGGAGGCAGAGTCAACAGAAGAAAAAGAAGAAGGAGAAAAGGGTTAACTCACCTAGAAGGAAGAAAGCTGACTGTAAAGGTTCACTGTATATAACCTGGCCATTGACATCATTAATGACAGACCTCATCACAGCTTGATATTCTCCGCCAGAGACAAGGCCGTCATGTATTTCCCATTTGTCTCGCGTGCCGTTTATACCTGCGATTAAACAGAAACAACAATAATAATTATAATAATGGATATTTGTATAGCGTATGTATCCACACCACAAGGTGTTTATGGTGCTCTCATATTACTGTAGCGACTCATATACAAAAACAATGCGAATGAATAAGTCGCTACATTACCCAGGCTCTGCTGTGCTACAGCCCACTGTACCCTCTAGAAAAGGCAATATCCATGTATATTAAAGTTCAATTATTATTAACGATTCCTTTTATTATCATTATCTTCATTCTTCTTCTTATCATTATTATCATTATTATCATTAAATTTGAATCATTATCACTTACGTATTGGGAACGTAGGCTCGTTGGGTACCAAGTCTATCTCGTAATAAGCTATTGGGAAGTTGACTTCAGCCGGTAGATTCCATGACAATGAAACCTCCTCAACACCAACATCACTAACAACCAGGTTCTGTGGACTCAGTGGTTCTGTGCAAAACATAAAGTTATGAATCTTATAAATATTCATGAATATGTTAATGTGTGCGTGCACAGTCAGATTTTATGGTGAATAATGGGAGCGAAATAAATTGAAAGAAGTAGAGTTACGTTTGCAGACTTCTTGTTTAATTTTTGCCTGATTCCAGCATCCAAGCGTTGTACGAATACCAAGCCCATTGTCATTTCAAACTGACAGTCCATTTTCCATGACTTTCAAGGTTTTGTCAGGACTGTGAGAACCTTGTTATTATGGCTCCTGTTTTGAAGTTTTTCAATGGTAAACCCTATCAAACCTTCACAAAGTTTGAAACAAATTGAATAGAGGAAGAACTTACGTGTGTATGTAACCACTGTCTCCGGCTCACCGACCTGTTCAAAGCTGCTAGGATCCCCACTCACAGGGGATATGGTGAAGACGTACTCTTTACCAGGAGCCAAGCTTCTAGCAGAAATCTGAGATTCAGAGACCTGATTAGATGACAGTACTTGTGCAGAATCCTCGTTGTTTGGAAAAAGCGCTCCTTCCAGCGGTGCGTATGTTATTCTGTACTGGATGTCGGCCGATATGACATCGCTCCAGTCTAGCGACAGGGAGTAGGGTGTGCGCTGGGTTATGACGACGCCCGTCACTGGTAGTGGAGCTGCATGAGGATGAAATCATTACAATGAAATCATTATAGAATTGCTCTATTTATATAATGCAATCGTTAAACATTGACATTAAATAATCACAATAAATAAACCCTATAACTCATAAATCATTATAGAATCACTCTTTTGATATAATGCAATCGTTAAACAATGTGATTAATAATCAAAATTAATAATGACAATAAATATAATCACAAGATATACATTGATAAAATCGCAATAAAGTCATGAGAGCCCTTCTATAGGTTTGACTACTAAATGTATATCATGTTTCGAATTGTAAATGAATTCAGTACATGGAATAAACAATAAGAAACAATTATTACATAATTTTATTACAGTAAAACCTGTGTAGAAATACCTCCTGAGGGGAACACAAAAAAATCAGTCTTTGTGGGTCTTTATAGGCAGGTTCTTTTTAATAACATATTTCTATGAGGATCATCAATTCAAGCCTCAAGGGAAACAAAAAAATGTGGTATTTCAGTACAGGAGGCCAACAAAAAACACCTGTCACAAAGAGGACCTGTCTATAGTGACAGTGCACTTTGTCTTCCTTGATAAAAAAATGTGTGTCTTAGAATCGGTATACAAAGGCCAGTTTTGCGGTTTCCCTTGGGTGGCCTTTATAGACAGGTTGGACTATGTTATGATCGATCTTACGGGTTCTAAATGATATTCTCCCAAAGCCGTCATCGGTCTGCAAGCCGTTCAGCATCGTCTGCACGTATACGTTGTACAGCTGTCCAGGCTCAAGGCCGTAGATGAGCAGAGATCCTTCCTGTGCTCCGTTCAATGAGCTCAGCGAGATGATGCGGGGAGACTCCTGAGCATTAGTAGGGTCATAAGGATCATAGGTGACTTGGAATTGGTTGAAGTCGCCTGACGTTGGTACGTTCCAGACGACGGTGAACTGGGTACTGGTGTAACCAGCACCAATATCCATCCCGATGGTGGTTCCTACATGTAGACAAGAACAAGACATCACTATTAACTTTTCTTTGCCAAGCATGCAGATCTGCACGAAATAATACTGTGCGTCTATGGACATGAGTCGGTCATAGTTAACACTCCTGACGCTCCACTGCTATTACCCCTCCTTTAGCTTGGCTGCTCTTACGGCGCTCTAAAGGAAACAACTCCTACTGGAAACCCATTTACTTCAGCTGGGTAAAAAGTGGCCATTATAGATTGAATATAAAGACCAGTTCTGGTCATGCCATTGCATTGTAAAATAAACATTGTGGAATCGATCAGAACAGGATGATCATCTAACATATAAGTATTGGTGTGTACTGCAAGGTTCTTGAATCATCAAAATGATAAGAAATTTGGTCCAGTCTTGGACCATGACACCTCCAATTAAACAAAGGATTGCTTCAAGCAGCACAAAAACTTTGCAGAATTACCCATTCCTGGTCTTGATTAGCTACATGAAAACCCTTGTAACCTATGTTAATTTGGAGTAATCTCACTTCCTGTGGTTTAAAGTGTGTCCCATGATTAATGCTATGAGGCACAGGGATATTACTTGCATGGCACTGCGTTGAAAGACCATTGATGCTAGCTCATAAGAAATGATTAAACTTCATGTGTCCTGTCAATAATTTTTTCCCCTCAAATATGATCTTTAATCCTTGACTGTGTGATATATTGTACTGTTTAGGGGGTGATTTCTAACAATATCAAACGATTATTTTTGTTTTAGTCCTCTATCAGCTGTATCCTGGGTAAACAGAATAATTATTATTAATATTATAACTTCTAAAGGTTTAGAAGGAAGAAGAATCGTGATAACTCTACTCACCGCTCCCTCTCGTTACTGGTTCGCTGACAAGCTCCGCTACAAGAGCATACACATTAAATGTATATGTAGTCCCTGGGAGGAGATTTGTGACCGTGAGAGTCTGGGTGATTTGTCCATTATCCGTTATGGTATGGGGAGATGCAGGGCTACCATCGGAGGATGGGGAGTACGTTACTCTATAGCTGTCCACACCACCTGTAAGAGGCTTCTCCCAGCCGATACTGATGGAATTCGTAGTAATTGTATTGAAGAGCAGATTTCTTGGCATGTCAGGCCCTGTATTAGGAAGAAATTTCAATTCCAATAATTTCAATTTCAATTTCTTTGTCAATAAAAATTTGCTTTGCTTACGTTTCACATACATGTAAAGGTATAACTTACAATCTCTATTGGAGGTAACTTCAATGTATTTGGAGCTCTGTGAAATGACTGACCAATTATAATCTACTTCCGCTGGTTGGTGATTCCATACGACATAATTATGATCATTTTCCAATTTCTTTCTTTGACAGTGATAAAATCTCCTGACACAACGATAGAATAATGTTAGTGATACACCAACCATCCATTATTCAATTTGTGCATAATTTTTTTTCTTTTCTTTTCTTTTGTTCTTGTTTCTTTTTTTCCTGTATGTGTGTTTTAAGGGGTAGGCTTTCATATAAAGAATCCCTCCGTTCTGCCTATCCCAAATGCTCTTATAAATTGCCATTGTTATTTGTTATCACTTTCTTATTTTTTTTATTATTCCATTCTGTATTTGTATGTTTTAAATGTTTTCATGAAGAGTGCAGAATAAACTTTGAATTTGAATTTACTTGTATATTGTTCTCTTTCTCTCCTTTGAGTTCCCAGAGGTGTCACAAAGAAGGTGTAGCTAGTGCCTGGCACCAGATTGGTGAAGGTGTATTCAGCTTCCTCAGGTGAGTTGACTGTCACAGTTTGTGATGCTCCGGTCCCGCCTCCTACAGTGTACCTATAATAATCATAATAATTAATAATAATTATGATCATAATGACGATGATAAAGATAATACAAACAATACAGTGAAACCTGTATATAAAGACAGCTCAAGGGAAGCATAAAATGTGGTCTTTATAGACATGATTTATATACAGGTGGTTGCTAAAACAGGTTTGACTGTAATAACCAATAATGAATAATAAAAAACAAAAATAATATCAGTAATATCAGTAATAATAGCGATAGTAGTATTAATAACAATAACTACCACTACTACTACTACTACTGATAATAACAAAAATACTAATAATATTACTACTACTACCGTCCCCTCGCTGCTTAATCACAAGCATATACATGCTTTCTTAGCAGTCAGGTGAAACAAACAAACAAACATCCACATTTAGTGCATTACAAGTAAATTCTCATGAAAAATGTACTAACCTCGTTATGCTATTAATTGCAACCCAAGTGATTCTGACTGAGTTTGTGTCAACATCTTCCAGGGCAATGTTGATATCTCCTGGATCACCGATCACTGAAAATGAAACAAAACAAACAATAGTAAGACATGTTAACCATCTAAACAGTACCACCTTACAATTTTGACAGAAAGTGCCCTTTACTAGTTGGTGCTTTTCTCCAGAATATGGACCACGAATAACCACTTCAATAACCTTAACCCAAAAGTCTACTTTTCTAATGTGCCTCTTAATACATAAATGAAATACAGGTAGATTTTGATATGATTTTGATATGACAAATAATGAACTATAATAAATAATAATGAAGCATAGGGGAATAAGAAAAACAAATAATGTTGCTTCATGGACTTGCATATCGAGGGGTCAGTGACACAAAGACATAACTCCATTTTGGACATTTTGAGACAAGTGGTTTAAAGATAGAGGTCCACTTGGGCCTTAGGGAGTTAAGTCTATGTTTCACTAGCCATTGACCTCAATGGGGTGTTGGGTGGAGTTAAGTCTTTGTGTTTCCTGCAAGCCCACATTTTTCTGAACATTGTGATATAAAATACTCATTTTGGCAAAATATGGAGTTACGTCTTTGTGTCACTGAGCCCTCAATATGTCTCTAGAAAAGAAAAAAAGAGAATATGTGTACGCAAACCAAAAAAGCTTACGTGTCTGCTGTGTGATGGTGGTTGGTTCACTGTAAGTTGATTCTTCACTGCTTGAGACTGTTACAAGATAGTAGGTCAGGCTGTTGAGTCCAGGGAGATTTATAGATGGTGTGGTGCCTGAGGTAAACGGAGAATTCTGAAACAAACAATAGAGCATGGAGAAGTTCAGTGTCTTGTCTGTGATGAATAGATAATTAAGCGGTTATACACTCATGGAACTTTAATCATGAGGATTTCTCATAATACTCACCTGAGTACCACGTGGGTAATGACACACTCTATATCCATCATAGTTCCCTGTAGAGGGTGCACTCCATGTGGCATCTAATGCGTTCTTACTGCGAGTAACACTCAGACTGTCGATGTTGATGGCTTCAGGCACTGTAGGGAAGAAAATACTGGCACGTTAGAGATACTTATTTAACCCTTTATAATGATATAAAACAATAGTCACATTTGTATAGCACTCAGATACACCTTTGCATATTTGGGCTTGCGTATTGCATATTTGGGCTTGCGTATTGCATATTTGGGCTTGCGTATTGCATATTTATGGAATTTATTCCTATTTCTTGATATCAAGTTTTGATTTTCTGTGGTAAAGCAATGGTAATTCTTGATATCAAGAAATTGGAATAAATGTATAAACAGCGTGCCATAAATACGCAGCAATACGCAGGCCAGATACGCAAAGGTGTGATTGAGGCATCAATACTACGTTCCTCATTTAAGCGCTTTAACATTGTAATATTACCCTGGTTATTGGATTACATTGCTAATCCGCACATGAGTGTGCACACGATCTGCTCTCTAGGGAGTATTCCAGCCAGACGCCATTTACAAGAGCACACATGCCCTTTCAACCACTTCAACAATCGTGTCGTACCGGCTACCTATTTGAAACTTGGGTGGAGAGTCGCAAGTGTAGATTCATGTCTTGTTAAGTGACATTAATGCCGCAGAGGGACTCGAACGGCGAACCATAAGTCAAGTCACATATCCGCTACACAACGAAATCCACTACATAATGTGATGATTGAAATTGTTTACACTGTATGTACCCTCGTCCACTGTAGTGTTACCAAAACCTTCTTAACTCACCCTGGTAGTAAAACTGTGGTTTCACAAAACTTGGCTTTAATATTGCATTGTACAGTGTGTTTTATGCATGACTGCTTTTTTTCTTCTTCTCTATAGTCCCATTTATCCATCCTTTGTTTTGATAATTCCGTACCAGAGGAATATTGGCAGTTTGGAAAAGATTTTACATTTAGTTTTCTATTCAGTATAGTATACCATACAAAAACAGAGCATAGTGGGGATCAAATCTGGCACCATGCAAGCTAATATGTAATCTGCAATGTGATGTTGGGGCAAAAAAGAGGGTTGAACTAAGATGGGAGGCAAGTGAAATCACTCCAATTTTTTCAATAAATAATGCCACTGAAATAAAGAGAATCCTTAAATACACAGCACATGTTGTATCACTTGTGCTTCACATGATAAATGGAGTGACTTACGTGTAAGCTGGACATGTGTTTCCTGGGCCGGAGTTTGTCCCTGCTGTTGGACCATGATAGTATAGGCAGTACCAGGTACTAGACCACTTAGATCCAGGACCCTTGGCTCTCCTTTTGCTACCAGCATTGGCGTCTGGGTTGACCCAACAGGGCTGTAGGTGACAAGGTAATTTGAGAAGGAGCCTGTACCTTCCTGCCAAGATACCTTCATGGAGTCTGTTTCCAGCTCATCTAAAGTGATGTCCAGCGGTGCAGCAGCAACTGTGGGAGTTATTGACAAATTTATTGACAATCCTCTTAACATACATCTTCTGTTGAGACCCTCTGGAGCCTCCAAACAACAAGCTTTGATGTAATAGGCTCCTTCATATCATCATTTCCAAGTATACTTAGTCCTTAAAGCCCCACTGTCCTACTTGTAGCTACTTGCTCCCTCTATATAGAAAAATTCCCCAATGGGTGCCGGTTGGTCCCCCATGATCATCTTTTTCTTATGTTAGTTGAGAGCTGAGTTAATGAGATAGCCACCTGTCAGTGACCTCGCTGTGTGGTCTAATCCCTTCTGGCCCAGTAGTATTGACAGTCTTTAATTTATAAGTAACTACAAATAAACAAAGCAGAATGGTCTGCTATGGCATATTTTATTTTCATGTACTAATGTTTATTCAAAAATACAGAAAAAAGGTTTCAGAAAAAAGAGAAATCTAGGGTTCATTTCATAATTATAGTCAGAAGGCCAGAAAAAAAGACTAATTTCTCTGATATAGGAGTGGTAGGCACCTATGCAGTGACACACACCTAGCGATAGGATTTGTCTTTTACCTGTGCTGGTTTGAACTCTGAATGCTTCACTGATATCCAGGCCACTGTACCACTCAATGTCGATTTCATACATGGTGGCTGCTTCAAGTTTCTTGATC
Organism: Strongylocentrotus purpuratus; assembly: GCF_000002235.5. Lineage (NCBI taxonomy): Eukaryota > Metazoa > Echinodermata > Echinoidea > Camarodonta > Strongylocentrotidae > Strongylocentrotus > Strongylocentrotus purpuratus. Next base: position 1,110,312 of record NW_022145551.1, read on the forward strand.
CAAATTTCTGGGCAAGCTGATTTAGCGACTGGGATAACCGGCTGTACGACAGGACTGGAGACGCCACCTAGACGAACTCGTACATTGTACCCATCGTATCTCATGGGGTCTTCGAAAGGTGGAGTTATGGTCAGATGAATCATTGATGATGCTTGGTCAGTCACCATAGCGGAAAGCCCGTTTATTTCATGCACTGCAATAAACATTTACAATAATGATAGTAGTTATAATAAATTTTTAAAATAATGAATAATAAATACAAATAATGAAAAATAATTTGATGTTGTTCACAAAGAAAAACCACTCACTATGGTACATATTTACATACCCATCTAAAAATGTTTCATAAAACTTGAAGAAAGCAACAACTAATAATCACTATCTAATGTATATTTTTGCAGAAACAGTCAGATGCATGGATTTCAGTAGCTTATATCAAGGAATCTAACTTGTTCATACCAACATTTATGAATCACTGCACTGGGTCCCATCTTTTAATCTCTTGCAATTGATTTAAAACTGATCGCAACCTGATATCTAACATAGTTGTGTATTCCAATCAATCATAAACTTACGGGTCGACCACATCTCTTTACATAAGACAGGGGCATGGTTTTCTATAGGATACAAAGGATGGTACTTACACGTAGATGCTGTTTCCATGCTATCTCCAACAGCTGCTCCAGCGTTTATGGCCTGCACAGTCACTGTGTACTCTGTTCCAGGTGAAAGTCCAGGGATGACCACCCTCCTATCACTGGACCCATCAACCACGATGGGAGTTGATCCAACGTAAGAGACCTGGTACTCATCAACAGACCCTGATGCCGATGCACCCCATAAGATCTCCAGAGATGTGGTGGTTCTCTCCCCGATCACAACAATCAGGTTATTAACAGCTGCACGAAAAAGCATTAGTGCGAGAACAATTTTTTTTTAAATAACAATAATAACATTAAACTTGAATAGTTTCATTGTGCATATATCCACCATGCAAGGTGCTCAGGATGCTCTAATATTACCCCTGATGATCTGCTGGCTACTAATTTCGGTGCTCACAGCAATAAAGGCATTCCTTTCCCCCAGTACATGTTTAAAACCTGGATGGAGAGTGCCAAATTTGGATTAATATCTTGTCAAAGGACATTAGTCCTGCACAAAGTGCTCTAGTAGTGACTCTGGGCCTGCTAGGCTACCGATTTCGGTGCTCACAGCAATTAAGAAGTTCCTTCCTTCCAGTACCCATATTACACCTGGGTGGAGAGAGGCAAATTTAGAATAATGACTTGCCAAAGGACACTGGTGCTGCCCAGCAGCAAGAAACGATGAACGTTGTATCTCCAGTCAAGTTATGCAACCACTTGACTACAACACGTCTATTGCTTGTTGTTCAACAACATTCAGTAATGGTTAAACGTCAAACTGGTTAGTTATGCCACAGCTTACCTATCTGACCTGTGGTAGTAAGAGGTGGGTCAGTCCTCTCATCTCCTCTAATGCTGACCAAACTGAATTGATACACCTTGTCTGCCAAGGCATTCATAATGCTGAGACTGGTAGCAGCCTTGGGCAGCCTGACCGGTGAAGATGGGTAGCCGACGTCTGGGGTGTAAGATACCTCAAAGTAATCGTAGGATGCTCTCTCAGGAACATCCCATTCCAGGATGATGACATGGTCTGCAGCCTGAGTGTTGGTCACTGCAAAGTTACTGGCCACAGGTATGGTGGTGTCAGCGACTAAAATAAGAAACATTATAGACAAGTATCATTATCAACAATCATCTTCATTTATTACTGTCGGGATTTCCCATCTAACAAGGGTGACTTTTGCACCATGGTGACATTCCCTTCCTCCACTTCTTCTTTTCTTGAGCATTCTCCTCATTTAGACCAACCTTACTGGTTTCTTTCTTCACCATATTTTTTCATGAAATCGTTGGTATTCCTTTCCCTCTTATGCCATCCACTTCCAGATCCCATTGTCTTTTCACAGGTTCATCTTATTCCCTTTCTAACCCATCCATTTCAATCCACTTCTCTTTACTACTTCCACCAGAATTTCTTATTGCTACTACTGCTACTACTACTATTACTTCTCCTTCTACTGTTACAACAACTACCACTACTACTACTAATACTACTACTAGGTCTTCTCTGACTTACTTGTTGTGACAAAGATTGTTTGTTTCTGACTCTTGACCTGTGGAACCCCTGTGAGGGCAGAGATGCTGATGATGTATGTCGTGTCAGAATCTAATCCCTCGAGGGTGTACTGAGTGGTGGTCCTACCCGCGATGTAAACAGGGCTGGATCCGTCATCAGGGGAATAACATATCTAAGGGAGAAAATCAAATTAGAATGAGAGACCTTGCCTAACACAACTGTACAACATGTAGGAATATGTAGGAAGCTAAGTAGCTGTTAAAAGGTGATTGTTATTACATTCACAACTTGACTTGATATATATACAGTAAAAAACTAAATTATTCATACCTTTAACAAGTTTTGTAATTTTTCAAGTATGAGAAAAATTCATTTGTCCTGATATGTTTCTTGTGAGTGTGACATATTGAGGCATATATCTAGTAAAAGGTATTTAACAAAGGCCCTGATTCAACCAGTCAACTTTTATTTCCTGAGTTATGATAAACAAAAACATTGAATCTACGAGGGGGTATGAATAATTTAGTTATTAACTGTACATGTAGATATGATGGAGAGATGCACTCAGACTGACCTCATATCCGGCAACGTTACCATCCGATGATTGAGCCCATTGAAGCTGAATACTGGTGTCCAATACCTGAGTTGCTAAGGGGGTCCCTGGCGCAAGAGGACCTACGAAACATAGACGTCAGAAAGGAAAAAATAATATTGAGTTCTTGTACAGCACATAACACATTATGAAACAACGTCTCTATGCGCTTCCAAAGAGCTCTGGAAGTTATTATCCTAGCTTTAGCTCCGGTAGCCGTTATCATCGCACAGTGCATTTCAAGGAATAATCCTACCAGGTACCCATTTACCTCCATGGGTGGAGTGTGGCAAATCAACATGTGCTTTAATACACAATGACTTCATCAACAGTACAGATCACTGGTGGCCATCTCACCTGAAGACAAGAAAGAGGCTCTTTATAGCTAGGCAGGTGGCTTGTATACAGTTCCTTTTTTAATACTACACAAACCCATTGGTAATCTCACCCATTATACAGTGCGTCCCAGAAAAAAAGAAACTGAAAATTATCAATGTTTTATCATAACTATCATAACTCATAATAACAAATGACACATATTTGTAAAGCTTAGGTCTTCCTCTTTCATTTGATGCAACTCGTATGATGCATATTTCACGCATGAGCGATTAAAAGCAATTTGTAAAGAGGTTACCAAAAAGTCATTTGGCGGGTGGTATCTGAATTTCAAAGAGAAAATCACATTTCTAGAAAGTTCATTTTCTGCCCTTTCATATCAGGAAAAATGAGCCAGTCTGTTTAAAGGAATGCTTGCATTTCCATGATTTGATGAAACAAATTCGTTTTCACTGGCAGCCTGCCGTAGCAACAAACAGAGTTGACAAAAGACTTAACTTTGTTTCGTTCACGATCAGCCATGCACGAAAGACTTGATGCATGGCTGATCATGAACTTCTTTTTTTAAACAGGCCTGTTTGAAGCCAGAAGGTGGTTACTTCTGTGTTAAAGGACAGGAGTGTATGTCCTTCTGGCTCTAGACATACAATGTATGGCATTGAATTGATCTGTGATTTCAGTTTGGACGATGAGTATCAATGACTGGTCTGACTTACGGGTCCTGATCGCGCCTGTCCCTCCATCGACCAGGCTGACCGTATACTCGGTTCCTGAGCTCAGGCCATCCACTACGTAAGACTGAACAGCATCACCCGATGCAGGGACTACGAGCCCTGCTTGATTGTTGATGGAGAGTTCATAGGATGTACGTCCAAGGAAAGGTGTCCAGTAGACTGTGAACCCTGATGGGGTTATCTCTCCAAATGACAGCTCACCTTGTTGGGTTAAAGGAGCTGCAGATGAGATAGAAATCATATACATATATGATATTACTGATAATAATGATAATGGTTATAATTAATAATAATGACAACTATAATAATAATAATAATAACGATACTAATAATAAAAGTAATAGTTAAAGTAATAATAATTTAATCTTAATACTAAAAACAATAATACAACCATAATCATTATAATACATGCGTATACATGCACACTTAGATGAAAAACAAGAAGGTGAAGAAGGAGGAGAAGTAACACTTTAAATTTGTTTATTAATCTATTAATTTTATTTACACAGGGTAGCTCTGTCATTATCAAAACTGTTGTTCTGAGAGGCCCTTTACAAATCAAAGACTACCAAATTGAACGAAGTGGAATACTATACAAACATAACATATCATTTTTTACAACATGATATAAAAACATGAAAAAACAGGACTCATAATATAACTATGACTCATAATATAAACAATTCATCACAAGACTCTGAGCTGTGCAATGAAAGGGGAATGTCACCCTGATAGTTGGTTTTAAGAGAAGCAGGACCTCATTACCCCCAAATCTAAATCAGTTCATCGGCTCTGGAAGATAAATACATGACCCACGTTTGGTGGGAATCTATCAATCGGTTCTTGAGATAATGCGATCACGACAACAGGACGTTCGGACGGATGGTCAAACTGAAAACATGCCTCCGGCTACTTCGTTGCGAAGGCATAAAACAACTATCACACTGTGCAAGAGAACTTATCCAATAGAAAGTATTTACTTAAGTGTTGTGAATGTAAGAATTTCAGTATCACTGGAGGCAACAACGGAGTATGCCAAGCCAGTCACCTAATACTGAGTGTTTGGGATTTTTTTTTCTGGGGGGGGGGGGGATGCAAATAACATCATCACTGAACACAACATATGATTATCAACTATTCTGATAGAAAGTCTTTACTTACGTGTAGTGAATGTAATAATTTGAGGGTCGCTAGAGGCAACACCGGACTCTGCTTGGAGAGTGACCTGATAGTCTCTGTTAGGTATGAGACCGGTAAGCTCTATTTCAGGGCACGCTTCTACTGGAATCAAGACATCGATGTTGATAGGCGTGCCTGCTCCTGCTCCGGTAACTTGAGGTGTAACCCTGATACGGAAGAACTTCAGGATGCCACCAAGCAGGTTTCCAAGAAGGCTGACAGCGGATGGAGAGCGACGGTTAACAGTGAACGTAGGTCGTAAAGGTTCTGACGAAAAAAAAATAGAAAAGAAACCAACAACAAAAAACGTTTGTAAGGCATAAGTATCTGGAGGGTGTCTCATCCTTTGTTCATAAAAAGAGAATATTTGTTGTCTTGTGGTTAGGTTTGATTCAGACCAAGGATATAGAAACAAACTCAAAGCCCTTTTCAGACAGTACTGATATTTGTTTTAAAATCCTTGATAAATGCAGAAAAATTGTAAAACTGCTTCTGAATAAAATAACGAAATGTGGAGTGAAAAGGGTTGCTGTATGCATCACATAAAGCAACGTAAGTGTAATTACTTGGGTACAGAAATATTGTGTCAACTACAATTATGCCGTTACATTTTGAAGCAGCATCTATTTGGAGGTCCATGTAGCATACCAGCTCAAGTGTAAATGAGGGCGACGTGTAATTTGATTAATTCTATTCATACTCTATTAAATTTACATGCCTGATGCTTACACAGATAAGTATAAATGCTCTTGGTATTGTCTCATAAGGCAAATGCATAAATTCAGAACAAATGGAAAATGGGATAGGAAAAAAAAAAACAATAAAATCACAATAAATCAACATCACTTGAAAGAACAGTGAATTTGTATGAATGAAGATGAGAATGATATTACCTGAAATATGCGGGTCATATGCAATATAAGAATTACTTGCAGGTCATATAGAAGAATGAAAATAAAAATGAATTACTTAGAGTGTAAGTGGTGGATGCAATCTGAGCACGGTTTCCTGAGTTGCGTACAGCCGTCAAAATCAATGTGTACGTTTGGCCCGGCATCAAGTTCATAAGGGTGACCAAAGGCGCAACACTAGGATCAACAAACTCAGAATTAGAGGTTGCTCCCTCTTTATCTTCGATGTAGATAAGTTGGTATTTCAGGATGTCATTTCCAAAGTCATTGACCCAGGACAGTCTTAGATTTCTTCCAGTTTCCACCACGTTGATGATCCTTGGTTCTGTAGATTCATGAGGAATACAAAAAGAAAGGCATGAAAACAACAGTGGCAACAAATGCATTATGTACAAAGATATATTATGCCAATTCTATCGGAATTGAAAAAGATACTGTAGTTGCACCTTTAAAGTGTACTGATTGCAAAATTGTATTATTCTTTGTATGTACGGGTTATACATGTTGCCGTAATATATTCAGAATATGAGCTTGTAATATTACCTCTAAACATAGATTTCACAAGTCTATTATACACTCCAAGATAACTCGAAATAGCTATGCGTATTATTTGTTTGTTTGTTTTATTTATTCACCATGTAAATAATTGTTTACAGATAATAAAATTCAGTGGGTTACAAATAATACATAGTAGGAACAATGCATAAACAAAATATTAGGCTTTACGTTATCGGAAAATATATGCTGCAGTTTGGCAGCATCGTATCTGAACGAGGCTTAGGATCTTCACTTACGGGTGGTGAAATTAGTTACTGCAGGTATGCTCCTCTGTTCCAAGTTCTGAGCCCTAACAACAGAAACGATTCTCATAGAATAGTAGGTAGCAGGCTCAAGGTTTTCAAATGTTTCAGTGAGCTGAGAGGGCGGTACGATTTGCGCAGGCGTCTCTGATTCTCCTGCCTGCCTCAGGTAGATGTCATACTCATGCACGTTGCCAAGACCCTGAGACCAGGACACAGTGACGATGGACTGAGAAATAGAGTCCGTAGACAGACTCCTGGGTGCAGTAGGCACTGTGAGGAAGACAGAAGGTCAAAGGTCATCAAATCAAGGTCAGCAATGTCAGAATGTAGGGTTAGATACAATTTGTTTGTACTGACATAGTAAAGGTTGGGCATGATTTAATTATTCAAGTAAAATTTAGATGCAGTCACTAGAGTTTTTAGACAAGAGGGTTGTGATTCACGCACAAAAGGGGTTCCCATACTCATGAAGACATCTCAAAATGAATGCAAAATTTAAACAAATTGTGGTAGTAAAATATATTTTCTGTATGGAATCAACAATGAAGGCTAAATTATTGAAACTTGAGGATTCTCTAACAATGTTGTTTGAACAGTAACTGCCTTGTTGACTATTCACACATGTTGACTAATCAGTTACTATCTCTAGGATTCTTTATACATGTTGACTAGCCAGTTACTGTCTAGTGGTTATTTTCCAGAATTTGACGAACCAGTACATGTCTCTAGGATTCTTCCTTCACACAAGTTGACTAATCATTAAATATCTCTATGACTCTTTTCACATGTTGACTAATCAGTAACTGTCTCTAAGATTCCTGACATATGCTGACTAATCAGGAACTGTCTCTAAGATTCTTTACATATGTTGACTAACCAGTTACTGTCTAGAGGATAATTTCCAAAACTTGAAAAACCAGTACATGTCTCTAGGATTCTTCCTTCACACAAGTCAACTAAATCAGTAGATGTCTCTCAGATTCTTTACACATGTTGACTAACCAGTAACTTTTGCTAGGATTCTTTACATCTACTGACTAACCACTTACGGTCTACTGAATACTATTTGACTAACCTGTAAGTGCAATCTCTGTATCCCGCTCACTACTTCCAGTCACTGTAATCCTGATGGTATAGAGTGTGCCGGGAGTCAGGTTAGAGATGATGATAAACCTGGACTGGGATAATGCTCTGCTCGTGCTATGCACCACGTTCCCTGCGTCTGACGCCTCGATCACGTAACTGGACGCTGTCGGACTTGTAGAAGCACCCCAAGATAAAGCAATACTTGTGCTTGTTACGGTTTCGATCACAATCTCAGCTGGGCTGTAATTCACTGATATCGGAAGAACCATGGAAACAGTGTGATTGCTTCTATTGCGAACCTGGAACCTTTGTACTCATATATCACTGAATATTATGTAAAACAATCATTTGAGCAAATAATAATTTGTTATTAATCTATTCTATCACAATCTAAAGAGACCTGTATTTCACAAATAAAACGTAAATCTATTCTATCACGATATGAAGAGACCTGTAAATCAAAAATCAAACTTTTATTAATCTATTCTATCACAATCTAAAGAGACCTGTATTTCACAAAAACTTACTAATTGAAAAAATGTTAAGAATTGCTGTGATGAACCTCTACTTCTACAGTAGGGGCTTAAAATTTTTTATATTTTTGATCAATCATTTCTCACAAAGTAATCTTGTCTAAATGCCTGATGAACAAAACTGCTATTTTCTGCTATGCTTAGATGATAATTATTTACCTGTAGAGGCTTCAACAGTAGAAGAGCTTATCTCTTGATCACTACCAGAACCGGAAAATGATGTCACGGTAATGATGTACTCTGAGAGAGGACTCAGCCCTGTAAGTCGTATCTACAAAACAAACCATAGTTGCGCAAATAATTTGAAATAAAATTGTAATATGATGTAATTAAAAATGCCTTAAAAATGACTGCATGCTTCGGTTAACTCTAGACTGCATACTTGAAAGACATGCATGCTACAAAAAATGAAATCATACATATGGGGAAGAAAGAAAGAGAAAGAGAGAGAGCAATAGAGAAACATGTAGCAACAGACAAACAATAAACGTGAGAGGGCTAAATCGAGGAGAGAATCTGGGAAGGGAGGGAGGAAATGATAGATAGTAATAGCCATGAAGAGAGAAAGAAGGGCGGGAGAGGAAAAGGGACAGAGTGGGGGATAGTCGGGATAAGGGATAAGAGATGGGGAAGGAATATGCGGGACAGAGAGGAGGATAGTGTGTGAGAGAGAGAGAGAGAAAGAAAGGGGGCAAATAGAGAAACAGAAAAAGAGAGAAGAAGATATCCAGAGCTCTTACCGTTGGATTTGATGGATCACTGACATAGAACAGATCAGATATTTGATAAGGATCCTCCTTGAGTTGGTAGGAAGCATAGTAGCCATCCACATCTCCAAACACAGGATCCCAGGACAAGGTCAACGCCGCTGCCTCAGGCACGACATCAACATTACTCACTGCACTTGGTACTGGGGGTGAATGATAATAATAATAGTTAGTAGTAATGATAATCATTATAATAATAATAGTGAATGTTTGTAATTCACCATGTCTGTCAAAACTTACACTTCTGATGCAATTGTGAGAAATATGGTACAATCGTAGGTATACAAGGTAAAAATATCGTAGGTAAAAATAATCCTAAAACAATCTGAAGAATAGCTTAAAACTCCTGGCACTCAAGTAAATTACTAATGTTTCTTTTTATCATTATTCTTATCATTATTACTATTAATATCGTCATTATTTTTTTATTTTTATCATTATTACATAATATTACCATCACTATTATTAATAACATCCACATTATCATAATTTTCATAATTCTCATAATTCTCATTAATTGCATACTTCAAGAATGTAAAATGGTGAAGGGACATGTTACAACATCCTATAAGTGTTTATCATCCACTGAGAGCACAAAGAGTATTACCTCTGTGTCAAATTATACAAGTTAATTTCCTTCTGCCTCTGAACAACAGACAATCCTTACATGTTCTTTGTTCAACTGTATCACTTTGCCCAGTTCCTGTTGCAGAGACCTCGATCTGATAATTCCTTCCTGGTACCAAGCGATGCTCAGTTCTCTCATAGTCTCCATTGAGGATGGTTCCTGATGATATCTCCACACCCGATGTTACCTCAGACACCTAGACAATAAAAGTAATGATAATAATAGAAATAATAACAATTATAGTAAAAAATAATAATAACAATAATGATATTAGTAATAATATTAAAAATACTATTACCACTAATAATGATAATAACAAAAAAGAAAAATAATAACAATGATAATAATAATAATAATAATAATAATAATAATAATAATACTCATAATGATAATAATAATACTCATAATAATATGATGACAATAATAACAATCATAGTAATATTGTTAACAATACTTCTACCACTATTAATAATTATAATAATGATGATGATGATGATGATAATAATTTTAATAACAAAAATACTACTACTAATTATAACAATCATAATAATAATCATCATTATCATCACCGTGCAAGAGCGTACACTGCTTTGAAGGTTATTGGAGATCAAAATTAGACCAGGAGCCAGGGCCATTAAACTACTACAACAAACTTTAACAGCAGACAAATATACAAAAATAATTCCAGAATACCACTTTTAGATTGTTTGGTTTTGAAATTATTTTTGAAATTAGTTTTGAAATTATACAGAAGAAAGTATAAACTTTCAGGAAATGTTACCATCCTGACCAAACACTTCTTTAATGAGCTCGAACTTAAAGTCACACCATGCGACTTTCTGGTGGTTTTGAGGTGCCTGATCACATATTATCTTACCCGCGTGACGTAGCTTGAGGCTCCAACAGCCGGCTGCCATTCAATGGTAAACGAAGTCTGATTCACAAACTTGGCTACGATGTTCAGACTAGATGTACTCACTGTAATCAGAGAAAGAACATATACATGTATAAAAATAAATTGGCAAATGACTATCTCTCAAGGTATCTTCTCCCTGATCCGGGGGTGATAGTGAGCACTAACCCCCCCCCCTCTTTTTTTTTATTCAAGGGGGGCTTGAGTAAAAAAATATATTAAAAAAGGGTCGGGGGAAAAAAAGGCATCTAACAACATTCCTCCCCTTTTGAGTAAGGATATTGGGAAAAAATAGGGAAAATGAGGAAAAATAAGGGAAAAGAAGGGGAAAATCTGTAAAATATGGGTAAAATCAGGGGGGAAAAAAATCGGGGGAATAAAAATTGGGTTATTATCAGGCCTGCTAATCAGATGTTGATCATAACATTTTCCACACATCTTTCCTCTCTGTGATTCTAGTACATTCTTGCAGCCTCGTTCCACTCAACGTCCTAATTCCCAATCGACTAAAATATGCCTACAATAACCCTGAATTATTAGTAGTATAACGAGCCTGAATTAGTCCCCAATCTTACAGAATTACCCGGGATCACAAGCCTTCCAGGGAACCCTGTAATCTGTTACGACTTACCTGTGGTACCAATTTTTGTCACAATATTACTGCGAGTCGTCACGTCATCATACTCCACAAACGCAGAGATTTTAATACTGTAGGAAGTGCCTGGAGTCAGTCCCTTAAGGGTTACAGATTCCTGATGACGGGGTAAGACACTGGTAGCAGGGGTGCGACCAAGCTCCGTCGAAAAACCGGTCCCTTCGTACTCCAAGATGTATCCAAAGAACTGCTCCTGGCTAGGTGCAGACCAGCTCAGTGTAATGGTGGAAGTCATCTCCTCCGTTACTTCTACATTGCCTGGAGGCTGAGGGGCTACAAAAATACAAAGCCATGTGATTATACATGATGAACATATATTTTCATATATATTTTCAAGACTACACCCACAGTCCTTTTAAGGACTACACACCCTCAAGAAAGGTTACCGAGAGTCCTTTTCAGGACTTCTCAATCCTCCCTCTCTCTCTGACATGGTGCATCCGCAAGCCTACTGTAAATATATTTTCATGTACCGGTACATGTTAATATGAAATGAATATAAAGGTCTATTTGAGTTTAAAAAACAACAGCCTGACTACATTCACATTAGATTAATTAATGAATGGATTGCTGGAAGGTATGTGGAAGGTAGTGGCGCGTAAAGAGGCGTCCGGAACAAAAAAATCATGTTTTACCATCACACACTTTATTGCACACAGGTAGGACAACATCTTTATCCAGATTACCGGTAGGCACAACAGTACCCAAACTGTGACTTGGATACAAGTACAATTCATCTGTTTAAAGCCAGAACGTTATTTATTCTGTGTTACAGTTTATAAGTTATCGCTTTTCTTGCTCCAAACCGACAAATTTTAATCCAATGATATCAATGCCAATTTGGGTTTAGAAATCTGAATGTCTCTTTAAGTGCTGCTGTATAAAGCTACCTTCATTAACTGTAATATGCCAACGTAAAGAGAATAGATGAGAATGCTTACTTGTGACATGGGAGACACTGCTAGACAGGAACTGAACATTGTTGGTAAGGACCGAGAACAGACTGAAGGTGTATTGAGAGCCAGGCATCAGTCCTGAAATGGAGACGGGGCCAGGTATACCGGTCTCGATGGGAGAGATTGGGTCACCATTGTTGGGCTCATAGGTCAACCTGTACCTCTGGATAAATCCCACTTCTTGGTCCCAGTCTAGGGAGACGTCGGTCGTGGGATTGGGTATAGCTTGCAGGGCTAGGAGAGCAGACCCTGGCATGTGCAGAACAAAAAAGAATGAATTATCTTCAATTCAATAAAATTATCTTATTTTACTTAGCTGCATAAAGATAGGATTTTTTTATATTACAAAAAAAAAAAAAAATATCATTAATATGATACAGATGAATATTGTGCTGGATACGACAGCAACCAACAAAGAAAAAAATGCACTTTTTACAAAAGAGCTGCGATAAACAACTGTGGTAAATAAATGGCAAGTGGGGATGACAGCTAATGGCAGCTAGGCTAAAGCCGGGTAGTAATTTCCAAATTTGGAAGCATATAGAGACGTTTAAATGTGACATGCGCTTTACAAGAACTGAATATTACTTGTACACTCTGTCTTTCATAGGCATTGACTGGGTATAGTCACTAGCACTCACTTGTAGTAACAGTCAACTCCAGAGGCTCACTGAAGGTGTCTTCGCCAGCCTGGGTACGAAGCAGAATGACGTACTCGGTGGCTGTAGCTAGGTTCTCAAGGACCAAACTGGTCTCATCGGTTGCTATGTCAGGCAAGGTGACCTTAGCACCATTCTCTGGGGTGTAGGAGAGTTCATAGCTATCAAAGTTGCCTGATGGAGGACGAAGCCAGGAGAGAGAGATCTCATCTGCTGTGACCAGAGTATCCACGAAGCTGGATGGTTGTCGAGGAACTGTAGGATAGTAATTATAATAACAACAATAACAATAATGATACTACTACGAATAGTAATGATAATACAAAAAGAATAATTATAATGAGAAAAAAATAATGATAATAATAATAATAATAATAACAATAATAAATTAAATTTATACAGCGCTTAATACAATGTTTGTAAGCGCTGAAAAAAATAAGGTACAACTTAAAGTAAACACAGCAATAAGAATAAAAACTCTGATAATAACAATTACAGATAATTAGCAACTTACAAAACATAACTGCCCTATAAATAACTATTAAACAATAAATACTTCAAACGACTCTACGGATGGGGATTGACGGATTCTAATAGTGGGTAAACTATTCCATAACTTAGGGGCTGCAACACCAAAAGCATGATCACGGTATTGAACGGGAATTGGTATTGGAAATTAGCATGTGTTGTTGACCGTAATGAACGTGATGGAACAATAGGTTTGAGAATGTCATTTAAATATGATGGAGCATACCCACGTTTAATTTTGAATACTATCAAAAAAGAATAATGATCATGATAACAATTAATACCAATAATAATAATAATAATACTAATAATACTAATAAAATTACTACTACTACTAATAATAAGAAGAAGAATCTCTATTTTTGTCTGTATGTTTGTACATGTATGTATGTACATACATTCTAGTAATAAATAAAGAATATAAAGACTTACTGGTTCGGATATCCAAAGGATCCGATGTAACGGAAGAACCTGTGACCTGTACCTGGGCTCGATACAGAGTCCCGGATGTTAGACCAGTAAAGACGAACTTCGTAGAACCGGCTGTATAGATTAAAGTAGAGGTTCATTGATTTTTAATATTGATTTAATCAGGGGTGATAGTGAGCACTAAAAAAAAATAGGTTTTTTGTTTTCCCCTCAACCATGCCCCCTTGAGTAAGAAAAAAAGAAGAGGATTCGCGGAGAAAAAATAGCATCTAACAACATTCCCCCCTGTCGAGTAAGAAAATTGGGAAAAAATCGGGAAGAGATAAAAAAAAAAAATCTGGTAAAAAAAAAAAAAATCGGAAGAAAAAAAAATCAGGAAAAAATCGGGAAAATAATAAAAAAATCGGGAAACCGATTTAAATCGGGTTTTTATCAGGCCTGTTTAATTTGTATCATTGCAAAAGGGAAGGTCGAATCGAACAAGTATACTAAAATTCCCCATTTGGAAACATTCAAAGTAACAATCATTATCAATTGGATATACCAGATTTGTGAGTTCACTCAAGAGACAGACTTAGCATGGGCATCTGTTGTCCCATAACAATGCAAATATTTTCAATGCCTATTTCATCGTCTCCTCATCATCTATTGTAACTTACTTCACCAGCATCATTGTAACTGTTTGATCTGTTGCCTCACTCTAAATTTCGGACATGGCTTTATTTGATTAAAAAATTCGGTATTATGAAAAGACATCAGTATTAGCTCCATTGTGGCTTGTAAGAAAGATGCCATTGTACATTCAGCTACATACACAAACCCATGCATGGCATGTGCAGTATTTCAAACGTACACAATCCTTTCTAAACAGGAATGAACAACATCCATTTCATTGTACTGATAAGTCCTATAGTAGAACCGTCACTTGTCAATTATTTGTTTTAAATGGAAGGATTGACATATTTCCATCAGGAACACTGACATGTCCTATAGAAGGACCATTACTAGTGTATAAATCTTACCAACAGGTACACTAACAAGTCCTATGGTAGAACTGTCACTTGTCAATTATTTGTCAGAGAAAGTATAGTGTATAAATCTTACCAACAGGTACACTAACAAGTCCTATGGTAAAACTGTCACTTGTCAATTATTTGTCAGAGAAAGTATAGTGTATAAATCTTACCAACAGGTACACTAACAAGTCCTATGGTAGAACTGTCACTTGTCAATTATTTGTCAGAGAAAGTATAGTGTATAAATCTTACCAACAGGTACACTAACAAGTCCTATGGTAGAACTGTCACTTGTCAATTATTTGTCAGAGAAAGTATAGTGTATAAATCTTACCAACAGGTACACTAACAAGTCCTATGGTAGAACTGTCACTTGTCAATTATTTGTCAGAGAAAGTATAGTGTATAAATCTTACCAACAGCGCTTTGTAACTGCAAGGAAAAGGCGCTATATCAAATATCTTTTTGATTGGATTGGAACAGGAATATACTGACATGTCCTATAGTAGAACTGTCACTTTTCAATAGTAGAACTGTCACTTATCAATTATTTGTCAGAGAAAGTATAGTGTATAAATCTTACCAACAGGAATAATGATGAGTCCTATAGTAATACCATCACTTGTCAAAGATAAGGTATAGCCTGAAGGGGCTACAAGTGCTGGTCCAAATGCTACACCGATTGTCGTCTCAGTCACAGAATAGGTCTCCAAATCCAGAGCGTCAAGAGATACTAATAACAAATATAAGAAAGTAAATAAATGAATGAATGAATAAATAAATAACTAACTAAACAAATAAATAAATTCATGATAATAATATATTTAAAAACAATAATGATCACAGTAATAATATTACTATTAATGATAGTACTGTCTGGTGTTTAGAAATATTGAGAAACTCTTTACATAACCTGTGACTGCATAGTGATACATAAAATCATCTGAGCAACATCAAACCAATTTGATCTGCTTGCTTGCATAGGGGCTCTCTAATACAGGGACTCCTAGGTCCTGTTTCATGAAACTTGATATCAATAACAAGTTACAAGCTACTGAAATCATGGCATCTGATTGGCTGAGAGCACATTTGTCATAGCAATTTAGCCGTCGTTATAGATAACAAGTTTTATGAAACAGGCCCCTGGTGTGACCAGCTGTCACCAATAATCTGTACATACAATACCTGAGCCATGCTGCATAGAACTTCAACCACTGATTGTAACTTTGACATCAATATTAATTACCATAGCAATATCTCTCATCCAACAGCCAATAAAATTAAGGTCTCCATGGAAGTTTAATGGCAAAGTTAACATCGATGCTAAGTTTTATGCATTTGGGTCTTGAACTGGTCATTGATCGTAATTGCACGAAATATGCCAATTAAAAAAATTATAAATCTCTTTCACCTGTTGAAACAGTAGCTTCAGTGACTTCGCTACGGACCTCTGAATCCTGCCCGAAACCGGCAACAGCGTAGACAGACACGGTGTATTCCTGATTTGGGTCCAAGTCCTGTATCAATCAAACAAATGAGAGCATCAGCACAGACAGTTATGACTATTCAGTCGAGTAACCTCTCATATTGATGGCATTAACAGACATAATGTACATGAATACTGGATTAATGAACAGTTAAAATATCATCATCGTTATCATGATTTGGCTCTCTCAGGAAAGCGAACAATGACACTGACAACTACATAATCATATGGTTACAACTAATGTATATACATTGTTTAGGAATCAGTAATTTTGATGGTAAACCCACCTCAATAAGAAGTTCTGTCGTATCTGGATCGTCTAGTCTAGATGTTAGTCTTTCTACATTGTCTTGTCCTGCGATATACACGGCATAGCCATCATACATCCCACTCGCTGGTTGGTTCCAAGAAATGCTGAATGATATAGCGGTTGGTTCCCCAGTCAAAGCTAGATTTCTGACTACGAAAGGAACTACACAAGAACCAGAAAAACACACGATTTATTAGAAGTGCATGGGACTATGCAGGAACAGTGAGAAAACATCAGATGGATGTTGGTACTAATCATGGATAGTGAAAACAGGGTGACATACATGTTGGTACTAATCATGGATAGTGAAAACAAGGTGACACATATGTTGGTACTAATCATGGATAGTGAAAACAGGGTGACATGCATGTTGGTACTAATCATGGATAGTGGAAACATGGTGAAATGCATGTTGGTACTGATTATGGATAGTAAAAACACGTTTGCATGCATGTTTGGTACTAATCATGGATAGTGAAAACATGGTGACATGCATGTTGGTACTAGGCATCAACATTTGAGACATGTTAAAAGCATTTGGAACTGAGGAAAATCAATACAACTATGAATAATTACAAGTGGGAAGATGCAGGAATAGTGAAAATGCAGTTATGAAAATGCATGTTGGTACTAGGCATCAACATTTGAGACATGTTAAAAGCATTTGGAACTGAGGAAAATCAATACAACTATGAATAATTACAAGTGGGAAGATGCAGGAATAGTGAAAATGCAGTTATGAAAATGCATGTCTGTAAAGCACTCAGAGATATTGTCATTTAATAAATGCTTTAACCTAGAATATCAGTACCATTATTATTTTTGGACTGAGAAAATTAATAATTATTACGTATTTGCATGTGCAACTAGAAAATTCAGACACCAATCAGTTTGAAGTTTATATATTTATTCAAGATGGTGCTTTCCCATTCAATAAACCATCAACTTCTTTATATTGTTGAGAAATAAAACAATTTTGAGATAAAAATAAAGGTATTTTTTAAAGTGGAGTGGTTCGTAAACAGCCTACAATTTTCGTTATGGGATTGACTTACTTGTCCTGACATTTAAAATTCCAATATCTTGCTGGTAGTTTTCTGCCACTACAAAAACATTGTAAAGCTGACCGGCTACCAAAGATGTTTCTCTGATGTTTCGGTCCTGAGTGATGAGGGGCGTGGTATCGGTTTGTACTTCAGTATTGAAAGATACCCGGTAGGGCCCTGGGTTGGATCTAGGACTGGCTCCCCAGGCCACCTCAAGACTATCCGTGGTTCTGTCTATGTAGATCACCTCTAGAGCTCCAAGAGAATCTACAAAGCAGGACAAAAAATAAATCCATCAGTTGCTGATATTAACATCAATCACTATCAACAATCTTACAATTTAATTTCTTATCTAGTGTGTTTTCATTATAAATTATCATATTTACCATCCATAAATTTCAATTTTTTGAATGCTCACTCGCTTGCAAATTTTATAAACAAATATCTCCATATGATGCAAAATGAATATTCTTGAGTGAATTTGGGGTTGGGATGTGAAACTTTTTATTCCTTAAAAGGGTGCCGTGATTATAAAAAGGTTGTAAAACACTGGTCTAGTGGATAAGTCCCAGACCACCAGGCTCAAGGTTCAGGGTTTGTATCCCTGTCACAGCACTACTGTCCTCTGACAAGTCATTTATCTACGTTTGCCACTCTCCATCCAAATGAAGTCAATATTGCACTAAATATCAACCAATATTATATTTACCAAACACATAGGCCCGAATTCACAAAGGAGGTTTAGATTTAACCCATGGTTTAGACCCTCATTTACATAACCCATGGTTTAAAAATTAGCGCAAAATAAAGGTACCTTGCATTGCCCGCGTCTAATATTGGACCTCTGACTTGTGTCGCGCTTATTTTGCGCTTATTTTAAACCATGGGCTACGTAAATGTGGGTTTAAACCATGGGTTTAATCTAAACCTCCTTTGTGAATTCGGCCATATCGTATGTAACTTCGATTATTATGCACTATAGAAATATAACTTAACAGTTACTAACATTATTTTGTGATTCCATATTTACTAATCATTAAGTTATTAATGTAAATATATATTGAAATTATGAAAATAAAAACCTCGCTTGAGGATAAGAGGAAAAAAAATACTTACTAGTCATTCCCTGAGCACTAGCCGGTTCACTGCGGATCAAGTCTTCCCCAGTCCCCACTGTGGCATAGACCTGGATGTCATACTGGTTTCCTGGAAGAAGTTCCGTGACTTCTCGGATGAAGTCATCCGGTCCGAGGGCGATCTCTGGTCTCTTGGTGCCATCGGAGTTAGTGATGACGAGAAGGAAGTTATGGTAGACTCCTTGCGGTCTGGTCCAGATGACTTCGAACGAGGTGACGGTGGGATTTTGTGTCAGAACGGTGGCAGGAGCTACAGGCTCTGTTCACACAAAGAAGGTATTGTAAATTGTAAAAATTTATATAAAATTATAGATAGTCAAATTTTGTTCATTCATCATGATAAAACATTTAGATAAAATAACATACAATATTGCATTACATATACAGTCAAAATAACAAAGATAATCATACAATATGATATACATCATCAAGGTAATCTGGACAAAATATAGGGAAAAGTAAGTATTTATGTGAATGAGGAGACAGCTAGAAGGGAAATGCCTGATTAGTGCTGCCACCTACACAAAAAAACTGAAACTTAAAAATATGAAATTAGGATAAGATGGAAAATAATGTTTCCCATATGTGACGGCCTCCCCATCTCCTGACAATTTCCATTACGTTTTATGACTTTGGGAGATTTTGTAAGTTCATTTTCCATGACTATCCAGAAGAATTATTTTGTCATGATTTCCAAGTTTTTCCCCATGACGATGGGAACACGGTCAACTCTGCAATCCAACTTACTAGTCCTCTGCTCTATATTCGTGTCTTCTTGTGAATCGAGAGTGATCTCATAATTCACTCCGGGATTCAGCGTGTCAAAGGTCACTCGAGAGCTCTCCGAGGGTAGCAAATCGACTGTTACTTCCCTGGGAGCGTTGCCATCGAGGTTTCTCAGGGTGATGCTGTAGCCAGTAGCGTCTTCCCTCTTACCAAAGATGACTGTGATTGAGGTGGATGTGAAGGCAGTCACTACGATCTCATTTGCGTCCAGAGCATCTTGAAGGCAAATAGTGATAAAAAACATAGATAAATCATGAAAATGGAAGATGTGAGTTGGTCTATTGGTTTATTAACTTGGTCAGCTCTCTGTCTTCACCTACAGACTCAAGCAAGCCCTGGTTTGAAACTGAGTCACGTCTTTTGGATGTGGCATGAAATGTGAGTCCCCAGATGTAAATAATCAGATCTAATTGATACCCAATGTACACACGCATTGTCGTTCTTTGTGCATCAGTTTGGAAGATTTTCATAGAAGAAATGTCCTCTGAAACGGATCTTTCTGCAAATTCCCCCGTATTTGAAATAAAATGAACATTATCTAACACTTTTGGACCAAACATTCATGGACAAGTGCTGTAGTAACATATTATACTCATGTGTGTATGCATTGCATGTGACATTCAGCAAGACTTTGTCAATGTCTCATTAACGTCATCATTCCAAATCCTCACAGTAGACATCAAATTTTAAATCATACATAATCAACCTTTCCTTTTTGCTTCGGCTTCGGCAGTTTCTTTCATATTGCCCTTCTGTAACCAGTATTCAACTTTATCTTAAAACCCCACTGCACTTCTTATAGCTACTTGCGCCCTCTCTTTAGCAAACAATGCCTAATCAGTGACCATTGGTCCACCATGGTCCTCTTTTTCTTAGTGAGAGCTGATTTGATGAGATAACCACCTGTCAGTGACCTTGCAGGGTGGTCTAATCCCTCCTGTAAACTAGTACAGATGGGCTTTAAAAAGACACACAGTTAAAAACATTGAAAACATACCTGTTCTGACATCTAGTGTTGAGGTCTCACAGCTGGTCAATTCTTGAGTTCCAAAGAAACTGATCGTCTCTATACTGACAGTGTAGAGGACATTAGCATCCAGCTCAGTGATAGAAAGACGTCTTTCCTCAGTGGCGGAGATTGGTGGATATGCCTACGTATACAACAATAGAGGTGTTGTGGTCTAGTGGATAAATCAGTGAACTATAGATCACAAGGCATGGAGTTCAAATCCCATCCAGGTACTAATGTCCTTTGGCAAGATACTAATCTACATGTTGCCACTGTTTCTGGTTTTAGAGTTGCACCCTAACTGTATCATGTATTTACTACAATAAAATAATGCCATATTACAGTATTTATTAAATGCTGAAGAATCAATTTCAATTTGTGTTGAGGACCCATACGAATCAGAAAGTTTACATTCATTAAAATAATCATATTAAAACAAGAATCCATATACATATTAATTTTATTCATATTCTTATTCATATGTAGGTATATACATTCATGATCATAATCATAATCATAATAATATTCAAATTCATATTCATCAACTAATGAATATTCATATTCACACACTTATTGGTTGAGGACATACCTTTGGCAGGCCGTTTTCAGATGTGACATAGACACGATAACTGTCAAAGTTCCCTTGGGCTGGAAGCCAGTTGACATCAATCGTCGTAGTTGTCTTGTCGATGACAGTAATAGCGCCAGCACCGCTTGGACCTGTGTACAACAACAAAAAACAAAAGCATTATAATGTGTATCTGCAACAACACATTATTTTAAGAGTCTGCGTGTATGTCTTCAGAATTCTAAATCATATGGAACCTGAGTATCTTATTGACATCCTCCAAACATATACACCAGCTCATAACCTTCGCTTAGCAGCTGACAAGTGTAAACTAATAATTCCCAAATCCAAACTCTCCCGAATAACGTTTTTAATACCCTACTTTCCATGAGGGATTTATGTTCAAATGCTCTTTACAATTGTTATTAACAGAAGAGGAAAGTTTTGAGATAAGTTTGAAGGCATTGAGAGATTGCTGGTTGCAAAGAAATCTGGGTAAGTGATTCCACAGGTTGAGAGCTGCAGTTGTGAATGCTCCGTCACCAAGTGTGGCTAGCATCCTATTTATTTATTTATTTATTTCTGATATTTATACAGGGTGGCACATATCACCAATTTAGTGGTCTTCCATGAGGCCTTGTTTGGTAAGAATAAAACAAATAACAGCATCAACAACAAAATAGATGAATACACAAGCATATAAACAGGTAAAATACAAATTAATTGGTATCCCCATGAAATAACTGAACATTCAAGAATCATCCTTGATCATTAACAAGAAATAGGTGAATGGCATTTTAAAATTAAATAGATCTTGGGCGACTTTTGCAGAATTTTATGAAAATAATAAGCGAGATCCAGAAACTTACGGGTCTGCTGAATGAGGGGCAAATACTCAGACTGAGAATTAGACTCAAAAGCTACAACAGTGACTGAAATGGAGTAAGCAGTGGCCGGGTTAAGCCCTGAGAAGATGTACTCCGTAGTTCGCCTGAAGTCATCATTGGCTGGGCCGGGCTGGATTCCTATGCGGTACAGCATGTCGTCCGGGTCAGGTGCCCAAAATATCTGGATAGTGTCACAGGTGATGGCGGCCGCTACAACCGTCAAGGCTGGGACAGCTCCTAATGAGATTTCATGAAAAGTATGGTATCAATGGAAAACTGTGGAACCAACTACCTACTGATGTGCAGACGGCCTCATCTGTTGACCAGTTCCAGAAATTACTCAAGTCACATCTATTCTAATATAAATTACTTTCTTACCAGCCTACATATACTTGAATGATCTCTGAGAAGTGACTAAATTTTGTTTTTAAGTGGCCCAAACATTGTGAAGCGGTGTGTGTGCAGCGCTATATCAAATATTTTTTTGGATGGATGGATGGATCAATGGACTGATAACAATATATACTGTTGTTCATAAAGTTGGAACAATATTGTCCTACCACTTTTCATGAAATGATTATGACTGTATGGTTTACAAGTATTTTTCATTGGTAAAGTGTATATCTTCTCAGAACTGTATTGATCAATCTAAAGATTCAGAGAGTTTGTTCAACAAAGTTCTGAGAAGATATAAGCTCTATCTGTCAACAATAAATCATACAGTCACAATCATTTCAAGAAAAGAGACAAAGAAAAATGTTAAAACTTTATGGGCAACAATGTAAAAAGGAAGAATTGTGAGACATACAAAAAATAACAACAATACAAAAAAAGAGGATAAGCAAGTAGAAGTTTGAACGGAAAAAACATATGTGTATATAATGTACATACATGAGATGTACATGTGTAGATTTCCAGTTGGAATAAGCTAATAAGTTACACACTGTTGGCAAGTTGACCATGAGATGGCACTGTGCAACAAAATGTTAATACCCTGGGGTAGAAAGTTCATAATTTCATTATTGCTTTAAAAATGGGTTGCCGTACTAGTAGGCATATTCACGCCTTGTTCCTTTTAGTTTCTGTTTATATTGATCCATTTCGGCTTTATGTACATTCTTGCGTTTTACTCTGATGAGTGCAAGACGAAAAGCTTAAGTATGGCTCTTTTCAACGCGATTCTCTGACTTACTAGTAGTGAAAGTGTCCTCTACTGCCTGGCTGGCCGTGAACTCTGTTGGCGTTCCGCTTTTAGCCGTCAGACTGAAATCATACGATGTGCCAGGCTGTAACTCTTCAACGGTAACCGAGTCTTCATTACCTGCTATGGTCCTCATGTTGGGTGACTGGAAGAAAAAAAATGTTAACAAAATTGCTAAGTCGACGATCATGATAGTTGTAATTGTAATTGATCTTTATTTCATTCATCATCAAAAACATTTAAAATACGAAACATAGTTAAAGGTAAAGACCAGTATTGGAATCGCCCCAATTTCAAAAAATGAAATGGAAGCTCTTATTACCAATCATGTGAAAGAATATGTTTTGACTAATACATGACGATAAAAATTTTGCCGGGAAACTGCCTACTAAATGATATATTTGGTAAATTAGTTTATCTACATGGTCTGTGAGAGATAAACGCACGTGTCACGCACATGTGCGTATAGTCTCATATACATCTTTCTGTGTACAGTGCTTGTAACTTTACGAAGACTGGGCCAAATTTCTTATCATTTTGATGATTCCAGAACCTTGCAGTACACACCAATACTTATATGCTAGATGATCAATCTTTTCTGATCGATTCCACAATGTTTCTTTCACAATGCAATCGCATGACCATAACTAGTTTTTACCTTTAAAGAGAAACATTTACAAAATAATACAACAAAAATGTTAGATGAATGTGGAGACAGCTAGGGAAGCCAAAGCCTTACTATCGACTATCGCCAATTATCTGTTGATACCTGAAATGGCCTTTGTTTGCATTTGCACAACACAAAATACAATGACGTATACAACAAAGAAAACACAGAACAAAATCAGGCTGAGGGAAATGTATATGTACAAGTTTTTTTAGATAGGAGGGACTCATTCATATCTAATTGTGAAGAAATAATAAAATTTCAAATAATAATTTTGGTACCTTTTTTGCTTTATTATTATCTCTTAATTCACATCCATATTCACATGACTTATAAAAAACAAAGAACAATGGACAATCTGCTTCCAAAGCTACCTCAACAAAAATACAAAAGTAACACTTGGAGATTGCGCTTTCTGTTGTGCAGCTTGAAGCTTTGGGAAAACCTACTACTAGACATTAGAAAAGCCTCATCTGTTGCTATCTTCAAAGTTTTGTTGATGATGTACTTGTCTTCAGAAACCTTTGAATAGTTTATGATTGTGTATCCATAGAGTAGCACTGTCATCACAGCGCAGTAGAGTATATTTATATAATAGCTGTGCTATATAAATTGATCTAATTATCATTACCAGGTCACTTCCATCTGACTTTTCGTAGGTGAGAGTGAAGAAGTCAAAGCGACTAAGGGGAGCCTCAAAGGCAAGATCAATTTCGGTGAAATTGCTCCTTGTTGAACGGAGGAATGCCGGTGGATCTGGGTCTGAATAAAAGAAAATATATAGCAATACAAAAACATCATCAACAATACTATAAGTGAGGTTTGGGCAAAAAAAGCATTAATGAAATCCATAAGGTATCTTGAGGAGAACAGAAAGAGCCATAACATGGAAAAATCCCAAGTGAGCTCATTGAAAGGCTGGGTCTGGAAGACACTGTCGTTGAAATGGTAAAGAGAAGTGGACAATGTAAGAGTTAACGGAAGACCAAAGATTTCATGGAAAAATATGGTGAAGAAGGAAAGCAATAAGGTTGGTCTATATGTTGAGGATGCTCGAGACAAGAAGAAGTAGGGAGTGCCATCATGGTATGAGTAATATATTGTCAAGTTACGAATATTCAATTATCATGTACTAGCTGATATCAACTTTTAAAAAACATCATCGTTAACAGAAATGATTTTTGTTGTGGTTACATTCTTTATGTTAAGCATAATTTTTTCAAAGTAGTCAATAAATGAACTTAAACTTGAAATATGGTCACATTATGATAGTGGCCTATTCTGAAACTGGAGGCGCAATAGCTCAGTCGGTAGAGCAGTGGTCTCGTAATCCGGTGACCCGGGTTCGAAACCAATATGATGCGCTAGTGCCCTTTCGTAAGGCATTAATCCTCATTACCAGATCCCTCGGAGAGGACCTAAAGCCGTCGGCAGTCTGGTTGCTTACTGACAAGCATTTTTTGCTTTCTTAGCTGTCAGGTAAAATAACCAATTATCACAACATACTTGTCCTCTGTACGACCGTAGACACAGGTTCATCTAAAGTGGTCAGTTTGAGTTGAATTGAATACTCCTGTCCCGGTATCAATCTTTCGAATGTAGCTCTAAACACATCTAATCCTCGAATCTAAAAAAAAAAAAAAAAATATTCATAACAATAATAGTAACAATAATCGTCAAACCTGTAAATAAACACCACTCAAAAGAAAAAGGAAAGGTTTTTTTTATAGGCAGGTGGTCTTTGCATAGGTTCCTTTAGTACAAATTTAAATTAGAAATTTCTTAAAGGGAAAGGTAAATGCGGTCTTTTTAGATAGGTGGTCTTTCCATAAAGGTGGTCGATAAAGCAGGTGCTGTCATGCATGAAGTAAATATGTGAAACAAAATAAATGAAATGTAATCTCTGACTGAAATGTGTCTCAATTATTAAAGCGGGAATGCACTACTTGTAGCTACTTGCGGTCTCTCTATAACAAACAGTGCCTAATCGGTGACCGCTGGTCCCCCATGATCCCCTTTTTCTTACGTTCAAAATTGAGAGCTGATTTGATGAGATAACTACCTGTCAGGGACCACGCTGGGTGGTCTAATCCCTCCTGGCCAAACTAGTGTAGTCGGGCTTTAATTATTTAGCAAACTTGATGTTTCCTTGTAATGTGCTTTCCAAAACCCACTGAAATCATCACCAACAGCAGAACGACTCAAACAGAGTTTGAAGATATATCCATTCTTAAACTGTATGCATTTACTGAAATGACACTGCCACAAATTGGTAACTTGTATTAACCCTTGGGCTCCTGAATTTTCTTATTCCCATAGACTTAACACAGAGACCTGGTTCTTGTAAGCAGTGGGTTAACTATAACTCTAACTGACTTCAGGATGGGATGACATCTCAAGCGATTTGTATCCAGCGGAAAGGGCATTATATAAATTGCATGTATTCGTATTACTTACCAGAGATATTGCATCTTGAGGCGTGATGCTAAGTTCATAATTTGTCAATTCAGGCAGGTTGGCACGATCCTCGTAGATTCCCCAAACTAGAGCGATGGAGGTATTTGAGACCGTTGTGACACTCAACTCCAATTGGTCAAAGACTCCTGTTAAAGAAACAGATGAATAAAAATGATAATAATACTTTGTTCTTTTATAGCACATTTCATGTCTGTTGACATTTCATTTTTACAATATACATTTATAAAGTACAACACTAATGATAGTAAAAATGCAAATAATTATAATAATAACAATAACAAAAAATAATAATTATAACGATAAAAAATAGAGATTTATCAATTTACTATGTATTCAAGATTCAAGATGTTGATTCATTGTTTGAAACTATTATACTTGGTATGTGAACTCTTAAACTAAATCTGAAATATTAATATCCCCTGACATCATTAGTGTCACGTGACATGATTAATATCACCTGCCATTTCTTGTGTCACATGACATACTGTACTGGCATGCGCACTCACCTGTGGTTAGTGTCCTGGTAACTGGTTCACTCTCCAAGCCTCCAGACAAGGCCTGGACACTCACAATGTAGTCTGTACCAGGATCAAGGTCCTACAAATAGGGGAGGAACACAGGGATTACTATTAGGACCTCTTTTGTTTTCAACATGCATATTGAAAGAAGAAAACAAGAAAAGGAATAGGAGAAGAGGAAGAAGGAAAAGAAGACGTAGAAGACAAAGGACAAGGCGGAGACGAACGTTCTGTTATACAATATGTAATTTTCATAATAATATCTATAATGTTCTCTCAGTAACTGTGTTAACTTATTATGGGCGTTCCTAACTCAATTAAGCTATGCTTTTCTGGTTTTTGCCTCCTTCCGTATCTGAACCATTTACTTTAGGCGAGGCGTCAAAAATATCGATACCAGCAGGCTGCCGCCTCACGTATTGGCGCATCGAGGCTGCAATTACGGCCGAAGCCTGGCTGGGGCAATTATTTTTCACTTATTAGCCCAGCCGGCTTGCGCCAGGCTGGGATCTGAGGCTCGGTTTCCATTCGAAAGGCGGCAGCCGGCGCATGCTTTTGTTCGGAGACCATTATGATGACATCATGAGTTAATTGAGGGTCCTACCGCCAGCGGTAGCCGGCTGAGCTAATTTAAAAAATGCAGCCAGGACGCACAAGTGCAGTTAGCTGCCGCTGGCTGGTATATTTATTTTTGACGCCTCGCCTTAGCGGTATACTCTATGTTGAAATCATTGTTACATATACAATTTATACACACTGCGTTTCATAACGTAATGTTGAGAAGGAAATAAATGTAAATAAATACAAAAAAAATTTCAAGAAAAATAAGGAAAGAAGAAAAATAGAAGAGGAAGAACAAGAAGAAGAAGAGCAAGAGTGTTTACCCTGAGAGTATATCTGGGTGGTTGACTAGGAAGGTCAGGTATTACAGTCCTTGTACCATCTAGCGTGTATGTAATACGGTATCCATCATACACGCCTATGGGTGGACTCCACTGCAGCTCTAAGAACAACTGCATCCCAACAGACTCTAGATTCTGTGGCATCTCAGGGACTACATTGAAAGACAAAGACAAAGATATTGACCCATTAGCTACTAAAATATTCAAATACTTTTTGCTTTTGTACAATACTGTCAGGAAAGGAAAATACATCTTATTCCTTTACATTTGTTTTCTACTATCATCCAGCTTTCCATTGAAATAAAGTTGTATTATCATCAGATAGGGTCTTTAAAGACCATCTGCACTAGTTTGGCCAGGGGGGATTAGACATCCCTGCCTGGTCATTGACAGGTGGTTATCTCATCAAATCAGCTCTCAATTAACATAAGAAAAAGAGGATCATTGGGGACCAATGGTCACCGAGTAGGCATTGTTTGCTATATAGAGGGCTCAAGAAGCTATAAGTAGTGCAGTGGGACTTAAAATCAAAATCACAAATACTCACGTGTCCTTTGACTTGTTGAATTGACATTGACTGTGATAACATACTCCTGGCCTGGTGTCAAACCGGAAAATCTATACGTCGGTGATTGAGCGTAGAGAATGTTTGAGCTAACAGCTACAAACAAAAAATCAAAAGCAGGAACAAGATATTATGAAATTTGCTGAACAATTTCATCAAGATGGTGATTCGGATGATATATCTGAAAGAGTTCACAGATCCGTGTAAATAATTTTGGATGTGGCATAGAACTTTCTTCCTTATTAAATTGGTTGCAAACTTTCTTTAATACTTTAGATTAATATGCCACATGTCAAGAAATATAAATCAGAAACAAATACATTTTTCAAAAATTTAAAAGATAATACAAAACTTGGTAAGAGTAATGAATAGTATAGAAGTTAATTGTAACTGTATCACTCAATACAAAACAGTTATGAGCATCAAAGTATTACCCTGCTTCTGCACACGAGTGATTTTAGAGTATTCAGTGCAAATCCATGGCAAAATGACCACACTACATTTAACATAAATGCCCCCAAAAAAGGAAAGTTGGTCTGATAGAGTATTATTTTTTTTTTCTTCATTCATTGGGTTTAAAAACAGGACACGTAAAGTTCAGGAACTCATAATGGTTGATTTATAATGAAATTGAATAGATTAAACAAAGTTAAACCAAAATATATACACTTAAGACAAACATGTTGGTTTTACGCACATGAAAATATGGTTACCACACAATATTCAACGGCTGGCTAGATGTAGCAAGGCCAAAGCGAGAGATGACGAGGAAATCGAGAAGCAGAGAAATGATGAGGGAGAGAGAGAGAGTGGCGAGAGGGAAAGAGAGGGATGGAAAAAGGGAGGGTAGAAAGAAAGAGAGAGGGGAGAGTATCTTACCAGGAACGGTTGTTAGGGTCCAGAAATCCACTCCCTCTTCAGGGCCCCACACAATCTCAATCTCTGTAGTAGATACATCACGTACAGCTATCTCGTTCACTGCCAAGGAAGCTAAAAAATTATTTTAAGGAAGAAAAAAACAAACATTAAAAGTGACAAAAATAGAAACAAGGCATAATGTAGAAATATCAACAACATCAATAGTAATGATAATAATAATCATTAAAAAAATTAAAAAAATAAAAAAATAAAAAATAAATAATATATGTCTCTAAAATGGAAAATAGATAACTCAAATTCTATTTATGTTTGACAGTTTCTTACTTCTATTAAATGCCTCATCCCTGGAGACTTCGGAAGGTGCAAGATAATAATACCATGGTGAACATGTACATCATGGAAATACTACAAATTGACTGTTACTTACTTGTAGTAAATAACTGTTCGCTGGCTTCACTCTTGAGGGCAGCAGACAATGTTACCATGTTGAACGTGTACATTGTGTTCGGGTCAAGGAACTCTATCCTGACATTGGTCTCTGAAGCCGAGATGATTTCCTCCTCTCTGACGGTACCCTTCAAGTAGGACAGCTCATAGCTGTCATAGTCTCCAATAGGAAGTCCCCATGTGAATAATACATAGGTGGTTCCAATCTCGATGGGGAAAAGTCCACGAACAGGAGCAGGAACTATATTGAGATATAACAGATTCAAGTCAATTTAATTCAAAGTAACATTTATTTTCTTCTGTTCATCATCTGTTTTTGAAGAGAAAATACTCATGAAATAGATGTATACATATAATGGCATACTATTAAGAGCATATTACAATGCCTGCTTTTACAACTTATCCTGAAATGTACAGATATCGCTAATAATTTTACATTGTGTTATATGTTTGTGATAAGTTTAACAGGTTTGTACTATAATAATTCAATATGTTTGGGATAAATTCAAAATGCTTGTGAACAAAATAAACATGTATTAAAATGGTTGCCATAAACTTACATGTTCTGACATCTTTAGTTGGATAAGTGCTCGTAATTCCAAAAGCCTGAAGGCTTACAGTGTACAGCCTGCCTGGTGTTAATCCCTCGAACGTCACAACAGAGAAGGGCTCTGAAGTCGGGGCAACATTGAAGGACTGGAAACAAAGAAGATCAGAAGCAAAGTATAAGAATATTGGGGTGCGTTCAAGCAATTTTTCGAGGCTAGAATCACAAACATGATTCACAAATCAAAACGCCGTTAAAAAACCTGGTTACTACGGGAGAGCGTTCAAGCGATTTTTCATCAACGCTGATTCTCGCTCATTTCAAGCCCAGCCACTGCTCATCACATTGTGCAGTTTGACCCAGGAAGTATAGGTCAACTTCGCAGCATACTTTCTGTCTGTGTTTACGGCCGACTGTCGGTCGAACCGGAAGCAGGCCACGAAAATGACATTATAGAATCATGATTGAGATCTCCGTTCGTTCCAGCAAATTTTAGCGACCGTGATTCTGCAGAATGATCATGATACAAAACGCTTCTTTTTCAGCGTTTCATGTTTGCGGTTTTAAACACAGTTATTTTTACGACCGAAGAAAAATCGCTTGAACGTGTTTTAAACTAAACGTCTTTGAAAACCGTGTTTCTAGGGTGAAAAAGTGTCGATTTATTGCACCCTATGACACTAAAAATTGGGTCTGACAGCTCAGTGGCTAAAACGATGGCACTCTGTGGAACACAATTAGAAATGTTGCGAAACTATAATGTAGGATGTTCATGGTTTTTGCAAAAGGGGTAGGTTTTGTTTTAAAAAGCAAGATATTTCCCCCAGAAGGATCATGCATTTCAAAATAGGACTGGCACTTGTATGATGTAAGGCCAATAAAATTCCGCAAAAACAGGGTACTTTTGAGAAAACATGGGAGCACCAGAGATATCGGGGGCGCCTGAGATAGCGTGGGAGCACCAGAGATAGCGTGGGGGGACCAAAGATAGCGTGGGGGCACCAGAGATAGCGTGGGGGGACCAGAGATAGCGTGGGGGCACCAAAGATAGCGTGGGAGCACCAGAGATATCGGGGGCACCTGAGATAGCGTGGGAGCACCAGAGATAGCGTGGGGGGACCAAAGATAGCGTGGGGGCACCAGAGATAGCGTGGGGGCACCAGAGATAGCATGGGGGGACCAGAGATAGCGTGGGGGCACCAAAGTTAGCGTGGGAGCACCAGAGATATCGGGGGCGCCTGAGATAGCGTGGGAGCACCAGAGATAGCGTGGGGGGACCAAAGGTAGCGTGGGGGCACCAGAGATAGCGTGGGGGCACTAGACATAACGTAGGGGCACCAAAGATAGCGTGGGGGCACCAGAGATAGGGTGGGGGCACCAAAGATAGCGTGGGGGCACTAGAGATAGGGTGGGGGCACCAGAGATAGCGTGGTGGCACCAAAGATAGCGTGGGAGCTCCAGAGATAGCTTGGGGGCACCAAAGATAGCGTGGGGGCACCAAAGATAGCGTGGGGGCACCAAAGATAGTGTTGGGGCACCAAAGATAGCATGGGGGCACCAAAGATAGCGTGGGGCACCAGAGATAACGTGGGAGCACCAGAGATAGCGTGGGAGCTCCAAAGATAGTATGGGGGTACCAAAGATAGGGTGGGGGCACCAAAGATAGGGTGGGGGCATCAAAGATAGCGTGGGGGCACTTAAGATAGCGTGGAGGCACCAAAGATAGCGTGGGGTACTCACAGTAGAAGCTCCTTCCTCTGATGTGAGGGTGACCCCGTACTGAACGACACTAGAGCTGAGAGGCGCTGTTCCAAAGAGAACCTCAATAAGGGTGGTAGTCTTATCCCGGAATTCAATCACGCCCTCCTGAAGGGCACCTATTAAAACAAAGGGGGGGGGGAGAGGAAAAATGTGTCATCAACATGGTAAGCATACAGAGTATATGGTATGTGTTCGGTGTCATAATTGTTTGATGTAAAAAGCTTGAGAAATCCATACATTTAAACGTCCCGATTTCATAATGCATTTGTGAACAAGTCACCTTATAGAATTAACTGTTAAAGAGATGGTTCATTGAAATGAGGAAAATGGGCAAATTACACCTCTACAGATTGCTGAGAACATTAACAAAATGAGCAAAGTACTTTTGAAGCCCTCACTGTTGTGAGGAATAAATTAAATGCAATTTTGTTACCCTTTCCTGAACCCACTCACTAAGTGAATTGACGGCGTTATTTTACATGCGAAACGATGACGTCACAATATGAACAACCTACATCACACATTCAGGACAATGTTGGATACCCATTGCAATTTTCAGATATGGGTTAACGTTGTTTGTATATTTACCGCCAGTGGTGATATATATATTTTTTTTGGCATTTTGAATGAGATACACTGAATAAATGATACTTTCTACAAATGTTTGTTTGATTTTTATATATTTTTCCGTCACATTTGAGCATAAAAATCGGGAAAATAATCACATTCTGAGGGCACTTCAGCGTGTATGTGTCTGATCTGGGAAGGCAAAGGACATTTTGCAAGCTGACCTAACGACTCTTTTGGAGTAAAATAGGCGATAAATTTACATAGAATAGTCCAGATATTCATTACAAAAATGTGTGATTAGGCTGATTAATTTACATTTTTGATCAATTAAGTCGTATAGGACCTGATAAACCGAGAGAAACAGATCAGTCCGGTTCGCGATTCACGGCTAGCTCGAGCGCCGGGCTACAGGCTAGGCTGGCTAGCAAGCTGCGCTAGATGTGATGCACGCATGATAGAGAGGTCAGTGTATTGCACACATAGTACATGCACAGAGTAGGCCTACGCATGCACAGCTACCAGCTACGGGAAACTTGAACGCTACATCGACGATATTCACTCGCTTTTTGGAAGTTATATACCATTTATCTAGACTAACGTCAGATTAAGAACCAAAACCATATCCATATTTCCAGGGGATTTTGATGAAGGTAAACAGTGTTAGGTATAAATGGGTATGGTACTCGAGAGTCAATGCAAGTCATGTGTATCGCACGCAAACTGCATCTCGCACCGTCGTCAATAATTTCAGCTGAGCGGCCCGCTGTTCATATTGTGACGTCACTTCAAAAATCAGCTGACTTACGATGTTTTGGGGGCGTTGAGTGGGTTGATTTTTCGTCAAGTTCAATCCACTTTTATGAATTTCGCTCGAATGTACAAGTTACACAAATGTAATGATTTTACTCAGTGTAATTTTTCGATTGCAATGATACCAAATTCAGTCAAGTTTGAAATCAATAAACCATCTCTTTTAGTTTAGTCCGTATTCAATCTTCTGTTTAAAAACATACAAACATTAAAATATACACACACAAAATCAAAGGGTTTGATACAAGTTACATTAAATAAATTCATATAAAAAAGGAGAACAAAAGGGAACCTCATTTAAAGTCTATTAACCCTTACTGTACTGGGCTATTTTGAGCACCTCCTGACTGGGGGGGGGGGGGGGGGCCTGGGAGGCCCCCCCCCCTATGATCTCGGCCGTCGGATGTCCGATGAACACAAAAATTTGCATGTTTGTAGATATTTACGTAACGAACAAGATGGTGTAATTAGTTTTTTGCGAATATGCAAATTTTTGTCGTTATAGCCTAATTAATTATGCAAAATGCTAATTTTATGCATTTTACAGAAAACGTGTCAAACTTCACTTTTTGAACGTTGAAACTCATTATTCATATGAAACTTCTTTTCTTACACAAAATATTTATTTGGATGTAATTAATAATGATAATTTATGCAAATTTGATGCGATTTTCAAATATTTATTTTCTTATGTATTTTATTGTTTTTTTATTTCTTATTATATCTATTGTTTTTATTTCTTATGTATTCTTTTGTTCTGGAATACATCAAGTTACTTTGAGAAACATATAAAAGCAATTCGATATCAATTCATATCACCCACTTAGGAAGGAATACATCTAAACCTGTATTCACATTTCTGCTTGTACATGAATATATGCAATTATAGCATATTTTTGATGACATGCGCATACTAATTGTTATGTAACACCTCACAGGTATATCTGATTGCGACGAAAATGGTATCAAAACGTGCGTAAGACTTGAGGGAAAAAAGTCATGAAACGACAATTCAAAATTTCAAGTGGTTGCGGCGCAATCTCCGAAAATGTCGAGGGGGGGCCTCCCAGGTCCCCCCCCCCCCCCAGTACAGTAAGGGTTAAGGTTTAACAGGTTGATGGCAACAAGAATTTGGCAATTAATAACATAACAAACTACCGGTAATGACCTACCTGTGGTGAAGGAATCCATAGCTGGTTCACTTTGTGATGTGAGTTCACCACTTGTAACCTTGCTAAAGATCCGAACATCATACAGAGCAGATGGATCCAGACCATTGAGAGCTAGTGACTCTGTAAGACCATCCACCTCACCAGCTAGAGTATAGTCATTGATAGAGTCGGTTTGGCGGTACCAAACCTCAAAGTTATCCACGTCATGGCCGACAAATCGATTCCAAGTGACGGTGGCAGACGTTGACTCGATAGACTCGAAACTGATGCTGTTTGGTGCCACAGGGTCTGCGGAATGGAGAAAAATGCATCTTTAAATGATGTAAATATACAAATATTTCTATGGAGAAAAGAAACCTACATGTCAATTTTCATGACCGAGGTATCAAAGGTCTGTCCTAATGTGTGGCTGCAAGAGCTGGACGTTGAATAAATACTTGGACAGCAGAATTCAAGCAGCAGAAATGTGGGTCTGAAGAAGAATGCTGAGGAAACCTTGGACTGACAGAATATCAAACAAAGAAGTGCTCGATAAGGCATGTGTCGATATTAAAATCCCTCCTTAACATCATTAGACAACGACAACTACAGTTTGTTCGGCATATTATGAGTAGAAAAGGAATAAAAGACATGGACAATTGAGGGGAAGAGAAGCAGAGGGACACAGCGCATCAAATACATTTATAAGTTCATTTGGCTGACCCGTAACAGAAGTAACGTCACATTGCAAAAAAACAGAGATAGAAGTAGATGGAAAGCATTGATCGCCAATGTCTGGAACAGACAAGGCACCTGTATGCAATGTATGCTGTAAGCAATGTATCAACTGTACAACATTAGCCAAGTTTTCAGTTCATAATAATTATACAAGTAGTGTTAAATTTTCTGAATTTTTGATCAAAATCTTATTTCATAAAAAGCAGAATGACTTATCACAAGTGTTCAGCAGAGAATGCATACAAAATCAATGTCAAATTTGAAACATTTAAAACAAATCTACAGTCTGTTTTCATCATATGATGGTTAAATATTTGTTTAAAAATCCATTTTCTCCCTCTCTCCTAACAAGCAAAACATCCTTCTCAATATCCCTCCTCTCAAAATAGTGTCCTAGATAATATTTCAAATCATAAATCTGTATTTATTATATTTATCATTAAAATTCTGAAATTCTGAACAGAACAGAACAGGAATCAGACCACCAGAAGAAGCCAGTAGGAACCGGCGAAAGAAAAGTGAGTTGAAATATACTTCCAGTAATAGACATACAGTGTGTCCCAGAAAAACGAAACCAAGAATTATCGACGTTTTATCATAACTTAATCACAATTATAATTAATAAATTTCACATATTTGTAAAGCTTAGGTATTCCTCTTTCATTTGATGCAACTCATATGATGTATATTTAACGTGTGAGCGATTAAAAACAATTTGAAGAGAGGAAACCAAAAAGTCATTTTGCGGGCGGTATCTGAATTTCAAAAAGAAAATCACATTTCTAAAAAGTTCATTTTCTGCCCTTTCATATGACACCTCAATCAGGACAAATGAGCCAGTCTGTTTATTTAAAGTAATGCTTGCATTTCCAAAATTTGATTAAACAAGTTCGTTTTCACTGGCTGCCTGGCCTAGCAACAAAAACAGTTGACAAAATACTTAACTCGGTTTCGTTGATGATCGTCAACGAAACGGATTTGCCATTAATTTCTACGATACTGGATAAATCATGAAATTGTTGAGGAGTAAGCATACCAGTTAGTACATCAATAGAGCTGACGTCATTCCCTTGCTCGATGAGTCGTATGGAGTAGAGTGTTGCCGGGTTCAGAAGGGTAAAGTCCACGTTCCTCTCCTCGTTGTTGACGAGCACGTCAGCAATGTCGCCTGGAGTGATTCTTACGACGTAGTTACCCTCAGGTATGGTATTAGCAGTGTTTCCAACACCCCATGTAACACTGATAGTAACGGTGGTCTTACTTCGCAGAAGTAGCTGACCAAGAGGCGCAGACACTATCAAGAAAGACAACAACGAAATGGGGTTATACAGTACGCTTGCAGGTGCACCATGTGAGAGAGAGAGAGAGAGGATTGAGGAGTCCTGAAAAGGACTCTGACTCTTGGTAGTGTGTAGTCCTGAAAAGGACTGTTTGTTATCTTTCTTAGCTTATAGTTCAAAGGAGAACTATAGCGCTTGGAGAGGATGATTTGCTCGACGTTTCGAACAGGTTGACTATCCGTCATCAGAAATGGGGTTAATGGAAAGATTCTTTACTATTATGTAACTCGATGAGTTCTCTAGGCCCATTTCAAACAATCATCATCTTCATCATCATCCCGTGGGTCCCCTCTGTGGGGGATCAAGGGGGTGTTTCACAAATATCCTAAGTTGAACTTATCTCTTAATTGGACTTAACAATTATGAAAAGCCAGCATCCTTGAAAATATTTTGTAAAAGTTTTTTTAAAAGACATAAAATGTTGATTCAAATCATTCATATTTTCTATTATCATGCGGAATTTCATGTTCTTGATGTGCAATCTAAGAAAAGTCTAAAATACTTGAATTTTTGCTTTTGAATTTATTTCAAAATAAGGCTACAAATGGCTCTCCATAATATTTAAGTCAAACTTAGAGTTAAGTTTGACTTCGAATCTTTGTGAAACACCCCCCCCCCAGGTCCCCTTCTTACCACTCTCCATCTCGTCCTGCCTGTAGCAAACTCAAAATCCGTTTCTCTACCGTTTTCCTTAATACTATCTATCCACCTCTTCCTAGGTCTCCTTTTCTTTCTCTTTCCTTTCTCTTTTCTCTCTGCTGCTCATCTAATTGATTCATCTTCATCTGTCCTCTTCACGGGCCCACACCATTTCAGTCTCCTCTCTCTAATGTTCTCCCTTATCCCACTTCACTTTAACTTCCCTTTGCCTCCTCTCTTTTCTTGTTACCCTCTCACACCTCTCAGAGATCTTATCTATGCAGCTTCCAGCATCTTTGTGTGGTCTTCCTGTTAATACTGCCCAGGTATCTCCTCCATATTCCAAACAAAGGGAAGTGTAATTAGCAATCAAGTGAAACATACACATGTCTGACCATGTACTAATTTACATTTTAGATGTGTCTGATTCGCCTAATAAAACATCTTCAGGACTCTTGATTTTGCTTAAAACAGTCTAAAATAACAAAAAATATGGCTGAAAGTCATATTTGTTACAATGCAAATGACCACTTACGAGTTCGTTGAGTCATTTCAACCTCTGAACTCTCCGTTCGTGTATCGCCCTCTCCAGCCACAGTCTTCATTCTGAACTCGTACGTTGTGGAGGGTGTGAGTTCGCGGAAGGTATAGAACTCGTCGTTGGCCTCCAGCACGATGAACGACTCACTCAAGCCATCGGCTGGACTGTAGGTCAACTCATACTGGTCAATTGCAGAGGGTACCGGCATGCTCCAGAGCAGGAGTATGGAATACGTGGAGCCCTCAATCGTGGGCTGAGTTTGAAGGTCCCTCGGTGGAAGAGGAGCTGAAGGAACAAAAAACAGGTATTGGAATTAAAGGAAATAATAATAACTGCATACATGGGTATGTAAATGATGATTATAGTAATGATTGTAACAACTATCCATTCATCAGTTCATCCATTCATACATTCGTTCAATCATTCTTTCATTAATTAAGAATGATATAATTCATACAATAGTAACTATTACAAGGGTATGATTACTCTTTAAGTTTATCCTGCAATAATCCTTAGGATTGAAAGCAGAAGAACCTAGAAGAAGAAGAACTGTTACCTGTGCGCTGCTGAATTACACTGATTGGATCAACCTGATCAATCAAGATCAACGAGATAGTCTGGAGCTGACCGGGTATGAGTGAAGTAATCGTCGTTTCTCTCGGCTGAGTTCTCTGGACCTGGTTGTATATTGGGTTCCCAGAGGGGGGCTGGAACTGGATGATATACTCGTCAAACGTGAGGTCTTCCACTGCTCCCCAAACCACGGTGATGGAGAAAGAGTCAAAGTCAATGACCGATAGCTGACC
This sequence comes from Strongylocentrotus purpuratus, assembly GCF_000002235.5. Classification (NCBI taxonomy): domain Eukaryota; kingdom Metazoa; phylum Echinodermata; class Echinoidea; order Camarodonta; family Strongylocentrotidae; genus Strongylocentrotus; species Strongylocentrotus purpuratus. Next base: position 1,148,988 of record NW_022145551.1, read on the forward strand.
AGCATCCAACGAATCTGAGTTAAAAATGGAGAAATTATAAACAACATTTTTAAATATTTAAATCAGTTTATTCCATATTAAAATTAAATAAAGGAACACATATATATACAATTTTATGAGGATATTAAACATATAATACGCAAAGGTAATGCAATGGTTAATTACATGCTTTCATTATATAATTTCATATGGCAATATTATGCACACACCAAGACGCGCATTGTATATGTATCTGGCTGGGCGTGTGCACTCAAGATGTGACATCATTCAATAAAGCAAATGGTGGCCTCCATGATTGGGAAAATCTTGGCTTTTTTAAATTCTGTATTTTTTAATTTCTCAACTTTATGTTCATAGTGTAGACCTGTCTAATTAAAAAAATAGTACATGTTTTTAGCTCGTGCATTAGTGATATCCACTGCACTTGTCACAATGAGTCACAATGAGATGGAAAAAAAACATAATTATAATAACGAATATGAAGAAAAAAAACTGACAAATACATATAAACAAAAAACAGAAGTTTTACCAATACAAATAATCATGGTTTCAAATGAAATTGAAAACTCAGAAGACAGGTAACAGTAATTCTTGACGAATTGATCAATGAACCTACCAGTGGTAAATGAATTTTGCCGCGGGGGACTTCGCTTCTCCAGATTTCCGCTTCCAACGACAGCAAAGATGCTTACAGAGTAGCTTTCACCAGGCCTCAGAGCATCGAATGTAAATGAGGGTAGCTCTCCAGCTTCGATCTGATCACCCCTCAGAGTGCCTTGAAGCTGTTCGTTCAGATTCACTTCAAATCTTTCATATTCACCGACTGGAGGATCCCATTGAACCTTCAGGGTGGAAGTTGAAACTTCAACTTCCACAAGATTATCTGGCGCATTGGGATCTGTACATGTAATAAAAATCATGATAATGATAATAATAATAATAATAATAATAATAACAATAGTTACAACAAAAACATAAATGATAATAATAATGATAATTACAAAAATAATATAAATGATTAAAAAAATACCTATGATTGTTACAATAATTATTATGATTTTAATAATAATAAGATTAATATTAATGATAATAACAATAACAAAATCAATAATAAAAGTGGAGTCTACACTATAGTGTTTGATGAGCAATGAGCAAATACTGCAGAGGTTCCATAGTTCTGTTCTACTACAAACAAGCAGGGAATATTTGATGTTCAATAATTAACAAGCCTATCGAAATGCAATTTATCCTCATAATACATAAAGAACGTAAAGAACGTAAAGAACAACCAGGGTACTGTACTTGTATAGATGTAGTCTGTGGCGTACGATTCTGTGGAGCCGGTATACCCCTGATACCGATAATGTACCTCTGACCAGGAACCAAGGAGTTGAAGGTGTACTAATGTACTACTACTGTTATTACTACTACTACATGTATTACTATTACTACTACTATTACTATTAATGTTACTACTTTTATTATTATCATTATTAATTCATGTGTGTGCAATAGTACTCTACCTGTGTAGACGGAGTCTGTGGCGTACGGTTCCGTGGAGCCGGTACCCCTGATACCGACAATGTACCTCTGACCGGGAACCAAGGAGTTGAAGGTGTACTCAAAGTTTCCACCTATGGGCACGTTCCCTGGCGGAGCGTTGGCAGAGTTGGGTTCAATGGTCAACTCGTAGCTATTGACGACCACGGCACAAGATCCCCACTGGACGGTGATCTCGGTGTACGTGGTTTCGGTCACTTGGATGGAGCAAGGAGGAAGTGCAGCTGAAAGAGAAGCAGACATATTGATAATAAAAATAATATTGATGCTGCTTGTAAACATCAGCTTGCATGGTGATGTAGATATATACAGTAGACTTGCGGATGCACCATGTGAACCAGGACTCCTTTTCAGGACTCCTCAATCCTCCCTCTCTCTCACATGGTGCATCCGCAAGCCTACTGTATAATATTGATGATGATGATAGTGACAATATCACTACTAATCATAATGATAATGATGGTTATGAAGTGATAAAACTGCCTAAAAGATGGCTTAAGCAAAATTAAAACCAATTTATGTGTTCTGGTATAGGGGGAGAAAAGATTAGTACATGTGCACCGTAAAGGCCTCTTAGCTGACCACCTTTCCTGTATTGTATAGCATTGAGTAATGTGAAGTGCACTACATTGATTTCCTTTCACCTCATTGGGTTTTTAGGCGGTTTAACCCATTGGCTACTGAATTATCTCATTCCCATATGCTTTAGTACAGGAGCCACCAGGTTTCCATAGGCAATGGGTTAATACGTCAAGTGTGAACGAGGCTTAGAGAGGAGAACACTTACTGGTTGTAGCCGGGACGGACTCTTCTGTACTTGTTGTCTCATCAGCATCTGTTCCACTGCTGGTGTAGACAGTAACCACGTAGGATGTATCAGGGAGCAACCCATCTATGACTGACACTCGGGTACCATCGCTAGGGATGCGATCCGCATAGATGACCGTCGTGGGTTCATCAGCGAGAGTGTAGGTGACAACGTAGTCGTTGAACGAGCCTGTAGCCTGTTGCCAGTTCACGGTGACGGATTGGGAGGTCGTATCAACCACAGTGAGTCCAGAAACTGGATTCGGTCCTGAGAGCGGAGAGAAATCATTAAAAGAACATGATAAACAGGAAGAATCATCTTCACAGTTTTTCTCCTTGTCGCAAAATTACAACCACAAAATTACAATTACAACTTCATTCTATCCTACCTTCTGAATTCGAATCTTCAGCAACAAACACTACCACCTTCTATCAAAACCTACATGTACATATGCCCCAGATCCCGAACCATGACGTGTTTATGGCAATCAAACCTTTCTTCTCTTGCCCAAAAACTATGAGACAATCTTCCCATCGAAATTGGAGAGGCCCCCACCATGGATTCATCAAATACAGTTCTGAAGAAACTCAGGGTAAACGGCTGCTACACGTATTCAACTTGGCGTTATGTGAACAACACTTAAACTCAATGACTACTGAATTGTCTATTTTACCAATAGACATGTATAGCGCTTAATACTATGTTTCTAAGCATTTCACATTGTAACTACTATTATCCCGGTCATTGGGTTCATTTGAGAGTGGTAATTAAATGTAGATTAATGTTTTGTGAAAGGACATTAGTGCCACGGCAGGACTTGAACCGTAAACCATGTGATCCACAGTCCAGTGACATATCCACTAGACCACGACACCTCTACAAAATTAGTGACAACCCTGTTTCTATTGCAAATGGGTTAATAGATGAATGGGAACAACCATCACTTACTTGTTCTTTGAGATACAGTCCTAGTCACCACTGGATCAGAGCCTTGAAGGATGTTACTGACGGTGTACCTAACACCTGGTATCAGGTTCTCAAAGGTATGCATCCTGGGATCCTCGGGAGGTATCACAGCAAAAATTGGGGATCCGTCGCCCTCTGGTGTAGCCTGGAGGCGGTAGTTCTCAAACTCGATGCTGACGACCTCGCTCCATTCCACAGAGATCGAGTTGGAATCGAAATCTGTCACGTTCAGCTCGCCCTCGAGGGCCTCACCTGGAAATAATTATAATATAAATCATTAAACAAATCCGGAAAGTTATAAAGTCATTAATTGGTGCATGCCTGGTGTGATACAATGTGATATTGAATTTTGCTTAAGCTACAGGAACCAACTCCTTTGTCACCTCTCTTCTTTTTTAATAATAGCCTAATAGTCCACTCCAAATTTTATTATACCGAAACAGAAATTCTTTTTGCCCAATTGATCGTGAGCCCGGTAGCCACTGAGCAGCGCCAGATCGACGTTGCTCAATCCCTTATTGTTGAACGTCAAACAAGGAAGCAACAACTCCCATCTTTTAACGTCTTTTGGTATGACGTGGCCGGGGTTCGAACCCGCGACCTCCCGGTTGTGAGGCGGACGCTCTACTGACTGAGCCAACACTCCGGTTTTGATTCTTGTAATTTTCTTCTTATCAATCTCTCCCAAAACAGACATCGCCAAGCTTCAGCAAATTCAAAATTCAGCTGCCAGACTAGTTTCTCAATTACCAAGGCAAGAGCACATCACTCTCACCCTTCTAACTTTCAAGGCACTTCATCAACTCTGTCCCAGCTACATATCTGAACTTTTTACACCTTACGTACCCACTCGATTCCTCCTCTCTGCATCTCAACACCTCATTGAACCTACGAGCAACAGGACAAAGTCATAAGGATCCAAAAGGTTCTCATCTGCAGCTTCGCTTCTTTGGAACTCTCTCCCCACTACCTTCCGAACTCATACACTTTAACTCTATAACACCCTTCTTGCTCAGAGCAGCACATTCGCGTCCACTTACTGAGTGTGATGAAGCGGGTGATTGCGTCGCTTCTGATAGTCTTAACGTCGTCCCCTACACCCACCGACACCACAGCATACAAGGAGATTGTGTATTCCACATCAGACTGCTCTAACGTCAGGAGCTCCTGGGTAGCATCGGCAGTAGGACTTCGAGTCTGGCTGGAAGGAGTCCAGCAGAGCTCGTAGGAATCAACCTGAGAGTTCCTAGCAGGCCATGCTAAAGTGACCTCTTGACCTTCGACTGTCAGGAAGGACAGGCTACCAGGGGTCAGAGGTGCTGTGGAAAGACATGTACATGAATATCATTTATTGTTTAAATAAATTTAATCTAATTTTTAATTAATATGAATATTTCAATTTGTAATGTTCAAAATCTAAAGTAACAGGACAATTTTGAGGTGAATTCTAAAAAAAGAGAAAATTAACAAATACAGATCTACATGTGAGTGGTAACATACTGAACAGAAAATCGCTAAATACCTTAAACTTGCCTTCTTATCAGTCTTCTCTCCATATTAAAGGGTCTTCTTTTTTTGTTTGTTGTTGGAATAATTATTTTATTCAATACTTAAATCACCCGAAAAAACATGTATGCGCACATTTAATAAAAATAAAGTCCAGGTCAAGCAATCGTTATTTACATGAAGGGCAATAACAATAAAAATATATCATATTATGACCAAACATAAATTATATACAATATATAGAAATTTTTATTGTAAGTGTTCAAAGTTTCAGAACTAAATCAAATTTAGGAACAAAGGGGTATTGAGGCTGTTGAGAGCCAGAAGGGTGATTTTACTCAGATTGATTCAATAGTTCACGCCCTTTGGCCCCACAGCAGGCAGCAGTTTATGATCAAGCAATATGAAATATTTTGTCTTATTCTCAAACTAAAATGTACTCTGTAAACTTATTTCATAACGAACATACTTGACAGTATTTTGTCACTTGTATAATTTACTTGTTCTATTATATATTGTATTAGTGTATGGTTTATATATGGTATGTCATTTAATTACAGGACCAATATGAAAAACAGCCTTGGTTGATATTGTCATCCTGTATAAATATTTTCAAATAAATAAAATAAATGAATAAATAAATTTGTGGATATTTGAGTGGGAAATAAATCAGATCAATAATAAAAATCAAAAAATCAAATCAAATCTAACCTGTGGCAGTAAGTATGGTAGACTGTGTAATTGCATCTCCTTCCACGAGCAGATTCAGGGAGTACTCTGTGCCTGGCAGCAGGCCCTCAAATAACACCTTACGTTCCTCGTTGATGCCCTGTGATTGGAAATCGGTCCGAGTATTACCAAGAAACAGGTTCAACACATAGTTGGTGAATGTTCTATCGGTGACTGCACCCCAGACTACTTCCAGAGACGTTGTGGTTCGATCATTCACGTATAACTGGCCAGCAACCATGGTTTCTGATATATAATATAATAATAGTTATAAAAATTATATGAATGATAATAATAAAATCAATACTACTACTACTACTACTTAGAATAATAATATCAATAATAACAACAGCAATAATAGAAATAAAAAATGAAAATTAATAATAACTATTTAAAAAAATATTAATAATTATCATAATATATTAATATCAAAATGAAAAAATAATGATAATGATATTGATAATAATGATAATAATAACAACAACAATAATAATAATGATAAAGTTTATCGGACTCAATTGCCCCCATATTCGATATATGGCTAAAAAATTTGGACCACACATTTGTGTACGTTGAGTCCCATGTACCTCTTTCTGTTTGCAGTGCATGTGATTTTAGCTCGATAGAGCCAACTATTTGATGATACCAAATTATCCAAACCTCAATATACATGAGTGAACCAATTCTTATCTACTACATAAACAACTTGTCCTAATTGCTACCAGACTGTTACTTTCACAATCTAATTGCTTGACCAGAACTCAACTTCATCTATCAGTACATGAATGTAGAACTGTATAACCATGTATTTACCTAAGGAGACATCCATGGATGAAACAGCACTATCCGTCTCTCCGGACACAGCTACGACCTCAACGTCGTACGTTCCTCCAGGTACCAGGTCTGTGATGAACACCTCAGGACAGGCCTCTCTGGGGATATTGAAGCTAGCGACACCGTTTTGGCCGACGCCCAACCCCGTCTGTCTGGCTGTCACGCCCACGCGATAGTAATCCAGGACCCCTGCGGAGGCTGGTAGGATCTTGATCAGAATGGTAGTTGGAGAGAGGATCATGATCTCTATAGTCGGTGCAAGTGGCGCTGAAAGAGAGAAAACAAAAGTCCATGAAAGTCCTTGATTAAGCTTTAGTTAGTTGTACGCAGGTTTCCTAGGAGAAAAATCTACATATATATTTGTCAATCTGTCGGTCTTACTCAGTGTACTGTTTTAAAAGGGAAATAAAACTAGATGGATGTTCGACACACGCAGTCGACAATGATGCCTCTGTCATAGAGCAATTTTTCAAATTCTAGTTTGATTGTAATTCATTAACAGGTTCTCAGAATACCCTGATTACAAGCTATTTATTATATACATGTATATACATGTATGACCCTTTGAGCTTTGACCTTAGGCCTAAAAAAAAACTTGTTGTATTGTCCTTTGGGTGCCAAAACATGGGTCGGTCGGTCGGAAAAGTTTTTTTTTAAAACTATTTTTTTGTCGCCCTCTTTGGGCCGATATTTTTCAGCTTTGAATGTTTTTGTGTTGTTTTTTCCCGCCCTCTTTTGGCTGATATTTTTCAGTTTTTAATGCTTTAATACATGTGTTTCAGCATCATCATTCCATTGATATCTTTTTCACCTCTTAATTATCCTTGGTTTACACAAGGAAGGATTTTGGAATAATTTGATTTTATGCATTTATATTCCATTTAAACAAACAAAATACTTGTTTTTTTATTCATTAATTTAAAAAAAATCTAAAAAGCGGTTGAAAAAAAATACTTTATTAAAATGCTGACCATATATTTTCAGATTTTTGGGTCGGTCGCAAAGGGCAATCTAATCAGTTAATTGGCTGTGCAAGATACATACATCTCTCGAGTTCCATAGTAATCCATCCATCGGTTCTAATGATAATGTGATCACAAACTATAATGAGCCCTGTGACCTTTGATCTTGTGACACCCAAGTCTAAGCAGTTCATTAGCTCTTCAAGATACATACATGACCTTAGTCTGGCAGGAATCCATCCATCGGTTCTTGAGATAATGCGATCACAAGCTATTTTCGCATACACAATGAGCCTGAGACTTTTGACCTTTGACCTCATGACCCCAAAATTTAATCAGTTCATTAGCTCTGCTAGATACATACATGACCCAAGTTTGGCAAGAATCCATTCATCGGTTCTTGATATAAAGCGATAACGAGAACGGGACGTACGGACGGACAACCCGAAAACATAATGCCTCCGGCTACTTCCTAACGGAGGCATAAAAATCCAAAAGGGAGGACAGCAATGGGTAACTTTGATTTAAGATATGCAGTCATTATTCTCTCGCGTTATATATCTTCATATAAAGAAAGTGCAAGTGAGAAAAATACCACTCCTACTTCTAGACATGTTCAAATAGAACCTGTCTCACTAATTCAAGAGCAATATAAGGCGCGATAGCTCAGTCGGTAGAGCAGTGTTCTTGTAATCCAGGAACCCGGATTCGAAACCAAGGCGATGCGGTAATGCCCTTTGGTAAGGCATTAATCCTCATTACCAGGTCCCTCGGATAGGACCTAAAGCCGTCGGCCGTCTGGTTGCTTACTTACAAGCATTTATGCTTTATTAGCAGTCAGGTAAAATAACCATCACCATTCATAACAATAAATCTCACCTAAGACATACGTTGCCCTGACTAAACTCTGTGTGCCAGTATCAGGAGTGCCAGAGGAGAGAGCGAAGTTGTAGATCTGTCCTGGGGTGAGACTATTAAGGAAGACACTGTCCTGGGTGGTAGGAACTGGAGAGGGCGGCACACCATTTGAGGGATCATATTCAAGATAGTAATTGGAAAAATCTGGTGCATTAGGCCAGGACACAGCCACGCCAAAGGCATCGATTGTGATGAAGACCAAAAGCTCCATTGCTGAAAAGAAAAACAGGAGGGATTGATATTATGTACAGCAATAATCCCCTCACAGCTCCAACAGAGGAAAACACATTCTGTCAGCAGTAAATATATTTCAGACCTATTTTGTCCATATAAACTGAAAATGCAAATCAGCGAATCATTTGGGCATTTGAATCAGTAATGGGAAAAGAATATCTATAGACTACAATAGACATCAGACAATTCAACAATCAACAGGTTTAACTGACAATAATATGATATCCAAATAAATAATTGAGTAATATTGACTGCCTTCTGGGCAATACTACATATATCGCCCGAACCAAAGGTGAGGGTGATATATGACAAGTCGTATTGCCCTGAATTAGGCAGTCAATATTACTATTATTAACCACATCAGACATCTAGAGCAAACAAGAAACTCTTACTATTTTATACTCTTAAATTATGTAGCCTACACTGCACAGGATTTCCTAGCATTAGAAGTTGCAAAAACATCATCATGATTGTTACGTCACAATAGAGTTTGCGCATACTACGCATAGTGCGCATTTTCTTATATCGTAATACCAGTAGCTGATGCGCGATGAAATTTACAACTGGCTCTATATTATTGCTCACTAGTTAAACACGAATTTTGCCATTGACTTTTCAGATCGGGCAATAATATTTGTTCATTGGTTTACTGTATAACCGTATTGACTGGCAAATTACACACAAAATCCAATTGACTTTTCAGATCGGGCAATAATATTTGTCATTGGTTTACTGTAATATTTTTTTCGACTGTAGTTTTGTTGGCTTATCCATCAAACCTTGCGGGCAATAACATTTAAAAATTGCCCTGCTCAGATGTCTGATATGGTTAATAATATATTTTATTCATTGAACTTAATTGACATATATATCAATATTTTTTCCAATATACACCGTTACATCAATAAATGAATTACAAATAACAGAACAGTGTATACTATAGATAGAATACCAGTAATAAACAAACATACTTGTCTTACGATTCATCATCTAGAATGTTTTTTTTCATATCATATGTAAATAAATATATACTACATGTACATACTTTAAGTACAAATGGACCATAGTGAAGTTACAATATAAGCCTCTAACTAACACTTTAATTTATTACACAAAGGACCAAAAATACTCATACGTTGGATAGAAACATGTTTAACCACTTGACTGCTCATCACATACATGTACGTGCTTAGTGCATCGCACTTTTACGACCGTAGCAGTGCATAAGGCCTAGCCCTACTGTGTAATTAGCACTGCAATGATGTTATACAGGTCTCGAACAGTAGATGGCGCTCTTCCAAAAAAATACCGGCTTTTTTGTGTAATGCTGTAGCACAGGCGATATGAACGCATTTTAAGCCAATAGTAGTCAAGTGGTTTAATAAGTAAATTACAAAACAATATAAGCTTACCAGTAGAAGCAGTGGTTTCTCGGAGAGCACTGCGTGTAGTTCCTGTGACAGCATAGATCTCTATCCTATACAACGTTCCAGGGGCAAGATAGTTCTTGGAGACGGTAAGGTCGGAGCCTCTGGGAACATCCTGCAGGAAGGCAGTTTGGGAACCATCAGGGTACAGATTGATAGAGTAGCGATCAAAGTTTCCTCCGGCGCTGCCCCAGGCAAAGGTGATACTGGTCTGCGTGGTGCGAAGGATCTGAATGGCACCTGGGGTCTGAGGGTCTGTATAAATAAAAATAATGATAAATTATAATGTTGATAATGATAATAATAATAATAATCAAAATAATGATGATTATGATGATGACAATGATGATACTGATGATGATGATGACAATGACGATGATGATGATCATAATGATAATGTTGTTAATGATGATGATGATGATGATGTTGATGATAATAATAATGAAAATAATGTTGTTAATGATGATGATGATGATGATGATGTTGATGATAATAATAATGAAAATAATGATGATGATGATGATCATTATTATGATCATGACAATGATGATGATGATGATAATGATGATGATGATGATGACGAATGATGATGATAATGATAATGTTGATAATGATGATAATAATGATAATAATAATGATGACAATAATAATGATGTTGATGACGATGATGATGATAATGATGATTATGATGATAATGATGATGACAATGATGATGATGATGCTGATGGCATAATGACAATAACAACAACTTGAAAAAATAATGAGAATGATAACAATAATATTGGGTGGTCCTACCTCACTTTTAGACATCCTGGCCTTAGACATTGGTTACTATTTTTGCTTTTTCTGCTAAAGATCGAATGGCAAGTACCTTTTCTCCCCAAATAGCCCTTAAAAATGGGTTTGGGGGGCTTTAGACCGCACATCCCCACCCAAACCAAATCTGAGTACCCCCCCCCCCCCCCACCCTCGCAACCCCCAAACCACACCCAAAGGCAATGATTAACTTACATGTCGTAACTGGCAATTCCTGTGGTGCTTCTGACAGCCCAACAATCTGCAGACTGATGATATAGTTTGTTCCCGATTCCAAGTTCATAAAGTTGTAGGTGGTGATTGCTTGCCCCAGTGGGAAAAGGATGGACGTGCCTCCTTCCGGTCTGATCCTCAGCTGGTATCCGTTAGCCAATGCATCCGTCGATGCACCCCAGCTGATGGAAATGGTGGTAGTCGTACGTTCTACAAGTACCGGGACTCCCTCTGGGGCTCGACCTACAAGAAGATACCATGTTAAAATGTAATAGTAGTTATAATCATAACAACAGTTTTGGTTTGAAGAAGGGACTGCATGTTCAAGTTAATTCCAGCCCTAAACATTTTTAGGATTCTTTAGAGCATACAATGGCTGGAAATAAAGATATTGTTAATGCCATGGATTTTTTTTTTTTTAAAGAAGCTTACATGTCTGAGAAATCACATTTGAGGTTAATCACCTGTTGAGTTGATCCAGGGAAATCAAGGGTTCAGTGAGACAAGGACGTAACTCCATATTTTGCCAAAATAAGTATTTGATATCAAAATGTTCAGAAAAATGTGGGCTTTCCAGGAAACACAAACTTAAGACTTTACTCCACCCAACACCCCATTGAAGTCAAGGGCTAGTGAAACATAGACTGAACTCCTCAAGGCCCAAGTGCCCAATGACACATGAACCACTTTTTCTCAAAATGGCCAACATGGAGTTACGTCTTTGTGTCACTGACCCCTCAAAATGATTGTTTGCCTCTCAGCAGTGGAAATCTTAGTAAACTCTAGTTCAAAGTGTGGATCATATTAACTTTGATGCGCCACCAGTGCAAACTGGTACAGTCACAGAGTTGCCATGAGTACCATTTGGCCCCAATAAAAGGTTACAATTAACTCTTATCGTGTCACAGGGCTAACCCCCATTGTGCCAGGTTGTTTTGGAGATAATCTGATTAACGCGAAGGTTCTATGAATGGTGAGTGCAAAACACACAGCACAGCCCAATGAGCATGAACAATAACTGCTCTCACGAAAGCGCCCTTGCACGCACATGGCACTCAATAGGTAGCGTGCATGCAGCCTCATGGCAGGCTATGGGTTTAGAGAACTATTATGTGCGTAATAACCTCATAAAATTAAAAATTTCCAATCTTAATCACCTACATTAAATCCCATTTAATACCTGTTTAGCTTATTTTTTACATATGACTACCCCAGCGGCAGTAATTTTGCACAAGGAGATCATTTGCATGGCACACACACACAAAGGGTTGAGCGAAATCTGGGACCCGTTTCACAAAGCCTTTTTTCAATGACAAATTACAAAAATCAGTGACAAATCTGCAGATAACCAATCAGAAGCAATGATTTCAGTAGCTTATAACAAAAACTGTCATTTGTCACTGATGACAAGTTTTGTGAAATGGGGCCCTGGATGAACGATGAAAGGAAGTTACCTGTGGTTCCTGATGTCTCAGCAGGCTGACTGTTGATAGTTCCTACGACCGAGACAACCGATACAGCATAGGACGTCTCTGGCAGAAGGTCGGGCAAGGTCACAGAGGGTGCATCACTCGCAGGAACAGGTATGGTAGTGACCTCACTAGTTCCAACCCGCGAGTAGGTTAGACTGAAGGAGTTGTAGAACCCTTCCGCCGGAGGACTCCAGGATACGTCCAGTTCAAAGGCAGTAGTTCTGGAGATGGCTACATCCATGGGAGCATTTGGTACTGTGGAAACAAAAAAAGATATCACACTCAATTCATTTACTGACACCAAATCCAAACTGACTCCTGTCAACAAACAGAGCTAGCTGTTCCAAACGTTCAGACTTTCCTGTAACAGTTCGTTTCAGAATTATTTATTGTCTGATTTTGTTCAAACATTCACAAGTCTTTCTTTAAGAGTTTTTACTTATTAACCCTTTCAGAACAGAATTTATTTATAAAGCTTGATTGATCACATTTTGTCCACCAAATTGGCAAAAATAATATTTTTCTTTTATTGCGACATTGTTAAAATTAAATGGAATGTCTCTAAAAACAATATACATGGGCGGGAATGTTGAAACATTGCCAATTTGGTTCGAAAAACAATAATTTTAATTTCTCAATGTGTTGCCAATTCAAGGATTTAAAGTTTATTTTCCTTTATAAAAATTCCTGACATCAACCGCAAGATAGCCATGAAATGCAAATAAATGCAGTATAAGCAGAAATGTTTGCCCTTTCTACTAATGCGTATTTTGTTAGGCTCTGAATCTTAAGTTATTGAACCAAACCAAAAAATGTGGAACAATTGTTGTGAAAGGGTTAAAGGGATTGGGTAACTTTCTCTCAGATTTTGAAACAGAAATCCTGAATTTAGCTCATGCTGTAATGATAATAATAATCCTTTAGGTCAGTCAGGAACCCCATGACTTTTACAAGCCGATCGCCTGTCTGATTACCAAGATATTTATGATTGGAAATAGAAATCAAATTTTGCGTTTTCTTAACAGTTTTCATAGCACTACAGTCTAATGGGGAAAACGAGTATGGTAAAACCGGTCACTCAAGGATTTTTACTTTTTTGAGGCGCTTCTTGATCATTTTAAAGCGCAATTTTGTTAGTGATTCAATATTACACAATATCACAGACACTGATAACAGGTAGTGCCGTGCATCTCACATTTAACATTGTTAAACAATGCCTTTAGATTTTGATTTCCCTTTAATTATTTAAGAAACAATCTGACAGTAAAGCACTCACATGTATACTGTTGAGTGGGGGGACCTGAGGAACCACCAATCTGTGTCATTATCAGAGTGTAGAGCTGGCCAGGGGTGAGTTCTTCAAAGATGGCGGCCTCGGTATCCAAGATCCTGGTTGTCCCTTCATCTGGTGTGATGGTGGGGATGTAGGTTGCACCGAGAGCACTGTTCCATGTGATACGAATGGACGTCTCAGTCAGCTCCTTGATATTTACACCACCAGGCACACCATCGGCTACGAAAGAGATACAAAACGTAAAGATAATTTAAAATTATTAATCATAATAATAATAGGCATTTCTTTAGCGCCGTCTATCTAGATAATTCTATTCGAGGCACATTTATTATGACCCCGGCTTTAGCCTAGCTGCTGTTTATACAGCGCTCCATCATTTTGATAGTAAAATATGCACAGTTCAAAGCTATGTTGCAACGCATGGTTGTTTTTAAAATAAATACCACTTGACAAAAATCAGTGAATTAAAAGCCCGTCTGCACTAGTTTGGCCAGGGGGGGGGGGGGGGGTTAGACCACCCTGCAAGGTCATCTCATCAAATCAGCTCTCAATTAACATAAGAAAAAGGGGATCATGGGGGACCAACAGACACAGATTAGGCATTGTTTGCTATATAGAGGGAGCAAGTAGCTATATGTAGTACAGTGGGACTTTAACAATTTTACTCACATGTAAGATGTATAAATAAAAAAGTGTACCTGTTGTAACTGAAACATCTTCTTCAAAGCTGACTTGTTGGGTGCTTCCTTGTCCAGACACAGACACCAATGTAACCATATATTCAGTCCCTGGTTCAAGACGCGTCAGGAACAGTGATGTCCGAGTCTTATCAAGTAACAGTGGAGACTCAAGCGCTCCATCGGCAGGGGTATAGATCACGCGGAACCCGTCAAAATCAACTTCAGCTGTAGAGGGGGCTAGCCATTCTAAGGTGAATGAATTTTCATCGAAGTCCGTCACTGGACTAATCAGACGAGGGGCAGAGGGTCCTGAGTAAAAAAAAGAAATATACAACTCATGTAATAATACTGGAGATGGATCAGACATTCATTTCAATCACTAGTTAATCCAGCTCAATGATCATTCATACCACTAATAATCACGGACTGAATAACTCAGGTCGAGTCCAAGAATATACTTTTTATAAGACTTTACTTGTGCCTCTTTAATCAACCATATTACATAGGGAGGCGCGATAGCTCAGTCGGTAGAGCAGTGGTCTCGTAATCCGGTGACCCGGGTTCGAAACCAACGCGATGCGCTAGTGCCCTTTGGTAAGGCATTAATCTTCATTACCAGGTCCCTCGGAGAGGACCTAAAGCCGTCGGCCGTCTGGTTGCTCACTTACAAGCATTTATGCTTTCTTAGCAGTCAGGTAAAATAACCACCACCACCACCAAAGTACATAGAACACACCCATTTCTCTGCACGTTGTGTGTTATCGCTAGTCTTATATCCAGACTCTATTCTAACTTGAGGATATTACACAAATGGAAACAGATTCAACATAAAACAGTAGATTGACATGTGGTCTAATCAAAGCTTACTTGTTCTAGCCTGGATCCGATCAACTTCGGTGTAGATCGATCCTATTCGTGTGTCCAGCGTTATCTCATACAGAGCACCTGACCTCAATCCCTGGATGCCGAACTGAGACGTTCCCGAGTCAAGCGGCTCGTAGGTGATCGTACCAGAGGGAAGGGCACGGTATCCATAGCGGTAATCATCAAAGATACCAACGATGGGGGTGAAATCGATTAGCAAAACATTCTCCACGGCAGAGAAGAGTCTCATGATGATTGGTTCTGTATGAAATTAAAATTAAAATTAAAATCATTTATTCACTCAATATAAAAACAGATACATAGAATTGCGAATAAACGCATACATGTATAACAAATATAAAAAGATGGACATAGTAAATTAGTAGTTGACAGGACAAGTAACATAAATTGAGTGGGGATCAGATTAAAGATCTATTTAAAGATCTTGTGAATTTGAACCCAATAGTATACATTGCATTGTATACTGTTGCATGTACAACAACAAGAGGGAGAGAATACATAAACAGCTGGGTCAGAAAGAAACAAGAGAGGGAGATAGAGATCATAGAGAGAGAGAGAGGAAGAGGAAGGCAAATTACAGGAGAGAAAGACAAATTGAGAATGTAGAGTTAATACATAGGATGAAATTAGACCCAAGCAGAATAATAATACATACAAAATACAAAATACAAAATAGAAAAAAAACAAAAAAACAAGGGAAACGCTCACGGTGGTCTCGCCTGCATTACGCAATTTGATATGATGAAAAATTGAGGTTGGAACATTATTTATAGGCAGGGTGGCCCATTAGCAGGCCCCCAAAAATGAAATCCTCTGAACATAATCACATTTTGAAGTGAATATTGACTAAGAATCATCAGAAGAATTATTTACTATTAATTGTACCACAATCGATAACTTGAATGAAATATGAACAAATTAATAACAAAAATTATTAATTCTCATATTACGTTGTGAAAACATAATCCAAGTCTACTGACCTGTGACCTTGTGACCTGGAATTTGTGCCATATGATTTGTGATACTTGATAACCCTTGGATACAAGTTTCATGGAATTTGAACAAACAATTTTGAAAATATGCTAAAAATTGTTGATGCCGAAACACAGTCTAAGTTTGTTGACCTAAAATGACCTTTGACCTTAACTTTGTGACCTGAAATACTACTCACATGATTGGGAATACTTGATAACCCTACAGTTCAAGTTTCATTGACTAAGAACTTATACTTTCAAAATAATATCAAAAATTCAAAAACTTAACCTTAGGTTAAGTTTTTGATGTTGACGCCGCCGCCGTCGCCGTCATCGGAAAAGCGGCGCCTATGTCTTGCTTTTTGCTACGCAGGCGAGACAAAAACAACAACATACAAACCAGGGATATAACAATTAACATTGACATAAACAACAAAGGAGATGGGTAGAACGATCAAAATTAGACAGAATTACAAAGGTTATGGATAAATCAACAGAAAATTGTAATTTGCACAGGATGTCGATCTTATAAAAATAGAAGGTCATCTTTTTTTGCAGCATGACAATTTTTCTGAAAAAATTAAAAAATTAAATACAGAAGATATATCAATAGGGGGGGGGGGTGAGAGAAATGAAATGACAATTTAGCTAAGCATCCTCTTGTTTGATATTCAAAACAAACTTATTACTTAACGACCTGACTACTGAATTTTTTTTTTTTTTTTTTTGGGGGGGGGGGGGGGGTTAGATTTAAGGCAATTCAGTCAAAATTGACTATTGACTCCTTTATTACTGGAGGTTTTTATACAGGATTCATCCGGTTCTTGTAGGCAATTGGTTAATAATACAAGTTCGATACACATCAACTTGGTAGACAGTTTGAATCAAGATGAATAATGCAAATCAAACAATTAACAAATCATTTGGCTCATGAGATTTTACTGGTGATACATTTTCCTGTACTTGGTGAATCACCAGGGGGGTGTTTCACAAAGATCCTAAGTAGAACTTAACTCTAAGTTGGACTTAAAAATTATGGACAGCCATTGGAGTCTTAAAATGAAATATATTCAAAAGCAGAAATTCAAGTATTTTAGACTTTTTATGAATTCCACATCCAGAACATGAAATCTCCTTGATGATAGACAATATGAATGATTTGAATAAACAATTAATGCCTTTCAAATTAACTTTTACAAAATATTTTCAAAGATGCTAATGGCTTTCCATAATTTTTAAGTCCAACTTAGAGATAAGTTCACCTTAGGATCTTTGTGAAACACCCCCCTGGATTAAAGAACCTATCAGCCCATGCCCGGGGCAAGCAAGGTAATCCCAAATGTGCTGAAATCTTTGGTATGACAAAATTAAGAAATCCGAGAGAGAGGAAGGCCGAGGACTTTGGGGAATTTTTTGAATTTTGTTGTTGTTGAGGGAACTAAATCTGACAGCGGCACAAACAAGGAACAGAGAAGAGTTGAAATAACGCATTTGGGCAACCAGCCCCTGCTAAGGGACAATGGTTCATGGAATTGTAGAACCGGGGGCACATGAGAATTTAGTTGTTAACGGATTAACGGGATCCGGTAACTTTGTCGCAGATTCTGAAACAAAATCCTGGATTCAGCTTTAATATGCTGTAATGATAATTATAAACCTTTATGTCAGTCAGGAACTCCATGACTTTTACAAGTCGATCGCCTGTCTGATTATCAAGATATTTATGATAGGAATTACAAATTTTGAAAACCGTTTGCCAAACGGTTTTCATAACACTACAGTTTAGTGGGGAAAACGAGTATGGTAAAACCGGTCACTCAAAGATTTTTACTTTTTTGAGGCACTTCTTGATCATTTTGAATAACACTTAGGGCTGTGCATCTCAGATTTAACATTGTTAAACGATGCCTTTAACAGTGAATTCTCTTCTCCTACCTGTTGTTGCACTTGCTGTGATAGCAGCACTCTTCTGCAACGAATCCCCACTGCCGCTCACACTCGTAATATCAAAGACATACTCTGTATCGGCTAACAAGCTATCTATATCAACGCTGAATTGATCCCTTGGTATGGTCATGGCAGTCGAATCTGTCGAGTCAGCTGAGGGGTAGAAGGTGACTTCGTAAAACTCAAAATCATTTGTGGCGGCGGTCCATGCCACCCTGATGCTCTCTGCGCTGAGTGGTGCAGCAGCAGCATTCATAGGTGGAGACGGCACTATGATTAAAAAGAAAAGACATCACATTAATAATAGCAAGCTGTACTAATGGATGGTTCCTCCATTAGGCTTTCCAGTGGTGATGTACAGAAATAAATCCTGGACATACAAAGATATCATATATAATAAAATTGAGCATGGGAAATCGCATTGAAACGCCAGTGGCTTGTAATGAAACATAGTGATTTCCCTTGCAATGATAGTAATAAACAAAATAAATACAGAATACAAACAAAGCACAAAACAAGACGAAAATCATTATCACATTTCAAAGATTAAAGAAGTAAATACAGAAACTTATTTCAAAACAATATATATTTGTAAATTTTGACACATTTGAAATGTGGTGTTGGTGGAGAATGCTAGATAACAAATGGCCACCTAGAGCACAAGCAAATTAGAGATTGATAAGTTACAACTCTGCTGTTCCTTGAAGGCTATAGCTGTGAAACAGAGACTTTGCTTCTGTGGACACATTGCAAAATTGAAGGGTATGAAGCATTTGTTGAGTTTTCAATTTCATTCTAACAACATCTCTACAGAAGAAATATTACATGTATCTTTAACAAAGAAACGTTCACCAAAAAAGAAGTACACTCTTTAATATATCTTTACCTACAAGATCTCTAACACATGATATTATTACATAAGATAATTTCAGAGAGGGAGAAGCTATTTCATAGCTCTTTAAGGTCTAGAACGACTTATAACAGATGAGATTTATCGTGTTACCTCTTATATGTGTACTTTATACAATGACATTGAGTGATTTCATGTTGGGTGTTTGGGGCTGGTATTAGTGTTTAATAAACACTAACACCACCCCTAAACACCTAAATGGAAATCAGCTAGTGTTAAGACTTTGACTTCTGAATATCGTCAACTTCTGGTAGCTAGTGTTATCGATTTTACAAAGTTGTCGTCTGCTGAACCGACCTTTATGGCTGGTATAATTATTTTACGTACAAATGTCCTATTCATTAACACTAGCCCCTAGGGATTTAGCAAATGTTGATTTCCAGTTCGGTGTTAGTGTTGTACCGCACAACAGTCTACGCACCAACGACGCTAAATTATTAGCTCGGTTTAAGAGCTCTTGACTGCTCTCAACACTAACACCCAACTTGAAATCACTCATTGTTAGTTTGGAGCTAGAGGGATATCATATTGTTTTACACACATCTAGCTTCAACAGACGATATCATTCCGGAAGAAATTTTCAGAGGGAGAAAATCATCCCTCTGACTCTAGTATGACTTACAGGTTCTCTGACTGACACGGATTGTGTCTTCGCTTTGATCGTTGCTTCTGACGATGAGCTCATAATTTCTTCCTGGAACCAGGTCTGTGTACCTGAACGACAGGATGGTGGTGGTCGATGATGACGACTGGACCAGGCCTTGGAAGTCCTCTCCAATTTCCTGGCCTACTTCAATGAACTGCGCCAGGTAGTCGACACCTTCTTTCTTGCGCCAGGTGACAGAGATGGTAGTGCTGTCATAGCCAGTCACGAGCAAGATAGCTTCTGGGAATGGAGCTGAGGGAAGAAAGAAAAAAAATGTTTAAATATCATTCATTCATTCATGAAGTGCCGTCCCAGGCCAGAGTTGGTGGCTCCGCACATCAATGGGCTTTGATCATAAGATCTTATTCTAATTAATCTCTCAATAACAGAGTCCAGTCTTGCTTGATGTTGTGAAATCTAGTGATTCCTTGTTCACTTCTTTCATGTTTCCCTTCTATAGTTCTTTCACGTTATATGGGACTGTAATGGCAGTTATTATGATGGTATATGTATTGGAAATCTGTATAGCAGCCCTTAAAGTGTAACAATCGCCAAAAGACATTTTTCTCTCTATTTTAGGGGTTCCATGTCACTTTACTTAACTCAACATATGAGCTATAAAGAGAAGGTTGAGTTCTGGGAAGGGGTGAAAATAATTTGTGAGCGTTATCATTGTATTATGCAAGTGTGGAAGAACATCAGATAAAAAATGTTCCCTGAAGAGCATGACTCTTCAAATGCCTTTTGAAGAGTGACCGCCCATTTCCCGTAGGTAAAGAGTTAAATTGAGCTAACCAGTTCTGCCCATTGCTTCAGTCGGGTCACTCGTAGATGAAAATCCTTCCCCTGCCGAGATGGTCCGCACCTCCACAGTGTAATTCACCTCTGGGAGAAGGTTATCAAGCAGTAGCTCTGTGGTAGAACTATCAACGACGTCCCAAACGGTGGTCAAGACTTGATCAGCCGGGCGGACCCTAACCTCGTATCCGCTGAGGGAACCAGCTGGAGGCGCTTCCCACTCCGCGAGCAAGGACGAATAGGGCACCGATGTAAGTTCTACTGACACGCTTCCTGGAGGGTTTGGGTCTGAAAAGCAATAATAATTATATGATTTGTAACATTCCTATTATTATGATTATAATATTATAGCAAAAATGACGGTGGTCGTAATGGTGATGATGGTGATGTATTAATGATAATTATAATATCAATAATAATAATGTATAAATACCTATGAATAATAAATGATATCAGTACTACTGCAACTAATACTCCTACTACTACTACTGCCACTACTTCTACCTCTACTACTACTACTATTATCGCCACTACTACAACTTCTTTACTAGTACTACCACTACTGCCACTACGACTACTTCTTTTACTACTACTACTACTACTATTAATACTGTTACTACTACTACAACTACTAACAACAATGTAATTCTATCTTATATGTATCTTTTATAAGGGACCCAAAGTTTGAATAATTTACATTTGCATATCAAATATTGTTGTTCATTAAATGCCTTCAGATGGGAAAAATTAATGATATTAGAGCATTATAATACTTTATAATTAGACCTTACTATTACTTTTGTTTAGGTTTTTTCATGTATTTGCTCTCTCCTGTTTCCTCTGTTTGAATGAATATAGACATGCACAGTACATTAAATGTATTTAATGTTGAATGAAATGAAACAATAACTTGACTAATACATAAAATGGCATTGGTTGTTATCCTGGTTGATCTAGAGCAGTGGTCTTGAAACTCAAAACCAAGTGATACGCTGGTGTCATTTGGTAAGGGATTAGAATCTAATCTTCATTACCCAGTCCTGCATAAGGGACTTAAAATAGCTGGTCCCCTGATTGCTTTAATACTTAATCCCGTCTGTACTAGTTTGGCCAGGAGGGATTAGATCACCCAGCGTGGTCACTGACAGGTAGTTGTCTCATCAACTCAGCCCTCAATTAGCATAAGAAAAAGAGGATCATGGGGAACCAACAGGCACCGCTTAGGCATTGTTTTCTATAAAGAAGGAGCAAGTAGCTGCAAGTAGTGCAGTGGGGCTTTAACACAATGCTTTCTTAGCAGTCAAGTAAACTAAACCCTCATCACCCCAAATATAACCAACAGTAAATCAGAAAAAGAAAATATACCTGTTCTGACTTGAATGGTATCCAAATCTCCTTGTGTACCAGGCACACTTAAAACAAGCGTGTATAACTGACCCGGCGTGAGTTCGTCAAACTCTCCTTCGACATTTGGAAGTACGTGGGGATTTGCAGACTGTAAGTCTGTGCCTATGTTCAGCTGAACAATATACTGGAGGACACTGGGCACTTCACTCAATGTATAGGTGATGGTGTCGGTTGTGATCCTGCGCAAGATGATCTCTCCTGGCTGCGCTGGCACTGAGGTGAAGGAGAAGTTGAATTTAAATTTAAATGAAGAGAGTAGTATTATTATAAAGCAATATTCACATGTTCAAGTGCATCTCCATTTTTCACCGAACACTGCGAGACGTAGAAAAGGTCAATTCAGATATCCAGGACTAAAAAGAGTCATGTTTGCGAGTTCCTAAATATTCACTTTATGTCATGACTAACATCAGGAACTGAAATATATGAATTAATGAAAAGCAGAGCTGCCTTGTGCGACCAAAAAAAGGAATCATGATGGCAAAAAAAAAGGAATTTCAAGCAAAAAAAAGGAATTCATGAAAACAAAACTTACATTCACGCGCGACACACTTCCAATGCAGAAATGTTCATTCCTCATGCTGATTTTCCAAACAAGTAGGGTTTTTTGTTTTGGTTATTTTGGTATTATCGGCATTTCATTCTTTTTGAGAATATTTTTCTCTTCAAGTATGTTTTAAAATTAGTTTTTCTATTGAATTTGTGATGAAATCACCATTTTAGGGCAGTTGGTTGACGTGTGGTATGTAATAAAAAAAAAAAAGGAAAAAAAAAACAAAAAAAAAACACATTTTATAAAGAAAAAACATAATACCGTAATTTGGAGGAAAAAACAGAGTAATTCCGGCAAAAATGGAATGGCAGCTCTGGAAGAGGCAATGGCTGATTACTATTCAAGAGCTTGGCTATACATTCAAACGTTAAACTATAGTCACAAAAGAAGGACGCTTTCAAATCCTTTCACTAATACATTGTTGGACAAGATTGCATGACCATGAAATACAACGTTTTGGTTTGACATTTAATAGAAAATTAATTCTAATCTATTGAATGATACTTTGCACATTCAGGGCAGTCAGTTTTATTCCCTATTGTGCAACTAGCTTTACAAACATTTACCATAAATTAACTTGTTCGATTCATGTACCAATTTAAATTCTTTGTCACATTGTCCTTTTTACTTTTAAGATATCCTGTGAGAAGAAAAAGCTTCATAATAAAAGTGAACTTCTGGAAGAAAAAAAAAATTGTTCCAGAGTTTTGGTAGAGCATGTTGCTGTCTAGTGAATAAAGTGTACAGGTGTTGCAGTCCGGTGGATAAGTCTCAAGGTACAAGGTTCAAATCCCTGTTGCAGTACTAAAGTCCTTTGGCAAGACATACATCTGAATTTACCACACTCCACCCAGGTGAGGTAAATGTGTACCCAGCAGGAATTAATTCCTTACAAGGCTCAAGCGCTGTAAAGGCAACTGTCGGAAAGCCGGAGTAATAATAATGGAGCGCCAGGATTGGTAATGTGCTAGGCATGAGCGCTAGATAAGTCTCCAATATTGTTATAATTATTATTAGAACATGTGAATTTTTATGGAATTTAACACCCTCAGAAGCCTCAGAAGGGGTTAAAGCATGTGTCAATAGATTCTGTCGTCTTACATGTTTCGAACATTCCGCTTACGGCTTTACTGATGCTGGGCATGTTATCCACTCCTGTCACCGCCCTAACGAACACAGTGTACACCTTCTGGGGTAGAAGAGTAACAATGTCCAGAGACAGAGGTCCACTAGCGTCTATCCTAGAAACGGCCGGAGTGGTACCATCGGGAGGAGAATACGTTACTTCGTAAAAGCTGATAGACCCAGGAGAGGCGAACCAAAAGATTGGAATCACGGTGGATGTGGGGCTTCCGAAAATAGCAGACGGAGCAATGGGTCCTAAAGGGATGAGAACATAAGCACTTGATTATTAGACCCACTCATTCACTTATTCAACATGTGTCTTACTAAAGTGACAGGTGTCACTATCGTTGTACAGTCAAACCTGTCTATAGCGGCAACCCAAGGAAAACACAAGCGGTCTTTGAATACAGGTTCCTTTAGTACATGTTTCACTGAGAAACCATATTCAAGGGAAACAAACAAATGTAGGTGGTCAGTAAAGCAGGTCTGGCTGTAGTTATGACAGCAGGTTTGACTGTTGTTATAAAACCAGTGTTTTTCCCCTCCTTTTCAAGCATTATCATTCATCATTCATTACATTTGTTTTACAAATCAGTGCAAAGAAAAAACTCACTTTTGTGAATGTCGTGAATCTGTGTGATATCAAAATTTATTTGACGCTCTATACAATTGCAGAGGGGCAACTCAGTTTAATATATACCAACATTATCATTCTTTAAAAATATTTTAGTCATGCAAAAGATATGAGAATTGTAACTTTTGCAAATGCACAGAGGCATCTCACTTTCTGTAAACTTTCTTGATCCGTTTAAAATCCCACTATAATTCCGCATTATATCAAAGCTTCTTTCATTTTCCATACCAGTAGGTCTAAAGAGAGGCAACTCACTTGTGCGGACATTGACAGTCCTTGGAATAATGGTGTTAGTTAATTCCGTGATCCGTATCGTGTAAAGCGTTCCGGGTACCAAGCCATCGAATGTCTTCTTGACTACAGCTCCGGTGACGAAAGAATTGGATCCTACTTGAGCTGGTGTTCCTGCAAGGTAGATGGCTTCAACGAATCCGCGCCTGTTACCGGTGGCGTAGAAGATGGTAATGTTGTCTGTCGTGGTCTCTTGAACAACGATCTCGTCATCAGGCACGTCATCTACACACAGTCAAGGACAGGGATATAACTCTTTAAATGCAAAACAATTATATCTTCCTGTGCCATACTGTATACTTTATTATGGGATACATGGTATTAATTTCCTAATCAAATGGAAACGCATAGAGATGTTATTTCATAATGTATTATGCGCTCTACAAGAACTGAATATTATTATTATTATTATACATGCACATATACATGGTACATGAATCAAAGCCTTCAAGATATTTAACTGTTTCCATTGCAAGATTAATCTTTACTTCGTCCTTGTTTTCACGAAGTGACGGTAGAGAGGAAAATCGTAACGCAAAGTGAATGCAATTTTTTTTCACTACCGTCACTTCGTGAAAACAGCGACGATTTGTGTTGAAAGGATTGTCATGGAGCAAGTAAAGACCAGAAATGGTTAATCCTGTAAAGCTGATGTGTTTCCTAATGCAATTTTTCTGTCAATTGGTGCCAACTGTTTTGAGCAAAACTGTATCTGAGGCAAACAACCAATCGTGCTGAGAGGCAAAGAAAGCAACTACGGTAAAGTTTTAAAAAGAGTTAAAGACCAAATCTGGATATAAGGAAAATAAGATATTGTACTTGTAAACATAAGCAGGTAAAGCTCAAGACAATTTTACATTTTTATCATTTCAAACTGGTACAGGCTTTAATAGATATCGGTAATGAAATTTGATTCCTTTATGTGGCTGCATGTACTGTATCAAGCCTGATGACAGCTATTGATGCTCACTGTTCTAAATTCTTCTGCAAACTAATCTAGAAAGACAACTAATCTCTCACAAACTGTGAATTCTGCATTCGTCCCAAGAGTTGAATAGGTACTGGAAGGAAAAAAAATCAGTAGCCTAGCTAGGGCTGGGGTAATATTCAAGTGACTTGAGCACCTCAGCGTGGTGGACAAGAGTGTTATAATCCAATATTACATATTATACAACTCACTCCCAGATCCTAATCAAATGATTGGTCATGCATGGTCACGTGTGATTCATTTACTGAGCCTATTGCATGCTTTTTCATGTTTTCATTCGTTCATTATATGATCTATCCGCTCTCGTTGACGCTGTGTGTATCTATCGCTCTCAGCCTAACGGCTTCATGCAATAGATACACACAGCCTGCTCAACTCGAGTGCGGATAGATCGTATTATGAACTCATGCGCATGCATCATTTGTTTAGTATCATATCACATTTTATATTATAATATATTATTACTATTATAATATTATTATCATCATCATCATCATCAGCGGCAGCATCATTCTTATTATCTTACCTGTAATGATGCTACTCTCTAAAGGTTCATCACCCATCTGCTCTGCAAATTGGCCATCCATATCCAGACAAGACGACACGGTTACTAGGTACTCTTTGAGATAGACCAGTCCCTCAAGCTCGTAGACCAGTCTCTCGTTGGGGTAGATGACATCGTTGAAAGAACAGGACATATCTGCGCACTTCACATCAACTTTGTACTGACTGACCTCCGACTCGGCTGCTTCCCATTCGATAGAGAACGAGGTCGAGGTCTTGGAAACCTCCAGATTTGATGGCGATGCTGGGTCTGTGTAATGTATAGTAAACGAAAAAAGTTTACAATGACACAAGTAATTGTTTTATTTTGTATTAATTTATTCTCTCTGCTCTAACATCTTTTTTATCATTATCGCACAACTACTTCCCAATATCTAGCAAAGTGTTAGCCACGTCCCTCCCAGTCCACACGTCAGCCGACATGTCACACATCAATAAATGGTCCATGGTCTGAGGGCCCTCCAAGCATGCACTCACAGTCTGCTGAATGTGTGTCAATGTATCTGGGGGGGGGGGGGTTTCACAAAGATTCTGTGATGAACTTAGCACTAAGTTCGACTTATCAATTATGGAAAGCTGTTAGCATCCATGAAAATATTTTGTAAAAGATATTTTAAAAGTCATAAAATGTTGATTCAAATCATTCATATTTTCTATTATCAAGTAGATTTTTGTTTTTGATGTGGAATTTATACAAAGTCTGTGCAGGTAAACGTAACAAAGGCGAACATAAAAATGATCATCTTCACTTACTCGTTCTAACTTGAGTCACTAGGTTCTGCGATTGACTCAATGAGGTAATAGTGTAAGTAGTAGATGGGTTCAAACCGGTGAAAGTATGAACGGGCCTGTCACCAACATTCACGTTCCTTGCTTCATCATCCTGGGGTTCAATGTTCACTATGATATTGGTGTTTGTGTCTCTCCAGGCCACAGTAATTGAAGTTGAGTTGTAGTCCAACACGACAAAGGCGTCGGCAGCAATCGATACTGAAGATGAAAAAAGTCAATAAATAAATTGTAAATGAAAGAAGATGTGTGGAAC
Organism: Strongylocentrotus purpuratus; assembly: GCF_000002235.5. Lineage (NCBI taxonomy): Eukaryota > Metazoa > Echinodermata > Echinoidea > Camarodonta > Strongylocentrotidae > Strongylocentrotus > Strongylocentrotus purpuratus. The sequence continues at coordinate 1,176,174 of NW_022145551.1, forward strand.
AAAAAAAGAACACTTATTATTACTACGTTTTGATTTTTGAAGGCAGTACAAGAGGGTATCTTGAGGAGAACAGAAAGAGCCATGATATGAGAGATGTGTGGTGTGAAACTGTTAGATAGAAAGATCACAAGTGAGAACATGGAAAGATCGGGTCTGAAGGAAACTGTGGTGGAAGTGGTATAGAGAAGTAGATGTAGATGGATTGGTAATGTGTTGAGGAGGGAAGATGATGAACCAGTAAAAAGAGTGTCAGTATTCATTGCAATTCTTTGATTTTGTAGTACCAATCATCTCTTTAAAGCCCCACTGCACTAGTTTGACCAGGAGGGATTATATCTCCCTGCAAGGTCACTGACAGGTAGTTATCTCATCAACTCAGCTCTCAACTATGATAAGAAAAAGAGGATCACGGGGGACCAACGGGCACCGCTTAGGCATTTTTTTCTATATAGAGGGAGCAAGTAGCTACAAGTAGTGCAGTGGGGATTTAAAACTTACATCATCACACACTCCTAGCTTAATTTCTTCCCCATAATTAGATGTTGTATTGCCCTTTAGGTCAGAATTTTTTTTTCCTTTTTTTCCCCCTCCCTCTTTGGGCTGATATTTCTCAGTTTTGAATGCTTTAATATATATTTTTGTATTCATTAAACATTTTTACTTTGTTTAAACGGTAAAAAAAAAAAAAAATTAAAAGCCGACCGTACATTTCAAGATTTTTGGGTTGGTCACAAAGGACAATTCAACATTTTTTTTTAAAACTTCTAATGTAAAAACTCACATGTGGTGGTGTTTATCCTCCTGGTAGGTTCACTGTAGGTGGTGTTGTGTTCTCCACTCACCGCAACGACCTGGAAGTCATACGAAACGTCCGGGGAGAGGCCTTCGACCTTCCATGTCCTCACATCTTGGTCCACCTCCTCCACATCCATGTACGTAATGCCCTCTGTGGGTTTGTAGCTGATGATGAAGCCGGTATACTCCCCAGTCCCTGGAACCCATGTTAAAGTCACTGAGACATAGTCAACAGCGGTAACAGCGAGGAGACCTGGACTTGAAGGCACTAGAAAACAGAACAAGTCAAACATAACACAGGGGTGATAGTGAGTACTAACAACAACAACAAAAAATCCTCAACCACCCCACTTGAGTAAAAAAAAAAAAAGGAATCTGGGGAGAAAAGAAGAAAAAAATCTGGAAAAAAAAGAAGAAGGAAAAAAAAAAAAACAATCAGGAAACCGATTTAAATCAGTTAATTATCAGGCCTGAAAACAACACCAGATCAGACAAATGAGTTCCTTATTAGCAGATTGGGATGAAAATGCACTCGAAAACAAAACAGGGTGGATATTTGCGCTATATAAATATCCAATATTATTATTATTATTATCATAACAACAACAGATCAGACAAATTAGATGCTTGACGTTAGCAGACTGGAAGAGGTAACAATAATAGCGACTTACAGGTACGAACGAGGCCCGTTTCCTGCTGATCTCCTGGGAGAACAAAAACTGTGAGTTCGTAGAGACGTCCTGGGATAGCACCAGTAACATCAGACTGTCTGATGCTGAGGGTATCAAGCTTGGAGCCATCTGATGGACTGTAGGTGGTGATGTAGGTCACATCTGGCACAATGGATGGACCCCACTGGAATCTAAAGCTGGTCGGAGTTCGGTTGATGATGACGATCTCTCCAGGAGCTGGGATTTCTAGAACGGTAAGAACAAGTAAAAACAGTCAGACATAAATATTGCATAATGAAGTTGAACTGTGGAGTGGAAGTATCATAATTATAACCACAATGCTGAAAACACCATACTGTTAGCCATAAAAGCATTTTATTATCATTATTATTCCTCTTAAATATCTGTTCGATAATTTCACCCTCCACACAATGAGGTGAAAAAAGGAAGGAAGATATAGCAGAACTCAAAGAGGATAAAATGTTTATTTCCCCCATCATCAAACCGACAATAAGCCAGAAAGACTCATTTTGGAGTAGATAGGAGGAAAACCGAATTGTGTAAAAAATCTAAGAGACTGAAATGTGTCATCTAAAACCAAAACAAGTTGCTCTTACAATTATCTCAAGCCACTGGGTTTACAACATGTTACATCCTTCGTATATAATATGATTTTCATGAACTTGAATTGATTGAATTAAACAGTGGCGTGAAAGGTGACATGATAATAATATAATAATGTTTTATTTACCCAGGGTAGCCACTTCAGTTATGAAACTGCTCTTCCAGCGTGCCCTGCATAACATAACTACTACCCTTCTCCAATCTAATATGCTGAGCGCCTAGCTAGGAGGCAGAAGGTCCCATTGTTATAAGTCTTTGGTATGACTCGGTCGGGGATTGAACCCACGACCTCCCGTTCATGAGGCGGGCGCTCTAACCACTGAGCCACCATGCCCGTCTATGGGATCTATGGGAAAATCCCAAGAGATTGAATAGTGCCATCTGAAACCAAACAAATATAAATGCTCTTCTTACCTGTTCGCCCCTCCCTAGTAATCACATCGCTGCTCTGGGGGAAACCTCCATCATTAGCCTCGGTAACGAGGTAGATGTTGTAGGTGGTAGCCGTGTTTAGGTTATTGATGGTTGCAGTGGTGACATCGGGTGCAAATCGTCCAACCTCCGTCCTGATTCTATCCCCAATGCTATAGGACAAGATGTACTCATCGAAGACTCCTCCAGCCCTTGGTGGTGCCCACGCCACGTCGATGGATGTTGGGGTACTGTCGGCGACATCGAGATCCAGTGGAGGGTAGGGGGCTGTAGAGAAAGAAGGGAAGCATGCTAAGCTGAACATACATGTACATATGTAACACATTGCATGGGATACTGTAGATTACAGAGATCATCATTTGCTTCTCAACGTAGGGCCCTGCATCTCAGATTTAACATTGTTAAACGATGTCTTTAAGATGACAATTCCTTATCGCACTAGGCTAGGGCACAGTGCCCTTACACAAGACATGTTAGTTGTAAAAGAGAAGTCTACTCTTGGTGAGTGACAATACCTGTTACAGGGTAAACACTCAAATGATGTCAAATTCTCCATGCAAACCGACTTACTATGGACCTTTAAGATCTATTATAGAGTTTCTATACTTATTGTGTTTTCAATTTAATTTTTTATAAACTTTGATCAAAGTAAACCCCTTCATAGCAGAAGTTTCTATTCTCTTTGCTTTTTTTTAACGAAATTAATTTACTTTGTTCAAAGTAAAAATCTGTTTCTTGCAGGATTTAAATGTGATCTTTCGACTTCAAGCAAAAAACACAAGAGCAGAATTTTATGGTATCTTTATGCACAACAAACAGGAGAGTTATCTGAGACTACGTCACAATTCAGTAACCAGATTTCTGACTTGGAGATTGGCATAGGTATAGTGATATCACACTCATAACTTTCTTCTTATTTGTCCGATTTATCTCAAACTTTTGCCATTCTGTTTCTCTCATTTTCCGCTTTAAATGAAATGGTTACAAAGGTTGGATCACCCTGCAAAGAGGCTTACATGTCCTGAATTGTTGATCTGGACCGGTGGCCGTTGTAGTCTGAACGTTTGCAGTATACAGACTTCCAGGTGTTAGCCCCTTCCTCACAGACAACGGTGTTTCTCCTTCCGGAACCGTTTCTGAAGAAGGGATGGGGTTCGCACCACTATCATCCACGGTGATGATGTACGTATCCTCTCCAAGAACTAAACCCCAAGTCAACTGGGCCTCGGTCTCGTTCACAAATCGCACAATGACTTGCAGTGGTAGGATAGGAGCTATATCAAATGAGGAAAAAACAAATTTTCAAATTATCAGGGGTGATAGTTTTGTTTTTTTCACTCAACCACGCCTCCCTTGAGTAAAAAAAAAAGAAAAGAGGATTCGGGGGAGACAAAATGGAATCCAACAACATTCCCCCCATTTTGAGTAGGAAAATTGGGGGAAAATAGGAGAAAAATAGGGGGAAAATAGGGAAGAACAGAAAAAAAATTGGGAAAATAGGGATAAAATCGGGAATAAAAAAATAATCGGGTAAAAAAAAAAAAAAAAAAAAAAAAAATCTGGAAAAGAAAAAAAACAATTGTGAAGAACAAAAATCAGGAATAAAAAAAAAGGGTAATTATCAGGCCTGAGTTGTTTCAATACAAGGTTAACTAGCAGATACAGGATATCTTTCATGAAAGATATTAGGAAGAATACAAATCAAATGTTTTCCATGTCCTTTCAATACAAGTTTTAAAAGCAGAGGCAGAGGTTAGTATGGTTAAAGCAAATCAGTAAAATGACGGTAGGTTGCAGTTGTTGGATAGAGTCTTCATGAAATAAAACAGATGTTTTAAGGTTACTCTAATACAATTTTAAAGGTTACGCAAAGTTTTGGGAAATTTTGAATATTGGGTGGATAGTAATTCTTAAAATTGTTGATATATTTGGATGCCCCTGTGGATGTTTTATAAGCAATAGAAAATGTAGCCTCTAAAACACTTCAGCTTTCGAGAAATTGAATAATAAAAAATACTGGTGCTCCTGGTAAATTTCAAATATTTCAAATAGTGCCTAAGCTTTTTGGTAGCTGCGTACATGAAAATCTCAGAATATGCAGTTTTGATATATAATTTCCAAACAGAAATAGCAAATCGGTCGATTGTAGTCAAGAAACTAACTAAGCTAAAGGAATTTCAGTCTTGAGAGGGAGCTACACAACATAAAGAGATTATTATTTACAATTTCATCACTTTAGACTCAATTTCAACCTTGACAACGATCGTTGAATATTTTAAAATCGCATATGCTTCCCATGTATTCATTTGAACCAATTTCATGACCCCATACCAAACAAAACTTTGTATTGCCTATAACAGCAGACACAATACACCATACCCATATATATATATTTCATTGCGTCTTAACTTTGTACATGGCAGAGGCACACAAATATGTATCATGATATTAAATTTGTTTGCGTAATGTTGTCATTATGATCGCTATCCTTATCATCATTATTATTCTCACTGCACAATAATGATTCTAGATTGTATATACATACCTGTATCAAACATGACTGAGAATGGTGTGCTTGATGTAGCATCTTCACCGGTCCCAGACCACGTTACCACGGTAACTGTATATTGAGAATCAGGGAACAATCCTGACAGGGTAAGGGTGCGTGGTTCATCTGCCCGTACATCAGTGCGTCTTGGAGAATTGCCATTGGGAGGATCATACGCGACTTCGTAATACGACACAACACCAAGGGCGCTATTCCAGTTGAGTGTGATGTTGGTTGATGTGGTGAGGGACGACGTCAACTGAGTGATAGCATTCGGCCCTGGAAACAATTAAGAATATTAGATAGCTTAGACAGATACCGAGATGTGATTGGTTCAGGGCTCGTCATGTGATATCAATTGCGAGGATCGTAATTGTTATATTTTCCTGGCCGGTCACTTTCGATGGTTATGTTCACCAGCTGGTGAAATAAATAAATTTTTAATCAATGCATGTCGCCCTCTTGAGGAACGTATGTCACCAATTACACCAATACCAATGAGGGTCAATTTTTTTTTATCAATATATTTTTTTCTCCAATTTTTTTCTTTCCCCTTGTAATTACCTTTTCCACATTTTTTTTTACCCCCAAAATACCTTTTTTTTTCATAAGAATATTTTTGTTTTCCCCTTGAAATTTTTAAAAATTTTCTCAAATTATATCTAATATTTTTTTTCTCTCACAATTTTGTCTAAAATGTTGTTCATCCTCTGCCAATTCCGGCCAAAAAATTGACCCCCCTCCATCCCTAAATTTTTCAAACCAGGGCTACCGGTATCTAATATAACAGATATTGACTGGCAGGGGGTATATAACATTCTTCAGCAGTCCAAAGAATGTTATATCATACCCCCTGCCAGTCAATATCTGTATAATATTAAACAGTTGGAAGCGAGGCTCCTTACAAGCTTTCATTATGAATTTCATTGTAATGTGTTCATTCAAAATACCAGCTGTCAGTGGCCTTGCAGGGAGGTCTAATTCACCCTGGCCAAATTGGTATAGATGGGCTTTAAGGTTGGATTTTCTTTCAAACATGCCACATGATTTTGGGCCGAGATTTCAAAATCGTACTTACGAGTTCTCTGTGTGATCTCATCGTTGAGGTCGTTGTCACCATTCTGTATTCTAATTGTATAGAGCTCCCCAGCAGTCAGTGAATCCAGAGTGTACTCAGCATACACGATTTCTGGTGATACAGACAGAGTTCTCTGTGTCTGTTGTGTTTCATGTGTAGGTTTGTAGCTGATGAAGAAAGCCAAGGAATTCAAATCAGTTGTCAGCCATACCAGGTTGATGGTAGTAGTCGTCGTTTCACGAACGTCCACGGTTCCTGCGGGGAGTTCATCTGGTTTGAAATAAATAGGAGGAAATGAATTACAAATTGCTATAGAGACTAAACAATGACATTCATAATTAGTGCTTTAGCATTACGTACATCTACAATACAGCTTTAGCAATAATAACAATAACAAAAAGAAATTTAAATAATGATAATATTTAAAACACAATAATAAAAACAGAAAAAAAACAGTTGAATTTGAATCATACATGTAACTGTTTACTAATCCTGTTTTTGAACACACAAAGAAACAAATGGTTTAGTTCTAAATATTACCTGTGACGACGTCGACAAGCTGTACTTGATTGCTCATTTGGAGGGGAAAGCCATCTGCAGCATTGAGGAGAGAACTGATCTCATACATGTAGGTTGTATTAGGATTCAGACCTGTGTCTTCAAATGACAGTGGGGCAGTGGCAAGCAACGTTGCAAGCAACACCCGGTTGCAACACGATGGATTACCAAGGACCCTTGATGTTCCATCACCCTAGACAACATAATGACAAAAATAAAAAAATATTGAAAAAGTCACAGGTACATATACAGTCAAACCTGTCTATAGCAACTGCCCAAGGGAAACACAAAGAATGGCCTTTGAAGACAGGTGGTCTTTGTACACAGGTTCTTTTAGTACATGATTCAATGAGAAAACATTTCAAGGGAAACAACAAATGTGGCCTTTGTAGACAGGTGGTCTTTGTAGACAGGTGGTCACTAAAGCAGGTTTGACTGTAGCTTCAGTTTCGTAAAATTCTCACCTCAAAGACGGACCCTCAGGAAATCCCATATGAGATGCATGTAAATATGCTTACCAGAGTTCTCAAAACCCACCTTTTAAATCAGTTATAGTTTACTGGAGGCGCACACAAGTAGTTAATTCCATTTAACTCAATTGTATTGTATTGTATTAGTAATATTTTATTTTATTTTGTTGCTTTGGGGTATAGAACATGTTGAATAATTATACTAAGTTAGACAGTACCACCTGTGCGCTTAGAAACGTCTGTATAAAGCGCCCTATAAATGTAATTATTATTATTATTATTTATTGGTATATTCATAATATTCTTTACTTTACTCTAAAAGAGCTCTAGACAAGAACATCATGGTATTTTATTGCACTCTTGATTCCATAATCATCATTTACATCAGTCTGTATTCTGTATTTCTATATACATATTAAATTGTACAGGAATGGATTTGTATGACTGGTTACTTCTTATAGGACCAATAACAATTCTGATTCAAGCAATTTTTACCCAATTCTCTGACTCTTCTTGGCTCGCAGTGAATACATACCTAAATACATAAAACTGCTTACATGTACTACAAAATTCTGTGAAATATTTCTCATTGCAATTTAAAAATAATGCTAATGACAAACAACCAACCTCAAAAAGGGAGAGAAATGTACATATTCAGTTAATATTGAAGAGGTGTGTCTTAAAATTCTTTATAGAAGAGTCAGTCAAAGCTGAAATGCCAACAAAAGAAGGAAGTGGGTTCCATATTCAAATAATAACAGTGAAGTAATACTGAAGCTTTTCCTCTTAGACAAAAAAGACAGAAAAGATTAGACAAACAGCATTTCATCCGAAAGTTAACTATCTCAAGCTTTAGACTCAACCCTTCAGAATGTCTTTATTCACCGCTATTCTTTAATGTTGTACCAATCATCTCTTCACTTTTCAATGACTGGAGAAAAGGAAATTAATTTGCTATTTTTCCTAATGGACAGGATCTTATGGCTAAGGACCATGGTAGGCAGACACTAAGGAAGTTACTACAGTAATGATATTAAATATATGAATAGTGGAGTCTTGTATAGTACTCATATTTGGCACATTTTCACTCCTGGGGTTCCATCATTATTACCCCAGCATTAGCATGGCTGCCTTTATAGCACTCAAGCATTTTAAGGATTTTAAGGATTCGAACCCTCAACCTTCGCATCTTCAGTCAAGTGCCTTAAACCACTCAACCCCGACACTCCCACACGACAACCATGTTAGTAATAAACCTCATTACCTGACGATAAATCTGATAAGAGTTAATGGCTTCTGCAGGAACACCAGCACTGAAGCTGAATTCTACTGCAAATCTTCCACCCTCAAGCGAAGTCACTTCACCAGGATTAGGCGGATCTATGTCATAGAGAGAATCAGATTTTCGCACTTAGCATTTCCAGTTCAATGATTTGACTTGATATAATTTGAGCATTTATCACAAATTAATGTTGCATAGAAACAAATAATTCATACATGAACAGTATATACAGACATATTTTGGTGAACGACACAGTAGGTTTTGCTATTAATTGGAGGACTTACAATAGATCTGGTTCCATTTCACAAATACTCTTGTTATGTGGTGAATTATTAAAGTAACAGCAATAATAATTATGATAATGATACTAATCATACTAACAAATAGTTATAATAATAGTAATGATAATGATAATAATAATATCAACAATAATAATAATAATAATAATACAAAATAATTAATTATACTAATAGTATAAGACAGCGCTTACTTGTCCTGACAGAGTCACTGTAAGCCTGATCCGACCTGTAAACCTCAAGATCATAAACAGAGCTAGGTGACAAGCCAGTCAGGGTAAAGGTCAGGGGTTCATTGTCTTGAATGGTCAGATCAGCTCGCCCAGGTACAGCGACACCGTACGGACCGGCAGCGCCACTGATGGGGGCAAACCATGCTTTAATTGACGAGTCTGTCGTTTCAGCAGCAAGGATGGTGTTTGATGCCAGTGGATCTATCGGGGAGGTAGAGAAATCAATATACTCAGGTGAATGGAAGAATCTTTAAATGGAAAAATCCAATCCAAATAGACAACTACTCTAAAAGAAAGCAGAGAAATCAAAGAAGAAAACTGATCTTGAAAGTTTCAATTAAATAAGACTAAATATTGAAAAGTTACGAAATGTCGAAAATTGTAATCGCTTTACGTAAGGGCACTTCAAATTGGCTGAAGCGGCAATGTCAATGTGATATATTGCTGGAATACTTTCCCATCTGTTCCAATATATAAAATGACTAAAAATTAAATTTAAAAAAAATCATGGCTCAGGAGGGATTATTCTTTTTTTAAAGGACTAATAATAATATGGTACCTATAATATATATTTTGAGTAGTGCCCCAAGAGAGAAGGAACTAACAAGTAAAAAGAAATAGTGATATTTTTGGACACAGCAAATGGGAGAGTTATCCACGTCCTATGTCACAATCTACTGACCAAACTACCTATTTGAGGTTTGCATAGATAATAGTGATCTCATATTTCAAACATTCATAACTTCCTTCCTGTTGGTCCGATTCATTTCAAACTATTACCATTCTGTATCAGTTATTTTTCTGCTTTCATACAAATCAGCTTATTAAAAGGGTTGGATTGCCCTTTAAATGTTTTTGTAATAAAGATAATGAACAGTTTATGTATAGCCCATATTACATTATGATATAATGTCCCTATGCTCTTCCAAATAACTGTGGATGTTATTACCCTAGCTTTAGCTCTGTCAGCTGAAATCAGTGCCCAGTTCACTCAGCCAGGTACCCATTTAACACCTCGGGGGAGAGTGGCAAATGAGGATTAAGGTCTTTTCAAAACATGTAAGTGCTACGCTGGGATTAAAACCTTGAGCCCCTGGATTGAGATTTAAGTGAATGAAGCGCTATACCATGTAGGAGTTAGAGGAAGGGGGGGGGGGGGGGACCATGCATCCCTCCTAATAGATATCTGACAGGAAAAATACAAATATTGCCACCTGCATTTTCATACACTGGTACTAAGTAGATTCATAGGGAATCATTTTATAAGTCAATAGTTGTTAGACTGCCCTTTCAATAATACAAACCACGGCCATGAAAACAAAATATGAGCATGAAATAAAAGCTGATTGATGCTCATTATTCAATATTGATTAGATGATAATACTTGAATGAAAAGTGAGAAGAAAATATATACATGAAAGTGCATATTTCTGAAATTAATTCTAACAACAACAAATATCAAACGAGAATCCTTACATACCTGTTGCCCCATTTGTAGTGACCTCTAAACTCTGTTCATCCCCACTAACTGTTACCATACTGAAGCTATATGCTGTATCAGGCTCCAAATTGGTCAGCTCGTAGGTAGTAAGACCAGGATTGACCGTCACTTCAACATTGTCGTCACGTAGCATGTAGGAGATTGTAAAGTTATCTAGTTCAGTGTTTCCGAGAGTCCAACTGAATGTCACCGACAGCGGAGTCGTGCTAAGGACTACCAGGTCGGTCGGGGGCAGCGGTACTGCAAGAACAAACATACAAAAAAAATCATTTATTTCATTTTTTCCATGGGAAAGAAACATAGCCTGCCACAGTGTTTTAAAAGTGTATTGTATATGTCTGTATATGAGTGAAGGAAGCTGATTGCAGCATTCCTTGTTCGTCAATAACGGGAAAAAGCTTGGAAAAGATTAAAATGAATTTCCATTGTGATATAAAGTTGCTTTGGAGTAAAAGTTGATTAGAGGATCATTGGCCATACGTAAAGTTGCATGCAGTTCATGTCCCTTTGAAATGTATTCATCAATGTAGATATACAATTGATATATACAAAAAAAATTAGTAGCGGTAAAACTTACAAGTAGTTTGTAGTGCATGTATGCATTGCCTGAAAATAATATGCATTTAATTTGAACAAACTGTATGAAATTAAATAAACTCAAAGACTATAATTTGTTTTTCTTGAAATGATCTTGAAATGTTATTGAGCCTTTCATCTTCAACTGTATGAAATTAAATAAACTCAAAGACTATAATTTGTTTTTCTTGAAATGATCTTGAAATGTTATTGAGCCTTTCATCTTCTAGTGGCTCCATCAGGTCTGCAAAATCTATTAAGAATATATTGAGTGGACATATTAAATAGATTTGCCCTGAATTGTGTTTCTTGAGAATGATACATATTAAAGCTTACATCTAAAAGTATTAAACAAAGGACCTTATTCAACCATCTTTCATTCTTAAGTTACAAAAAAAATATTTAAAAAATATAGAATTTACAAAGGGTATGAATAATTTTGTTATTAACTGTTCATTGGAAACTTTTTAAAAAAATATAGAGAAATGGCAGCTGACTAACAGCCTTTTCACACACAGCTAAAATTCATCGTTTCTAGAGATGATTAGTATAAACGTGTTTAACTCAACAGTTTTAAACATGTTTATAGAAAATTTTCCCTGTGTGAACATCGTTTATACGATGTTGGGATAGATACGAAGTCGCGATTCATACGCCCCTAAAAGCAGGCTGCAGATACGAAGTTCGTATCTAGAGAGCTTGACATTTTGTGTGTGAAAGGTTATTCTTGTTTAAACGTGTTTCAGACGTGTTTAAACTGGATGGAGCGTGCACTACGATTGATATGGCATGACCTTCAATGCGCAATGGCACTACTGCGCATTTTACGAGCAGAAGTTAATCACGAAACTATAAACGATTGCATCGAAATTTCTGTGTGTGAAAGGCTCGTGATTAGTTTAAACACGTTTCAAACACGTTTATACTAATCATGTTTATAGAATTTTAGCTGTGTGTGAAAAGGCTGCTAGTAACATGTGCGAGTGAACCTCTCCTCAAGATATATTTTTCAACATCCTAGATATTGCTATTCTTTGAATACAAAGTTGATAACTACTCATAATTTACATCACTACCAGATTTGGAATAATAGGTATCATTATGAGTGGCAGCATCCAGAAGAAAAGTGTGAAACCACCACAAATGCCATGGAATACCATGATTTAAGAAGCTTAGCTTCTAAAGTGGTCCTAAACCATTCAGTTTATGATGTAATCAAGTTAAAGTATGTTGATTAATGTATTATTACCAGTCATTTTTTTATGAAACAGATTATATCATGTTTTGTGTGGTTTGAATAAAATGAACTGAAACTGAACTGAAAAAATACCTATATAAATATGTGTAAAAACAAATTAAAAAAAAAAAAAAAAGTTCTATACAAAATCATTACCAGTTCTCTGGGAAGTAGTGTCGTCCTGAGGAGCAGATGAGACAACATCAAGACGAATGTTGTACAAGGCACCAGGCGTGAGGCTTGTCAGTCTACCTCGTCTGGTTCCAGTTAGTTCAAAGTTAGAATTTGTGGTTAGCGGCGAGTAGGTCACGTCGTCGCGGACGAATCCTGCCTCGTCGCTGCTATCTCCCCACACAAAGTCAATGGTGGTAATAGTGTATGCGATGACAAGGATTTGACCGGGGAGGGGTGTCACTACAATGAATAATAATCATAATATTAATAACAATAAGAATACATGAGATATATATAGCGCAATTATCCATTTTAATTAAATGTTCAAGGCGCTTCAAAATATTAGGGAACACATTACATCATGACAAAGAATCGTGTAAATTTACATAAGAAAGAAAATGCAAAAATGAAAGAATGAATGAATGTCTGTCTTCAAAAACGCGAAATTAAACAAATAGGGTTTAAGGTTGCTCTTAAAAGACGTTGAAGATTCAGAGTTCTTCAGCTCCTGTAAAAGTGAATTCCAAAGGGCTGGTCTGGCATGAGCAAAAGCTTGTTCCCCCCAAGATTTTTTTGAAAGCGGTATGTGTAGAAGACCAGAGTTGGAGGATCTTAGGGTACGTGTGGGTTGGTAGAGGTGAACTAAAGATTAGTAGTAATAGTAGTGGCTCTGTGGTACAGCAGTGGTGTCACAAACTGGGAAGTCCTTCAATTGGCAGCACATCAAGAGGTTCGAATATCAATTTTTTATTTTGATTGAAATTTGCAATTTTTCAACTTATTAACAAAATTTGTACCCACATATTGTTTTCAGAGACATCACATTTCATTACAATAATGTAAAATATTCTTGTTGCCAATTGAAAGCACAATATCGTTGCCTGGGTGGCAGAAAGGCGTTAGCTCGAATATCAGGTAAAAAATGAAGCTCTAAGCAGAAGGGCGCTAGCACTAAATCGCCTCAAACTTTTAAAAAAAAATCCAAAAAAATTGTGGCCGTGTTCTACTATGACATTTCTATTAGCCTTTTAAGTTTTGAGCCAATTTTTGGACGGAAAGCAGTTTAAATATAAAACAAATCTTTAAATGCGAATAATTTGAAAAGTACTTTTTGAGTAACTTGCACGCAAACGCCCTTCTGCCAGCCGGGCGACGATATATGAGCAGCAAACAGTCACAAAAAACGTGAAAGGGTTAATGTGCTTACCTGTACTAGCAGTGAGGGTGACAGTGTCACTTCTGACGTTGTCCACACCTACACCAGCTAAAGAGGTGACATGGACATCGTATTCTGTGCTGACCTCCAGTCCGTCTACCGTAGCTGCGGTGACCTCGCCGTCGACGGTCTGCGACCCCGCTGGATTCCCACCAAGAGTGACTTCCATCACGTACTGATCTACCACTGGGAGAGGGGAGTCGGCTGATGGCTTCAATGGACGATCCCACACAGCGGTCAGCGACGTCTGTGTCGTCCTGGCTATCCAAATGCCCACTTCCTGAGGAGGTCGGGGAACTGGAATGGACAGAAGGAATGTTAATTTCAATGTTGTATTGTCAATTGGGATATTTTTATTGCTTACAACCATCACGAAAGATAATTTACTTTACTTAATCCAAATCTAAAAGATAACTGATATGTTATGAGAATATACATGTTATAGACACATTACAATGTATATATATATTATATTATATATAGAGAGAGAGTCCAGTATCTACATTTAATTTGTGTGCTACTAGAATTTAAAATACCAACCTGAAACTTTTTTACCAGGCATTCTATGGGTAAATGGTTAAGGCATATGAAAAAAATGATTGAAAGCAGAAAAACCATGCACTTATGAGTTTGATCCTTTCTTAAACAAGATGCTGTATGTGTATGCCAGCATCCCTTTTCAGTTTTCAGAGAGAAAAGGTAAAAAATTGACAACATACTTGTTGTTATCTGCCTAACTGGGCCTGGAACTTCATTCCTTCTGATAGTGATGCTATAGGTCTGGCCCGGTGTGAGGTTATCTATGTCCACAATCCTGTCGTTTTCCGGGACCAGTAAGTCACCAATACCATCATTGGGGGCTGGAGTGATTGTCACGACGTGACGAAAGGTCGAAGATGGAGCAGTGATGGGTTCAAAAAGAATCTCTATTGAATAACTGGTGCGATTTATCAAAAACACCTCTCCTTCAAGGGCATCCGCTGTATAGAAAAAGAATTCAAGATTCAAGTTTTAGTAGCCATGTACACATTTCAAGACTTAGCATTTCAACATTTTCTATAAAGTATCTTTTGATTCAGAGCCCTAAAAATATAACAGATGAATAAAAAGAAAGGGCAGAAATGTCTTCACACATTGTGTCCATTTTATTGCATGATAACATTGCCTTTGCCAACAAGGATTTTCAAAGGCAAATAATCCTTATATTAGCAGCAAAAGAGGTGAAATCATTGTTAGCTCATAACCAGCGCTCAAAATACACGAGGGCAATGGGCGCTTCGCTCCCGTGAGCTACACAATCGCCCCCGTCAGAGTGCTCACAGGGGCGATTGCAAAAGATCGCCCCCGTGGAATATATGGTAAAAAACAAAAATGAAATCAAAATTATCATTTCAGTTATAACTTTCACACAATATTGAGTTTGAACTTTCAAAGCTTAAACCAATAAAATGGAACTATGGAAGTTCTATTTTAATGGCGTGCAGGATTTCTCGCTCGAATTTTTCGGTGTCTAGAGGCTGCCATATTGTAAAGAAATAAACACCTTTTTCGCCGCGAGATTGCAAGATCCCATCTCCTCACCTCTGTGGGTATTACGGATACAAACAACGGAAGCTTGCACGCTGCCGCCCCATATGTGCTGGAGCTAGAGGCGATCGCGCAAGGACTGAAACATGGAGAAGTTTTTTGTTGTGAAAATCGTGAATCCTTTGAAAATTCATGCAGAACAAATTTCGCATGCAGGAGCAAGCAGTCTTTACAACCGTACACATACCTGTTGTTGTGCTCTCAATCTAATACTTAAATACTGTTTCGGACATGGGGGAGAAGGGTGTGGGAGGGGGACGATTGTTTTAAAAAGATTGCATTTTTCATTTTGTTGTTATTTAATTGCAAAACTTTTGTAGTTATTCTAGCTTCTCTCCCTGAAGGTATTGCATCTCTGCAATATAACTTAAAGGAAACCTCAAGCCAAGAAATAACTTTACTTATCCTGAGAGATTTATTATATTCTTGCCCATTAGGCAAAAAGCAAGAATAATGTACAACTTCTCAGCACGACATGGGTATTGCCTTTTCCTTGATAACGTGACGTACTATGTTAAGTCGTGTATCAAGTAAATGTATTCAAATTTATGGATGCCTCCTAACACTAGGCGTGTGTGGTGATGAAGCATTTCATTCACCTGCTATTGTATTTATATATGAAATAAATTTGTCAACTGCTATATTTTAGTATTTGAAAATTAATTAGTTACAATTGTTCCCCTGTCATATATTTTTAACCAGATATAATTTTCTATCTCCTCATTGAAAGTAAAGGTTTTTCTTATTGCTTTAAAAAGTCTTTCCAATTAAAGCTTAGTGCATGATACATGTACAACTTCAACTGGTATGTCACATTTTCAAGAAAATGGCTCCACCCATGTCTGCTAAAAGGTATCGCATCATGCCAAGAATATCTTCATTTATACATCTCTTGTAAATTTTCATCAGGAATATGTTCCATCAAAGAGCAGGAATACACCTCATTTGTGAGAACACCTACACTTATTATTTGGGGTTGAGGTTTCCTTGTTTGTGTGAATGTTTTGTATTTTGTTAAAGGTACTTTGGTATGGGGTCATGAATTTGGTTCAAATGTACATATTAGAAGCATAATGAGATTTTACAATATTCAATGATCTTTGTCATGGTTGAAATCGAGTCTAAAGAGATGAAACTGTAAATAATAAACTTTTTGTGTTGTATAGCGCCCTCTCAAGACTGATATTACTTTTAATACCTTTAAAACAATGTTTCTTGAATACAATCGACCGATTTGCTATTTGCATATTCTGAGATTTTCATGATCACAGCCACCATGGAATGGCCTTAGGCGCTATTTGAAATATTTGAAATTTACCTGGAGCACCGGTAAATTTGTTATTATTCAATTTCTCGAAAGCAAATGTGTTTTAGGGGCTAAATTTTCTAGTGCTTATAATACATCCTCAGGGGCATCCAAATATATCAAAATTTTAAAGAATTACTATTCATCCAATTTTCAAAATTTCCAAAAAACTTTGCATTACCCGGTACCTTTCATATCAAGATAACTTCAATCTTGTAACCTTAGCTTTATTATATATTTATAGTTGCATTTAAATTGTAAGCAAATAATGAACATGAAATGAAAATGAAAACATACCTGTTGTAAAAGTATTGGACTGGGCAGTGCTCTCGGTCTGATCCTGACTGATACCAGCCACCGCTCTGACCGTCACCAAGTATGTTGTTTGAGGGAAGAGTCTGTTCAACGTCACAGATCGTAGATCAGTGGTCTGCTCTGTCTTCTCAGGGCAGTCGGCCATGTTAAGAGGGGAAACGGTTATGCGGTAGAAATCTGCATTTCCAGTCTCCAGCGGCCATTCGATGAACAGCTCTGTTGATGTCGTCTCTGTCAGTGAGAGTGTCCCTGGTTGTCTGGGAACTGAAAAGAAATAATAATAATAATAATATAAATAATAATAATAATGATAATAATATAAATAAAAGACAGTATTGGTCAAGCTGAGATATTGATGAAATATTAATAAGTCCTGCCAGGTTACCAATCACCTCACCTGGCTCGAGAGAGGCAAATATACATTAATTTCTTCCCACTGAAATTCGAAACCCAAATTCCATGACTTTCCATAAACCATTTTCGCCTTTTCCATGTCAAGTTAAGTACCATATTGGAATGGCTTGACAGCATCCAAGACTTATAGTTATAACATGCCTGTTGTCAGTTCAAACTGGAAAGCTGCCTTGGCCACACACAGCTCACACCCACGATCAATTTCTACAACCTTCCATGACTTGGGGAGATTTTTTTCCTAAATTTCCATGACTTTCTAGAATATTTTTTCCCCATGACGTTACAGTTTTTTCCATGACCCTGGGGACCCTGACTACAGAGCTTACAGTCATTACCTCAGTCAATGGATTCAAGAACTATTCCGTGCGTTGCAGTTAACATTCCCCACTCCCTGGGGAGCATCTCGGCTAGTTCCCCACTATTTTGGGTCGCACATGCTACTCAAATCGGACCTTCGCATATTACTGGGTACCCATTTAGCACCTGAAGTGGAGCAATGTAGATAAAATGCCTGGCTCACTGACATAAGAGCCGTGCCGGGGCTTGAACCCTGCAACCCACCTGTTCTTCCTATTCCACTTGCAGCAGTGAAGCCACTGATGCCTAGTTGGAAAGAGTAGAGTGTTCCGGGCAGCAAGTTCCTGAGAGTTGCAGTATTCCCGCTTGCTGACACAGACTGTTCAGCATCATCTGAGTCTACGCGTCTGAAACGTATCAGCTGACCACTCAGACCCTCAGCATTCCATACAATGTCCAGTGTGGTTGTAGCTCTCCTCTGAACCACTATTGTGTCTTCGGGAACAGGTTCTACGGGAGAAGCAAAAGATAATAATAATAATAATACTCTGTTTTTATATAGCGCTTATTAGAATCACTTTAAGCGCTTCCAATCTTATTACCCCAGGCTATAGCTGTGCTGCCATTGCGGCGCTCTAGCATTTCAAAGAATTAATTCCTGCCAGGTACCCATTTACATTGTCTGGGTTGAGTGTGGCAAATGTAGATCAATGTCTTGCCAAAGGACATAAGTGCCACGATGATCTCAAACCGTGGACCTTGTGATCGACAGTCCGGCGCATAACAACTTGACCACGGCACCTCTACATGATTGTTTGATCCGTAAGTAGAAGGGAGGGACGTAATATTATGTTACAGTCAAACTCTATCAAAGTCAAAGTCTATAAAGGCCACCCAATGGAAACAGGAAAACTGGGCATTGTAGACAAGTATCCTCTCTAGACAGGTTCAACAACACACATTTCTTTCTAAAGAGAACCAATATAGGTGACCACTAAACACAGGTGACATTGATAGAGGTGGCCGCTATAGACAGGTGTAACTGTACTTTTGTATAGAGTAGAGGCATAGAGTGATAAATGTTTTATTTAATCATCCATTTATTTTCAGTTTTAATTTAACCAATTTCGATGAAAAACAGAAATGCAAAAGACTAAATGGAAAGTAATCTTTAGGTCACATTAATTTTCATGCACGAACTTGAGTCATACAGTGTAACCTGTATATAAAGCACGATCAAGAAAAACAAGAAAAGTTGTCTCTATAGCAAGGTGTTCTTTATGCACAGGTTCCTTCAGTACAGGTTTAAATGAGAAACCATATTCAAGGGGAACAAAAAATGTGGTCTTTCTAAACAGGTGGTCACTAAAGCAGGTTTGACTGTAGTTTCTGTTTCAGTGTCCTATCATACTTACTTGTATTGAACTGTATAAAGCTATCATCATCGCCCTCTTGCTCGGGGAAAACCCCTTCCTCCATCAGTTGAGTTTTGACGATAATCTTATAGTACGAGTCTGGGTTCAGGCCCGTCAAGGTATATTCATTCGGGTCACAAGGCTTTGAGAAGACAGTTTCTGTCTCAACTCCTGATGCATCGACATAACTGAGCACATAGCCAGTGACGGTGGCAAGATCATTAGCAGCTCTATCCCACGATACCCTGATAGATGTGGAAGTAATTTCCTGTATGGTGATGTCACCAGGCGATGGTGGATCTGAAAGAAAGTCATCATACGATCCGATGGTAACACTTTTTCTTTCTTTTTTTGGTGGGGGGGGGGGGGAGAAGGGTAAATGTTGCATATATATTTCTTTCATTTTAGTGAAATCAATATTCTAAATGAGTAAGAAAAGTAAAATCTCATGAACAAAGAAATTACATAAATGTTCACAATTCACAAGTGCACAGATATCTGTGTATTTTACACTTTATGTAAAAGTAGTAGGATGACCATGCAATTTGAAAACCATGGGGGTGTTTCACAAAGATCCCAAGTCGAACGTAACTCTAAGTTGGACTTAAATATTATGGAGAGCTATTTGTAGCCTTAAATAAAATATATTAAAAAGCAAAAATTTCAAGTATTTTAGCCTTTTTATAAATTCCACATCAAGAACATGAAATCTCCTTGATAATAGAAAATATGAATTCTTCAAATCAACATTTTATGCCTTTTAAAATAACTTTTACAAAATATTTTCATAGCTGCTAACGACTTTCCATAATTTTTAAGTCCAACTTAGAGACAAGTTCAACTTAGGATCTTTGTGAAACACCCCCCATATCTCATGGTTTGTGATACAGTAACTGAATGACTGTGCAGTATTTTTCCATATCTCATGTTTTAGTGTGCGCAAACATGTAAAACCATAAGTATATGTATGATTACACAAAGGCTAAAACAATGGATATATGAGCGTTGCACTCAGTACATATGCTTCAGTGAGAACAAAAATGTTTTTCTTCCTTTATTATAGTCTTGGAAGTTAATTAGAAAAAAACCTAAGGACGTATAAAAGAAAAATGAGGTAGCAGATATACCATACACTTAATAATAATGATGACTGAATGGCTTTTCTTTCATGAGATACAAAAGTATATTGCACTCTCTTTGAGAATATTTCACCCATCATGCCGAATTGTGTAAATATGCTTATCAGCTCGTGGGATAAACCCTCGTATCCCACTCAAGGCCATTCAATGTTATATAATTATTATACATGTAAATACTGTGGACTTGCCCATGTGCATATACTTGTAGACTGACATCAATATTCAATGCTTGCTTACTTGTTCTGAATGTCCTTATAAGAGGTGGATCTGGAGAAGTTAATGAGCTGATAGTCAAGGTATGTACTTCAGAGGGATCGAGATTATCAAAAGAAGCCACAGGAGAGTTCAACAGCTCATCATTAACTACAGGGCCCTCTGAGTCTTCCAGTGTGGCAACGTATGCCGCTACTTCACCATCCAGCTCCCCAAAGTAAGCATCCACTGTAGTCGATGTCACCGACTCACGGATTGTACAGCACAAAGCGGTCTCTGGATAAAGCAAGATGAGTATTATGATAGTTAAGCACATCCACAATGCAATTGAATACTGAGAATGAATATGAGAATAAATTCATGTATGATCCCTTAGGTCAAAACCAAGATGTATGTCACAACCCAAGCGACAAAACAAATGGAACTAAATTGCTGATTTATATGATTAGATGAACAAGATTCATTTAGTGTTTCAGATTGTACTTATACGCCCTATTTCAGCCAATGCCGTTGTTGGCATTTTCGTGTTGGTTATATTACGCACAACTAGCCGGCCCATGTATTGCTATTCTTAATTAATTAATTAACAGTCACCATATTTTTTTAAAAGTAAAGCTGAATTGGTATGATCGTATTGGCTAAATTTCACACATTTGGGGGTCTAAAATTACCTTCGAAGCAGATTTAGGTCCTGAAAAGACACTGAAAATGTCATAGATAAGAATAAGAGCAATAACCATGCACTTTGAAGGCATTTGAGGTCTGAAAACAGAACTCAACTATCCCTTTAAAAGAGGAACCTAACTGTCTCCACTAACATCTTATCAAATTAACTTATCTAGAATGCAATTACAGAATATACATGTATTACACCCGAGGTATAAACCAAAACTCACAAATCCAGCAACAAACATGATAATACAGCATTAAAAAGGGAAATTCTACCCATTTAATTTGAAATATTTGTGATGATATAGGCCAGGTTTATTTAACTAAGAAATGCAGTAGGTCCATAATAATCTGTTCATCCAGTTTTTTTGTACTGACCTATATGTAGCTAAGGTACTAACAAAGGTGTCATAGTCAAGTGATTTGAGCACTTTATGCTACGGTCACAAAGGTTTGTACGAACGCTAATTTTGTATGAATCTCCGTTTTTCCATTGTCTTCCCGAAAATCATTCGTACAGTGTTCGTAGCAGTTCGGCATTTGTGACCGAGGCTTTACTTGAAATGCCAAGGTCATCGTCCATACGTGAATGAATCTGATTCCCTTGGGTACCAATATCTGCAAAATGCTTTAATAAAGAGTTTATTTCGTTTGAAGCGCAGGGTAAGCCAGGGTAATAATCGGGAGCGCCAGGATCGAGGATCAAATCTGACTGACATGAGCGCTGTACAAGAACCCACAGTTACTATTATTATTATTATTATAAATCCTGATTATTTATCATTATAATCAACATGATATATACAGTAAAACCTGTCTATAAAGACCACCCACTGGAGACAAGAAAAGTGGTCTTCATGGGCAGGTGGTCTCTATGTACAGGTTCCTTCTGTACATGTTTCAATGAGAAACTATTTTCAAGTGAAACAAAAAATGTGGTCTTTGTAGACAGGTGGTCTTTCTATACAGGTGGTCACTAAAGCAGGTTTGACTGTATTTAGAATCTTACGTGTAGTAGCTGATCTAGTTGAAGGACTACTGGTGCGTCTCGCATTCAAATCCTCACTGACAGAGCGTACTTGCACCTCATAGCTGGTAGCAGGCTTCAGGCCTTCGATGACCAAAGTTCTTGTGTCTCCTGGTACATCCTTATACCTAACACCGTCTACACTGACCTCGTAACCATTTACGATGCTGCCTGTGGGAATGCCCCAAGTCACCGTAGCATCAACATACCTTGTCACCACGTTGATAGATGGTGGCTGTAAAGGCACTGTAAGTGGAAATAATAATAATAAAAATAACATTGATTTTAATATATATTGCAGCTACTTACAAATATAACTCTACTAGGCTAGGATGACAACTAAAAAAAAAAAATCACACATAACCAAAACATAGTCTGGAGCTTCTGAAAACCAGAACATCTTCAAGAAGATGGCAACAAATGCAACATTTCTTACGTCTAAAGGTACCAGATAGGTTATTCTAAAGCTTTGGAGCAGCACAACTAAAAGCGCAATCTCCACAAGTTAATTTTGTCTTTGAGTAAGGTAGTTTTAGAAGCAGCTTGTCCTGTGTACTTCATCTTAAATGTGGTGCCTATCTAGCTACCTGTAAATAATATTACCTTACTGTCTTAAATAATTAATTTGAGTGAAATGCACAGCCGACTAATTTTATGCTTATATTTCATCGTTTCAATGCTACATGTATATTTCAGCTTTTATATAAAACAGAACTTCAGATCTCATTGATTTTTTCCTCTACTTCATGTTCAAATAAGTATAGATATCGTCTGTTTGGAGACCGAATACTGAAGTGATGCCCATAATGGCCCTCAATTATTTCCCCTTAACCACGCCCCCCTTGAGTAAAAAAAAAAAAAAGAGGATTCGGGGGGAAAATGCCATCTTACAGCATTCCCCCCTTTTGAGTAAGAAAAATGGGGATAAATGGGGAAGGAAAAAAAATCGGGAAAAAATCTTTTAAAAATCGGGAAACCGATTTAAATCTGGTTTTTATCAGACCTGACAATAGCACCTCCGAAAAGACATTGTACCGCCAGAGGGCGCAATACATACCTGTCCTTGTAGATTTTGTGTACACAGAATCATCACCTCCAACAACATTAAGAGTAAGTGTGTAGCTCTTTCCAGGTATGAGACCGGTGAGGAAGACACGTCGCTCTGCAGCAATGTGAAGTATGGTGCCATCACTTGGAGACCGTGTGGGTAAGAAGGTGACCTCTCCTGTCAAACTGCTGTTGACCCCGTATGCAAATGTGATTGAAGTGGTGTCCACAGTTTGAACAATGATCTGACCGAGCTCCAACGTAGCTGTATGGTTAAAAGGATAAGGGGAATCAAATCAATGACCTGGACATTTCATGCCGGTTGCAGCATTATCAATGGGTATAGAGCACCAAACGTCATATTGGCTCATCGTGGAGGTTACTGGTTCGATCAACAGAGCCTACGCATGAGATTCACCGCAAAATGATTCAAGCAACAGGCTGGAGCAGGGCAAATTCAGTGGTGGGCCGTGGTGTCATCACCACACCATTGTTCAGCACAAAATTGTTTCGAACCAGTAACCTTGACAACCTGGCCAGTATGACGTCACACTCCGGTACTCTATTGAGTTACATACTGTATTGATGACGTGAATGATTTCACCTTGGTGGACTGTGGCAAAGGAAAAAAGAACTTGAACCCTGTACCTGGTGGTTCACAGTCCGGATTCTTATCCACTAGACCACAATACCTCTACTGTTTCACAAATTTTACAATTTGATAAATTACTCACAATTCAGACAAATGATACAACTGATTTAATCCTTTACGAATGGTGAGGGAATAAAAAATGACTTATATGTGGCTTCTTGAACCATGGAGGGTTCACTGACACTTCGTGATGGCCCAGTCCCACTCAACGTCCTCTCATAGATGGTATACAACGTATCTGGGTTAAGAATCTTTACGAATGATGAGGGAATGAAATATGACTTACATGTGGCTTCTTGAACCATGGATGGTTCACTGACACTTCGTGATGGCCCAGTCCCACTTACAGTCCTCACATAGATGGTATACAACGTATCTGGGTTAAGACCCTCGACCCTGTACATGGTGTCATTGACACCGGCAGACCCAGCGGGCACCTCGATGTTGCTCCCGTCTTGGCTGAAGGAAACCTCGTAGCTATCAAAATTGGTGGCAAGAGGAGGTTGTTCCAAACCGACGACAAGTGACACTTGCTCCACGGTGATGATGGTGACAGGTCCTGGACGGTTTGGGTCTACAAAAGAACAAAGGATATTGCTAATCCATGCGGTATCTCAATAAGGGCTAAACATTACTGAGCACAAATGATGTATATCACAAACACAAAAATGCATCAAGCTTTGAAAATGAACATAATGCAGTGAATTTGATACCCTTTTTCCCGATTGTTGATACCCCTAAAGCGATACACGCATACACGTCTGGTGATTATGAACTACACTTTTTACATGTGTTGGTGTACAGGGATGACGTACAGGCCTCAATGAGACAGACTTCCTGGAACACTAACATGATATAAATGTACTTTGCTGCTTACTTGTTGTTGTGATAACACTGTTCGTTCCAATCAGTGATGTAGGAGTTCCTAGCACGAACAAGCTGTAGTGATTTACAGTCAGTTCATACTCCGTCCCAGACTGTAAGCCGTCGAACCAGGCGCTGGGCCGAGTGGAGCCAGATACCATCACCACATCCCCAACCTGTACACCATTTGAAGTCAAAGTCAATATGAAGTAAGATGGCAGGGCAAGGTTAAGTTGTGTCCAGATATACTCAATGGAGCTGTTGGTCCTAGAGAGTACGTAGGTTTGGCCTGGTGTGGTATCTGCATAGAAGAAACAAAGATAATTATACAGAGCTGCCAACCTTGTGCGACCAAAAAGAGGAACCATGATGGCAAAAAAAGGAATTCATTAAAACTAAACTTACAACCAAGCGCGACACACTTCCAATGCAGAAATGTCCATTCTTAATGCTGTTTTTTTTCCATAAAAAATTATTAATTGCAAATAAAGCATGATGAAGTAGTAAATCGATATCTGTAACATTTTCCTTTGCATCATGAAAACCATATACAACACAAATGGGTGAAAATTTAAAATTTCTACAGAACCTTCTAGGTGAGGTCACTTTCCATGACTTTCCAGGTTTTACGACTGTGGCAACCCTGATACATTCTCGACCACACAAAGGAGTTCAGTATATATGTGATCAATGTATTAAATTTAATAGCACATCTACAAATTTAGATACATGTAGGACTAAGATAGCTTTAAAAATGTAGTGGCACGAAAGGCGCACCCGACACACAGAATTTTTGAAATTATGATTTTTTTTTTCCCTTGCACAGATGTAGAACCACATCATTTAGCTTGTAACTGCATATACATCTAGATGAGGTTTAAACCTATCTAGCCTGGGGGGGGGGGGGGTATTTGAACCCCCCTCCCCCCCCCCCCCCCCCGGTTTCAGTGGGGCAAGTTGAAAATAATGTAAAAATTGTACTTACCTAATGTGAAAGTGCGGACAAGGGGTTCGCTCTCCAAGAAGACATCACCGCTCTGATTCTGAACCAGCGAAGACAATGAGAAAGTATAAGGAACCCCAGGCACGAGATTAAGAACTGTTCTGGACCTGTCCACGGGGGCAGCAAACAACTCGGTCTCCCCATCATCTTCTTCCGACGGTGAATACAGGATCTTGTATCCAAAGACGTTGTCTGATGGTACCGGGGGACTCCAGTTGAGAAGGACAGATCGACCGTCGGAGCTGGGAAACACATTCAATACTGTAGGACTTGATGGCACTGAAAAAAAATGAAACCACTGGTCAAAAATTTGAATATGAAAAAGGCTCCATTTGTTATTCTTTGATCTTCAAATCGTTTCTCTCTCATACAGCTGTTCATGCCCTTTACCTCGTTTACATTTTTTTTTCATCACCGTGTAGCTTTTTTAGCGTTGTATATTACTGAGAACGGTACAAAAAGTACCTACTTATTATGACAGTGATGATAGCGTAATATATTACTTAGAAGCCACTACCTCATCATAACTGAATTCAAGACACTTAGTAGTGCAATACTCGTCTCATATTACTCAAAATATTCCCATGATACACCCTTTTTCATTATTAGTAACATCGCCTTTTGGAGACTTTTGCTTGTTTACAAAGCTTTGAATGGTCAAGCCTCAAATTATTTGCCAATTCAAACTTACATGCATTATTCAAAGAAAACAGAAAATAAAATGTACATGTGACATGGAACATTCAACATAAAACGATTATAGGAGAACAAACATATAGGGCATTAACATTCACATTATATGTCTGAATTATTATCCCTTAAATCACATCCAGAAACACATAACTTACAAAGTACACAGGACAAGCTGATTCTAAAGCTACCTAAAAAACGAAAGTAAATCTTGGAGATTGCACTTTCAGTTGTGCTGCTCCAAAGCTTTGGTATAACCTACCACTAGACCCAAGGAAAGCCTCATCCGTTGCAGTCTTCAAAGATTTCTTGGAAGAAGCACATGTTTTTCCGAAGCTTTTGAATAGTTTGTGGTTATGTGGAGGTAAAGAAGCACCATTGGGAGGTTTTTTTTCTTCATCACTACCCAGTAAGGTTATATATAAATAGTTCTTGATACCCTTTAATTCCTTTTGCAGCTCATTTAGGAAGATATACTGGGATGGTAGGTGAGGCGAGTAACTGCAAGGAGTGTCATGAAGTGCAGAAATGGTGTGTGGACAAACCACTTGTCCATTTACAGTATAATATGCTAAGTCCAGTGAAAATAAAAACTGTGCCAGTCAACTTAAACTATAGGAGAGCCTACAGGAGGCTGCATCATGCTAATGAAGGGTTAAGCAGTCTGTATATACCTGCGCTTTATAATTTGATGTAATTATTACTTACATGTTGTTAAGTAGTATTCTTCATTGTCGTCTCCCCAAGAGACCCTCAGCCTGTACGTGGTAGCAGGCGAGAGGCCTGGAATCGTTTGCTCAACAACAGGTGGAAGGGGAGATTCATCATTATAAGCCTGAAACACTGAAGTGACTCGTGTATCATAATCGGTGTAGACAACTATAAAGAGTACCGTTACACTCGGATTTGGAGGGATGAGAGCAAGCGTAACCGATGAGGAGGTTTTCGCAACCTCTGTAACCGTAGTATTGGAAATACCACCTATACAGTAAACAAAAACAGAGAAAAGAAACATGCGTAGTGTGAACAAATTGAGTAAAACACATGAAAAAAGACATACAAATCTCACAAAACATGTTTTAATAACGATGGGGAAAACTTCAGGTAATTTTCTTTCCTTCAAATTTAGAAACAAATAACACTGTTCGGTGGAATTGGATAGTTGTATATCCAAATAATTTACTCATTTAGCACCATTATGCATTTTCACTCAGTAAAAAAAACGTAGGTGTATAATACTGTTAGCTGCCTGCAAGAATGATGTACCGTAACTTCCATGAACTATATTATAGATCTTATGTTCTCCTCACCGGCAGCCAATGGTATCTGAGTATTTTACTTAAAAGCAAGTCAACTTTTAGACAAAATACTCACTGACGAGCATTGTGATGTCACATGGTCTATCCAAAATTATGCACAATTAACGCATCGCATAATAATTCAGAGCAAAAGATAAAATTATTGTGCATGATAACCATATGCTTGCCAATCAAGGCCTCCACAATAATTGGATTAAGTCTGCTTGGGAGCTTGGCAAACTGAAGGTAAAATACTTAGCCAAAATCTTCAACTGAATACTAAAGTTGGCTGAGTATATTATCTAAGACAAAAACTTCGTAAAATACTCATATTTCTAACATAAGTATTGAATGTGCATGTCAATTTGTACCTGTGGTGTGTTCAATCGTTACAGCTCGACTCAAGATTTCAGGGAACTCTGAAAACAGGTACAGTCCCGACCTGACATTCAGTTCATATGCCGTGTCGGATTGGAGGCCTTTGAAAGTGGCCACAAGTGGACTGGTGGCAGGAACATCGCCATCAGGATGAGAAAGTTCGCTACCATCAGGACGTACAAGAGTAGGGCGATAGAATTCAGCACCAGGCGATGAAGTCCAGGTGAAAGTGATCTCCACATCGTTGGATTCATCTTCGTTCACCTCAATTTTAGAAGGTGGTGAGGGCGCTACAATGTAAAAGAAACAGTAATATTTTATCTCCATACAGATAACTTGGCGTTGAGAGACAGGAGAAAGGGTTCTAGGATGTGAAAGAAATGAAGTAAAATTTATCTAAGTACAGGACTCTGAAACCAGGTATCGATGCATCAGCCTTACTACACTGTCTTACAATATAGGAGATCAAAATGAGACAAGTAGTCAGGGCCATTAAGAAACTCAAATTATTTAAAAAAAAATCAAAGAACTTTTAGGTCTACAAAAATCTGCCCAAATTATTTGATGCTTCAAAATGTTGAAATTACATAGAAGACAGTATATCCTTTCAGGGAACACTACGAACTAAAATTTGACCCCCTTAACCGTAAACACTTTAATTGTGCTCTAACTGTAAATCACACCATGTGATGTTTTTGTGGTTTAATGGTGCCTGGTGACAAGTTATCTTTAAAGTTTAAGTCAGTTTTTTAACAAATCTGCCACAGTTTTACCACAGAGTTTTTTCAACCATACTTCAGCGAACTGGACTTAACAGGTTTTTTCTTCTAATAAAACACAGGGAATAACGTGGGTGTAGGACCTTTGTTACGGGCAGTAGTT
Source organism: Strongylocentrotus purpuratus (assembly GCF_000002235.5). Taxonomy (NCBI): domain Eukaryota; kingdom Metazoa; phylum Echinodermata; class Echinoidea; order Camarodonta; family Strongylocentrotidae; genus Strongylocentrotus; species Strongylocentrotus purpuratus. The sequence continues at coordinate 1,205,061 of NW_022145551.1, forward strand.
TTTTGTTCCCCATTTGCTAATCATTTACTAAAACAAGAAAATGATGCAGCAGTTTGCTGTAGGATGTGTGAAAATCCCCTCAGTTTTTCTAATTATTGACAGTCTTTGCATCTTTATATAATCAAATAATCAAATTAATAATCTTAAAACATGTCCGTTTGATTTGATATATTAATTATTCTCTTTTATTTATTGAATGTTCGATCTTAGTCCTGTTCTGTTCATGTGTATAATGCAAATACTCTTATGATTTCATCTTTTGCACACATGTGCCTTGAGCAGTGGATTTGTCAAGTGGATTTGGTGACTTAAATTTGTTAGATATTATAATAAGAATTATTATCATTATAAGCATTAATATTATCACTATTATTGTAATTACCATTATTATCATTATTATTATAATTGTCATTATCATTATCCTTATTACCATTTTCATTGTTATTATTATAATTATTATCTTTATTATTTTTATTATCATTATTGTAATCATTATTTTTATTATTATTATTTTTATCATCATCATTATTATCTTTATCTATATCTTTATCATTATTATTATTTCAATCAATATTTTCATTATTATCATTATTTGTTTAATTGTTATTATAAGTAGTAGTAGTATTGTTATCATTATCATCATTATAATAACTATTGTTATTATTACTATTGATAATATCATCATTATTAATACTGATTTTTGTTGTTGTCAAGGCATAATCAATACCTGTTCTGAAATCTCTCACGATTACACCACTCGGATCGTTGAGGTCGGTCACAGAGACTCTATACAAAGAGGCTGGCACCAGGTTTGTTAGCATCACTCTTGATTCAACCAAACTTTGACTGTCAACTGTGACCGTGAACTGATCAACTACATCAAATATGGTAATGCCGTCCCAGATAGTCCAGATGATAGACACCGTGGTCTCATTTATCATGGTGATTATCATAGTGTCAGCTGGAAGACTCCCTGGTTGTAAAGTAAATTTTCAATCAAATCAAATTCAATCAAATTCAATTCAATTCAACTATATTTTACCTTGCAATAAAAATACAAATGACCAAAATACAAAGATATGTACCCTTTAACACTTATTATCAGCACTATTATTACCAGTAATATTCATGCAATAAGTGCCAGTTTGTATTTGAGGGGGAGGGGTAGGGGTGCAAAGAGTGTCACCTGACATGAACAATGCAGAGTAGGTTGTGATTAGCCGAATGGCAGCACCATCCATCAACAAAATTAAAACGATCCTTTGTAAAAACTGACATCTATCACATGTGTATAATAGTTTTTTTCTACCAAGAAATCACTGGAAGCCTCTAGTTATTAAAAACACCTCTTGAGAAATAAAATTTAGCACAGGGAATCATCTCTGTAGAGTGCAGGAGAGGTGGTGCATGAAAAGCATTATATTAAATCGTTCCCATCCCTTCTACATCATTCTCACGACTTCCTAATCTAATTCAGGAGAGCATATGGAAATAACTTGATGTAGCATTATGGTGTGAATGACTTTCTAAGTGGTTCGTACAACTTACTAAGTGGTAGGACCAACTTACTAAGTGGTGGGTACAACTAAGTGGTGGGTACAACTTACTAAGTGGTGGGACTAACTTACTAAGTGGTGGGTACAACTTACTAAGTGGTGGGTACAACTTACTAAGTGGTGGGACTAACTTACTAAGTGGTGGGTACAACTTACTAAGTGGTGGGACTAACTTACTAAGTGGTGGGACTAACTTACTAAGTTGTGGGACTAACTTACTAAGTGGTGGGACTAACTTACTAAGTGGTGGGTACAACTTACTAAGTGGTGGGACTAACTTACTAAGTGGTGGGATCAACTTACTAAGTGGTGGGTACAACTTACTAAGTGGTGGGTACAACTTACTAAGTGGTATGACCAACTTACCCAATGGGGTTAGTGACTTACTAAGTGGTGTGAACGATTTAATAAGTAGTGGGAATGACATACTAAGTGGTGGAAAAGAATCAGTAACTGGTAAGAATAACTCAATACTAAGTGGTGTGAATGATTAACAAATTGTTGGGAATGACTTACTAAGTGGTGTGAATGACTTCAGTGGTAGAAAAGAATCAGTAACTGGAAAAATAACTTAATACTAAGTGGTGTGAATGACTTACTAAGTGGTGTAAACGATTTAATAAGTGGTGGAAAATAATTAGTAACTTGTGAGAATAATGTAAAACTAAGTGGTGTGAATGAATAACTAATTGGTGGGAACAACTTTAATACAAAGTGGCAGAAATTACATAGTATCAGAACTTTGTTCCTTGAAATCTCCTGGACCCCATACATCTCGGTGAAACATAAAGAGTCAAAAATTGATCTGAGTGAATTTAGGCCATGTAGTGTACTTACTAGTCAAAGTCGTTTGTGAGACTGGCTCACTTTCTTCTGCTAGATCATCAAGTCCTGACACAGACCTCACATCCAAGGTGTACTCAGTGGCCTGGTAAAGTCCTTCCAGCGTGGTACTTGTCACTGTTTTACCAACCATCTTATACTGACTTACTCCATTCATTGGAGTATAAGTAATTCTGTAAATACAATGTTTTGTAGAGGGTCATACCTAATGGTCTTGCTCCAAATTCAAAGGTGTACACATTGATCGTATATATTCTAGCATTATTTTAATACAGTTAAACCTGTCTATAGCGACCGCCCAAGGAAAAAATAAAACGTGGCCTTTGAAGACAGGTTCCTTTAGTACATGATTCAATGAGAAACCATTATCAAGGAAAACAACAAATTTGGCCTTTATAGACAGGTGGGCTTTGTAGACAGGTGGTCACTAAAGCAGGTTTGACTGTACCTGTAAACTGAACATTTCATTTTATTTCTTGATTTCATGTTCTCGCATACACTCAGGGTTAAAATAAAATGCTGTTTCTTTTGAATGGCTGAAATGTACATACATGTATTTCATTTTGTGAAAAACTTTTCATTTGTTTATATAAGTGCAACATGAGAAAAGATACAACACTGAAAATGAATTTTTTTTTTAGAAATTAATTTTTCATCATTACCAGGAAAGACTGATATTTCACCTTACGGTATTAACTTTTTGGTTCCTCACTTCGCCTTTGTTTATGGTTGCTCGTTTACCACAAGTGCCATTTTGCAGAGAATAATTAGCACCAATTGATGGAAAGAATTGGTTTAAACTACACGATGGCTTTGCATATTACCCATTTCAAGTCTAAATGAGCTCCAAGTCAACCCTTCTGACACTGGTACACTATATATCTTGTGGGTCAATACTTTTGTGGCACAGGGAAATTATTTGTTTGGCATGTAAAGATTTATGTTTTTATGAGATACGGAAATGTGAATCGCATGTCATCCTAAACATTAAAAAGATGCAGCAGTTTTGCTGTGTCATATCTGAACAAGCCTTTAGAGTAGACTCCTTTAATAATAATAATAATAATAATCTTTTAGTCCACTCAAAATTTTATTAAACCGAAAAAGGAAATTCTTTTTGCCCAATTGATTGTGAGCCCGGCAGCCACTGAGTAGCGCCAAATCGATGTTGCTCTATCCCCTTATTGTTGAACGCCAAACAAGGTAGCAGCAACTTCCGTCTTTTAACGTCTTTTGGTATGATGCGGCCGGGGTTCGAACCCACGACCTCCCGGTTGTGAGGCGGACGCTCTACTGACTGAGCCAACACACCGGCCAACCTACCTTTGGTCCTCTTCAACTCTCTCACTCTGTCGGCATCCTCGTCGTACAAAACTGATTTCATGTACCAAATTGATTTAATGTACTAAACTGAAGCTGTTATGACTCTATTTTACCATTACTGTACCTATCTATGATTACTTCTTTTTGTAAAGTGATCTGTAAACTTTTCCCAGTAAAAAAAAATTTGAATGAATAATATATGCTTAATTTCAATTTCGATACATACTTAATGGCATCCCATTCTCCTGTCGTTGGTAGCGCCCAGCTAAGCTGAAGGCCTATTGTATCATCCGCATCAAGAGTCTCGACAACCAGTGCTGATGGTGGAGACGGAGCTGATAAAAGTAGATACAATTTTGATGTCAAGCTTTTCAATGGTATTGAAGAATATTCCACTTTTTCTATTGCACCAGCCAAGCACTCCGCTCTTACAGACTTGTTTGATTGTGATGTTTTAAAGCCCGTCTGTACTAGTTTGGGGAGATAGCCAGGGGGATTAGACCTCCCTGCAATGTCACTGACAACCTGTGTATGACATTAATCTATTCCATCATCAATAACTAAGAAAATGGACTTTCAGAAATTTCGAGAGAACTTAATGTCTGAACCTAGCTAGTTTGTCTATATAGCACTTGCTCAGATGATCTGCTCCAAAGCACATACTGGTAACAACAGCTGATTTTTTTAAAGCTACTTTTCAGACTTTCAAGAACATTCTTAATTTACCAATGCAAAGTAGCAAAGTAATTTCTTGCCTTTAAATTTTAGGAATATAAATCAATACATGTATTACAAAAAAAGTGAATAAAAAAATGTTAAAGGAATCTTAACCTCAAGACATTTTCCACTCACCTGTGCGTTGCATCACACTTGATTCTAATTCCCCAGTGATGAGTGATGATGAGATGAGGGTGATAGTATACAACCTCCCTGGAGTAAGCTGCGTGAAGTCAACTTTTCTGCTCAGGATATTTTCTGTACGCTGTCCTTCTAACGGGCTGATAGTGACAGAATACTGAGACGCAGGCACAGCTCCCCAGCTGACTGTGATCGAGGTTGAGGTGATTGACTGAACAGTTACTTCACCAGGGGCAGGTGTAGCTTAAGAACAGAGACAAAGGAGGAAACCAATCAACGATTTGGTTCAACTTTTTGGTAGCTTGGTAAATAGACGGGTTCACTATAATTATACAGATATTGACTGGCAGGGGGTATAATATAATATTCTTTGGACCGCCGAAGGGAGTTATATTTTCTTAAGAGGTTAAATTTCTTAAAGCACGCAGCACTGAGGGAAAATATAACTTATATATCCCCTGCCAGCCAATATCTGTTCTATTAGGTAGCCTGGGTTTGAACATTTAGGGGGATCAATTTTTTTTCTGACAAAAAGTGAAGAACAAAAGATTTGAGAAACATTTTGAGGGAGAAAAAAAATATGCGGAAAAAAAAATTTGAGAAAAATATATAAACAACAAATTCCCCAAAATTCAGACTTTATTAGCTTTCCTCGAAATTGACATAAAAGATTATCAAGATATTTATGATTTGAAATCAAAATCAAATTTTCTCTTTGCCTAACAGTTTTTATAACTCAACAGATTATTGGGTAAATGATTATGGTAAAACCGGTCACTCAAAGATTTTTACTTTTTATGAGGCACTTCATTATCATTTTGAAGCGCAATTTATTTAGGGCTTGAATATTACACCATATTAAAGACAATGATAACACTTAGGGTCATGCATCTCAGAATTGACGTTGTTAAAGGTTGCCTTTAAAACGGGCAATTAAAACGTTAAGTAACTTACGTCTTCATAGTAGGAAAGAAAGAAAAAGAGATAATTATGTGTTCATTCGAATTGAACGCTTGGGTAAGACTGATTTTTTTGCTTTTCGATGTTTGTTCATCAAAAAATGAGGTGAAAAGGAAAGAGGAAAGAAGAATTGATCGACATTGAAAAGGTTGTGAGCAGATCACAGATGTTGTAGAGTGAATTAGAGTTCAGAACATTGTTCCAAAAGGAACTATTTGCATACCTCTGTACAGTAATTCTGAAGGAGAATTTCAAACTACAGTATTCCTTTTTTTTACTACAGTATTCTGTCATATACAATTTTTTTCCAAGTGAAGTACCTGTTGTTACAGAAACTGGGGTGAAATCCATGAGGGCCTGACTTGTCAAATCTGGTGTTAGCAGAAAGGAGTATGCATCCACGCTGTAAGTCTCCCCAGGAATCAAGTTCTCAAAGGTAGCCTGGTAATTAGCTTGGGCTTGAAGGATTTGTTTTGATTCACCGTTAGCTGTGATGACAAAGCCATCGTAGCTACTGTTAACCGGAGGCTCAAGCTCTACGGTGAATGAGAAGAAACCTGCCGATACCTCTGTCACACTGACAGGAGCCTTGGGCACTGGGGAAGGAAATCATCAGAAATGAATAAGTACGTATATGAAGATTGACCTATTGCCAATGAGATACCCCTGTACTAAGCCTATGGGAATTAGAGAATTCAGTATAATCATGGGGTCAAGTTGAGTGCAGTTCATGTAATTGCATTGTGAAAGAGATTTTCACCAGTAACTTTATTAAGACCGCCTCGTAATCGATTGGATTATTGGATAGGGCCGCACAAACATTTAACAACTAAATATTCACACCCTCACCAATTTTGGTAATTTTTCAAATCTAAAAGTATTCAACAAAGGGCCTAACTCAACCAGTCCACCTATCATTCTTGAGTTATAAAAACAAAAACAAAAATTAAATTTGTGAGTGGTATGATAAATTTTGTTGTTAACTGTATAACTAATTTTATTCATGCCTAAAGTTTGTTTTTTACACCATTTTTTGGAATAAAAACAATTAGCTAAGCAAAATACAGTGGCACAAAGGACATATCCGAAACAGAAAATGCATATTACATGTAGTTGAAAATTACAATTTTATAGCATTATGATAGAAACACATGTTTAGGACATGGGACTAATACACATCTAACCATCTATACTACCTGGAATAGAATTTATATTACCCCCAAAAAATGTCAATTAGATATGTCATATTACAACTTTTTATGAACCAATTTTACCAACTATTATGCTGTTTCCGTTCTAGAAACCTTTTTTGTGCCACTATATTTCACTAAAGCTACCTAAGAGTAAACTTGACAGCTTTGAAAGAATTTCACAATTTCCTTTCAGTCCACCTTAATTGACATGCAGTCCTTACTACTGAGTACATTAGAGATCGATTCCTAGCATCAGGCACAGCTAGTATACTTACTGACTACATAAAGGGTTGAAAAATCTTGCAAAACCCTCTGATTATCAAAATTTAATCGATAGCAATTCCTGTTTTTTTTAAATTACCAAACACTTTTCTATAAACATCGTACAAAATGTATACAAAATAATAAGTCAATTTATATAGCGCAGCTACTATTATGAAAACCGCGCTTAATACAAGACATCATATTATTACCCTGGCTGTAGCTGAGCTGTGAATATGGAGCTGTGAATATGAAACTGTGAATATGAAATGCATACAATACTTACAGGTTACAAATGTTGTTGTTGCTGTATCGTTGTCTTTCTCGCTGTTCAACAGTACAGCTGATAGTAGCACATCATAACTTGTACCACCAATCAGGTCTGTGATATCTGCAGTGTAGATGCCCTTTGTAACTGTGATGATCTGAGCCATGCCTCCAGCCGATGGGGTGACTGCTATCTCATATTCGTTTACATCTTGAAGCATGAGATTGGTAGCAGAGAATTCCACTGATGCTCTCGTATCATAGATGTCCACGGCTACAATCTCAAGGACATCCAAAGATTCTGTGGTTGAAACAAATTCAAGATATCCAAGTTAGTCTGATAACCATGACTCTGAAGTGAACAAACTCGTTTTGACCATGCTCAAACTTCATTTCTCCTTTTAGAACACCCTACAACATTTGGGTGTGGTTAATACACATGTGCTGGACCTAAAATCCTCATTACTTTAATGGTCACGTGGGTCTCATAGTCCCTTGATTAACTATCTTTAAATTGTTCCTAGATAATGTTAAATGTATATTATTATTATGAAACTATGATATATTCTCATGTATATTATTTTTGTTTTACTGAAATTGATTAATACATCTAATCCAGAAGGATATTCACTCATGAACGAAAACTTGTCAAAAGTAGTCCTTCTGGATGTGGAGGTATATCAGGCAAGGCCCTGCCGGGCATTTATATCACTGACATTCATGCACTTACACTAAACGCAGCCCGTAGTTTTACCATGCATCAGTTTTTGAAGCTGTCAAGGTGGCCTGTTTTTGTTGCAGTTTATACACATGTATGTAGACTGATAATTGAACATAATATGAATTTTACTTTGCTATAAGTGCAATTATAGGAAGCTTGGGATAGACATTTAAAATGGATAATTAATGCTATATAATAAACTGAATTGTTCAATATTTATTCAGAATGTTGTTGGTGATATTTAATCGCCTTGAATGAGAAGTGTCATGTTTACGGTGTCGTGATATACGAGGCAGTTCAATAATTGTATATTATGTAATGAGATGTTTTATTCACCATCAGATGGAATGTGCATAGGCGTGTAAAATATATTCTTTTTTTTTAGATTTTTGGGATTTATGAGTAGTCTGTAAGTATCATACTCAGTTAAGGTAGAATGTGGATTTTACAACAAATATTGATTTAATAGATGATGAAGTCTATAGTAGATAATTGATGTTTTTCTTTTCTACTGTAGCTGAGGTGTGATGTTCTTTACGAGCTGCAAATCATAGGTACAGCTGAGATGACATAGTTTTATTTTGACCTGTGTGACACTCTAGGGTGAGTTACGTATGATTATCTATGCTATGTATGTACCATTATTTTTGGTTTATCAATTGCATATTAATAAATAAAAACTGTACTTATGAAAACTGTATTTGTCCTTGAAAGAAATCTGATCACTGTTTATAAGATGATGAATTGCATGATTTTGTGCTGTGATCATTGTTCTCCTGATGCTTTTTGTATCATCTGCTGTACAAGGCAGGGGGTTTCGTTTTTCCATTTATTTACCAATAAACACGTTCATATTTTCTTGTTATATTTTATTATTTTTATTGTGAACTATGCACCGTTCAGCATTATTTTATTTCATTTTATTTCATTTCATTATTGTGTCCATATAGGATAATTTTGATTACATTAACAATCTTGCTTCAACATATGAACATAGGAACAACATATAATTGACAATCATAAGTACTTGATTAAATACATGTGAAGTGCAAACATATACTTCATGTTTGTCTGAATTATGTGCCAAAGCATGATTGTTTTTATGAATATATACCATTTTGACCAGCAGTTTTAGAAAATACAAAAAGGTAAAGGAACTGGGCATACTTAGAATCATTAGGTCATTGCTTCAGGTCAGGTGGTTGCATTCCCTGACCTTTTGTGAAAACCTGCCAGTAATTTATTTACGAAATGTCTGGGGTCGTGTTTGTGTAATAAACTCCTCTCATCTACAAATGGTCTGGTCTAATTTACCCGACACTTTGTGAAAACCCTACGACAAATCTATGAACGGTTGCATGATCTTCCGCTTTCTTTTCACACAGTCTTGTAATGCGACCACCCCACCAGACCAGGGGGGTGTTACACAAAGATCCTAAGTAGAATTTAACTCTAAGTTGGACTTTAAAATTATGGAGAGCCATGTGTAACCTTAGAATAAAATATATTCAAAAACAGAAAATCAAGTATTTTAGACTTTAAAAAAATTCCATATCAAGAACATTACATCTCCTTGATAGTAGAAAATATGAAAGATTTGTTTCAACATTTTATGCCTTTTAAATTAACTTATGCTAAATATTTTTAAATATGCTAACAGTTTCCCATGATTGTTAAGTCCAACTTAGGATCTTTGTGAAACACCCCCCAGATGACTCAAGTAAGCCAAGGGACTGACCTGTGGTTGTGACGATTTCAAAAGGAGTACCGAATGTCTGGCAGTTATCAGCTTGTCCTGATAGACTCAACACCTGGATATCATAGACAGTCCCTGGTCGAAGGCTTCGGACAGTATACACCTGATCGTTCACGATGATGGGGTAATTCCCAGGCGAGGGTGGAGGGAGCACCCTCACTTCAAAGCCATCAGATCTAGCATTGTCAGGAATGTCCCATATTAGGGCAATCGATGTAAGGTCAACCGAGGTCATCTGGGCAAATGTTACTGCTTCAGGCACTGCATTGAAGATAGTGATCAAGAAACATGTCTGATTTAAAAATGTCAATGTTAGTGGAGGTGTTGTGGTGTATGGGTTTGTTCACTTGTTTCTAAATCCAAAGATTGAGGTTCAAATCCCGGCATGGCACTCACGTCCTTTGGCAAGACATTTATACACATTTGCCACTCTCCCCGAACACTTAACAATGGGTACCTAGCAATTGTGAGGTAATAATAATTGGAAAAGCCATCAATAAGACAGCATTGATGGTGATGAGGCTTCTCTTGGTAATCAACAGTAATATAAAGTTCTGGGTCCTGTCTTATAAAGAGTTGCAATTGATGGCAAAGGACTCACATGGATGCACTGAGCCATGTGTTATAAGGTACAGAAATGTGATAAGTATCACACTTTACATAATCATTAAAAAAATGGGATGGTTTTGCTGAGTCATATCAGAATGAGCCCTTAGGCAGGTTTGACTTTACTTACATGATCGCACATCCTTGAGATTTGTTTCAATGATGATTTCACCACTACTAATCGCCTCTATTGTCACTTGATACAACGTTGCAGGCTGCACATTGAATGTGTGTGTGGTGGTCCGATCAGCCGTAACGTAACTCGCTTCCTCTAATATGACATCGGTATCTTTCTCTTGGATAAAGATGTGATGGGTGTATGGAGTGAACTCTGTCCACGATATTGCGATGGTATTTGCAGTAATCTCAGTAACGACAGGAGATGCTCGCAATCCTGTGTTTTTCATGAAAATGAAATGAATAAACAAATTAAACTGAACTGAACTAAACTGAAATAATAACCTGGATATACATGGTGCTTAATACAAATATTGTCCCTAAACACTTTACAGATATTATTACCCCAGTCATCAGATTCAATACACGCACAATGTGCACCATTTCCACTCCCTGGGGAGTATTGCTATCATATGGTCAACATGAGGGGTATAAGGCAATTACTACACAAAAGCTTTCATCATCCTACAGGGTCTCTATTTCTGTCCTGGGTGTGGTGTGGCAAATGTAGATTATGCCATTGACATTGTGAAAGAAACCTTCTGCAGCGTATGTGATATAATGATTGTTTACCGGTACTAGCAGGGTTGCAGGTCTGCATGTATGTGACCATACCAAAGTGAGTAAAATTTGCTGAAAAGATTTTACAATGAAAACTCTTTGCACAGATATGTGTATATCGGGTTTCACATACATGTTACCTTCCCATTTTGGTGAAGAGTTTCGAACTATCATTAATTACACACATGTGTCTGGAATATGAGGGAGTTTCAGGAGAAACCTTTTTCATGTGGCATTGCAACTATAACATAATTCAACAAAGGAATATCTTTAGAAAAAATGAGAATACTCATAGATGCAACAACTACCAAAATTAAACTTTCTCTTTATTGAAATAAAATATTAAACTCTGTCAGTGAGTTTACATTTCTTCTCATATTCGAAGGGTTCTGATACAGGGTAAGGGGGTTATGTTTACCAGTCAGTGTAAAAGTTGACTTCTCCCTCACATCACTTCTCTGTGACAATCCTCCAGCATAGACCACAGCATATACCCTGACCGGGTATGAGGTAGATTGTTGTAGAAACTCTATCTTCTTCTCAGAGACTGATGGAAGGATGTACGCTATGCCCTCCGTACCATACTCTATTTCAATGATGTCGACAAGACCATTCCCTGGATTGATACCAGATACTGTCAATGTGTCAATTGTCGCTGTCAGACTGAAGTCAGATACTTGTTCAGGCTCTGCAAAGAAAGATATTGGAAAACCAAAGGTTTACGTCATACTGGCCATGTTGTCAAGGTTGCTGATTCCAAACAATTAAGTGCTAAACAATGGCGTGGAGATCACACACATCCAAACACTGAAGTTGCCCTGCTCCATTGCTAGAATTATTTTACAGTGAACCTCACGTGCAGGCTCTGATGCTTGGAACCAGTAAACTGGACGAGTGAATATGATATTGGCACTTCGGTACTCTATAAAGTTCAAGTTCAATTGCAGGAAAAAATGTCAATATTTATCAAGCTGTTTGTTGAGAAATTATTCATTGCACTTTCAATTTCGTAAGAACAAAGTTAATGCATGTTTTACATTAGGAAACAGGACATCCTGAGAACCAAGTTTCATTTCGATGCATTGCATGATGATAAATATGCATATCAGAAAATGTCAAATTTTCATGTTCCATTTTCTTTTCTTTTTTCCTTCTTATTGTTTAGTTCTTCTTAGTCTCGGGGACTCTGCTGAGGATCATGGGAAAGGTATTTGTGTGCCCAGCCCCCCCCCCCCCCAACATTAAAGTGTATTGAACTATTCCTCTGCAAGGCAACGAATCTCAGACTGAAAGGCATTATAAAATGGGAGAACTTCCTTTCAATTTTTGCTTTAGAGCCATTGCTTACAGGAACCAGATGTGTAAAGCTTGTATAATTATTAGAAGTCTACAGGTTACAGGAGCACAGTCATCACACACAAAAGGATATAATTATTCTGTTTTTATTTACTAATGTAAAGGGCTTTGAGCATGTTTATGTAAAGGCGCTATATAAATATCAATATGTATGTATGTATGTATTTCAAATAGTTTTCATAATAAATGAATTGCTATGAATACAGAAACCCATCCAATATATCCCTCATTTGGTGTTTATGAAAGAAATAAATACTTCCATTGTAGAGCCGGTCTACATGAAGTTGGATACATGATATCCCATTTTGCCCTCAATTAAACTTAGGCAAAGGCACAGAGATATCGAGCTCATGGAGAAGAATGTGAAATTTGCTACATTAAAGTCACACACAGTAATTGGTAAATAGGGAGCCTATGACATCACAGCTGCATGGCAGAGTTGCCAATTTGTCTCCATTACTTCAATAGCGATCTCCATATCACCCAAACATTCATAACTTGATAAATAATTGTCTGATATGCCTCAAAATTTTGTTCAATCAGTTTCTCAGAGTTTTTTCCTTTTTTAAAGTAAGTTATTTGGTGATTATTATATATTTTTTTAAACCTCTTCCCTTCCCCTTGGGATCTCGGCCATGGAGTGATGAACAATTCTGAGACTTAGGACGAAGATTGTGTATCCCATTGAGAATAAGCCCATGGGTTTTCATATACCGGTATATATATATATATATACAGTCAAACCTGTCTATAGCGACCGCCTAATGGAAACACAAAAAGTGGTCTTTGTAGACAGGTGGTCTTTGTAGACAGGTTCCTTAAGTGCATGTTTCAATGAGAAACCATTTTCAAGGGAAACAAAAAATGTGGCCCTTGTAGACAGGTGGTCACTAAAGCAGGTTTGACTGTATTATACATATGTCAAATAGTTCTTAGATTATTGCTCATCAACTATTCACATATTTTGAAAATTCAGCATTGTGTACAATATACATAGGGAGGAAGGGCATGGAGGAGCCTGGATTATCCCCCTCTCCCCTCATGCCCCTTTTAGGGTTAAGTAGCCAATGGATTACATGACAAGAATACTTACTGAGCAAGACATCTTGAGAGCCGACCAATAAAGTTCCCCCACTAGAAGTCAGAGCAAATACAGTCACTTGGAGAAGAGATCCCGGTTGATAGTCAGTAAGTGACTGATATGGTAAAGTTGGAAATTGTTGAGAATCATCATGTATGCCATCATAAATTTCGTAGATAAGTGCATCAGCCACAGCCTCAAAAGACAATACAAAACTAGTTGTGGTTAGACTGGTGAAAGTGAATGTTCTTGGATCTGAAAAAAGGTGAAATAGGCAATAAATGATCATTTTGAAAAGAAATGTACAGTAAATGATATTAACAATAATAGCAATAATAATAATATATTAAACAAATTAATACTAATCTTAATATCCATAATAACAAAAACAATAACAATAAAGACGACAATCACACAAATAATAATAATTGTAATAATAATGACAATAATAATAATAATATTGATGATAATAATAACAATAAAATAATGATAATGAAAATAATAGTAATACTACCACAGACCCATGTACTTTTTAGCTGGGTTGACAGTGGCAGACACAGATTTATGCTTTGGCAAAGCACACAATCATATTGGACTAGAAATTCAATTGATAATACTAAAAGTATCATGTAGGATTTTCGGGGATAAGAAAATGATTGGTTAAATTGTGCCTAAATATATATTGTTTCTAAAAAAAAGCACATTTAAAAGATTACAAAAAAATATGTTAATTTGTTTCGGTTTTAAATGTAAAGCTTTATCTCTTTGGAATTCCCATTTATTCATTGAGCCGCTTCCTAAGTGAAGGCAAATATAGAAATGATTGGTACTACAAAATTTAAAAAATAGCACCGGAAGCAGACATACTACAGCTTTTTGTCTTGCCCATATCAGAGTAAATTGCAAGAATCGTCTTTTAGCTTCAGCTTCAGCTTTGTGATCATTCTTGCTATTTACTCCAATGCAGGCAAGACAAAAGCTGTAGTATGTCCGTTTTCGTTGCCAATATTCAAAGACAAATGTTTATGCCATTGATATTTCCTAACTCCCCCAATACAACCACACAACATAATATGGTATTGGCAAAATCCATAAAAGATGCCAAATACAAGTGTTTTTCTTTTAATTCTACAAGAGATATGATATATCAGCCAATATTAGTCTTATGAGTCAAGTTTCCCATTGAGTCTAATTAAGGCTTGCATAAATACTCCTTTATATAAACTGCAGCGGATTACCAATGGGAAGTATTTCAAGCATATTGTAGCATACAGCACTTCACATGTTTTAATCTCACACCCACCACACAGATAGGTGAGTATGCATATAGTTGCGTGCAGCTACTTTTTTCATCCCTCTGTTCTTGCCATTCATTTACTAGACATAAGAATAGGCTACAGAAAAGCGCGGGACATGTGACTACCCTTCACGCCAGTGCAATCACTTACCAGTGGTGACTTGTACAGTTGCTGGGTAACTCTCTTCTTCTAATGCCTCATCTCTAGCTACAGCAGTCACAGTCACATCATACTCCGTTGAAGGCTGAACATTATCAAAAACATAACTAGTATCCAAGCCTGCAATTATCAAAAGGGACGTTTCGGCGCCACCCGCTGGTGGGATGAGGCGAAGTCGGTAACTAGACACTCCCCCGTCAACCGGTTGCCAAGTTACAGTGATAGCTGGAGATTCATCGGAGGAAACAGCAGCTACAGAAGTCGGTGTGTTTGGTACTGAAAGAATACAATTTTAAAAAAAATCATTCAATAGATTCTTTATTTATTTATTTATTTATTTATTCGTTTTATTTAAACAGGGTAACTCTTTCAGTATTAATACTGCTTTTCTGTGAGGCCCTGTACACAAAAAATGATTACAAATACATGAAATAACAAACAGTGTTAAAAGACGTATACATGATACAACTCCTATATCTACTTTTGCTCCTACAGTTGAGCACTGTCAGAAATTGCAGTTTACTAAACTTGCTTACATGATTTTATATATATCAGGATTATTTGTTTGTTTTGTTTATAGTTATTATATAACCCGATACTATACAACAACAAAAAACAAAACAAGACATTTGACAAAGCAATATTTGTCCAGTTGATAATCTAATATTAAATTTCTTAAATAAAAGCAACTGAAGTGTTAATCATAAATCTTACGCTATATCACATAAGAAATGTGAGGCTTACGTGTTTGCACCATCTGTGAGGTGGTGACAGCACTTTGACCAGCACGAGATATTCTAAGGGTTACATCATAGACTGTGCCAGGTGTCAAATTCAGGAAGGTGAACTGTCCAGTTGTTTCATCACCATTAGTTACGGGTCCGTTTTGCTCAGTCGCGGTTGCGGTGTTGGTACCCCCAATCTGAGCAAACTTGATGATGATAGAGTTGGTTGTCTTGGAGAAGACATAGAAACTGGCATCAGCTCCTCTCTCTGTAAGAATAACAAGACACTTCAGTAAGTTCCAAACTAGAAAAATTTTCTTATTCAGGGACTACTATTTTTGCGACAAAAGAGAAATTCCTTAAGAGTACATGTACTTGTATTTCAATGAATCTTGATCACTCAAAAAGAATTGCTACAGTTGTATCCAAGTAGAGGTTTCTGGTATCACAAAAACATTCTTCAGCTACCATTTTCTTTTTTCTATTTGTGAAAAAATGCATTTTCTGATTGTCTGTAATATTTTTTTCCTCCCGAACAGCACGCTCTGTCTGTTGTCAAAAGTGTACTTCAGCGCTTAGTAGGTTGGCATCTAATTTTTTGTTGTACTGAGCGGGGCGGGAAGATTCGCCGGCTGTTCATCACGTTTGAGATTGCATTTAATAGTGAATATGCAATGGACACAGCTGAAGTATCAATCCAATAATAAACAGGACTTGTCGAGTTCTTTATCCTGCTCATTGTGACTTAACTAACTGAAGAACCATCTACTATAAGCAATGAAAGAAAAAAAAGTCATATCGATTGGATGAAAAGTTCGGTTTCAAATAAATATAAAAAAAATCACCTGTAGTAATAGATCTGGTGGTGCGAGAGCTGATGGTAGTTCCATCATTCACTGTGGACACCACGTTCACTGTATACACAGTGCCAGGGGTAAGGCCAGTGATAGTTGTCTGAGTGGAAGATGCTTCCGCTGTGATGGGGGACGGTTCATTCCCATCGAATCCTACCGATTCCCCTGCGTAGGTGATGAGGTAACCATCATATAATCCGGAGGAAGGAGCATCGTATTCCACCAAGACAGAACTTGTATCAGGGTCACCTAATGTAAGGCCTACACCTTGAGGTACTTCAGGGTCTGTAAAAGTTTGATAAGAATAAAGAAATCAGTATGAAGCAGTAGCCTCTTTCGTTCCTACTTCTTCTTGTTTTCTTCTCAGTGCTAGATCTAGGGGGGCAAGGGAGCAATGTGCCCCCACCCCACCCTTTCCCAACAATTAGAAAGAAGGGGGGAATAGGGAGTTCGAAGAGGGCTGAAGGCTAGTCGTTTTCTCCTTAATTTTTCTTGGCTTGTCACAGGATTTTGTAGCTAAAACAGCACATCAAAAGCTTGATGACTTATTTCTTTCTTCTAGTCGAAGAAATTTCTGACTTTTGCCCCTTGCCCCTCGCTGCTTCTTGTCACCTTTAATACTAAGAAAGCCGCATTATTTTGGTGCTTTCTCACCCTAGGGATCTCGGCCAGAGGATTACCGAAAATCCTGAAACTTGACATAAAGATGGGGTATCTCATAAAGAATAAGCCCATGAAGTTTTATATCTATACCGGTACCTCAAATGTTTTTTAAATTATCGCTAACGAACTATTCATATAATCCACCAAGTGACAATTCTGCATTGTGTACAGTACATGTGGGGAAATTTGAGAAACTACATTGGATGACTGGTGAAGGTTTTTAAATTGAATAGCAAAAGGTGGTAAAACAAAATACCTGCATGCAACAAAGGTCCTATATGTACATCAATTGATATTCATTAGTTCCCCATTAGGACGATTTGCTAACTTTGAATGTTAGGCTTCCTTTGGGTAATTTCAATTTCCAAAGAAATTTTGACTTGCACCCAGTAAATAAAGATGTTGTGCTCAATATACTCATAATTTTTTAACGCGTTGTCGTTTACCAGCTCATACATGTATGCAAACGAGCCTTACAATTTAGAACGACAGTTAAATCAAGCAATATATAATATTGTGCCTTATTCTCAAACTTAAATGTATTCTGTAAACTTGTTTTATTACAAACATACTTATCAGTATTTCGTTACGTTTATAATTCTATTATTTATTGTAATACTGTATGGTTTATATATGTCATTTAACTTGTGGATATTTGAGTGGAAAATAAATCAAACAAAATCAAATCAAATCAAGACGACAGACTTACATGTGAAGAATGTTACTTGATCCACATTGGCAGAATTTACTGTGATGGTGATTGTGTATTCCTGCCCTGGCGTCAAGTCTTCCAGAATTGTCATACCTTCATCTCCTTGAGATCCAGAAATAAATGAGCCATCACTAGGAGTGTATTCAATCCTCTGTGTGTCTGATGTTCCTAAGACACGCACTGAGGTTGTGGTGATTGTACCTAACGAAATAACGGCTGGGACTGTAAGGAAAAGGGAGAAAAAAATGACACATGAACACACGAGTGACAAAAGACAATTTAAACCGGTTATAGTGAAGAATTGAACTCTTAGGGATTTTAATTATCATTTGTAGATATTACAGTGATAGAGGATTTTCAAGATTGAATTATTTGTTATATATATATATATATATAGATATATACATAAAAAGATGATCATTATGCATTGTTGCAAACCAATAAACAGCTCTTACTATTCACCTCACCTGGGTTAAGGGTGGCAAAAGTAGATTACTGTTCTGACAAAGAATGTTGGTGCCCTGGCAGGGACTCAAACCCTGTACTTTGTGATCCATGATTAAGTGACCTCTCCACTGGACCACAACACTTCTACATCATTCTCATTATAGTAAATAGATCTTTGATTATTTCTATCAGACCAACTTTTACTCCTGATAGATGCCATATTGTACTAGTGCCATCTCAGGTAAGCTGTAGCAGTACGGTCCCTTATTAAACTCGCTGCTTTCCTAGCTACGCTGTTGACTCTCTAATCGAGTCCTTAATATGCAAAGTGGGAATTGGGCAATGGTTTACGTACTGTTGGCAAATTGACCATGAGATGGCACTGCCATAAACAGTATTCAAGGGCAAAAAGTTCATTGGTTCAGTATCGCTTTAACATGTATTCTGTCTACTTACGTGTCTCAAAATCAACACTTTGTTCTCCACTCTGGCTAGTTAATCCCTGTTGGGTTGATTCAGCAAAAATAACGACAGAGTACAATGTTTCTGGCTCCAATTCCGTAAGATCCACTGACAAATCAGCTGTGCGCATTTCAACGATCACATTTTCGCCCGAAGCTGGACAGACAAAAAGAAGGGGAATGCCATATATAACACCATGAGAAGAAAAGACAAATAACAAATTCCTCATTAATGGAATGCATTTAAAATGACAGCCAATATTTAAATGTCATCAGTAGTAGTAATAGTAGCGGTATTAGTCATAGTAGTAGTAGCAGTAGAAAAAGAAGTAGTGGTAGTAGTGATGGTAGCGGTAGTAGTAGTATTAGTAGCAGCAGTAACAGTAGTAGTAGAAGTAGCAGCAGTAGTAGTAGTAGTAGTCGTAGTAGAAGTACTAGTGGTAGAAGTAGTAGTAGTAGTAGTAAAAGTTGTAGCAGTAGTAGTAGTAGTAGAAGTACTAGTGGTAGTAGTAGTAGTAGTAGTGGTAGTAGTAGTAGTAGCAGTAGTAGTAGTAGTCGTAGTAGTAGTAGTAGAAATACTAGTGGTAGTAGTAGTAGTGGTAGTAGTAATGATAGAAGTAGTAGTATTACAAGTAGTAGCAGTAGTAGTAGCAGTAGTAGAAGTAGTAGTAGTAGTAGTAGTAGTAGTAAAAGTAGTAGAAGATTTGTGAGTCTGAGTCTCGGTCTTATGTTTTTGATCTTGGTCTTGGCCTTTGAGAAAAAATATGCTACGATCGTTTAGGTTTGGCCCTTGAATTACAAAGCCCTAAATGTTAGACATTAATTGCAGCTCATGCTCTGTGTTGGTTTGTTACATTTGCATTTACGTTTTCTCAATAAAAAAAGTAAAAAATACTTACACACTGTGAAACTATATTCGTCAGCACCAGATGAAGCACCCCAAGATAATGTAGCACTTCGTGGAAGAACATTGCTTGGTGAAATAGGGCCTGGAGGGGAGGGATCTAAAAAGAAATCAAGATAGTATGCAACAATCACTTGCTTGGGTACTAAGAACAGCAAAATATTATTCAGAAGAATACATATATTTACATAGTAAACAAACTGGTGACCCTAGATGTCTTGATGTCTGGTTTCTCTTTTACCAAAACTGAACATTAGGTTGTGGACAAGTTAATGATAATAATAATAATATTAGTAATAATAGTGATAGCTATAGTTATAGTGATATCAATATCAATAAAACAATAATGATACTAGTACAAATAATGATAATAATAATATCAATAATAATAACTAGAAATATCGCAATCCGAATTGCAATGCAACGCGAATGTATCCGCTGGCAGTGGCAGTGATTTTGTATCAATTCAGCTTTTATTTTATTATTGAAGAAAAAAATATTATCTAAAGATCATAATTGAGAGACCAATGGTGAGAGCAAACAGTGCCATGAATGGCCTGCCATATTTAAATCCAACTTAAACTTAGTCTATCCTAGTCTTCGTGAAACACTCCCCATGTTTGCCTCATGCAGCCTCAGTAACTTAAAAGTTTTAATTCAGAGCCCTAAAAATGAACTAGAAATATTGCAATCTGTATTGCCACACAATGCGAATGTATCCCCCAGCAGTGGCAGCGATTTTGTGTCATCCTTATGTTCGAAGGAGGGACAAAGATCCCCTCTCCCCTTCCTGAAACAAAAGGATGATGTAGAGATCGCCACTAGTGGCAAAGACTATTGTCAAGACTAGGAGCAGCATCACCAAAACAATATGTGTGTAGGTTAGAGTATAATGCATCTCTGTAAAAAATTTGAAAGAAATCTGTCAAGAAATGTGCCAGTTAGAGCACACAAAAGATAGCCACCAAAATATGACCTTTGACCCTACAACAAATGATACACAGGTGGCAGCACCACCAAACACTAGGCTAGTGTATAAAAGAAAAAAACTATTTCATGTTAAATAAATAATGACACCCCCACCCCCCCCCCTCCCCCCACTACCAATAAGAACATGTATATGAACCAATACACTGTTAAGATATGAGGCATTGAAACACTGCAACAACAAAAAATTCCAAGTGGTTCACATTTTGTATGTTGTAGAACTATTGAGGTGTGAAAAATAAATATATCTGGTGCAATTGAAGGAGGCAAATCTCATTGATTCAGACGTGAAGAAAAGTATGAATGCCCATGGGGGTTCTGAGACCTGTTTCATAAAACTTGTTATCAATAACAAATACAAAATGTCTATGAAAAATTTGCTCTCAGTCAATCAATGCCCTGATTTTAGTAGCTTATGACAGTTATTGTAACTTGTTATTGATAAAAAAGGTTCATGAAACAGGGCCCTTTACTTCACTTACTTGTTTTGAAGTCAGCTGTCAAAGAAGGAATACTAGAGGGAGTTGCTACCAATGTGACTGTATACAGAGTGCCTTCTGACAACCCAGCAAACTCAGCAAATAGTCTACTGGTAGCAGATACGGGAAACGCAGGGTTTCCCCCAGTTGGGGAAATGGAGACCGTGTACGTAGTAGCAAACTGATTGGGACTCCAGGTCACAGATAAAGATGTAGCAGAGATTTCCTTCAGTCGAATCAAACTTGTATCTCCAAGATCTGAACAAAATAAAAAAGATCGATATTATTAAATAGAAAAAAGATAACAAATTCATTTAGGTATTAGTATAGTATTAATGACTGCTTTGAGAGAAATAGTTGTTTTTATACGCTCTCGGGAAGGTTAGAATTGTGCTATTACCCGAGGCGTGCCGAGGGCAATAGCCCAATTGTAACCTTCCCGAGAGCGTATAAAAACAACTATTTCTCGAATATTAAAGCAGTCATTAATACTTTTATATGCCAAAAAAAAAATGAAAAAACATAAAAAATAAAAAATAAAAAAACTTTTGTCGAAGATGGGATTCGATCTCTTGCGTACAAAAGGTGAGGTAACTTAAATCAGCGCCTTAAACCGCTCGGCTATCGCGCTCTGTTACCATATATCGCAGTTTTTTTCTTATATATACATTAAAATGGATTAAAAACGGCTTCGGGTGGTGGATGCTTCGCGGCTGCTCCATTAAACAGGCCCTTCGTTTACTTTTGCAATGCATATTGGCAAAAATTTAGATCAAGATCTATCGGCAGATGTTTTTTTTTTTTTTTTTTGAAGTTTATTTTCGTCTTCATGTCAACAATGCAAGATAAAATTGTCGGTAAGATCGATCGAGATTCAATTGCATTGAAATTACCGACCAATTCTTCGCACACGTACGGTATCCTCGATCGCTCAGACCATTTTTTAACATGAAAACCTATGGGGTAACCATGGAGACTGACCTATTTTCCCAATAACCATGGTTATTGGGATTTTGAACTGTTTTTTATCCATGGTTACCGGGAATTTTCGGGAACAGTTAAAGTTTATGAATGCAATTTCGACCAATCAGATTGCTGGATTTAATACTTAAGTGAGGTATATAATGATTTATGTAAGTAAGATCAAACTTGTATCTTAAACATCCAACAACAAAAAAGCAGCTAAAAGATAAAAAATTAGGTGGCAGTGATGGATCTAATAAAGTAGGATCACCTTCATATCTCCAGGATATGAAAAGCACATAAATAAGAGTCATTAAGAGAAAACAAATTGAAACACATGTTGGTAGCAGTGATTTAGTCAAATGAAACTTGTATCTCCAAGATCAAATAAAAAAGTGTTTAATGGATAATATATACTGATATAGGTAGATTTAGTAGTGGTTTAAGTCTCTCCAACAGTAATCAATGGTCAATGTAAATACCATGCCAAAGGGCTGAAGTGCCATGTCAGGGCTTGAACCTATGACCTTCGTATTTCCAGTCAAGTGCTTTAACGACTCAACTATGACACCTCTACAATTAATCGTCTCACCTGTCATGAAAGTTTCACTTGCTGCAGAACTCCGTGCTGAACCAGCTACAGATATGATGCTAACTTCATACTCAATTCCGGGATCCAACCCTTCGATGTTGAATTCCGGATTTGATGCCTCTGAGAGGAAATTAGTTGACCCGTAGTCAGGGTCGTACATGACGAGGTAATAATCTGCTTTGCCTGGAGGAGGGGTCCATGATAAAGCTATACTGGTGTCCATGGTTTCCCCCAAGATATCACTCACAACATCAGGAACTAGAAACAAAATGAAATAGTAAGAAGTATTATTTATGATGATGATATAAAAATAATAGTAAAAATAATAGTAGAAATAATAATAATAATGACAGCAACAACAATAATGATAAGAAGAAGAACCTTAATAACAACAATAGTACCGTATTTGCCGGCAATAAGGCAGCACCCCCAATTTTGACATTTAACAACAACAACAACAAAATTGTCTGAGGTGGGATATGAACCCTTCCCTACAAACGTTGATGTGACCAAAATAACCGCCTTAGACCACTCGGCCATCCCGCACTGATCCTCTAACTTGTAGTTTTTTCTCATGTATATATTGCACCTCTCTCTTGTGTATTGCGCCATAGCTATGCTCACACGATTGAGAGGCTTTGGCTACGGCAAAAACTTAAATCTAGATCTACCAGTAGATTTTGGTTGGTAAGTTATGAATTTTATTTACGAGATTGGCAAAACTTTGCCCTTCATTTAAAAAATATAACACATAATTGTCGGTAAGACATGTGTTATTCTAGACAGTTATTCTAGAAATGTCCATCACCTTTCATTCTTGTCCCATATGTACAGATTTGTGCTATGTTTCATGGTTTTGACTTGTAAGTTTTTTTGTTTTTTTACTCTTTCGCCGCATAGGCCGCACCCCAACTTTTTTATATTTTCTCTTCCAAAAATACTGCAGCCTTTAAAGCCGGCAAATACAGTAATGATAATAATACTTATTGAAAAATAATAATAACAAGTCAACGCAAAGCGTACCATCCCCTCGCAGGGTACAAATGGCCTATATACGTCAGAACAAATTACCTCAATTGGACTATACTATATTACTAGGCAAGGAGGTTAATCACATTTTCACATGTATAATTAGGTGTTTTTGCATATTTAATGAGCTATGACCTTTCATCTTTCACCTTTGACCTACATACTCACAATTCGAACTTAGGCTGTACATGTATTTTGATACCATGTACCTTCATATTAATTTCATTAAAATTCGTCAAACATTACTCAAGTTATCGAATGGAACCTAGATTCACATATTTAATGAGCTATGACCTTTGACCTACATACTCCAAAATCAAACTTAGGCTGTGTTTTGATACCATGAAGCTTCATATCAAATTTCATTAACATCCGTCAAACAAGACTAAAGTTAAGGATCGGAACCAGATTCGCATGTTTAATGAGCTATGACCTTTGACCTACATACTCCAAAATCAAACTAGGCTGTGTTTTGATACCATGAAGCTTCATATCAAATTTCATTAACATCCGTCAAACAATACTAAAGTTATGGATCCGAACCAGATTCGCATATTTAATGAGCTATGACCTTTGACCTACATACTCAAAAATTGAACTTAGGCTATGTTTTGATACCATGTACCTTCATATCAAATTTCATTAAAATCCGTCAAACATTACTAAAGTTAATCGATCGGAAACCAGATGTGTATTTTTTCGAATATTTAATGAACTATGACCTTTGACCTTTGACCTACGTACTCCAAAATCGAACTTAGCCTATATTTTGATATCATGTACCTTCATTTCAAATTTCATTAAAATCCGTCAAATATTACTGAAGTTATCGATCCGAAACCAAATTTGTTACGAACGGACGCACGGACGGACGCACAGACGGTAGGGGATAATAATAACAATAACAATATTTAATGATATGACACTACCCAGGGTTTTTAATCTTGTCTTACTTGTTTGAAATTCGGCTCCTGCTAGAAGGTCTGTTCCCCCGGCTGTCACAATGTAGAGGTTGATCCTGTAAATCTGACCAGGATCTAGGTTTTCCAGTGTAGCAGTGGTTACAGTCGGACCAAATGGTAAAGTGGTGAAAGATGAAGCACCCAAAATGCTGTATCGGATCTGAAATCCACTGCCTACAATGCTGGGGAGGGCCCACGCGACTGACAACGATGTAGTAGCATTCGCTTCCAAAAACAAATCAACTGTATAGGGGTTCAATTAATACACATATGATTCGTAACATGGACAATGCATGTAGAAATCACTTGGCTATATTTGATCTTTGCTTGCTGCCCTCTTTGAGACATCTTCATCATTATACCTGTATTGCTCTACAATGTCGGACTATGAAATGAACCGGACTATGAAATGAACCAGACTATTAAGGTATATTCCTAAATGAAGTGGCAGGTTAAGAAAATTGTGAAAGACAAGAGACGTTGTAGCCGGTGATGTTTGACTGAAAGTGTGCTCCAACTGTCTGACTAAAATTTTCTCTAACCAAGACATTAAAGAGTGAAACTTTACATCCTATTATTTGCAGTTTCAATTTGAATCTGTATAAAATAAAAAAAATTAAAAAAAATTATCATGAGCAAAAAACTAACCAAAGGCAACTATTAAAGCTGAAGTTTTGAATTCCTCGTAAAAGTGTTTACAAGTAAATGCATGAAAACTAGAAATATCCCAATCTCCATTGCCGCGCGATGCAAATGCACTGGCAGGGATTTTTGTTTCATCCTTATGTTCAAAGGACAAATATTCTTTCTCCCCTTCTTGAAATAAAAGGATGACGTAAATTTAGAGATCGCGACTAGTGGCTCGGACTAATATTGTCAAGACTAGGAGCAGTAGATTTTACTAAGACACACCTCCATACAAAATTTGAAAGAAATCTGTCAAGAAATGTGGCAGTTAGAGCGCAGAGTAGACATATGACCTTTGACCCTAAAAAGGACGGACAATGAGGGCAGCATCTCCCAAATGTGTAAATGTGTGGATTATACCAAGATACATCTCCGTACAAAATTTAGAGCGCACACAATAGTATGACGCGTCATGCTGATGCTGGAACCAAAGTATCCTTCAGCACACTGCCTGGGGGATACAGTAAAAAAAGAGAAGCATTTACCAAGAACTATGTCACCGGTTGCAGGATTAGAGTATGTACGATCAGCTAACTCGCCACTGAACGTCTGAACTTCAAAAGTGTATGAAATCCCCGCTTGTAGACCATCGATTACCACCGACGTATCGCTACTTCCCACGAAGCGTTCTTGATCACCATACGTGATCCTGAAGCCATCATACTTGTGATACTGAGTTCCGATAGGCTGCTCATACGTCACTTGTACGCTGGTACTGGAATCAGGGCTCAGCAGAAGGTTTGTTGCCGGATTAGGAACTTAAAAGAAGAGGATGTAAATAATAAGATATTAACAATAATAATAATGATGATAATAATAATAATAATAATTATAATGAAAAAAAGATGAAGAAGAATTATAAAAATAAAAAACATTATTAACAATGGTAATCTTTACTTGGATAGTGCTCATATCCATCATGCTGTGACGCTGATGGTGTGTTGATACATTTATTGTGAGACGGTTGACGAGAAGCGCTACCCTTTTCTCAATATGTTCATCAAAATTCAGCTTTCCATTAATTGATATAAAGTTTTTTAAACCTTGCATCAGGTGCAATTTTTAGTTAAATACAGACCTTTTACTTAACACAAATAGCACGGTATAAGTTAAAGACTAAACCAACCTGTTCTATGCCGAGATGAGTAAACAATGGCTTGTGTATTGGAGTCGGTCATTTGCAGTTCATACAGTAAACCCCCTTGAAGCCCCAGATAAAATATGGATGTTAACTGTGGGCCGATTGCACGCGGTGCTACAGTAAGTTCTGTGGACGCGTCCACAGTTCTTCCAGAGAGAATGGTGTTCACACCCGTAGCAGGGAAAATCAGTTGAAAAAAGTTTGATCCTACATTATCACTGCTCGTGCACAGTTGGCAAGCTAGGATGACAAACAAAAACAAAAATATTGTAATTTCATCATTGTATATTAAACACTCTAAAAAGTTAAAATAGGGTAATTCTTGTGGTCTATCTATTCTGCCGTGGTAACAAATACATAATCACATCTATGGTAATTTCACCTATATTAAATTTAAGACACACCAAAATTCAGACCTACATGTTTCTAGAGTTGAGGTGCACTGACTTTTTAAATTTGAATACATCTTCCAAGATGGCTGCCATGATGGCTGCTATGATGGCTGCCAAGATGGCTGCCAAGATGGCTGACATGTTAACAATATAAAAGTAGTAGTGACCAATCATCAGTTCGCAAGAAGGAATTCAAAGTAAAGAAGGAAGAGAGTGTCAGGTGTTGAGTGGGTTAAAGGTTGAAAAGTCATAACAGAGAGTGAGGTTGCCTTGGCAGGCAAGGTCGAATGGGTAAGAATGAGTAAGGGTAGAACAAAGGAAGTATTAAGAATAGAGATAAAAGGGGAAGGAATATAGGTCATAGCTAAATGTAAATTAAATAATTACCCATGAGTAAATTATAATCTTAAAATGGGGCGTTCACACCTACAGAAAAGAGGTGAGATTTAAAAATCGATTTTTGTATCGCGATCAAATTCGCAGTAAGTCTTCTGAATTTTCAGAATAATCGCGATAGTTTGCCGGGCGCTGTCTGTGTGAGAATGGTAATGAGAATAAACTAGATGGAACTTCGATTGCGCGCAGTCGAAAGTGATGCCTCCGTCACAGATCAATTTTACAAACCAAAACGGAAGAAATTTTTCAAATTCAAGTTCGGTTATAATCCATTAACAGTTTCTCAGAATATTGTGATTACAAGCTATTTCTCGTATACATGTATGACCCTTTGATCTTTGACCTCATGACCCCAAATGCAAGATACATACATGTCTTGAGTTTGATGGTAATCTGTCCATCTGTTCTAATGATAATGTGATCACAAGCTATTTTTGCATGCATAATGAGCCCTATGACCTTTTACCTATGACCTCATGACCCCTAAATGTAATCAATTCATTGGCTCTGCAAGGTACATACATGACCTAAATTTGGCAGGAATCCATCAATCAGTTCTTGAGATAACGCGATCACAAGCTATTTTTGCATACATGAGCCCTGTGACCTTTGACCTCGTGACTCCAAAATCCAATCAATTCAGTGGCTCTGCAATTTACATACATGACCAAAGTTTGGTAGGAATCCATCAGTCGGTTGTTGAGATAACGCGATCACAAGCTATTTTTGCATACATAATGACCCCTGTGACCTTTGACCTCGTGACCCCAAAATGTAATCAATTCATTGGCTCTACAAGTTACATACATGACTAAAGTTTGGTAGGAATCCATCAGTCTGTTCTTGAGATAACGCGATCACAAGCTATTTTTGCATACATAATGACCCCTGTGACCTTTGACCTTGTGACCCCTAAATCTAATCAATTCATTGGCTCTGCAAGTTACATACATGACCAAAGTTTGGTAGGAATCCATCAGTCGGTTCTTGAGATAACGCGATCACGAGAATGGGACGGACGTAAGGACGGACGGACAACCCGAAAACATAATGCCTCCGGCTACTTCGTAACGGAGGCATTAAAATCAATTGATTTACTCCCAGGATTCCAAGCACACAACGTCGTTGAGATTCATGCATGGGCAGTTTGGACGTTCTTGCCGTCGAGCGAGAATTCTTTGTGTGTGTGTATGGTCGCCAAAAATAATTTTGCATCGCGAAACAATTCACACTAAATTGTCTTGTATGAACGGTCGCAAATAACAAGCGATCCGACTCGTTTTGTGTGAAAGAGCCTATTATGATCACAATGTCAATATGATTTCTGTTAAAAAAAAAGTAACTTACCTGGAATATTGATGCCAGCATTTTCAACTGGTGTTCCCCCTTGGTCATCAGAGTTGACAGCCACAACGCCGAACATGTAAGTGGTATCATCGTAGAGATGATCAATCTCATATGACCCATCAGTACTGGGGAGTAAGGATCTCTCATACACATCATTGGTGTTAGTATTTGTTATGGTCACATTGTAAAACTCTGGGGTGTTGCCACCAGTTGGTGGATCCCAGGTCGCTGTGAACCCCCATTGCTGAATATTGTTGATGACAAGATTCAGAACAGGTCCGGGTATCTGTGCAGTGGATAGCTGGAAGACATAAATTCAAAGAAAATATTACTCTTAAAAAGAGCAATCCAACCTTTGTAATATGTTCATTTTTATGAATTCAAAGCAGGAAAATCATTAAAAAAAAGAATGGTACAATATTGAAAAAAAACTGACCAATAATAAAAGAGTTTATGAGTGTTTGAAATATGAGACCACTGAAGCTAAGTGATTCTCAGATTGGAAAGTTTGTCAGTAGATTGTGACGTATTCACAGACAACGCTCCTGTTTTTCGTGCACAAAAATAATTATTTCTTTTCTCCTACAGTGCCATCTCCCTTGGGGCACAACTCATAATATAATATAATAACATATTATTATAGGTCCTCTAAAAAAAAACAAGGCCCTCCAAAATCATATAAAAGGTATTTTAAAGGAAAAAAAACACAGTTTAGTTAGTGTGTAAGTTGGAACGAACGAAATAGTTGTCGGGCACTACATCACAGTGACAATACCAATTAAAAGTTGATAAATCTTTCATTTTTTGTCTGATTTCATTTAAACTTTCACCAGTGTTCTTCTCTGGTTTTTTCTGCTTTCTATTAGATTAGTTTGCTATGAAGGTTGGATTTCACTTTCACTGTAACTGTAAAAGTCAATCTATCTCCTCAAGCTGTTTTGGAAAAAAATCAATCAACTGTAACAAGCGTAAATTAGAATACAGAGACTTGGTATTTTGAAACCAAAATATTTATATCCTGGTGGTTAAAAATGAAACCAAGGCAACACAAATATTAGCATAATTATGATAATATTTTGTATACCTAGGGAAGCATCATCAGCATCAATGCTCTTCTTCCCGAGGGGCGAGGGCCCTTTTATTAACATTAATCTAGCAATTACTTGGTATCCATGAAGGGAAACCTTACCCCAAGATATAACTTTAATGATTCTGAAAGGTTTATCGGTATTCTTTCCCATTAATCTACAAGATTTCTCATCAAAGTGTATGAGAGTGGTATAAAGCACGATATTCTTTGCACAATAATGTACTTTCTCAGCACGACATGGGCATCCCCATTTTCTTGATAACGTGGGTATACGTGGCTCCTTACCAATCTATCAACAGAACTGGATCCAGACACATCAACTACTGGTATGTGAAGTCGTTTATCAAGTATATGTCTTTAAATTTATAGATGCTGAAGTATTTCATTCACTCAAGGGGAGTGTTTCACACAAACTAAGATTGACTTTAAGTTGGACTTAACTATGGCAGGACGTTCATGCCACTGTTTGCTCTCACCATTTACTGGCAATGGTCTCTCAAGGGACATACAAATCATGGTAACACATCTACAGAATTCAGCCTTTATGATAGTTCATTATTGAAGGAAAAAATATTATCTAAAGATCATAATTGAGAGACCAATGGTGAGAGCAAACAGTGCCATGAATGGCCTGCCATATTTAAATCCAACTTAAACTTAGTCTATCCTAGTCTTCGTGAAACACTTCCCATGTTTGCCTCACGCAGCCTCAGTAACTTTTAATTCAGAGTCCTAAAAAAATGAATTTAAAAACATGGCAAACATTTCTGCACATTTTTGTCCATTTTTGTCACATGATCACTTTCCGTTTTGATGCTAGGATTTTTTATAGGAAAATAAAATGTTAAATTTTTTAATTATCTATTTAGCTACACACTGAGAAGTTTAAAATCACTGTTTTTCTAACAATGGCATTTAAACAAATCAACATAGCTTGTAACCATGCATATTTTTTCCAAAGACCTGACCTTTTATTAGAACATGTTCTGCCTCTAAAAAGTATAACTGTATAGTTAATTAAAGAACAAAAGGTGATAAGAAAGACCTTAAAAATTTCCTGTCCTGAAAGGGTTTTATTGCCAAAAAACACAGGGATTGGGCCATAAATGCATTCTAAACCCCTACCAAAATTTCCAGTGTACTTAATTTTCATGACCCAAAACAACTTTATACCCAACTGAGAAAGAAGCGCTTCTCTTGTGGTAGTGCTTAAAGTGACTCGGTAATGCCTAGGTCACATATAAACCGGGCCCTGTACGATTTTCCCTACCCGGCAGCTTGCCGTGGATTTAGAGACCGTACATTTTCATTTCTATGGCATGTGTGGTCACATATTCTGCGGCGCCCGGGAGAAGCCCGGAGAAAATTGGTCGAGTGAAATTCAAGGCGCCCGTAAGGGTGCCGGCAGGTTGCCGGCCAAGTGCCGGCCGGTAACCTTACGGGCTCCGTCCAATGAGCAGGTGTACCGATGACTCCTGGAAGGTGCCCTGCCAGGGCCCGGCCGGTCAGGTACAGAGTGAGTCAGAAAAAATGTCCAACTTTTTAAAAGTTGTATTGTTTGAAGTATGAATATTTTAATCATGGGTTTCATGATATATCTTGCTATAATTATCCTCCCAGTACATTTAGGTACCGTTTTCATTTGAATTTCTGCATGCATCACTGAATATCAGACAATCTTTACAAGACTGCCAGATCTCACTTGCGCCAAAGATTTTTACTTTTTTAAACTTTTTTGAGGCACTTCATGATCATTTTGAAGAGCAATTTGTTAGGGCTTCCATATAATACACTATGCCTTTGAGGGGATGTCCACCCTGACATTAATGAAAAAAAAGCAGGCCAGTGAAAGCTTGAGCGAAATTCAATTAAAAATGAAAAATATTATGAATTTTTGAAGGTACAATCGATCAAACACAAATTGGCAACTCTGTTCAAGCATCCCTCCCATTTGCCCTAGCTGCACTAAAAAATATAAAAAATCTATAATTTCCCTCAAGAAAATGTTCAATCTTACACTCACCCTAAATATTATACTGCAAAATGTTTTTAAACAACCCCTGTATGAAACAAATCTATTCCTCCATAAATAACAAAGAAAATGAAGGTTTAAGAAATTTCTGTACACAGCGCAATTGGGGAGGAGCTTGCATGATACCTCAAAATGTTGCTGATTTGTGTTTAACTAAATGTCAACTTTAAAAAATCTATTTCCAATTGGATTTTCTCATTATCTCATTTTTTTGCTTTTATTAAACTAATGGTAATAATTATCAGGGTGTCTAATGCCTAACAAATCATATATGAAGTCTAGTATACAGTTCAGTGCCCTAGTAAAGATCCTATCCCCATGCACCGCCTTAGACAGAAATAACCATCTGATATGGGTCATTTCTTTAATAAAACTGACATTTGTTGACATTCCCCATATACAGACGGTAACAGAGATCTCGTACCGTGGGGGTAGCTAGAGCCAGCGATGTACATCTTTTCGTCCACAACATTTTCTCCCCAATTTTTTTTTATTTAGATCTTATTTTCTGATTTCTAAATCAGATGTAAAATAGGTTTAAGTAGTGTCCTCCTATTTACACTACATATTTTTAAATGACCTCTTCTCCAAATATAAAATTAATGGACTTACTTATACGAATTGTCCCATTTTCGGCAAGCTGTACCTTTCGCCGTACTTGAACTGTGATCTATGACCCGCAAGATATATTTCCGGGTCAACAGACTGGCTGTATTATTAACGAACACATCGATCAGGGGGTCTTTATTATCTTACAGGATCTCTATGGGCTCACTTACGCACGCTTGCACGTATATCTGTGATAGGTCATTGGGGGTGGAGTCTATCGACCTTTCACAAACTTTATAATGAATATTCATTATACTCAATTCAAGATGGCTGACTGGCAATCCCACTGACGAAAAGTCTTTTTTGAATGCAAAAAATCTATTTTGGAGCTGAATAAGCAGGCTATTGTGAGTCAAAGTATATATTTAAGTTTTTGTTATTGTATAGATAACCGGGGCTGTAGTATTGCAGAAAAATTAGATATGATGAAAACGTAAAAAAAGTGAAAAACCTCGGAGCATTTCGTTCATCTCTATTCGGTCACTCTATCCTCACAGTCCCGATAGGCCATACTTCAGTCTCTATAATCGGAGGTCTAGTGGAGCAAGACGTAGTCTCAGTGGAACAACCGACGATTAGAGAGACTGAAGCTTTCGGTCTAGCACCGCCCGACCCCTCCCCGGCCCTCCCACCAACCCTGACCCTGTCCCCACCTAGGTCTAATATATTTATATATATTGGATTAAGTGGATCTATAAAGTATTGAGTCCAGACCCAAAAGAGACTTAGCAATTTATACTTTAACCTTGCCAACTATTTTTTAAATAAATCAGTCACCACACGCGCCACATAAAGAGAGAGACAAGAATTGTTAAGGAATTATTCAATTCAAGTTTATAACAAATTTACCTTAGTAGGGTCTAGAGTAATTATTATGTGTGGGGAAAATATTTGCATGCACAGAGCAAATAGATTTTTTTTTTTTTAATAAATACACACTTCTTCAGCAATATTTTTTCTAGACAAAAAAGCTTGTCTGACATAGCAACAACCAATGTATGCAAATCAAACTTTTCAGTTTTTGGAGCGAGTCCATTAGCATACAGGCAAGACAAGTGTATTGAATTTAAATACACCAGTGGTTCTGGAGAGAAAAATGAATAGAATTGAGATCCATTTGTAATTCCTAAAACGACTATTAACAAACTCGTGGCATTATTCAAAATATCCACCAGCGCACAGAGCATCCGCTAGCCGTCTTGCCCGTGTCCTCCACACACATAAACAAGACAGCTGGCCTGTCATATCGAGAGGGGCGCGCAGCCAAAGGGGTGCAGGCAGGCGGTGTCCACTGGGAGCGGAGTAGGGTAGAGAGAGCGTTCACGGCCCGATGAAGAATATTATAACTACAGGTGGATGCTTTGACTCAATAAACCGTATCATGGAGTGCACCGTAATTGTTAGATCATTCACATCATTTAAATAAAACTTAGCCAATTATAATAGAAGATAAGGAAGACATACCAAAGTGAAACGTTGTTACGATGCTCTATTCATTTGCTTCGATTGCTTGAGCTGAGATGGGTCATGTACCTACTATGTCCATGGATGTAATAGATCATTATTTGCCGATCGCGATCGCACGTTTCATCTAGTGTTTTGTCGTCTGCAAATGAAATGTCCTATTCGCAATCGACGTTGAGGGCATACATGCAGCCCCCGAATATTGTCAATGTCTGAAATATCAGTTCAATGTCCCCATAATTATATAGCTGCTACAGGAAATCTCAGAATTGATCTAACAACAAAAAAAGTTATTCATAAATCAAATACGGAAAAGAGAATAAGATCAGACGTTTTAGTGTATGTTTCTGCGTTTTCAAAAATCTACAAAACAAGATATCCTGTTTTCTGGTTTGGTTGATGCTACTATATATATGGATAAGGAACTCACGTCCCCCCCCCCCCAGGCTGCCAGCAATGCTGATCATTGAAAACGACGTTAAAAAGCAAGCAAGCTTACTCGTTATAATGCTACCAACTACCATTAATGACTGCAATTGCATGATTCTGTATTCAAAATATATATGTATTACATCTTTTGACACAATTTGTATATTCATGATCCTAATTTTCATAACACTTACCAATCTCCTTACTTTAACCCTAAACCACAAGTTTATGCTGACCCTATTCAACCAAATCGTAACGAAAAGCCCTAACCGTGCAGCTATAACTTTGTTTAAAAAAATAAGCCCCGAGATAACAAGTTTCTGTACGGCAAATTTAAAGATAAAGGCCGTTATGGTCATGCGATTGTATTGTGAAAGAACTTGTGACGTTGTGAAATCGATCAGAAAAGGTTGATCATCTAGCATAGATGTATTGCAAGGTTCTGGAATCATCAAAATGATAAGAAATTTGGCCCATATGCAGTCTTCAAAAAGTTAAGCACTGTACACAGAAAGATGTATATGGGACTACGCAGACGTGCGCGACACGTGCGTTTTTATCTCTCACATACCAATAGATAAACTAATTTACCAAATATATTAATTAGTAGGCGGTTTCCCGGCAAAAATTTTATCATCATGTATTATTCAAAACATATTCTTTCACATGATTGGTAATAAGAGCTTCTATTTCAGTTTTTTGAAATTGGGGCATTTCCAATACTAGTCTTTACCTTTAAGTTACGCAAAAGTATACCCCATTATAAACACACCCAACTCAACTAATGACTCACAATTCCAATCGTAAGGCTATACACGAACAGCGTTTCAATAATTGTGGGTGTGACCGGAACGATATATTTGCTTTACAATGGATTGTGCATTTACATCATGAATATTCTTACAAATCATGCTCGTGATTTCTTTGGATCCCTTGGAGCACATCCTTGCTTTGATTGTCATGTCTGTTTGTGTGTGTGTGTGTGTGTTCGTTCGTTATGTCTTGTTCTTTAGGGAAAGGCCTACATTTTATGTATATATTTTGTCTTATAAAGAGAGGGGTAAAATATTCCTGAGCTGCCAAATATAGTTTTGCTTGAGTCATGCAGCCACTCGGATAGCTTTTTTGTGTGTAAAAGAGGGATTACCGCTTGATATGCGTAATATGATGCCACAGATAACTCTGGGTTTTGGGGTGTTTTTTTGCTCTTTCTTTCTTTCTTCATTATTTATTTCTTTCTTCCTTTATATTAAAGATATTAATGCATTTGTAATGCAAATAGGATAGTAAAACAGGTGTGATTTAATTTCATCGTTATCTCACACACCATGTTGCATAACATGCAGCATATAGGCCTATACAAAATGTAATATCGAAAAGGCTTATATCAAAGTTTATTCTAAAAATGGTGTATACACAAGTGATTGCAGTCACCTAAGTAAAAGTCTGATTTTCAAACTCTTTTACTTAATGCTTGTATGTTTTGTGCTGCACAAAGATTTAATCAGTTTAATTTTGGCCATTACAAGTTGTGGGTTATTGATGTAGACAGTTAATCATGTATTTGTTACAGCTCATTTTGTGTATGTTATTACCAAAGAATGTGTATGACAGTGAAGTCTAGAAGGTAAACGGGTTTCCTTGCATAATTTTAATACTACGACACTGCTAATGTTTAAATCTCCCAGAAAGGACATACATGACATATTCATAATTCCTGCTAAGTTCTACAGAATTTGATGTTGGGTACAAAAGGGGCATGAGGGTGCGATGGCATTGGATGGTATAATTTGTTTTAATAATTACAACTGGTATTCCTTAATGACGATTATATCTTGCTTCTCATTCAGCCTCCTTTTTCTCTTTATATTTCCCTTTTCTCCCTTTAAGTTCTTCTTTTCTTTCCCCTCTTCTTCTTCTTCTTCTTCTTCTTCTTCTTCTTATTCCTTTTACAATATTCGTCTTCTTTCCTTCTTTTTTCTTCTTTCTTAATTCCTCCTCTCATTCTTATAGTAGTAGTAGTAGTAGTAAGAGCAGAAGTAGTAGTGGAAGTAGTGGCAGTAGAAGTAGAAGTAGTAGTATTAGTAGTAGTAGAAGTAGTAGTAGTAGTAGTATTAGGTAGTAGTAGTAATTTTATTAGTAATAGAGTCATTACTAAATGGATCATTGTCACTGTAGTAGTAGAAGTAGTAGTAGTAGTAGTTAGTAGTAGTAGTAGTAGTAGTAGTATTGGTAGTAGTAATAGTAGTAGTAATATTAATAGTAATATAATCATTATTAAATGGAACGTCGTCACTGTTATCATCATAATCATCGTCCTCGTCGTCACACTCATTTTATTTTTCATAGTTCAAAGCATATATCTACATACTATTACTACAGCGAACAGGGTAGTAGAAAATTGTGTATAATAAAATACAGATAGCTGATATAATTTAATATAGGATTTTTTGTACAAAACGGTAATAGAGACAACAAACACCCATACCAATACATCCGTTATGGTTGTTTTGAATTCTCCAACTTTCAAAATGCGCTATACAAGTAGCCACTATTATTATTAGTAGTAGTAATCCATTCAATTTCAGAGTGAACATATTGAAAATATTTTTTTGTATCATAATTCTGGGGCATCTCACCTCCATTCTCTCTTGGAATACATTCACTGTCCCATGTTTCAAATCTGCCACGTTTTATTCAATATTGAGCCTGATATTAGTTCTTAATATTTCACGAAACTGTAATAATAACTCCTACAAATTTGTAATATTAAAAAATAATATTTTTCTCCACGCACCATGTAAAATTGGCTATAGCTGAAACAAAATCTTATTTGATACTTTATATTCGCAAGCGAGAAAATCGAGATATTTAAAAAAAAAAATTTAAATCAGATATCAGGATAAATAAACTGATCTTAGAGTTAGAATAATGCAGCAAAATACATAATAATTGAATAAAAGAAAATACAAATACATTTAAACAAAAACTATTACAACAAACATTAGACCGGACAAACAATTACACTACCCTGAACGGCAAAAAAAATGGTCCATTTTGGGTTGGTAAAGAGTCGATTTGGCGTTGTGACTGAGGCGTTTCGAGTTACATCCTTTCATTTTTACCTTTCATATTTTCTCTTGTACTGAACCATATATTCATTATATTGCAATACAGACACTAAGGGCAGGTTTTGTACTTTCAATTATGATTAGAACATGATATGGAAAAGAATTTGAATAATTCATAGATAGTCATCAGTGTTTACAGTATAGTAAACAGAACATGAGCAGTGTTGTAGATAGTTATGGCAAGCTTTTAAAGGATGATCCTATCCTTGCAATAAGTTTGTTTGTATGAAAGCAGAAAACAAAATGATACACAGAACAGCGAAAGTTTGAAACAAATCGAACCAATAATTACAAAGTTATGAATGTCAAGAACGGGAGTGAACTGAAACTGCAAGAGTGCACCAGAATGGCAGAAGAGTGAAATAGAGAGATGTTGCAATCAACCTCCGAACCGGGAGAAGATACTTAGATAGATAGATAGATAGAATGTTTGAAATATGGGATCACTACGTCTATGTCAATCTCAAATTGGCAATTCGATCAGCTGATTGTGACGTAGTCGAGGATAGCTCTCCCGTTTGTCATGGTCCTCATGGACAAAACAAAAATCATGATATCATTGATTTCTGTTTTTCTCATTAGTGGCTTCGCCCTTAGGGCACTACTCAAAATATATTATGAATAGCACATTATTATAGGTCTCCTAAAGAGAACAGTCCCTCCTGAGTTACACATTTGTGAACAATTGAAATTTTAGTTATTCTGTGTGTTGGAACAAGTGGAAAATTTGTCTGCAGCTGCATCACAAAAACATTACAGATTCAGGATATGAAAAGCTTTTTCCATATAACCTCAAAAAAGTCGCAAAATTTTTCATTTTTGGTCCAATTTTATTTAAACTATCACCATTTTACTTTCCTCTAGAGTAATTTGCAATCAAGGTTAGATTTCCCTCTAATATTAAATGCGAAAGGATATGTGTTTCTTTATTAAATAGAGTCATTACAAATTTTTGTAATACTTCATATGGAAAAAAATATTCAAGGCTAAACCATAATAAGGAAACGAAGTTGTAATCAATTTAGATAGTTATGACATTTCTTTTAAATATCACATTGAAAGGAATTTACGGTTGTACAGTTGGTGATCATCACAAAATGTTGCATACTATATCAAGGTGGCCGTTGCATTATTGTAGGCCGTCAGTCCAATTAGTACTTGAATGTGATATAGAAAATAGATTGGGGATTATTGTTTAGATAGTCATTACAATTATTTACAGTTATTTTACATGGTGAATAAATAAAACAAACTAACAAACAAACAAACAATTCTTCATTAGGAGAAGAACATGTGAATATTAAAGGGACTTTAACATTGTTCAGATGA
The DNA here is from genome assembly GCF_000002235.5 of Strongylocentrotus purpuratus. Classification (NCBI taxonomy): domain Eukaryota; kingdom Metazoa; phylum Echinodermata; class Echinoidea; order Camarodonta; family Strongylocentrotidae; genus Strongylocentrotus; species Strongylocentrotus purpuratus. The sequence continues at coordinate 1,243,862 of NW_022145551.1, forward strand.
GAGAATATGGTGCTAAGGTAGTGAATTCAATGCTAGATGTGCAATTAAAGATGATCTGAAAGTTTGAGTGAAAACATACCGTTATTAATGATACAAAATTGGGCAAAAACTGATCTGATCGCTTCGTTACTTCTCCCAACTATATTATTACAATTTTAGGGTGAATTTAAATCGCAACGCAGCATGGAATTAGCTTTATATTCCATTCCAGACATTTAAGTGTTGACATATTTTTAAAAGCCTGTTGTTTGTCTTAGTTTCATAGAAAAATGGTTGGGAAAATTCAAAAATAGTTGGGACAGTGACGTCTGCTAAGAAAATCATAAATGTCTTTGTGGTTTGAGAATTTTTTCAGGATTTTTTGCATGTTAGAGGGTTAGTACAGTAGAAGGAATATAATAAGTAACATTTTATACAAAAAGTTGCGCAGTTTCTTCATCAAGGTTACCGAGTCACTTTATCATTAACAACCATTTGAATATCATTATGGAATATAATGTAAGCATTGAACGTAGTGTGGAAAACAGATATGTATTGCTTTAGATTGCTATAACAACTTTTGGATATGAACAAAATATTATAAATTCTGAATATTATCTGAGAAGGTTAAGTTTAACTCGGTCATTTGACAATCTTTTGAATATGAAACAGAGTCGTTAAAAAAACTTTGTGAATATCATATATGAATACCACTTGTATTATTCAGACAATCATGGCATATTTTTGAATATGATAAAGGCAACTTACCGAAAAGAGACAGGTCAAGAGGAAGATTGATACCAGTGAATCCATATTGGTAGGTTGCACCCCACAAGGGGGGTAAACTTACACCCCAATTTCACGTAAAGTTATATAGCGGGGTGTGGTGGACTTCAAAAGAGGTATGAATTTGCACCCGAAAACTCTCCTGCCGGGAATCAAACGCTCCAAACTCTCCAAATCTGTCCCAAGAAGTTAAAAATTGTATTAAAAAGTTTAATATCACCTTCCTTGTGTAACAAGTTAAACGAAATAAAAGTTTGAGAAGTTTGTACTTCTGCACTTCAGAGCGGCACGCCCAAAAGTTAGCATGCACGCACTGTATTGCGCGCACAACCGTATGCAATATCGTGTGCTGTGTGGGTAATCTTATCAAACATATTCATATCACATATTTTAAGGTGTACAAAATATGATACTGCACTTTTTTCCTCGTATGAATTTACTCTACTCGTTACACGCCCAAGTTTTCTTTGAGAAGCCTTCACGCCGCTTTGCGTTTTAACAAAACACCAGCTCCGGTCTCTGAGTTTGTCATGCAAATAAAGTGTTCGCTGTCGCCGGTTGTGGAAAAATAGACATGTAGAAATGATTATGATGATTTTGACCCCTTTGTTAATTTTAGTGCGAGGCGAGACGAGGGAGTTCTATTGACCAGATTATGGACGACTTCTTTATCGGTATTTGCTCCAAATGCATCGAATTCTTTCCTTTGTACATACACAGTTTTATTTCATATCTCCTCACTGAGAACACAGTTGTCATTTTCTCGGCATATATAGATTTCACACTTTTTTCTTCTGGAATGATGTGCTCTAATTTCAAACGTCTCCATAGCCCATGCGTCTTGCAATATATTATGACAAAGCAGAGTAGCAAACTGACGTTAACGCTTTAAATGATAATAACAATCATAAGCTTTTTGTCCTATACTTATCTGTTTGTTAACATATGAGTTTTAAAAAAAAGGAAAATAGAAATAGAATAATAACAATAAATCAAATGCTAAAATGCAGTGATCCCAGTTGTCCATTGGGCCCCTTCTCAAATGTTTCTTAAACAAATGAGAATCGCATTTGATGTCGTTTGATTTTGGTTTATAATTTTCGTTTCAATATAAATGTTTTTGACCATACATTGCAGGTAAATAACATTGTGAAATGAAAAGGGATTACATTATAAACGTAATACGATGTATAAACAAACTTGAATCCATCAGTAATTCAACATTGTTAAGAAATTGAGAGAAATTCAAATTAGATTACGAACAGTATTGACGGAATAGAAGGAGTGACATGCTACAGAGAGCACCATGCATCAATATGATAGACATAACAAACACCAACCTTTAAAAAAATCTTAACGATAAATATCAATTAAAAATTAAGTTTGAAACTTGTTGGGGAAAAAAATTATGGTTCGATCGTGGCAAGTGAGAGTTATAATACTGGTTAATTCTCATTTAAATGAGAGGACATTGTACAGCTGCAGTCAGTCATGATATAAGTGGATTATTTTTTTAATAGAGATTATCGTGACCCCGGCAAAAGGATGAAATCGCAAAACAGTATGACTAGAATGACCATGACCTCAAACTGATATGATTATCAGTGCGTATATCAAAAAACAATTATATAAATTCGATATGAAATAGCATCTCCATGGATATTGTGGAATCTTGCTAGCCACCAGCCTAGCGGTTTTTGTAGAACTTGTGATACATTATGGAATGTTTATGTTTTCCTAACTTGCAGATTAATGATTCACGGTTCATGATTATCTTTTTTCCTCATTCCCTTGAATAAACATGCACTAAAACCACACAGATATTTGATATAAGATACGTTACAGTAACTGTGTGACAAAGATACAAATATCTGTTTGATCATGTCATATTTTATGCATTCTACAACAAATAGATGGCAGGACCTGTATAAAAAGGTAAGTTTGTTTAGCACAGACAGTATAGACACTTGGTTGTTTCAATAGTGGGCACCCATAGATGTGTCAGAAAAGGGCATTGTTAATGATCTGATCAGCTCTCTGCTTCCAAGATCTCCGTGTTCTATATTGTACAAGAAAAGTCACATGTACTTTCAACAGGAACATCGAATGATATAGGAAACCTAGCTCGAAAGAATAAGTGTAGGTATTCGGAAAAAATAAGACGTATTCATGCCTTTTGATGTACAATATTCCTTAAGAAAATGTACAAGAGATATATAAATGAAGATATTCCTGGCAGGATGTGATGCCTTTTAGCATGACATGGGCGAAACCATTTTCTTGACAAGGAGACGTACCAGTTGAAGTTGTACTTGTTACCTGCACCAAGCTTTAGTTGGAAAGACTTTTAAAATCAATAACAAAACCTTTACTTTTTAATAAGGAAAATTATAGCTTAGAAGATAGAAATTATATTTTGAGAGAAATATATAACAGGGGAAAATTGTAACTAATTCATATAAAAATACTAAAATATAGCACTGAGTTGATAAATCTATTTCACTTATGAGAAAAACCTTCGTCCTAGAAGAACACCAACTTATTTATGCTATTTGCGTTCTGGAAATTGCAGTACAAAAGATAGTAGCAGGTGAATGAAATGCCTCATCACCAAACACACCTGTAAAAGAAGCATCCACAAATTTAAATACATTTATTTGTTACACGACTTCAATACAGTACGTCACGCAATCAAGAAAATGGCGATGCCCATGTCGTATACTGAGAAACTGTACAATATTCTTGCTTTATGCATCTTTTATACGCATTGGTGGGGAATCTTGTAGGTTTATGGGCAAGAATATAATAAATGTCTCAGAATTGGTGAATGTATTTCTTGGGGTGAGGTTGCCTTTAATGTAATATAGTTATCGTTTGCCAATCAGAGCCTGTAATCTAGCGCTCTCCTCACAAACTTTGACAAAAAGATCCGTCTGAATAGATCAAACGCTAAACATAGAACTATGAACTTTGCAACATCTAAAAACATCATGGTATATCATGCATAAGATGGAGTCGGCGTATGCCCCCCACCCCCCCCCCCGCACGCCCCTCCATACCCTATTTTGAAGCCCAGAAAGAAGAAGGAGAAGAAGAAGAAGAGGCTGAAGGGGAAGGAAAAGAAGAAGAAGAAGAAGAAGAAGAAGAAGGAGAAGAAGGGGGAAGAAGAAGGAGAAGGAGAATAATTGCATGAGTAAGATTGGTGACCCTATTTGTTCAAGCTATAGATATAGGAGATTTGGGGTACATGTATGTACCACGTCACACGTCAAATGACCGAAAGAGAATGAAAACGTTGTCGCAATCGTTTCTTAATTTCCCAGAAAACTTTAGGAATTTGCACAAAAATGAAATTAACAGTGAATTTAAAAATCAAGAGAAAACATATTACCATTATAAGTAATTGTAACACAAGCTTGTCCACAAAAAAGCCTAATTGTTGTGAAGCGGGGCTCAAGTATTTGCAAAAGAAATGAAAGGGAGAGGAGGGGGTATCGAAAACTGAAAGGAATAGTAATATACCCTCCCCTTTCTCTCGCATTTTATGTCCAACATGTTTACAGACGTTCAGAAATTATATTTCAATATCCTTGTGAGTCCCCTATTGATATATGTGTGAACACGACAATGACATGTTATTTATAACGCGAATATGATTTCTATAATCCTGTAGGCAATGCAACAGGAACTGTAATTGCTCTCATTTTGGTTTCTGGCAAGTCTTCGCGAATTGGGTTTTGCTTGCAAAATTCTGCGCCCCTCCCACTATAACACCAGTGATCCTTGGTAGCTGTATATAGCCCATGCTTCGGCACTGCCCACAGTTCCATTCGAATACCTATGCATTTTAACTGGGTGACTCTGGGTATTGGTGCTAATGCATTATTTTGTATACAAATGTCCTTATTTAATTGTGTTTTAAATTTCTCCTCTAAATTACGTCTTTCTCTACTGCTACTGTTTTTCATCTACATTACTTCTTTTTTTCAGGAACCTATATTATACAGGCATTGCTTTTTAATAGCTTCCTCACATTCTACTTAATCAATTATATGCATTGAGAATCATTGAGATGTGCTCATATATACTACAATTGTATTGTATAATTTTTTATTTTATATGTATGTCTATATTTTCTGTAAAATGTGGAACAATACAACTTGAAACTTGAAACGTGAAACAGCTCCTGTTTCTAAAGACCTGTATTCATTTTTCAAAAATGTATTCATACGTGTATACCCAGTAACTACCTAATTCATTCACTTGGCATGCTTTAGGAGTTACTAGGTCGGAAAAATGTAATGGTTTGCCCGATCTAAGAGTAAATAAATGCCGTCTCCCATTTAAATTATCATAAAATACAGTTCGTAAATGAAATAATCATGATCAATCGTTATAAGGTACTTAACAAAGCCGGTTGCATTCAATTTGATTACAGTCAACAACTAAATTATTCATACCCCTTGTCAGTTAATTTTGTTTTTCGTAACTCTAGAATATTATACTATAATAGGTGGACTGGGTGAATTAGGGCCTTCGTTTAATAATTTGAGATATAAGCTTTTATATATCACTTTTTCAAGAAACATACATAGGGATAAATAATTTTTTTTTTTACATACTTAAACAATCACAAACTTGGTACATGGATGAATAGTCATTCTGTTATTTTCACTCTTATATTGGATGTGTTATGCATATGTACTAGTAACTGAACTTTATGTAGAATGCGGGTCTTATCAAATGAATTATTATCAATAGCTGTACGTCTGTACCTTGCGTCGGGTGCCACCTACAAGTTGGCTGCATAACACGTATTGTGCGAAATCATGAACCCAAATCGGAATGCTTTTGACGAAGCCCTCGATAATGTATTCATAATTCCAGACTCGAAAGAGTCCCACGGAAAATGGCAATACTGATTGAATACACCATATTAACCGCGTTGTATGCTTTCTTCTACTACGCTGGAAATACCCGCCCCGGCCACACGAGTGGGACCCGACAGTAGAGCATTGTTCCATGAAACCGTCGTAAGTACAAGTTCACCGACATCGCATTTGAACCAGTGTTAAATTTAATGGGTTGTCAGCGGTCTTGAACTTATGACGGTTTTGTGAAACGCTGCCAAGAATGAATAGACCAATATCAATCCATGTAGCTATTAATATGGCTACTTGTCGACCGGCTTCGTGTCGATTTGGAAGTGTGGCAGGGACGAAGACAACCCACGGAAAAATGATTGTTTAATAATACTTCTCTCTCTCTCTCTCTCCCTCTATCTATCTATCTCTCTCTTCCCTCTATATGCATCTAACTTGTCGAACTATTAACCTCAGCCACCTCGATCTCTCCATGTAAAAATGTTCGTTTGATATATGGAAAGACTGTAATAATATATTTGACTTTATATCCATACCAAATCTTAGTTGGGAATAACAGCAATTGACCAAGGAAAGGAGCAATAGATTAATAACTTTTTAATTCTTGTAAAGTATTTGATTTTCATGGAAAGAGAACGGAGTTCATATATAACAATTAATGAAATTGAACGCAGTTTAAAAAAAGACGAATCGGAGGAAAAGAATTTTGCATTGATGAGAAATAACTTCCCCTGCATCTAATAAAACGGATAGTTTTATGGAGAGCGAGGTAGAGGTGGAAAGAAAACACAACTTGATTTCGATATAGTAAAAAAAACCTGTCCCATAATACATTCCCTATCCACACGAGTAAAATGAAGGGGGAGGGGGAGAAATAGGTTCGAGGAGTTGAGGAGAGGCAGGAAGTGGGTTTTGGGATAGATTCTGTGTTTTATTAAAAGAAAAAAAAACTCATAATTTCAATTCTGTATAATAATATATTTTGAAAAAAAAAAACTTATTTTCTTAAGTATTCAGTTTTATTGTTAACTAAAAAAGCGATGCTTGTTCCTTTTTGGGGGATGAAATAATGTGTAATGCGGTAATTTAATCCTATCATATAATTGTGATATATTTTAGTCCTTTACATTGTGAAATTATGAACAATGAATTATGTTGTATTCATGATCGTTTATCAAATGATAAAAAGGCTTTGTATAATTATGTTACAGTCTGTATAAACTAGGACTATGGAAAATGCTTTGCTTCTCTATGTGCAAAAGGGAATTGGAGTTTTGAGAAATAAATTCAATGAATACAAAAATGTCTCTCTCGTTCTTTCGTTATCTTTGTTAATCTCTCTCTCTGTCAACACCCCCTCTCTCTCTCTCTCTCTCTCTCTCTCTCTCTTTCTCTCTCTCTCTCTCTCTCTTTCTCTCTCTCTCTCTCTCTCTCTATCTCCTTCTGCCCCAATCTCAATCCCCATCCCTCTCCGTCTCTATGTATCGCCATCTATCTCTCTCTGCCGAACTAATTCAAAAAGCCCCCCTCTCTCCCCTCGACCCATCCACCCCCTCTCTCTCTCTCTCTCTCTCTCTTCCTCTCTCTCTTCATGTCATAAACTTCATGGTTTGCTTTCTTTTCATAAAGCAAAAACCGATGTACAATGCCATTGTTAAGGGCATACATCATTAACAGTTCATATAGGAATGTTATTTTCGTCACAATGGATGGATCCTGTTCAGCGGCATGGGTATTGACGTCATGAAACATTATACTCCGAAGGGAGTTATATTTTCGCAAGGGGTAATGTTTTCACGGAACGCGCAGCGCTGAGGGGAAAATATGATTACGATGGAAAACATTACTACCTTGCTGTGTTACATGTATATTGCACACGCTAACAGTAAATATCTGTTATGTGAAATAGCTAGATATATTTGATTATAATATGCACTATTACACATTCAATTTAGGAAAATTGCGATTTCATTTCTTGTCTCTTTTTTCTCTAACCGTCCTACCTTCCGCGTCAAATGCACGCAGCTAAGACAAGGTACATAATGGGTCGTAGCTCGGCACGTTTTATTGCTTAGCTCTCTATCTTTGCCTGCAAACTGGCTCATGCGACCTCAGGATGGTGACGTACTAGAGGTCTATCCCTAGAAGTAAATATATATATAGCTGATTGATAACTTTTGTTTGTTTTTGTACACGTCTGTAAACACCCAATTACACACACCCACATACACATCGGTTCTATAGTGCGCACAGTGTTGAGGTATATGAAGACCGAATAATGACCGGGAATGAAATATGCTAGTTACGATCCTCGCAAACGATATCATGTGACGATCTTTGGACCAATCACATCTGTAAGAGCTTTCTAATATAACGAAATAAGAATTTATACAGATTCTGAATTTATCCAGTCTGACAGGGACCTTTGCTTTGAAACGGATGTATTACCTTATTATTAAAGGTAATACAAAGTTTTGGGAAATTTTGAACATTGGGTGGATAGTGATTCTTTACAATTTTGATATACTTGGATGCCCCTATGAATGTATTATAAGCACTAGAAAATTTAGCTCCTAAACAACTTTTGCTTTCGAGAAAAATTGAATATTAAAATTAACCGGTGCTCCAGGTAAATTTTGATAAATTCCAAATAGCGCCTATTGCCGTACAATAGTAGCTGCGACCATGAAAATCTCAGTATATGTAGATATAATACATAATTTCCAAACGAGAATAGCTAATCGGTCAATTTTGGTCAAGAAACATTGTTTTATAGCTTAATTAATATCTTGACCTTGAGAGGGAGCTATACAACATAAAGAGTTTACTATTTACAATTTCAAAACTTTAGACTCGAGTTCAAACGCGACAACGATCACTGAATATTGTAGGATCGCTTATGCTTCCAATATGTTCTTTTGAACCAAATTCATGACCCTATATATACCAAAACTTTGTATTACCTTTAAGGTTCTTCGTGAGTTTTTTGTTAATTAATTTAAAAAGATTGACACCCAGAGTGTTTTTTAATTCTTCTTACGACCCCAACAAAACATGATTATTCTATATTTAAGATCTCATGATCTATCTTTTGCATCTGTTTCGTATTTGCTTTTATATATCTTATGTCATTAATGTATATTGTGTATAGTTAGTATTATACCATCAACTAATGAGGAGAGCCTCCTACAGAAACTCAATTCTTTGGGTAATCCTCAAGCATTAGTTGATGGCTTTTTTCCTGTTATTGTATTTATTATTGTAATTCGTTTTCTCGTGTTCTTTGTTATTGTCATACTCTTTTATGTTCCTGGAAATGAAATAAAATGAAATAAATTCATATTTTCATACAGCTCAGATCTGCTATAAAGTTTAAATCCCACAAAGGTCATCTTCACAACCCATCTCAACATCAATCCTGAAGCAACAAAGAAATATGGTGACGGAGCACTGGCATGTGGAGGTTCAAACTTTCGAATGATTCCCCTGTATTGCTAATTTGCTCCATGGCATGCCCTGCAAAGTCACCGCTTTGATAAATGTTGTCAGCAATTGTAAGCATTGTAAACTGTAACGCGCAATGAAAGGGCCAACGATCCTGAAATGCATTAGAGAAGTGCGATTACTATCATCATCGTCATCATCATCAATATTGTTATTATAATTATTGTTGTTGGTGTCATTATTATCATGATTATTGTGATTATTCTTATTCTTATTCTAACTATTATTAAAAATGCATAACTACTCTAAAAGAAAAGGGACAAAATGAAAGAAAAAGTCTGGCGAAAGTTCGTTTAAAGTCATAAAATTATAAAAATGCGCACTTTGCCTTGTACTTATTATTCTCCCGGTTTTGGGGTTAAATACTATCCCACACCCAAAGTAAAGTGCACATGGTCATTCCCTATGGAGAATGAGTCCAGCTTAGCGCCATTTTACAAGCGGGCATGTGCTAATAGAGTATGTGTGCGCGTGTGTGTTTGTGTGCATGTGTGCGTGCGTGTGCGTGTGTGCGAGCGTGTGTGTGAGAGGGAGAGAGAGAAGGAGAGAGAGAGAGAGAGAGAGAGAGAAAGGAGACATATAGGGCGTTGCAAGAAAGTTGCGATTGATTGCAACTTGCAAAATTTGCAACTGATATTTGCAATCGATTGCAACTCAACTTTTTTGGCAACGCCCCCCTAGTCTCCCAAATGTCCTAGTATTTTGTTAGGATTAAAATTGTAATAAATAAATTAAGTTAACTAGATCTAGCTTTCAACCCCCCCCCCCCTCCCTCTCTCTCTCTCTCTCTCTCTCTTTCTCTTTCTCTTTCTCTCTCTCTCTCTCTCTTACAGTGCAACATGGGGCAAGACAGTTGAGTTGCGATCAATTGCAAATTTGCAATTAAACGCAAGACTTACGCTTTGTTTTGGGGATTTGCAATTGACTGCAACTTTCTTGCATCACCCCAGTAGTCATATTTTTAATATCAAGATGAGGGTAGGCATATCATTCGACAGTTAATGGCAGAAACAAGCAGAACAAAATGATTGATGAATGTATAACAGAAGGCTAGTTATACTGTTACAAGAAAATATCAAACATTGCGGCTGACGAATGGTTTGCATCATTAAAATGTGCTAACAGCATCTCTGTCATCTACACACATTTTAAATGTTTTGTTGATATACTCTACTTCACTTCAAATCAATGATTGTCAGATTGTGTTTTAAAAGAATTCAGCTTTTTCCTATCTTTCCTTCACGTATTTATTTGTTTTAATTATTATTTATTACATTTTTTTTAACAAAAAGAAAAGAAAAGAAAAGAAAATACAAAAAGAACATGGCAAAAGTTCGGAGACTAATATTGTCATATTTACAGTAAAATAAAAGAAATCAAGAAATAAAACTATTACATGTACATTGGCATAATACTAGTTGAATGATCACTAAAAAGGAGAACGTAACCTCATGTATTATTTTTCCCTTCTTTTTCGTTTAAACAAAAAATCTTATATTTGAAACGAAAATATTAAGTATCTATATATACATTGAAAATACACCATGCATATTCGACCATCAATGAGAAATATTGTTTTGGTTTTTTCACCTCGTCAATAATCAATAAATCCCACCAATCAGATCACAGCAAACACGACCATGCGCACTAGCATGATTGCAAAGCACCCCATCAGGTTTTACGAATAATTCGTCATATTCAGTTTTCGCTCTAGGATTATCGATACACCTGAAAGTTTTTGGAAGATAAAATCCTGAGTATTTGTTTCGCCAGCACGAGTTAAACCGGTGAGTACGTTTTATTTCGATAGATCAAAACTATTTTGACCAATACATTACTGACCACATGTTATATGTTGGTATTCCTGCTCTATGAGGACCTCGATAAGAACCAAATAAGAGGAAAAGAGAAAGATTTGGTTCCTAAATATTTTGAAATGTATGAAACACCGAATAGCAAAACACATGGGACTTACCATTTAATCTTCTCAATCATTTTACTCAATATTTATTTATTATAACGTGATGATATGTTTCTCTAATATTATGTTTGTTTTTGTCACACTGTTGATCTTAAGAAATATCTGTTTAATTTAGCTTATAATTGATTACCATTACCTTTCATGTCTGTACCTTTCCTCTTGCACTTTTGTATATATTTATCATGTATTTCATATTTTGCACAAGCTGCGCCTTGAGCGTATGATTGTCAAGTGGATTTGGCGCCATACAAATCTTATGTATTATTGTTATTATTATTTTTATTATTAGGAACAGATTTTGTTTCTCTCTCGTAGCCATTGATTCCCCACATACAGACCGATTAAAGTGTCTGGAATGGAGAAGACAAAAATAAGAACTAAAAAAGAAAAACTTGAACATACATATGAGATGTGTTTGACTTTAGAATATCAAGTAATCTAATTTCTTGATTGTATTAATTTTAATCTGCTAGGTTTGAAAAAGAAATAAAAGTGTTTATAAGATCATTCATTAATTCACCATATGATGTCATTAGAGTGTATATTGCCTATACATTGTTAACAGAAAAATAGGACCTTTAAGAGAGTAGCAGAGGAAATTAAATGAAAGTGTAAATGAAAGGAAGAAGGGTAAAAGAAGGGAGACGGGAATATATATATATATATATATATATATATATATATATATATATAGAGAGAGAGAGAGAGAGAGAGAGAGAGAGAGAGAATGGGTGTGGCACAACACTGGTATGGAATAAAATGCCATGTGACACATGAATACGTAATTTCGTATCAGCAGCAACAGTAAACTGCAGTGCGTCCCAGAAAAAAACAAAACCGAGAACTATCGATTTGTTATCATAACTTAATCATAAATATAAGTAATACATTATACATATTTTTAAAGCTTAGATCCTCTTTTTTCATTTGATGCAACTCATATGATGGAAATTTCACGCATGAGAGATTGAAAACAATTTGGAGAAAGGGTACCAAAAAGTCATTTTGGGGGACGGTATCTGAATTTCATGAAGAAAATCGCATTTCCAAAAAGTTTACGTTTCTGCCCTTGCATATGACACCTCAATCAGGAAAAATGAGCCAGGAATAACAAAGATATGTTTGTTTAAATTTATGTTTGCATTTCCATAATTTTATTAAACGAATTCGTTTTCATTGGCTGTCTACCCTAACAAAAGAGAAGACGAAATACTGCATGCATGGCTGATCGTCAACGAAACGAAGTTTGATGTTTATTTCTACGGCAGGCAGCCAGTGAAAACGAATTCGTTTGATAAAATTATGGAAATGCAAGCATTACATTAAACAAACAGAACTTTGTTATTCCTGGCTCATACTTCCTGATTGAGATGTCTTATGAAAGGGCAGAAAATGAACCTTTTGGAAATGTGATTTTTCTCTTTGAAAATTCAGATACCGTCCGCCAAATGACTGTTTGGTACCCTTTCTTCAAATTGTTTTAATCACTCATACGTGAAATGTGCATTATATGAGTTGCATCGAATGAAAGAGGAGAATCTAAGCTTTGCAAATATGTGTCATTTAATAATTATAATTGTGATTAAGTTATGATGAAACATCAATAACTCTCGGTTTCTTTTTTCTTCTTCTGGGACGCACTGTATAAGGATAAACTGATATAAAGTCGACATGTAATAGAATATCAACTCAACATCATGGTCTAGGGAGTTTAAGTAATATATACATTTCCCAGCTTGGCTTACTGTTGACATCATTACCCCTCGAACTGCATTCATTTGTCAATGAATCTAAAATCTAAATTGCTTTAATTACATTCAACAAATATGATTGATACTTTTAAAAAAATTGATAAAAATCTGTTATAATATGATAATGCATTTGTAATAAACGAGAAAGATTTCATTTTGGAAAGAGATTATAGACTGACGATCAGGCAGAAATGCTTGCTCATCTCAGCTTATCAATCAGCCTAAAATCCAAACTGTGCAATTGAACAGTTGGGCATAATATGATCAGCTGTCTGCAAGAACGCAGTTACTGCCATTGAAAATATAATGATGTAATGTCCTTCTTGCCGGCAGGCAACGATACACAGTGTGAGTTCGATGTGTTTAAACGAACAGCTGGAGAGGAATTATAACCTTCGATAGCACAACCCCTGTTTATAGGTGAAAGTAAATCAATTCTACTTTTGTCACCCGATACACACACTGCTGTCACTCCACATCATTTAACACTTGTGTTCCGATATATACGATGCATTAACTAGCATTGGTTAGTAGAAAAATACTCCCGAGGGGCGATGTTGTTATGTCTGATATTTTTACCATCCTGACCTTGTAATATGCAGTCTAAATAAAATATAGAACACGTTCTTGAACTTGAACTTGAACTTGGTAATTAGTTATGAAATACAGTTTCAAATAATGTAATGTAAGAAATAAGGTCAAAGGTTCATAGCGTATCGAAGCAGGGTTTAGTGCAATTGCAAGGAAACATATTTATATTCCTATTCATGCGCATATCTTTATCAATATGCATATTCATATTCGAATTCATATCTATATAATAAATATCTTTTCAAAGGACACGGGGATCGACAGTCCAGTGATATATCCACTCGACCACGACACCTCTACCATTACTGTAATTGTCTATGATTGTGACTATTTCTTTTTGTCAACTGATCTGAAAACTTTTAACAGTGATATACGAATATCCCAATGGATAATAAATGCTTAATTTTAATCGCATGTCTCCTTGTCGTCCGAGATCTACATTTTTCTAGAATTTACTTGCGCTGTTTTTTCCAATTCTCTGTTATATAATATCCTAATTCCAAGAAGGGCATTACATATTTTGTAATTTGGCTCATAACCTTTTGATTCACAGTCCCTAACAATACACACCACATGCACGAGTAGAAAGGCCATTGCTTTCTGCACACACTGTGTCCATTTTTGTTTCATGACCATAATGAATTTGATGCCAGGAATATTAAAAACGAATATAAGCTTTATAATCGTTAAATTGAAAATACATTGAGAAATTCAAAACCATATTTTCCGAATCGAAATTGGCCACTTGTTCAAGTTTTTTAGTTATCCATGTATACTGTTTTCAGAGACATTTATATTTCATTCGAACAATATAGCAATAAAAGAAAGATATTACAAATTTGAGGAATAACGTGTGATCAATTTAGCCCTTAAAGGGGATGTAGCATGGAAAATACTGGCTAAAGCCATCTACGACCTTTTTTGGGACAACTGCACGTAAACGAATGAACTTGATTAACGGTCAGCGCACTCTAGCGTTCGCGAAACAGACCGAAGTTCGCCTCACGCTTCGGTTTCGCGTATGTTGCACGCACGTGAATACTGCGGTCGCATCGTCCGTAGTCGTATTATACCCGATTGGCCCCGAGTCACGCCACGGAAAAGACACGTAGTCTCTTCATGCTACATCCCCTTTAACGAATCTAGGCTTGGCAGGATTATGATACAATGCAACATGCCATCATTCAAAAGAAACACAGTGTGTGATTCATACATACGCTGATATTAATAGCCTTTGATAGTTCCCACGGTGTGTGCACGTCTGGAAAGCTCAATTCGATCGCTTAAAAAAATGAAAACAACAATCAATCAATATTATCTGTCGCAGACAAAAATATAACATGCTGTAAACTAGCTGTTCTCTGAGGTGTAATAATTAAGTCTCATTTTACGACCAGTTAATCTATGCCCAAACCATGTTCATATTATGTATGAGAGTTTAGGGCCATTCCGAGAGGCAGACAGCCCCCGAGACCGACAATTCAGGAAAGTCCGTGTGGCCGACTGCGCATGAGAATTAAAAAAAAAAAAAAAACACAATAACTATAGAAAAACAGGAAGTATCAACAAGTCTACGAGACCGATGGTCTATGGGACCGACGTCCCACGCTTCCGACTGTCAGTAAAGGTTACACAAGGATAGATAGAAAAATGTCGGTCTCTTGTGCATCTGGTCGTGTGAATCTAAAAACTGTCTAGAAGTCTAAAGAGTAATAACTAATACAAATTCATGTATTACCTCTTACCTCTATACCTCTTACCTCTATACAGATAATCAACCAGTACGGCTGGACATACCAAACCCAGTGGGCAGTTGTAGATTAGTTTGGTCACATCAAACCAAGATGCTTACTTTCACATTGACTTTCGCTGTGTTAGTTGCCATGGCAACAGCTCAAACCACCACGCCCAATACCCCAACGGAGGAAATGCCAATGGAAGAGTGGTATCCCTTCAAGAATCCAGGAGAGATCCTTCCAGAAGGAGCGTTGACAGTGCCTTACATTCTGGACATCGTAGGTGGTTTCTGGATGCAGTATCGCCTGATAGACTCATACACATACCTCTGCTCCGAGGTGCTTCCAGAGCTGTCCCAGAAGATCCCAGAGATTGGGAATATGAGTGACACCTGGACACCAGTTTGCGAGGAGGTTATCTCTGCAAGGAATGACGACGAGGGGTTCAATGCCACCGAATTCTGCAACGCTCTTGTTGCTTTGGGGAGTGACGTGTTTCCAGCCCAACCGAACATGACTGATCCTGGAGAGATGCCAGCCATGACTGGGACGGACATGATGGAAATGCCTGCAGGAGACGAAATGCCGACGCCCGGCCCCGATGAGACACTTGAGTTACCTGTAGATCTATCTAGTTTGTTATCACCCTTGCTTGGTTCCCTAGGAAACGTCGCCAATGATCTCTATGGCATCGACATCATGGATCCACTCACCATATGTCCTCAAGCTCATCTCTTCCTGGAACCATCTCTGCCAAAACTAATCTACGATTTCGGGACCGAGTTCCTGAATACCTTATTGACCACAACGGCTCCTGATTGTGATAAACTGAATGAATTTCTTGAAGGTTTAGGGATCGATTCCACCATGGAGCTATATCCGATTATGCAGGAAGTTGAAGCGCTCGTTTACAAAGCCATGGGATTCGAAAGTAGGGAGGATCTCTGCGAAAATGTCACCGAAGCTTTGAATGACATGAGTAAGTGAATTTATCATATCTGTATCAGCAGTAGTAACAGTAGTAGCGATGGTGGTGGTGATGTTAGGAGTAGTAGTAGTAGTAGTAGTAGTAGTGGTAGCAAAGAGGAGGAGGATGAGGAGGAGGAGGAAGGAGGAGGAAGAGGCCTAGCACTAGTAAAAATAGAAGTAGGATATCGAGTTAAAATAGTAATCACATTGAAATTGAAAATTTGTGAAAGTATATCTGTATACCCGGCCTGCAGCAGGGCTTACAGAGCATCCACGTGACCGAGCACCAATGAGACCGAAAGTTCGAAAATAAGTACTCCTCTGAAAATCAATTAGACCAAAACATTGTAAGGCTAAGGTGAATTTAGGTCTTAAAGCCTCACTGTACTACTTGTAGCTACAGTACTTGCTACCTCTATATAGAAAACAATGCCTAAGCGGTGCCTGTTGGTCCCCCATGATCCTCCTTTTCTTATGTTAATTGAGAGCTGAGTTGATGAGATAACCACCTGTCAGTGACCACGCTAATCCCTCTAATCCCTCCTGGCCACACTAGTGCAGAGGAGCTTTAAGGTCCTTCGTTCGGTTCGTTCCCGAGAATTGTTGGCTATCTTTTATGTCTCAAATAGACGATCATGATAATGTGGTCTCAAATTTGTTCGACGTATCATTGACAATATCATCACATTTCTCTTGTGTGAAGACGTCCTCGTTCTATCCTGATCTTTCTCTTGATCAGTACATGTTGGAAGACAAAAGAAAATAAATAAATTAATACAAACAAAATAATTAAATAAATGTACTGCTCTGTTGTGTGTGGGTGTGTTGGTGCGTGTTTGTGTGGGTGTGGGTGTGGGTGTGTTTAATTGGGCAATAAAGACGTGTACCAATCACAATTGATTATTTACGTCCAGGGACCGACTTTCAATACCACCATCCGAAAGACGTGGCTCAGTCTCGAATCGGGGTCCGCCTGAGTGGCCCGAATTCACAAAGGAGGTTTGTCGACAAACCTTGGTTTTCGTGCGTCATATGACGCGTTTCGACGCGTTTTTACAAACCAGGTTTGTAAAAAAACGCGTCAAAACGCGTCATATGACGTACATAAACCTCGGTTTGTCGACACACCTCCTTTGTGAATTCGAGCCAGTCAGTTTGCAGACGAAGACAGAGAGCTGACCAGACATTACCGCACAGCCAACTCACATCTCCCTGAGTCCCTATCAAGTTGCAGTGGCCTTGTTTTCTGTTCCATTGATATTTTCTTCTTTATTGTGACGCATACTTGTAACACTTGAACATTTTGTGATTGCACTATTTCAGCAACTAAAGACCTGGCAAAGAAGGTACTCAACCATCTCTTCCTAATCGTAACCAACGAGGATACGTGTGGAACCATAGCCCATGACGCCATCAACATCATCAATGACGTCATAATGATGATGACTCCGATGGACAACTCTACTGAATCCTCATTCACCATAACTGATGACGTAATCTACCAGTATACCGGGTTTATGAGCATTGAGGATGCATGCGAGGCCATCGATGTAGCTTTCTCAGGTGAAAATACATTTCGCCCCCCCCCCCAGGCCTCTTCTCAAGCAAAATCAAAATGAAAGTTGGCAAAACATCCACTAAATAATATTTCCACATATTTTAAAGGTATCATAATGCCTGTGGATATTACAGGTTGTTTACGAAATGTCTCAATTATTATCGTAAATTATCGTAAAATCATAAAAATGCGAAAATGCATGAGCCTTTACAAGGCTCTCAAATTTGCTCCCATAGAATGAATACAAACTCTTGTTAATTTTGGATATCGCACCCTGTCACCGAAGTCGTATTTTGCTCACTCAAGCACTACAAATTATTAGTTTTTGTGTGTGTTTATGATGCATTCTCTAGGTCGAGAAATACCAGTACATCTTTGAATTGTTTGGATGGAAATTAAGCAAAAGCTGCGAAATAGACAGTGAATAGCTTTACCACCTTCCGTTTCCCCCGGGCAAGGGGAGAGGAGAGAAGGGGGATACATACCCAACCATTCATTCAACCGGCCTTCGTATTGACTCTATTGAGTATCACGTTTATCTATAATCATTCATCTTTTATCGGCAATTGTAAAAAAAAAAAAAAAAAAAAAGAGACATCACCGTTAAATGTCAACAGTCTGATACAGATACTGATATAACGGTGTTATTCTTAAGGTAAAATAATACTGGATGATTTTTACCAAGAGATGGCGCCAGAGCATATAACATAGCAATGGTATATTTAAGAAAGGTGCAGTCCCCTTTGATATGTCCCCAAAATCTGGCTGCAAGGGTAAAGGGAAAGAATAAAAGAAGGAAATATAGAAATATATAATGATTAAATAAAGACAGACATTAAAGAAGAATGAGAAGAATAAAAAGAAGAAGAAGAAGAAGAAGAAGAAGAAGAAGAAGAAGAAGGAGAAGAAGATGAAGAAGAAGGAGAAGAAGAAGAAGAAGAAGAAGAAGAAGAAGAAGAAAAAGAAGGAGAGGAAGAAAAAAAACTGAGGGTTCATGGTAAAACAAGGGGGACCGTAGCTTTAACTTCCGTACCGACCATAGTCTTTTTTGTAATCCTTTCTTTGCAGGGTGTCACACGAAAGGTTTCGACCGAGATGCTTGTAACATCTGCACCATGTCAACTTCTGATGGCGTCCCATCATTCCTCTCGTCCAATCACATCGACTGTAACATGAAGTGCCCCTTAGGTAAGATACTACGATACATACTCATACTCACAGACTGTGGCCCGAATTCAAAAATGAGGTTTGTCGACAAACCTTTGTTTATGTGCGTCATATAACGCGTTTCGATGCGTTTCAGACCAAAGTTTAGGTTTATGTGCGTCATATGACGCGTTTCGACGCGTTTTTACAAACCTTGTGAATTCGGGCCTGGAAGAGTGTAAAGCTCATGTCGAGGACAAAACAAAACGAAATTTGGTTGTGGTAACATTCTATACCCATCTGTGATATTAATTAATCATTTTATTCATTCATTTTTTTTTCAATTACAAACAAAAATCAAAAGCAAACGAATGGAAATTTCAATAATTTAAATAAGAAAGTTATTCCCGAAATATTTCTTTCTGTTATTTATTAAACTACAAATGAATAAAATATGTCTTCTTAGAACTTTTATGTTCTATATCATGTAGTTGTCGTTTGTATTCTTTTTCTTCTCTTGCTTGCTTGTTGTTGCTGTTATTTCTTCTTCTTGAGGAGGCGCGATTGCTCAATGGTGGAGCAGTGGTCTCGTAACCGGAAGGTACCGAGGTCGAAACCAAGTCGATACGTTCTTGCCCTTAGGATGAGGCACTACTCATCATCACCAAGTCCTCCAGAGAGGACTTAAAGCCGTCGGTCCCCTACTTGCTTAATCCCAAGTATATACATGCTTTCTTAGCAGTCTGGTTAAACATCATCAAACATCAATTGTATGTTAACACCATCATCATCGTGATCATCATAAACATCGTTTACTTCTTCTTCTTCTTCTTTTGCTTGCCTTTTGTTGTTGATATTTCTTCTTCTGCTTCTTCATCATCGTCTTGTCTTTGTTGCAGTTGTTCTTCTTGTCTTTTTAATCTTCTTCGTCTTATTCGTCTTCTTCTTCCCTATCGTTGCTGTCAGTTGCTATTGCTACATGTATCATTGATTATTACGAAATATGTTATTTCTGCTCATTCCCCCTATTAGATATGGACTACGGAGCGATGGAAAATGAGTGTGGTTATTGTGTACTTGGTGGTACTGGCTTAGATATCACTGAAGGATTAAATACATGCGGTGGATGTGGAGAGGATACGTCATGTATAGGTTGTGATGGAGAACCTAATAGGTATGTTTATGTACAGTTAAACAACTGAAATATTCATATCTCTTCTAAATTTGATGTTTTTTATTTTTTCGTAACCCAATAATGAAATAGATTGGTTGAATTAGGACCTTTGTTGAATACTTGTACATGAAACGTACCAAGGACATGGCCGCTAGACCACCTCACATCTCCCTGTAGATATCACTACTCGATAAGGCCTAAACAAAATATACGTATTGCCCTTTATTAACTGCCAGCACCTGAGTCGGTGGGTCAATTCTTTTCTTTTTTCCTGTTTTGTTGTTGTTGTTGCTTTTTTCCCTCTTTGGTCTGTTATTTTTCAGTTTTGAATGCTTTAATATGTTTGTTTTTTATTCATTAAACATTTTTTCTCAAAAAAACGGTAACAAAAAAAGTTTAATAAAAAGCCGACCGTAAATTTCAGGATTTTGGGGTCGACTGCAAAGGGCAATACAACACTTTTTTGTTAAGCCTAACACTAGTAGATAGCACTAGTATAGTTATAAATATTACTATACGATTTAGCTTTTGCATTTATTTTTTAATATCGGTCCAAAGATGATGCGAAGCAAGAATATATAAATGCCGACTGTAGTAAGAAGTTTCTTTGAAACTGATCCCATGGTTATGCTTATGTTTATGATCTTAGGATTTTTTTTCTCACAATCAAATATTTGCACCCATACACTCTTGCACCTCGTTTTCTAATACCTTACCAATACCCTAATATACCGAATATTTCAGTTATTAAGAATACCGCTGAAGGCTGAACACTATTTAACTTTTGCAATTAGCTTTTTTTAGAAGAGGGACTTTGTTTGACAGTAATTTTGAATAAACAATTCTATTCTATTTCAATACCAGTGGTATAACCCTTGACAACTGTGATACCTGTGGCGGAAACCATACTGACTGTATGAAAATAGTTGGTGTCGACCCAAAAGCTATTCCTGAAAGCACGGACTACAAGGTACGACAAGATTTATTACATACCTCTCTTTAGAAAACTAGCCATCTGATTGGTCGAAATTGGAGACATGACTTTAGCCGTCATTATATCTATACTATTACATTCAGACACTTAGGCTAATGCAATTGTATGTTAGTTAGAAATCTCTTCTAAACTGGAGCGTCCAAACACGTTTTATATTCTTCTCGTAAGAAATACAGTCAATATGCAATCAGTTTATGTAACAAATATTGCGATTCCCCCAAAGCACGAGGCTTGCGATCGATTCCCCATAAAATGTTCAAACTTGATGTCACGATGACCTATTCACTCTATACAATTATACCTTGTTGATTCTCAATAAAGTCGAACCCAAAATACTATGCGATGGATATCAATTACTAAAGGGCATTTATATTAAAGTCAACCATGATATTAAGTTGTTATGATGAGAAGTTTAAACAAATAAGAGGAACAGGACAGTGAAACTTTGAGCAATTCCGATAAAGTTATGAATTTTGAAGTTGTGATCAATCAAACACAAATTGGCAACTCAACAGCAGCAACAAAACAACAACAACAATTACCAAAACATACACAATTAAACTACAACATTAATATTTCCAAAAAACAACAGCAGCAGCAAACAAAACCTGACTTGACATGCCATTCGCGTATACGGACAATACGGTACTATGATTACAATATGGATCCATCTAAAACCTCGGCTCATATTCATTAAACCAGCTTACTGAGCCTGGTTGTCAATTGACTACCTACATATCAAGTGCCCAGACATGTTGGTTATCAGGACAGTTGATTCCAAACAATAATTTCAAAATAATACAAGCATTATTTCAAGATTTTTGTTGAAAGACTTATGTTATTACTTAACAATCAGCTTAAGATTTCATAAACACATTTCGTAAATACTATCTGCGCATGGGCAGATAAAGGTCATTTGTGATAAAATTGTAAAACCCACCGAGATGAATACGTGCTCATGTTATGTAATTATAATTCATGTGGGCCCCTACGGTACATTCTATGATACAAGAGGGCAAACAAAAAGCTTTTCATGAAGCACATACATGACTTTGGCATTGCTTATTCTAAAATACACAAATTGGGACTTCGTTATGAGTAAAATATATGTGGATATTTGGGGTCATCGACCCATGGTCTATTAACAAATGTCTCTCTCATCTGCGCAGGTCACGGTGCACGGAGCAGGATTTCATGAGGAACCTACACCCGTTTGTATATTCGTACGAGTATCAGACTCTATGGAGTTTGATAGCACTATGGAGGTCGTAAGTCCGTCAATGGGATACTGCGTGGCTAACCTGGAGATTGGTAAATAATAGAATAATAATAATAATATTTTGCTTTTATATAGCGCTTAATACAATGTCTCTAAGCGCTTTACAAATATATTTTTTTACCCCGGTCATTGGATTCAGTGCTTGCCCGCAGACACTGTGTGCACAATCTCCACTCCCTGGGGAGCATTCCAGCCAGGTACCCATTGAACACCTGGGTGGAGAGTAGCAAGTGAATGATGATGATGGTATCGATGTAAATGATAACAACATCACAAGCAACAATATTCATATCAATAATACCAATAACAATAGTGATAATCGTACTTAATAATAACTCCTTGAATGCACTGAGCGCTACCGTTGCCGGATCTGGAGCTAAAGCCGGGGTAATAATATCCAAAGTCCTTGAAAGTGTATAGAGACGTTTTTTTTTTAAATCTTAATGTGATATGCGCTATACAAGCACGGTATATTATTACTAATTCTACAACTACTATTACTACTCCTACTACTACTTATTCTACTACTACTTATACTACTACTACTACTACTACTACTACTGCTACTTCTTCTGCTATTACTGCTACTGCTACTATTACTACTACTACTATTAATATGACTACTACCAATTGCTACTACTACTACTACTACTACTACTACTACTACTACTACTACTATTAATACTACTACTGCTACTAGTGCTATTATATATCTGTATGCTGCATTTGGTTGTAATCGTTGTTTACTTCAGGATTTAAGAATAATAGAGGATTTTTACATTCAAATAACTGTCTAATTTGGGATTGCTGTACGTGGTCAATAAAAGAATGCAAGGATACTGTTTAATAAAGAATTCAGATTATTTCCGAGAAGGAGGAACCTTATAATGCATGAATTTGGGTAGAAAATCTACCACCGAATAAGAAATGAACTACAACTTACTTTTCTAACTGTATATACTATGTATATATTAATACAATTGTCGTGATTTTATTTCTTTATTCAAGGGGAATATGACGTTCATGTGGAGTTCGATACTACACGATTTGAAGCATCACTCATTCGCGTTTACACGCGTAAGTATGACATTAACAATCAACATTCAACGGAGAGGTGTCGTAGTGGACTGCCAATGGATTTATTGATATTTCATTTATAACGCGATGTAATCCACGTTTCAAACATTATTTTTAGTTATGTCGGGTAGGCCTTTAATAATCTTTTTAGTTGTCAAGATAATTTTGGTTAAAAATGTATGCATACAGTTATTGAACAGGGCCCTGTCTTACAAAGAGTTGCGATTGATCCAAATCAATCGCAAGTCCTCTGATCAATCGCAAGTATGCAGTTCCCTATCTCTCATGAACACAGTTGCGATTAATATAAATTGCAAATAAGTTGCAATTAATATAAACTATTTTAAAGACAGGGTCCAGGTCTATTATGTATCTATTCCCATATGTTTTCATTATGTCTTTACAGCTATCACAATCGACATATCCGAAGATGTTTTCATGCTCGACTCGACATCAACAGACGTTCACCTCAGCTTCACAGCTAATGACTCGGATTTTACTCAAGCCATTGCTATACAAATCATACCGTTTCTCCTCTTTCTCGACGGTAATAATAATAACAATAATAATAGCTCACATCTAGGCGCAGCACATATTATTATCCCGGTCATCGGATTCAGGCTTAGCCGCAACACAGTGTATGCACATTTCCCATTCCCTGGGGAGCATTCCAGCAAGTCACCATTTTACAAGCGCCGCTTGCTAATCCAACCATATTAGCTTTCGCATACTATCGGGTACCCATTTAACAACACCTGGGTGGAGAGTGGCAAATGTAGATCAATGTCTTGCCGCGGTGGGACTTGAACTTCGAAACTTGTGATCCACAGTCCGATGACATATCCACTCGACCACGATATTATTGTTTAGAGAATTCACAGGTGCTACCTCAAATCAAAAATTCTTTCGTAAAATCAAGCAAAGGTAATTTCCTAAGCTTTGTCCATCACCTATCGAAAAGTGCGAACATGGCAATGACCTAATGCGTAATCCGAGCATTATTTCATCAGTGACAAATGACAATTTGTGTTATAAGCTACTGAAATCCTTGCTTGCGATTGGTTATCAGCAGATTTATCACTGATTTTTGTTATTTTTCATTTAAAAAAAGTCTTTGTGAAACGCCCCCCCCCCCAGAAGTATGAAAACATATCTACTTACAACTTTGTATTAAACATCTCAATTATGAACCCAGTGCTCTATTTTTACTCCCTCTGTATTCTGTTCTGTAAAGCGCACAGAAACAAGCAATTATGCATTATGCAACCATCAATGAATATATTTATGCATTTTGTAGCTTATGAAGCATGTTCCTAGTGATTTTGTGTTTTACACAAACCCATCTTGTAATAATAATGATAAATCAAATGAAATATGAATATTCGGAATATTAATATCATCATAAACAGTTTTCCTAATCCAAATCAATCCACTTTTGCAGATTATAAATACCAGCCTTTCATACCGGGATTTTTTTCGGCCATTGGCTCTTCTATGGGCTTTTCCATCCAAACGCCATCCGAGTCGCGTCAAGTCATAGTCTCCCCTGGATTCAATCTAATCGATCCACTACCAACCATGGATGGCGGACCTTTCGTGTTAACCTTCTATGATCCACCGCCTCAACTTGACATGGCTAAACTTTCTTTTAAATCAATAGGTAAGATTTGAAGATGAGCCTGGAGGGCGTTTCATGAAACAATTAGTCGGTGGTTTTCTCAGACTAATATCATTTTCACCGACAATTCTATTGTCACTGACTATTTTCCAGGCCTCTGATTGGTCAAATTTAGTCAGCGCTGACAGTTGTCGGCGGACAAATGTTGATGAAACACACCCCCGGTTTCGGCTATCGGTTTTGGGGAGGGGGCACTCGTTTTATTAGGGGAGGGCATGTACGATACCTTTTGATACTTTTAGAAAGACTCAAGCATTCTTGCTTATGATAGTTGGCCTCTGCATTTATCTTGATTATTTTTTTTTTTACTTACCTCCATACTTTCAAGCTTTCAATTATGCATTTTTATTTGTGTGTATTTAAGTTGTCACTCTTTATGTAAATCAATTATATTATATACTATTATTGTTATTTGAATGTTTTTTATTTGATTTATCAATAAATGCAAAAACATCTGCTAAACAAAAAAAGATGTAAACGTGAGAAATCAAGGTTTTTATGATACTTGTGATAGATTTTCACAATTATGAAAGTTTTATACAGAAATCCTATTGAACTAATACTATATTCCACCAGTGGCTTAAAGTAGAGAAAGCTATTGAGGGGGCAATGGCCACATATGGGAGGGGCACCAGTTTTTTTTTCTCTCTCTCTCTCTCTCTCATTGAGTTCGTTTTTTTTTAGGGTTTGCAAATCCCTAATATGGCCTGATAACCTTCAATGACAGCCTTGCATCTCCATATAGCAAGATACGCGATCATACAATTAAAGCTTGAACAGGAACGAGGAGACAAACGCCCCCCCCCCCCCCCCCCCCCACTCAGTGTTATTTAGGGTACGCATATCGTTGGCCTTATGCCAAAAGGGCCTTAACTGCTTTTGGCCATTCCGAGATAATCGCGTTTAAAGGTTTTGGCCTCTCTAATAATCAAAAGTTTGTGGTCGTTTTTTTGCTTTTGAAGCCAATTTCGATAAATGTGTTAAGTTATTAAGTTTTACATGAAATGTGTTAAATTTGTTATAAAATATTCAGAATTGTACATGCTATGTGCAAAAAACATGTTAGGGCCTTTTTGGCATGAGGCTTGAATGTAGCGTGTTTATGCCAGAAGGGCCGTAACCTACTCGGCATTATGCCAAAAGGGGCGTAACCTACGCGGCGTTATGCCAAAAGGGCCTTAACCTGCCGTTATCGTACGCGTAACTATGCGCGCGTACGCGCGCATAGTTAGCGCCCTTTTGGCATAAGGAAATTTTATTGTTTCGCAACACCTTTGGTTTGCCAGAAAGGCCCTCCTAACGCAAATGGATCATCCGTGTAGCTAGGTTAAGGCCCTTTTGGCGTAAGGAAAAAGATGAGATACGCGTTAAGGCCCTTTTGAAATTCATAATTATCTTCATAAATAAATCGAATTTCAACAAGTGAAGCACATCATTTTAAAGAGAATGATGAAATCTACAAGATGATGTTAATAACTCAATAACCCCCAAAATCGGGTTAAGGCCCTTTTGGCATAAGGCCGACGATATGCTTGTTCCCTCTTTTTGAAAGCACCCCATTATTTGAGGACTGCCAACATTTCCGAACCCCACTTTCGCGGGGTTTTCGCGGGGTTTTCCTGCCTTGGAGACCCCCCTAATTCCGGAAAAATGCTCAATGTACCCCCCTGAATTCGGAATAATTTCTCAGGAGTCTAAAGAGATGAGAGAAAAGAAAAAAAATCACCTTTTTTAAAGAAATCTCCGGGTGAAAAGTCAAATACACCCCTTTTTTTTTTTTACAATTCTCGGGCCGGACTTTGTCGCACGAAAAGTACCCCTTTACCGGACATTTTGGTAACACGCATGCGGTCATTCCGACCCCGGAGTGGGGGGGGGGGGGGGCGGACAAACGCCCAGGAAAAACGTCTATTAAAATCATTTGTATTATTTGTTTGAAGGAAACGTTCTCGTTCTCGAGTTTCCTAAGGCGGTCGCCATCATGGATGACGTCCTTTCTGACTGTGATGCAATCTTCATAGCAACGGTGGAAGGTGGAATGGATGGGGGAGATGGAGAGGAGTCTCCTGAGAGTAGGAACCTGCTAGGGATAGGGAGCCAATGTACGCTGACCAGAAACCGTAAAATGCTCGAGATAATGCTTGGACAGGGAGACAATCTCATCATGCCAGGTGAACCGGATGCGTCTTATTTTTTCGTACCACGGCGAACCCAGATTCCAGTATGAACTCATTTTCATTCAAAACAAGCTACGAAAGCTTGCTAAGAGGTCACAAACAATTCGACTTTGATTATTTATTGCTTTGCCTCACTATTTATAAAGGCAAAAAAACTAAATAAACTGAGATTTGAACCCTCACGGCAACTCCATTTACGGCAACTTTCTATTAGTAACACGCTGTCCTTGCCGATTGAGCTGACGATGGGTTGATGACAGATTGATTTGTATAATAACTATCACTCTATTAACCACCCTACCGGATTCCACGTGCGCATGCGCTGGTTACCTTTGCGAGTGCGCATGCGCAGGTTTACCTCAATCTGGGCTCTCCGTGGTACGAAAAAATAGACGCAAACCCGATAGTTAACTTCAATATTTATAGAAAGCGGGCAATACCGAGGGAATTCGTAAACTTACGACCTAAACGCAACAAAATAATTTTGATCATGTTGATTATACTGATTGTGTAGGGAGATAAAGGAGAAGAATCAATTTAAACTTGAAAAGAAAAACGGAAACAAACAGAAGCTGATGAAACACTTTATTCAATATGAAAACAAACGTAGTGTGTTAAAAGTATCATTTCATGGTAGAAAGACGCCTTTTCGTAAAACTAGCTCACAAACTTAAACATTAAGTGCTGCAATGTCGTGGACGTTTAATACATGCATGATAGACAAATATGAGTGTAATAGAGTAAGAAAACGCAGTAATAACAACATGAAATGTCAGAAATTCATGATAATCTATTTATCTTTCGCTGATCCAGGTGAGAAAATCGCCGTCCGTAATGGCACCATTTATGGCGCCGGTAAGTACCCTAGCGCAGCGAAAGAGACCAACATTACGGTATTAGAGGGGGATTCCCCTCCAGTGGGTGTGGTCCTACGTGGAGCAACAACAGTGAGCAGCTGCGGCGATGTGAGCTTATCTGCACGGGAGAGCACCGGAGGTGCTAGCAGGAGCTTTACCTACCTCTGGATGGTTTACCCAACAGATAATACGAATCTTACCGATGCATTAAGCGGTAAGCATTCTTATTTTTTTTAAATAAATGTATCATTTCAATTATTACAACATTTCTGCTCAGCCTATATCAAAATGATAACGTTTTTGACTTTTTGAAAGGGTCCTTTGGTTACTTTAGATAGGCTTGAGATTGTCTTAGCTTTGTGTCATATGGTCTCTTGAATTCCCCAATAATGTTTTTTGCCCCTTATGTACAGTACTTTTTCTTTGAAAATTGTATAATTTTGTCCATCTAATGTTTTGCTTCCGAATCTGTAAAAATATTGTCAAATACAACCCTTGTGATGCGATGTAATTATTTCTATGAAAGTATCATGAATATAGTATAATGCATGATAATATATACTTAAACCTTTCTTATTATATCCAGAAATAACAACATCTCAACTGAATATCGATGGCGGCCTGCTGGTTGAGGACGTGGTCTATAAATTCACTGCCTTCGCGACTAACTTCTTAGGAGGAACAGGTGTAGGCTCTATTGATGTAGTCCGTACACCAGAAATGGTACCTGGTCTTAGCATCGTCCCTACCATTGATCCAAAGAGGGTAATGGTGTCAGAAAGGTACAACCACTAAATACAGGAGTGTCGTGGTCGAGTGGTTTAAGGCGCTTGACTGGAGATACGAAGGTCGAGGGTTCGAATCCCGACACGGCACTAATATCCTTTGGCAAGATATTAACCTGCACTACTCTCCACCCAGGTGTTAAATGGGTACCCGTTGCGACCGTCGTTGTTGGTCAAACATTTTTTGAGCGTCAAGTAACGCCTGGCTGGAATGCTCCCCAGGGAGTGGAGATTGTGCACACAGTGTGTGCGGGCGAGCACTGAATCCAATGACCGGCATAATAGAATATTTGTTAAGCGCTTAGGCTTTATAAAACCTAAATATTATTATTATTAAAGACACATTGCAGTCTGGGTTCTCATAGAGAATTCGACACCATTTGGGTGTTTACCCGGTCACAGGTGTGTTGTCAATCACAAGGATAAGCCTTTAGTGTTGCCTTTTGTAATACTTGCATTTTCTTCCAATAGTTTCATATTGAAATACCATTATCTTACAATTCCCTCATCCGAAGACTCTCTGAGAGACTATAGCAGGTATTTCTTGGTGGGATCACAAGTTTGCTATTTGCGAATACTTGCTCCTTGTACACCCAATAATGTTATTTCCACCACGACTGATGTCAACAAATTATGACATACTGCACACGGAGTCTGACTACAACCTGCCTTTAAAGGACTAAACTCTGAAGTGCTTTTTTAGAACAAGAACTAGAAGAGTCGACTGCAGTGAAAAGGCTTTGTCGACCGTAGCACACTTTCACTGGAACAAATTACCATTGGAGTTAAGAATTATAACATCATTAAAGACATTCATTCGCGTATTATTTTTGTGTTATTGTTATCATTGTTTTTATTATTATCATTATTAACATAAATCATATGAGAAAAGCTTTATCTGGAAATACATATTTTAATTATTTTAAGTTTGAAGATAATGGTCATTTTAGGAATTTAATACAAAATTTTATGACTGTTTTTCTCAAGATGATAATAATAGCTCGTTCTTATATAGCGCTGTTCGGGACCGCAGGCCCTCTCAAAGCGCTTTACAAATATATAATATTACCCCGGTCATCGGATTCAGGCTAACCCGCACACAATGTATGCACATTCTCCACTCACTGGGGAGCATTCCGGTCAGGCGTCATTTTTACAAGCGCACACTTGCTAATCTAAGCATATTAGCTTTCGCATTCTACCGGGTACCCATTTAACATCTGGTTGGAGAGCAACAAACGTAGATCAATGTCTTGCCAAAGGACATTCGTGCCGCGGCGGGACTTTAAGATAGCACAAATTATAAAATTGTCAACAGCCAAATTTACATTTTTTGGCTTAGAATAGATGGTAAACATTGACTCCATTGTCATGCTTGTATTCGTTTAAACAAATTATCATTCTATCAGGGATATTACTGATATATAAATCGGCTTTTTAAATAGAATTAGATTACCATCCATAATAACGTCTATATTATTTGTGTTTATTATTTTTCACAAATGAAATCGTTCTCGACCCCCCCTTCAACAGCTTCTATCTTCATGCCGAAGTTACGTTCTACTCTGACTGTGAGGGCGCTGAACCCAAGGAGACAGAGTATGTGTGGACAGTGGACAATGATGACGTCACATTAGACGGAACCACCCAGAATTCCAGGTCTCTCTATGTACCGGCTTTCTCACTCCCAGGTGAGAGTTATTTATGAATAAATATATATGTAGAGAGAGAGAGAGAGAGAGAGTAAGAGAGAGAGAGAGAGAGGGAGAGAGAGAGAGAGATCAGTGCGCATGCGCAGACATGGGCGCCATTTTAATTGGCGAGTAAACAAAGCCAATGACCTAGAGGTCATTTGGTTTGTGCGTAAATTAAGATTGCGCCCATGCAAATTATGATGTGAGCGCACAGCGCAGCGCGCAGGCAGTGATGTTATCATAATTTGCATGGGCGCAATCTTAATTACGCACAAACCACTGACCTCTAGAGGTCATTGAATTTGTTTACTCGTCAATTAAAATGGCGCACACAACCGTAAACTGGTGTATTCCAGGTCTCTGTGTGGTACGAGAGAGTAAGAGAGAGATAGAGGGAGAGAGAGAGAGAGAGAGAGAAAGAGATTAAAACACAGGATAATGATGACGTGACTTTAGAAGAAACCACACAGAATTCCAGGTCTCTCTATGTACCAGCTTTCTCACTCCCAGGTGAGAGTTATTTATGAATAAATAAAGATATATATGTAGAGAGAGAGAGATAGAGTAAGAGAGATAATAACAAAGAGATAACACCTAAGTACGAACTAGAGGGAAAGAGAGAAAGAGAGAGCATGAAGTTTCATATTGATGAAGCGAAACTTGGATAATATTTTGTCTCTACATTAATCTCATGAAACTCATAACATGTAAATGAATGAAGTAGACAGTCGTAACCTCTTTTACTAATCTTTGCTATTAACTTGTATTAATGCTAAACATATGTACAATTTTGTAATGATAATCATTTGAAGAAAAGTCATGAAAGTTCAACTTCTGTGCCAAGTTGTAGTTACTTGCTTGGCCATGGATTTCTACTGCTCTAGCATGGAATATCATTTGAAGCAATAAGAATCTAAGCTTTTCATATTTTATATTCATATTACGTGCTCAAACACGATGTAATTTTTACAAAGTCACTTATCACCCATCCCCTCCCCCTTTTAGCTTCGCCGTTCTATATGCGTATGAGCAGATAAAGGTCATTTCTGATAAAATTGTAAAACCCACCGAGATGAATTTATGTGATCATTATTCATGTGTACACTTACGTTACATTCCATGATACAAGAGGGCAAACGAAAGCTTTTCATGAAGCACATACATGACTTTGTCATTCATTTTTCTAAAATACACAGTGGGACTTCTCCATGAGTAAAAGATCTGTGGATATTTAGGGTCATTTGACCCATGTGCTAACTACGAAAATAATGGTCTATTGAAGTTGTCAAACTCAAAGCGATATCATGATCTCCTCTATTTTAAATACAGCTGACACCTCTATCACTTTTACGGTCGCGATCCAGGGAGTTAATGGAAGCTCTGGACCTAACAGTACCGTCACAATCACCACATATTCATCTAATCCCGTTGCAATGATCGTCGGTGGTCGTGAGAGGGATATCGGTATCGGAAGTGGGATGGTAGAGCTGGATGGGTCAGCATCACATGACCCTGATCAACCTGGGACTGATCATTTAGAGTTCACATGGAGATGTGTACAGGTATAACCACATTCCAGCCTGAACCCTAAAGTTACTATTTATTTTCACACCTAAAATGATTCAATGTCCGGGCTATTACTCATTAAGCCAGAAAGGTCAAACCGGTTCACGCCGTTGACGAAAACTGTAACTGATCTGCAGAAAATTTCGGAAGAATTTCGTATTGAGATCAAATTCTTTGAATTCAGACAAATTTATCATCAATACAAATGAACTTGATACCCAGAAGCCCTTCTCTAGAACTGCTATTGGTTACGATTTTATTTTATATGGGAATTCAACGAGCACTCATTTTCAGGCGACTTTTCTGCTGTGATATTTTTCAAAACTGATATATAGATAACGATACAACTTATAATTTGTTGTCTCATTATTACTAGAAGTCATTCTTCTCTTGTATCACAGATTCCTGAGAACATCCTCTGTGTATCGGAGGAGGATGGGTCTTTCTTTCCTGCACCGGAGCAGCTAGAATCTGCTTCTGTGTCTTTCAACGCTTCTCATATGGCCCCTAACAAGAGCTACGAATTCACTCTCAGGGTTGCAACGGCATACAAAGAGAGTCAGGAGACAAGTGTCGTCGTCTGGGCTACGTCGGGCAATGCTCCGCAGGTAATGCTACGGTCACAAATGTTCGTACGAACGATAATTTCGTACGAACTCCCTGTTT
Organism: Strongylocentrotus purpuratus; assembly: GCF_000002235.5. Classification (NCBI taxonomy): domain Eukaryota; kingdom Metazoa; phylum Echinodermata; class Echinoidea; order Camarodonta; family Strongylocentrotidae; genus Strongylocentrotus; species Strongylocentrotus purpuratus. The sequence continues at coordinate 1,276,693 of NW_022145551.1, forward strand.
TTCCATTGCCTTCCCGAATTTCCATTGTCTCAAAATCGTTCGTACGGCGTTCGTAGCAGTTCGTAATGGCATTTGTGACCGAGGCTTGACAATTATATAGAATTCATTTAGATGTCGTGCCGTTGTCTGCCCGTCGTCTGCCCGTGAGAAGGTCGTTACTGCCATTGAGAATACATAACATGGCCCTTGCCGTCTTACGAACTTCTTGCGGGCAGCCAACGAATGAGCAAGATTGGGAAATTTCCTTTACAAATTACAGCATTTTGGATAGGAATTTAGTTATTTAATATAACATGAAGTATATATATGTTCAATATTGCTCCATTCGGGCTTCTCATTAGGAAATTTGGAAAAAAAAGTGAAACCAGTTTATTTTAAATCTTGCTTCTAATTCAATTCTTGTCATCACCGGTTTGCGAGGTCGCGATGACAACTTGAGATAATGTCACTAATCAATATGATTTTAAGAATACAGAGTAAGTCAGAAAAATGTCCCACTTTTTAAAAGTTGTATTGTTTGAAGTATGAATATTTAATCATGGGTTTCATGATAGGTCTTGATAGAGTTATCCTCACAGTACATTTAGGTACCATTTTTATTTGAATCTATGCATGCATGACTGAACATCAGACATTCGATTACTTATTTTTTCATTGCAATATATCCTCGCCTTATCGAAAAGTGAGTTGATGTATTTTTGTTTACATTGTAGAAAGTTAGTCGGAGTGGGGAAAATACCCTCCTTGCCACTCCTTCAAAGATGCTTTGTGTTTGTCCCGTTAACATTATCATCATCATTGACTTAATACCTGCAGTATCCTTGAGGAGGGGCGTTGGCTCAGTACTAGATGTCATGGTTTCGAAACTAAGTCAATTAGTTCGTGTTCTTTGTTAAGGCATTAATCCACATTACCAACTCCCTAGGAGAGGACTTAAAGCGGGACTGCACTACTTGTAGCTACTTGCGCCCTCAATGCCTAAACGGTACTCGTTGGTCCCCCATGGTCCCCTTTTTCTTATGTCAATTGAAAACTGATTTGATGAGATGACCACCTGCCAGTGACCACGCAGGGAGGTATAATCCCTCCTGGCCAAACGAGTGCAGATAGGCTTCAAGGCATCGGTCCCCTGGTTGTTTACTTACGAACATATATTACATGTTTTCCTAGCAGTCAGGTAGAAAACAATAATCATTAAACTTCATTAAAGAGAAGGTTGAGTTCTGGGATGAGAGGTGAAAAATAATTTTTGAGCGTTATCATTGTATTATGCAAGTGTGGAAGAACATCAGATGAAAAGATGTTTCCTGAAAAGCATTGCCCTTCAAATGCCTTAATATTCTAAATATGGCATGTGACATCATAAAAATCGAGACGGATTTTTACGCCACATGTTCGTGTAGTCCCACATACATCTTTCCGTGTACAGTGCTTGTAAGTTTTCCAAGACCGGGCCAAATTTCTCATCATTTTGATGATTCCAGAACCTTGCAGTACACACCAATACTCATATGCTAGATGAACAACTTTTCGGATCGATTCCACCACGTTTTTTTCACAATGCAATCGCATGACCAGAACTCAACTTTATCTTTAAGTAGCTTATCATTTCTCTTTTACCCTAGGTTCTCGTGTCCATACCCGATTCAGGTCCGGTCGATTCGACAGAGCCTTTTGCTTTGACGGCTCATGTTCATCACGCTACCCCGGTTGCTATCACATGGAGTATTATCGGTGAAGTCGTCGGTATGCTTATCCATTGTTTGCCAAAAAGGGTTCAAAGATGAAGCCATTGAGTTGCGTCGAAATGGATCAAGCATCCGTGCATTATATTTTACCACATGCACGGGGCGTGTATTTTGGTGCTAACAATCGTCAATTTCTCGACTTTATACTCATATTGTAGACCCATCATATAAAACAAATAATACATGTTTTTAGCTTGTGCATTAGTGATATGCACTGCACTTGGTTAAGTCACAATGAGACGGACAATGAACTGGACAAGTCTCGTTCATTACCCTATAGTGAATATGAACCTGCTTGCAATGAATATTCACTAATGCACTCGCAAACATGTATTATTTGTATAGAAATACAAAGACGAGAACACATTTTTAAACACAATCGCAAGGGCTTTCGAAAACTCAACTTAATGGCAGTGTACCCTATGTTATTAACCTTTGATAAAAAGTGCAGAAATTGGTCTTGAATTGATTCTTTGAGAGTTTATGCGATCATGTTTTGATTTCACCTTTAATACGAGTATCAACCTTTCACACGTTCATTCCGATGTTATATTCTGCCAAATTGCATTTGAAAATAACATCCTAGCTGTTAATACCTTATCGCAATTAATTGAATAACCCGGATACAATTTTGGTCCATGTTTCTTGACCCCATAGCTATGGAGGATATGGACTTCACAGGCAGTGCTAGCAACACAGAGCTTGAAGGGTCGACATGGTCAATCGTACATATCGAAAAAGGTATCTAGCTAATCTTGTCTTTGGAATAATTTACCATTTAATTTGAGAATCCTAACTTCCTTAGAGACCTTTAAATCCAAGCTGAAATGATATCTCTTTTTAACAATATCTGTACTTAGCACTATGACACTCATCCGAACTTTCTCGTCCAAACTTGCTAATTCTTTCTATTTTTCTTGTGAGCCTCGGAATAGCATTGCCTGGATAGACGGCGCTATATAAATGCCTATTATTATTTTTATCTTTTAGATGAGATTTATATATGTAATCATATATGTAATCATATATTTTTATATGTAATCATTGCACATTTACAGACATCGCACTTTGTCCTAATTATACCACTTTCCTGCCACCTTAAAGCAGGCCCGTAGCCAGAGTTTGATGTTGGGGGGGGGGGGGGGGGGCACATACATTTAATTGATCGACGTCCTGGGGAGGGGTCTAAAAAAGATCAACCGATCTTGGAAATTGGCTACGTGTCTGCCTTCAAGAGATTTCCCCAGTATTATGAAGGTGGTTTACCTTTTGCAGCAGTGTGTGCATTTTCTTTTCCAAATCTGTGACTTTGTAAACGCCAGATAATGATACTTTTAGCACCCTTAATACCCGATAACATTATCAGTATTAGCATCATTATTAGGTTCATATAGAATGACTGACATTGATTACAGCGTATACTGAAAGGGTTTGTGGGTTTAAACAAGCCTTTTTTCTTCTTCTCAAGAAAGCACAATTGATGATCATAATGTACCAGACTGTGCAATTTAATTGCAAAAGGAAAAACATCGATAAATAGCAGTAACAAATGGGAAGATGGCGTTTATGTAAAAACAGATCTTATCTCTCTCTCTCAAAGCGAATTGTTTTCAAACTGACATAGGAAAAACGATTATTAAGCAAATGCTATTGATGTATAGTCTCGTAAATGTGATGTTTTCGTTTTAAAATTCTTTTTCCTTAATGATTTCACTTATTAACAGGTGTTCTACGACCAAACGAAAAATATGTTGTCCTTGTGATGGCTACTGATGAACAGGGTCAAACCGGTTCAAGCCAGATGGAACTGGTTGTGGCTAGTGGCGTTTCGTCGTGTCAACTAAATCTTGAAAGTGGAAATACTTATACCGAACTTGACGAGGTAATCATCTCCTATTTTTTTCTACGGAACGTTTCCGTTAAAAACATAAACTGGTAGAACGATGAAAAAGATTGTGGTTGAAGGTATCTTAAATTAAGCCATTGCCTCCTGGAACCGGGTGGTCCCTCTATGAAGCTTATGGGAATGAGAGACTCCAGTAGTCTGTGGGTTAAGTTTGCATTTGGTGAACGATGCAGTAGAAGCCGCATACATTCTGCTTCGTACATAATTAGTTTGGTACCGGGTCTTGTTTGCCAAATCTGGTTCACTTATTAAGAATCTCAGTTGACAACTGTTTATACTACTTTCTGAGATGTAGGGAGTTACGAAATGTCTACCCTTCCTGGTATGGACTAGCTATTGAAAGGCCATTTCTCGGAGAAAAAAAGAAGATAAAAAGAAGAAATGATCCAAGAGGGATGTTATTGCAAATTCCCAGAAAAAATATAATTTTTTGAATTCAAAAATACGCAAAAAGTAAAACAGTACATGAATATAACAACACATCTTTTCCATTTGTTTTTACTAGATTACCTTTACAATTGACCATTGCGTGACCGAGGAGGACGCCTATCCACTGACCTATCAGCTACTAAGTTCTTTTAGTGGCAGCAATAAAAGGTCAATGACCCCTGCTGGCGTACGACCCCTAATAAATATCGTCGGACCCCCAGCGAGAGAAGGCTTGGGAAACAGATCATTCTTTGCCCACGTAAGAATATTTTTTATATTTAATTAATCTATCTTTATTGATTAATTTATCTTTATTAATGTTCTTTTTTTTAACTACACCCATTCTCTTGTTTTTATAAATAATTTACGTATCTGATTAAAAAAAAGAAAAATCTCTGATAACCCATCCATAACCTCACATAAGTGGTCCACCCTTTCTTCCTCATCTGTACATCTCTCTCTCTCTTTCTCTCTATCTCTCTCTATCTCTCTCTTTAGAACCCTTGCAACATTGGAGTGTGCTTTTCAAGAGTTCACGTATCTTTCAATGGTGTACATTGTTTAATAAATATGATGAATCATTCTGCGATGTGATGGATAGCTTTAGTTGTTTATAGTTTTTTGAAATGTTTAAGATCTAAAATTTAATGAATAGCATAGTACTTTTAAACAGCATATTGCATTATGTCATAATGGACTTTCTGTAACAATGTTTTCTATCGCCTATCACATGTTTCTATAATCTCTCGATGCGCTTCAAGAGGAGTTGTTGATATTGTTCCTCGAGCCTCAGCCTTGACAACTGTACCGCTCAGTGCATCTGGTGAATAAATCCACCCAGTCACACTTGCTACACCAGGAGGTGTTTCACAAAGATTCGAACTCGAAGTTAACTCTAAGTTGGACTTAAATACCATGGAGAGCCATTTGTAGCCTTATTTAGAAATATATTCAAAATAAAAAATTGAAGTAATTTAGACTTTTCATAAATTTCACATCAAGAACATGAAATCTCCCATGATAATAGAAGATATGAATGATTTGAATCAACGTTTTATGCCTTTTAAAATAACTTTTACAAAATATTTTCAAGGATGCTAACGGCTTTCCAAAAATGTTAAGTCCAACTTACAGATAAGTTCAACTTAGGATCTTTGTGAAACACCCCCCCCCCCCCTGGGTGGAGAGTTCCCATTGTAGATAATTGTCTTTCCAAAGGACATTACTGCAGCGCCAGCCGCCAGGGCTCCAAACCTTGTCCCTGCTGTTCCACTGACAGGATACTTTAATATACAGTTATCCAGAAGACCACAAATTATACCTCTATCCCAAAGTCATCGTTTAACAATGTTAAAAATGAGATGCATTGCCCTACGTGTTATCAGTGTCTGTGATATGGTGTAATATTGAAGCCCTAAACAAATCGCGCTTCAAAATAATCATGAAGTGCCTCAAAAAAGTAAAACAACAAAATATTTGAGTGACCGGTTTTACCATACTCATTTTTCCCAATTGACTGTTGTGATATAAAACCGTTAGGAAAACGAAAAATAAAATTCCGATTTCCAATCAAAAATATCTTGATAATCAGACAGGCGATCAGCTTGAAAATATACTTTCAAGCTTTCAATTATGCATTTTTATTTGTGTGTATTAAGTTGTCACTCTTTATGTAAATCAATTATATTATATACTATTATTGTTATTTGAATGTTTTATATTTGATTTATCAATAAATGCAGAAACATCTGCTAAAAAAAAATCCAGGATTTTGTTTCAGAATCCGAGACAAAGTTACCGGATCCCTTTAAAGTTCCCAGCCATATCCAAATCAGTGCTATTGTCCTATGGTATCTGATTACAGGTGTGTAATGCACATGGTAGCTGTTCATACTTCAGTCTTGTGGCATCGATAGAAATGAGGTCATCTCTAGACTCAGAAGCTTTGAAAGTTGTCATCGTTTCTCAAGAAGCTCTGAAAGGTAATACCAACCAAGACCTGTTAGCCTTATTTGATTAACCTGTTGACCTATGCATTCAACTATATTGATGTTTCTTTTAACCCATTGCCTACTGGAACCTGGGGGTCCCTGTGTTAAGCCTATGGGAATTAGATAATTCAGTAGCCAACGGGTTAAGAATATTTGAAGACTGAATATCACGCATAATCACCTGTTACGTATTACAACATCCATATCGATGAAGTCCATGCAACCCACTAATTATTATATTCGTTGCTACGTTGGTTAAGCCTTTAAAAAGGTTTAAGGCATTCGAGAACGATTTTCTTCCATAAAAGTGCAGTCGTAACTAATATGTTAGATGATATATTGGTTAATTTCAACATCCCTTTCACAAAGCCAATAAACAACAATAGACAACACATGGGTATTTTTGTTTAGTTCATACTATTTGAATCATAATTGGACTTTTTACATATTTTCGATTTATTAACCTCCAAATATACATGATATACATTTACATTTGGGATTATCATACCTAGATTTAATGTTGGGAAAACAAAGTTGTGTTTGGAGTAATGAACTCCCCTCGTATAAGTATAACCATCGGAATTATGACATTTCGGAAACCTTCAGAAAAAGTTACCATCGGCTTCCTAAGAATTTTCTTTACGTATTGTTTAAGGTGACTACCTAAAGGCGTTCCTCGGTTTAATCGCACTAAGTAAAGTCGAAGAAAGACTAGCCGCAGTCAGACGACGACGAGCAACCGAAACTAGCGATCGTGCAACGGAGCAACTGAGGCTTCTCTATAGCGCTATAACTACATCAGTACTCGACAGGCCGACAGCGAGTACTCTGATAGATGCCTGTCCAGGGATCGCCATCGATGACTTATCATCAGAGGACATAGGTGATAAGCATGACAAGAATTATCTCAGTATATTTCGTAGATTAAAAAAAAAGTGATACAGATATGGGAGAGAGGGAGAGAGAGAGGGGGAGAAATGGGGATCGAGTGAGTGAGTGCGTGTGTGTGTGTGTGTAGCGTGTGTGTAAGCAAGATAGAGAGAGAGAGAGAGAGAGAGAGAGAGGGAGAGAGAAAGAGAGAGATATTACGGATATCCCTTTGAAATAGCTTTACTGGTATATATCACCGCACAATTGTTTTTTTTGTTGTTGTTAGAGACAACGTTACCCGCAGTTAATAGTAAATAAATGCTTGCCAAAGCTTTTTAACAAATCTTGAAATTATGTAATATATATGTAATATGTACGGTCTGCCTGATACACTGATCTGTAGACTGCAGCGAATACAAAATTCTGCTGCTAGGCTCATTACTAGAACACATTCACGAGAATCAGTTTCCCTCATACTTCGTAATTTACATTGGCTTCCAGTTAAAGATAGATTAATATTTAAACTTCTTGTAATAGCATTCAAATGTCAGCATAAATTGGCTCCTCTCTACTTACAACAGCTTCTCAATGAGTATCATCCAATTTAATAGGCAGCTTCGTTCTAGTTCAAGACAGTTGTTTGTCCCCCTTACAGTATCTACAATATCATATGGGCATAGAGCATTTCAATATGCAGTCCCTCAACTATGGAACAAACTTCCTATTAATATCAAAGAATGATCTTCTCTTGATATATTCAAGCCTCTGTTAAAGTCTTACCTTTTTGAAACGTAATTTTGTACCATTCTTTATACAATACAATGTATTATACATGTACATGTAGTTTCAGTTTGGATATTCATCATGCTATTATGTTCTTATCATTTCATTTCTTCTGTACTCACTTCTTGATTTTTTTTCTATTTCCACAGCGCTTAGAGACTTAATTGTAATTTGCGCTATATAAAAACTGAGTATTATTATATCAAAGACAGGAAGTATGATGAAGACATAATATCTGAGTTGATACTCACTCATTCCGACTTGACTTAAACGGGACTGCACTAATTGTAGTCTATTGCGCCCTCAATTATGCCTAAGCGGTAACCGTTGATCCCCCATGATCCCCTTTTCTTATGTTAATTGAGGGCTGATTTGATGATATAACCACCTGTCAGTGACCATGCAGGGAGGTCTAATCCCTCCTGGCCAAACTAGTGCAGACAGGATTTAAGCCCAATCGATCTTTCACTAATTCTTTTGAAATAATCATTTATGGTTTTCATCGTTTCTACCTCTCTCATTTACCATTTCCAGATAATTTCCTTGACAAGCTGCACGCTCTTGTTTCTGTGTTTGGGTGCGATCAAGAGATTCCTGCTAACAGCGCCTCGGTCGTTCTGTCGATCATCGAACAAATTCAGGCTATGACTGATGATGAAGACACTATGAAGATGTGCAGGTGAGGAGCTCTGAAAAATCATGGATTTGTCTCTTCGATATGAACTCATAGCCTGCCATGAGGCTGCATGCACGCTATCGTTATAGTGTTTTGTACATCCGACCAAACCATTGCTATGGTGCCATGTGCGTGCGTGCCCACTTTCGTAGTAGCAGTTATTGTTCATTCTCATTGTAGTGTGCTGTGTGTTTTGCACGCGCTATTCATAGAACCCTCGCGTTAATCAGATTATCTCAATATAAACCTGGCACTGAGGGATTTGGGGCTTGGCACAATGGGATTAGCCCTGTGGCATGATAAGAGTTAATCATGATAATAAGCCCCTCTTTATCAGACAACTACTTTGAACTAATAATGATATTATTGAAGATATCACTCACAATCAGTCAATAGTAAACTGGGAACAAGTGACAACCAATCAAAAACTAGCAATCATAATCATTATGCTGAACCAATAGCAATAGCAATAGTGTGCGCCTGTAAAATGGCGACTGGCTGGAATGCTCCCCAGGGAGTGGAAAATGTGCACACATTGTGTGCGGGTAAGCCTGAATCCGATGACCGGGGTAATAATATATCTGTAAAGCGCTTAGGCACATCGTTGGATCGGTGTATTGAGCGCTATATAAAAAAAACGGATTATTATTATTATTATTATTATTAAAAAAGAACAACAGAAAAAAAAAACACCAACCGACAAACAAGTGAATGGACGCACAAAGAAATACAAACAAACACATTTTTCTTTATTTTAATAATATTCATAGAAACATATTGACATTTTATATGCAAGCATTTGTTTGATATCTTCTGTGATCAAATGTCTACTGCATTTATATAATTTAAATTGTGCGGCAAATTTGAAGATCTTAACGTTAGTTTTATTTTATTATTTTCCATGCTTATGAAAGTATGAAAGATTGGCCATGAACAGCTGGCCCCTGCCTTATATAGAGCTCTTATTGATTGGAATTTATCGCAGGTTCTCAAATCAATCCCACATTTACAAACTAAGTCATCTCTTTCATACAGAGTTATAATATTATGTCCCAGTCAATTTCAATCAACAACAAATGGTTATGACAAGACGGTGCACTGGTGTGCGATCACAAACGTGAGCCATGTGATTCCTGAAAGTCTTGATGCGCTAAACTACCAGACTAGAGGCTGTGTAAGGTATTAAACGGGTAACGTGTAGTGACCAGAGAGGAACTCTGCCCAACACTACAATCAAAATTCCAAGATGAAGTATGAAATGTATTGTTGTTTAACATAAATGTTGCCTTGATTCTTTCCAGAGAGTTGACAATGAGTTTGACCAAGGCTAACTCTGCTGGCCTTATCCTTGGGGACTCTCCTGTGGAGACGTCATCGGATGCATTGACGTCAACTCTCTTCTATGATATCCCACAAGGATCATTCAATACACTGTCTGGAGAGGGCGCTTTCCAGGTTGACCTTGGAAGTGACATTGCTGAAATGTAAGAAATTACTTTTACAAGTGCCATTTATACATCTTGCACTCCAATAACGATCGCAAAAACTTTCGAAAATCAACTTAAGGCAATTTCAATAGACTAGTCCATCACCATCGTGTGAATATTACATTGACATTATTACGTAATCTGAATATAGGGGATTGAAATTTCCCTTGATTTGATTTCTCGAAAGTATTTGCAATCCACGGTTTCTGTCATGATGTTTGTTGCTGATGGCTTCAACATGTATTGTTGGTTCTGACTTTAAAACCTTAAAGTATCTAGTTAGCTGGTAGGGCGACCATTCATTCTTAATTAACTTACGATGGCAGCTCGACTAATAAATAGATGTGGCATTTTTGGTATTGCAGTGTAAAGAAACACCCCTGGTCACTAAAAGCCCCACTGTCACTATGAATATGACGGACAAAGAAAGCGGACAAAATATAGAGTTCCTCAGGTAGACAAAGGAACATCCCTTCACTGCTATTATGTAGAACAGGTGTCACATGCATATTCACCTGTTTTACTCACTTGTACATAATAGCAGTGAAGGGATGTTCCTTTGTGTACCTGAGGAACTGTATATTTTGTCCTCTTAGTTTGTCCGTCATATTCATATTGTGTACTACTTATAGCTAGCTTCTTGTGCCCTCTATATAGCAAACAATGTCTAATCGTTGCATGTTGGTCCCCCATGGTTCCCTTTTTCTTATGTTAATTGAGACCTGATTTGATGAGATAAACCACTTGTCAGTGACCTTGCAGGGACGTCTACCCCCCCCCCCCCCCCCCGGCCAAACTAATGCAGACGGGCTTTAGATAATGATACATTGTGGTTTTTGTTTTCCATAGGTATGGCGGCTACTGGAAATGTGGTAGAGGACGGTGCATTGGGATAAATATTCAATTCGACCAGTACTCTGACAATACTGATCCATACTCAACCGAAGACGAAGATCGTGATAACCGGGCATCCGCCATATTGAATATCGCCCTCTACGACCCTTCCAGCTGTAAGTTAGGCATTTTGAGAATTACCAACAACAATTATAAAGATATATCCCGAAAAAGTGGTTGAGAATAACATTTCCACTTTAGTGGTTTCTTGTTCAATTCTCTATTCTGATTGTTTCAATGTCATTGATTTTGTTTTCTTTTTGAGTGGTAGGCCAATATATTGGAAATAAATCTTTGGTAAGGTTATACATGCATTTTAAGGTAGTCATTTTCTACCAAGCAAGTCCGTTGTTTTAATATAAACATTAATTTTAGTACAAAATGAAAATGAAAAAAATGAAGAAATTATAAGTTTATAACAAATTGTCTAAATTGTCGGAAATTCTTTCCCGAATGGTTATATCACACATATATTTTTTTTTTAAATGACAGGATACCCATATAATGGGTGGCAATATCAATGATCAGAAGAAGATACATACACAAAAAAGCTATAAAAAAGTCAATGTTACCGAGTTGATAAATTACAAAATATAATTTCGTGAGATTTCATTAATATAATTTAACAGCAGAAGTCATACTTAAGGTTCCAGTCATGAGCACTTTACTTCATATCCTCTACCAGAATACTACTTATTCGTCTTTATTGTAACGATTTGAAATAGCTGGCCCTGTTTCCAGCCGATCAGCACATGATCCGTATAAAACCCATGAATATTCAAAGTATATCTATATTTTGCTTTTGTAAATCTTAACTTATTTTTTTGTGAAATTGAAGTAAATTTCCAATGTATCACTGTATTTTAATGATCTTTTTAATCTGTTAAAATCACGTAACTATTCACTTTTATAATCTATTGCAACTATTTCAAAAGCCGGTCTGGTTACAAACAAACACGACCCGTTAAAAACCAATGAAAATCGGAGAGGAAATATTATTGCATGTACATATTTTTATACATCTTTATATTTTATATTTTTACTATGAACTTGAACGAATTTTGAATTTATATCATGTAATGTTTGAGTTCACGTGTATTTATTGCATTGTAATGTTTTTATCAATTTGTAAAAAGTCACACAATTCAGCCCTCGGGCTTCGAGATGACTTTCAATAAAAAAAAACATTTATAATTACAATTCCTTGTTGCATCTTCTTTCAGGTGAAGAACTGATGGTGTCATCTCTGAGCGACCCAATCCGTATTAACATGACAGTGAGCGCAATGAAGAGGAATCATAAATTCAAATGCCATATCTGGGATGAAGAGGATAAGGAATGGACTAGCGATGGAATAGAGACAAAGGAGATAGATAACCAGATGGTAGAGTGTAAGGTTCAACGCACTGGTACGTGTGTCATCCTAGCTACGGAGAGGGGAGGTAAGTAGTTAAAGATAAACTTGAGTTCTGGTTTAAAAAAAAAAAAATTCTCACAGAATCAAACGAAACTTATGTTCAAGATTACAAATAAATGTCATGTGCCTAACTATTTTGGAAGAAAATGTATACTGGCTGAGTAATGAGCCTAGAAAGATAAGAAAATCAAGGTAGGTAGCCCCGACACCATTTGTGTAGTCCCATATATATCTTCCTGTGTACAGTGCTTGTTACTTTACCAAGACTGCGCCAAATTTATGATGATTTTGATGACTCCAAAACCTTGCAGTGCACACCAATACTTCCATGCTACGTGATCAACTGTTTCTGATCCATTCCATACCTTTTCTTTCACAATGCAATCGCATTACCAGAACTCACCTTTATCTTTAATTTTGTTTAATTCAATTCAATACAAATTAGCATTTACTTTTGTTTTTCATATCCACCAAATACTTAAATCATAAATGTGTACCTTCGGCAACATTTCCAGAAAAATAACGCTAACAAAGACAATTGAAAATAAAATCTTAATTTGAAAACTGATAAAGACTCATTTGCGAGACGTTTTTAGAGCAAGCACTATACGAGCTCTGCTTCTAGTTAGTTCCTCTTTTCTCGTGCTTTTTTCTACTATATTTGTCGCTTCATCGCATATTTTTGTAATATAATTTTTCATTGTATTATGTTTTCATGAAAAATAAAATCATTTGAATCGTTTGAATCATCATTATCATCATTATCATCGTCACCTGCATAATATGACATAGACAATTGTAGAGCGTATGAAGCGTTCGAACACAAGAAGGAAGGCTCAATCCTGAAAACGGACAGGCTCGTGTCATTAATGAACAGTAAACTTTAAAATATAACGAAAGAGAAAGAAAGGGAAAGGGAATTTAGAGTTGAAAGCGTTCGTATTGATATCTATTTTGTATCACGTTAATGACAATGTGAATAAATGACCTATCACTATTTTGACTTGACTTTTTACGTTTGACGGGTTCGTTTTTCTGGATTTTGAACCATTGATTTGGAAGCCAATCAACAGATCACCCAATATATTGGTACTCTGTTTGTAGTAATTATTTTATCCGTTTCTCATCTGACAAGATCATGACCGTGTGTTTATGCAAAACATTTATCTACATTTGCCGCTCGATCTCCGCCCAGGTTAGTTTAAGTGGGTACCGGAATGAAGGAATCCGTCGAATGACGTGAGCCTTGGTAGCGAAGCAGAGACGTTGTGATATTGGAACGCCTCAAACTTCTTTCTTAGTGGATGTGCGCTTTAGAATTATCCAATATTATTACTATTACTATCATTATCATTAATCAAAGTTTGGAAAGAAGTGGACTATTATTATTTTTTCCTGATTCCAGGGGCAAACAAAACCGTGGTCATCATCGTGAGTATCATCGGAACCCTGCTCATTCTAACCCTCATCATCGTCATCGTCATCTTCATACTGAAGAAGAAACAGAAAGATAAGGGAGATGGGAATGTCGCCACCAACGACAGAAGCACGGCAGTGGCAACGGCTATGACGTCAGATGGGAAAGAGATGGACGGTTCCAAAGAGGCCTCTACAGAGGTAAATGAAATACCCGGATGTAACTTATCCTAATGTATGATCACAAAATATATAGGTAGCCATGAAAGCAGTGACGATTTTGGGGTTCGGCTTTGAATTATGCAAGTTATTGACTTTTAGGACCCATTAATTAATTTATTTGTTTCTTTATTCATCTATTCTGTGATTCAATTTTTTAGGCAGGTAAACCTGTTTAACTATTAAACATTTACATGAAGTAATTGATATAAATGTAATTTCTTTATAACAAAAATATCCAGGCTCACAAGTGGTCCAATAAACGAGTGTATTTGATATCTTTAGCGCAGTACTATTAATAATAATAATAATAGCTAGTTCTTATATAGCGCCTTCCAGGACCGAAGGCCCTCTCAAGGCGCTACAGATATATATATATATATCATGGGCATGTAAGCAGTACTTTGACAAAGAGGGCTGGATATTGGTCGTAGAAATGACCTGTATTGACTCAAAGTAATATTTACAAAGTAGTAAACTGACATTCCTGAGGCTAATGAATAATTGTTACTGTATGATTGTTATTTGGTTACATATAATATGCTTGTATAATTATGTCTCTTTCATTACAGTATGCCTATGACTTCAACATGCAGAACATGGCCCAAAAGGTGAACTGCTAGAGGGCGCACTTCATCAGATCCCGATATCAAATCTACATGTAAATCGATACCAGATAGTCTCACCTTCCCGGTTTGATCAAAATTGATTTGAATATTACAGGGATTCAAATTTTGCGCGGATCTACATCACAACTGTTGCAACTGAAATCATATCTGGTATTAAATCAATATGACAATTTATCCTTTTGATACCATTGGAGACCAGATGCTTGTTTTATTGTAAAATAAATCTGCATGAAGTGTGGGTTTTATTTATTTCGTATCTTTATCGTATGAAAATGCCATTTAGCTTTAATTTAGACACAATATGTAGGAAATTGTAAATAATACATGATTACTTTTTATTATTACGCGGATGATTTATAAATGGATTTTAAATTCAGTGCATTTATACATATTGCCTGGGGTAAGGGGTCTGTACATAATTGTTTCCATAATGCCTTAATTTAAAAAATTGAATCATGAATAGAAAAATAAAACAGTGCAATTATAATCTTATACTTATAAAGTTTGATCAATTACTTGAGATTCTTCCAGGAAATAGAAGTGTTTAATCCAGTATCTCACGTAAAAGTTCTCCATCATGTACTTTACTACCACTCATTAAAAACAATACGATGCAAAAGTGTACTGTTATGTCGGTCTGTACAACCAAAGTCCACAGTTACTATGGTTACTATTGTTCACCTCTCCTTTTTCCTCTCCGAGAAAAGTCTTCCAAAATCTTTAATTACCTCTCAGTTTTCTATTTAGATGCTGAAATCTTGCCAATATATTGCATGAAGAAAAAATGTGAAGAGAGGATGTGGGTCAATACAATAAACATTTTAGGACATGCAGGGCTACAAAAGAAGAATTGAAATAAAACGAAATATATATATATATTTTTTTTTTTAAAGGAATATATAGGCCTCAGATTGAACAAGCTGCGTCTTTCTCACCAAATGGAGTGATGTTTGTATTTTAAATCTTTCTACCTTCTCTTACGATTAAAATAATGCATTGTTAATCTTTTCTGTATATGATCTGGATCACCAACTGTCACTAAATTTGTAAAATGTAATTGAAATTCGCATCGTAGAGGTGTTGTAGTCGAGTGGTCTCAACAATTGATAGGAGATACGAAGGTTTTTGGTTAGATCCCTGGCACGGCACTTAGGTCCTTTTACAAGGCTTTTTTTTTTACCTACAATACTCCTCTTCACCCACGTTTTAAATCCGTAGGATAGGAAAGTCATTGACGTTTGTTTAGCATTGTGAGAGTCCGTAAGAAGGCTCCTCAATGAGTGGAGAATGTGCAAACATTGTATGCGGGCAAGCCTAAATCCCATGATCGGGTTGAAATATATCTGAAAAGGTGTTAGAGAAATCTTAGATGCATTAGTAGGTATATTATACATATACATCCATAATATATATTTGTTTCCTTCATCCTAAAATAGACAAGTGCTCAATTAAAAGGTTATAGTGGTTATGTTTTAGGAACTTCATGCATAACAACATGAATATTTGGCTTTCGAAAAAAATTAATTTCTTTTCGTGAAGAAAAAAGTATATATATTTCAATGTATAAAGCTGAGGAAATTGAAAATTCATCGTATCGCTTATTGTTTTGACAAGTAAGAAATAGTGTGGCATAGAATAAGAAGTTGATGCAGCAGTTTCTCAATCCTGCATCTGTTTGTTAACGGTATAATATTTTGATTATAGTTTTATCACCATGTGCATCTCATAGACAGATTTCGTTACCAATATAAATTATGTGTAATATAGGCTTGCGGATGCACCGTGTGTGAGAGAGGGAGGATTGAGGAGTCCTGAAAAGGACTCTCGGTAATCTTTCTTGAGGGTGTATAGTCCTGAAAAGGACTGTTGATGTAGTCTTGAAAAAGACTGTTGGTTATCTTTCTTAGCTTATAGTTCTAAGGAGAACTATAGCGCTGGGAGAGAATGGGTGGCGGGAGTGGCTCGACGTTTACATGTAGTATAATTGGGAAATATTTTATAGTGATGCTCCACATAATTTAATTACGTTAAAGGGAAATCCTACCTGTAATAATAGCAAATTAATGTAATAGAGAGCGGAACAATCGGGTAAACATATTGGTAAAAGTTCAAGCGAAATCGGACATAAGCTAAGAAAGCTATTAGTGAACAACAAAAAATGTATCCACTATACATGTAGGTATGTTCATTTGAATAGTGCCCGAAGGGAGACGCACTAAGAAGAAAATCTGAAATTATGTTTTTGTGTACACGACAATCGAGAAAGAGGTCCGTGACTAAGTCAAAATCCACCGTCCTAATTGATTTAATGGACAGTGTATTCCTTCTATGTAAATTCCAGATTATTTGAAACCCAGAAAGATACTTGAAATCCCCTGAATCGTTAATATGATTTGATGGCAGATTAAAATAACTTACAGTCGATCGGGTGATAAACTACTGCCATTCATTGTAACAAAAGGCCACAAACCGTATTTTCGTTAATATTATGTACCAAAACAATATCGCTTAATCTTAATCGCTTTTACTAAACATAAATATTTTGAATATAATAAATATTTGTTATTATTGGTCTAAGTGTATACAGATCTTTGATATTTTTCTTGCCTACAGTAAATTTAAATTTTTATAATAAGTTGGTGATGGTTCTTTAAAATTAAATGTTTCTGTAAAAAGATTGCCATGAATGTTGCTTGATCTGTTCTTTGCAAACTGTCTATATAAAAAGGTCCC
Organism: Strongylocentrotus purpuratus; assembly: GCF_000002235.5. Classification (NCBI taxonomy): domain Eukaryota; kingdom Metazoa; phylum Echinodermata; class Echinoidea; order Camarodonta; family Strongylocentrotidae; genus Strongylocentrotus; species Strongylocentrotus purpuratus. Next base: position 1,293,891 of record NW_022145551.1, read on the forward strand.
ACGTTGCTGTTAAACGGGCGAATGTTTCACATAATGGAGGTGTCGTGGTTTTGTGGACATGTCACCGGGTTGTGGGTCACAAGGTTCACGGTTCGAGTCCCACCTCAGCACGACATTTGCCATTCTTCACCGATCGAGGTGTTAAATAGGTACCCGATGCCAGCGTTAATGTGATTGGATGTGCGTGTGTTGGCTTGTATACTGGTGCCTGCCCAGACTATGGTGGTGTTGGTTATTTTACCTGACTGCTAAGAAAGCATAAATGCTTGTTAGTAAGTAACCAGAGGACCGACAGCTTTACGTCCTCTCCGACGGAATAATACTCAGGGAGCTGAGCGTGTTTACTATTATAATATGAGTCAGCTAGGAGTAGGACCCAACCCAAACTTTGCATCCTTAGGACCCAATTTTCATTCCTTTTAACATTTCCTGTCTGACTTGAGATGGTTCTTTCCCACAAAGAAATATTGTAACTGACTTCTATAGCAATAAAGAAAGACGTTAGACAAGTTTTGTTCACTGACACCATAACATTAGAATGACGTGTAAACAAATAGTTGAAATATAGTTGAAATATTTATTGGTTACTGAATCATCATAGGTTATAACAATAATGTGACAATGTCTTTACATGAGTATAAAACATAAGTTAAATTACATTTCCACATTCAGTAAATCATAGATACATACGCTCGAAGAGGTGATGATACAGAAGGGCTACAGCCTAAGCGTGACAGCTTGATACGCTTGCAGCCCAGAAACATTTAAAATCATAACGATTGTAAAGTAAAGTAAATTACAGAACATAATTGGGAGAAAATAACAAAAAATAAACAGTGACTTGCAACCAAAAAAAAAAAAAAATGGGATAGAGGGTGCATGGGAGGGGGATTTTCCTGCTATATCAAGGAAATGCTGACAAACATATATGATATCATGTGTTAATTTAAGAGATTTGTCAATATTTGCTCAATAAAATTGATTTCACACTTTTCTTGAAAGTATATACTGACTTCAAGTTACGGATGTCAACGGACAGTGAGTTCCAAATATCCGGACCAGAATGTCTTATAGATTTCATAGCCATTGTTGTTTTAGGATTACATAAATGGTATTTATTTGATTGTCTGGTTGGGTATGTATGAATAAGCATGAAATGAATAAGCAAAGAAATAGTACACAAAGAAAATGCGCATGTAGCCATGGTCACCTGAGCGAAACAATGAAAACCTTGCAGGGAGAGAGAAATAGAGATGGAGGCATGTATTTAGACGTATATATAAAGATATACAGGGAGAGAGAGAGAGAGATGGCGATATATATGATGATGATGATGATTCACAGCATTTGTATGGCACCATATATCTGTTTAAAAAAACATTCAAAGGCGCGAGCTCCTCCATTAAAATTATATATATATATATATAGAGAGAGAGAGAAAGAGACAGAGAGAGAGAGAAAGAAAGAGAGAGAGAGAGAGCCGAGAGAGAGAGGCAGAGTGAGTGAGTGAGTGAGAGGAAAGAAAGGCAACATTTGTGGGGTCTGGGCGCTATTAATAAAGACCGCGTTATTCATAATAGGAGAAGAGGGTCACTATCCACAATAAATAAGGACCGTTATTCATAAGGACAGCTATTCATATTATGAGATGAGGGTCGCTATTCATAATGCACATTGAGGGTCATTATTCATAAGAATCGCTATTCATCAACAAGAAGAAGGGGCCGTGAGAAATCTGTTCTTATTTTTATTTTGGGATGGGATATCTAGCCCTCGTAGCAACAAGGGGTCGTGATATAAGATGGGAGTTGCTGCTACCTTGTTTGGCGTTCAACAATAAGGGATAGAGCAACGTCGATATGGCGCTGCTCAGTGGCTGCCGGGCTCACGATCAATTGGGCAAAAAAGAATTTCCATTTTCGGTTTAGCTTAATAAATTTTGGATTGGACTTTAAAAACAGATTATTATTATTATATTCTATTATTCTATATAAATACAGAACAAGCACTGGAAAAATATGTAAAAATATGCATGCAGGGTCAGAAAAAGTTAAACATTAATTAATTCGAGACATGATAAATTCAAAACAAACACAGAAAATACATGTAATAGTTATTTAAGTCCATGTATACAGGTGTAAAGGTTTCACACACGAAATATAAAGAATTACTTTAAATAGCCATACCAAAATAAAAAAGAAAATGTAATAAAGAGAACAAAACAAACGAAGAGTAAGGCTGACGTGAGTTGTCATGAAACAAGATAGATAATATATTGTTTCAGTATACTTACTTTACTGTTGTATCCCTACTGTTATACCATATTAAGAAACAAAAATTTAACACAAAATACCTACAGATTAGAGCATATAAGAATAAAAGGAAATGGAGGGTATGTAAGAAGAAAGAGAGAAGAAGAAGAAGAAGAAGAAGAAGAAGAAGAAGAAGAAGAAGAAGAAACAGTATTTAAATGTATATTAATCATGGTCATGTATATTATATAAAATGTATACTAAAACAGGGCCCTATGAATGTCATTTATATGTTGTTCCTATGTTCATATGTTGAAGCAAGATTGTTCATGTGCATATGAACAATTATCCCATATGGACACAATTAAGAAATGAAGTTAAAATAAAATTTGTGCATTATCATCCCGGCCCCCCCCCCCCCCCCCCCCCCACTCAGTGTTATTTAGAGTACGCATATGCTCGTACCCAATTTTTGAAAGCACTCCCTATCTGAGGACTGCCAACATTTCCGAACCCCCCTTTCGCGGGCTTTTCACGGGCTTTTCCTGCCTTGGAGACCCTCCTAAATCAGGAAAAATGCTCATTTTACCCCCCTAAATTCGGAATAATTTCTCAGGAGTCCAAAGAGATGAGAGAAAAAAAAGAAAAACACCCCCTTTTTAAAGAAATCTCTGGGTGAAAAGTCAAATACACCCCTTTTTTTACAATTCTCGGGCCGGACTTTGTCGCACGAAAAGTACCCCTTTACCGGACATTTTGGCAACACGCATGCGGTCATTCCGACCTCTGAGTGGGGGGGGGGGGGGGGGGGGGGGGGGGGGGATTATCAAAAATAAAATAAACGTTTAATTACAGAACAAACGAATCATGATATACATAACACCTGTTAATTCATCATACACATTATGAACAGGAATATATTGTTTTTTTAGTTGAAAAAATAAACATATTATTAATCTTGATGGAATTTATATCATTGTAAAATAAGCATTATGTATTGTCATCCCATGCTCACTGTCTCCCACGTGTTTGGAATAGGGTCTGGTTTTCAAGGTCATCTCGTATGAGAGTTTGGTCATCATAAACCATTGTGTTACTGTCATGTCGACGTCGTATATCTCTTTTTCTTTCCTTTTCCTTCTTATTTGAATAGAAAAAAGAAAGAATTATTATTTTTTTTTTTTTTAAGTATTACGAATAAAATAACTTATTCTTATCCCTGTTTTATATTCCAGAAGAGACATGCAGCAGTAGGTTAATTTTTATCATTCCTGGTTATTGTCATCTCTATAATTTTGAAATTAGTTATTCAATGTTATACCACAAAGAAAAGAGAATTTAGATCAAAGAAATTTGAATTTGAATTTGAATTTGATTTTGAATTACGAAATATCCCAAGCCCCCTCCAACCCCACGCCTATATGATGACGACTTAGATATTAATATTTATTTACGGGGGGGGGGGGGAGGGGCTGAAAAGGTTTCCTTGTGAAATATATCGGCTTGTCACCAAAGTAAATTTTCATAAGTGTGACTCTAAGTTGTGGGGGAGTCGGCAAGATTTCCCACAAGGGGACAAATTCTTTTCCTACAATTCATCTTCTTTGAAACTGCGTTTAATATCCATGGCTATAGATTAACTCCGTTCTCTTTCCGTGAAAATCAAATAGGCCTACTTCACAAGAATTAAAGAGTGATTTACCAAAATCACCTTTCCTTGATCAATTAATGTTATTCCAAAAAAAATTCTCTTCCCAACTTAGATTAGGTATGGATATAAAGTCAAATATTATATTACAGTCGTTCCATATCAAACAAACTTTTTCACATGGAGAGATCGAGGGGGCTGAGGTAAATAGTTTGACAAGTTATATGCATAGAGAGAGAGAGGGAGAGAGAAGTATTATTAAACAAACATTTTTCCTTGGGTTGTCTGTGTATAAGTAACGTCTCTGTCACACTTCCAAATCGACACGAAGCTGGTCGACAAGTAGCCATATTAATGGCTTCTTGGATTGTTTTTGATCTATTATCGTTCTGGGCAGCGTTTCACGAAACTGTCATGAGTTCAGGACCGCTGACAACCCATCAAATGTAATACAAGTTTAAATGGGATGTTGGTAAACTTGAACTTACGACGGTTTCATTGAACAATGCTCTGGTGGCGGGTCCCACTTGTGACACCGGGGCGGGTATTTCTAGCGTAGTATATGAAAGTATACAATGAGGTTATGTATGTATCAGGGGCGGCGATCACAGGGGGGGGGGGGGGGGACGGGGGTACACATCTCCCCTCAATTTGTTTAGGGGGGATTACCCCCCCCCCCCCTGCAACACACTTTTAGACTATGGAGGGCCCAAGAGTGCAGACAAATAAAAATGCAAACATCTTCTCACTCGTTAGCTACGCTCCCTCGCATTATATCATTCAATTTGTACAAGTAAATACCGAGAAAGTTGAGATGTGAAAAAATATATTGCTTGTTTTTATACTATAGTTTTGCTAAGGAGTGTAATTTTTTAATACAACAAAACTTCAAAAACCTGTGAGGGGTAGTCACTTCCGTCACCTTCACCCCTCTCATTCACTATGCTCCCTCGCACTTGCGTACTGATGGGGCTCCCCCCAAATGAAATTCAAACGTGGTTTATTTCAAATGCGATACCAGTGATTTACAAATGTTGTTGAAATGGCATGATTTTCCCCTGACCTTCCGGAGGCTCTGCCCCCTGGACCCCACCAAGGACCCCAAGGCGGCCCCTGGATGCTCATCTGACCTTAATAAATGCCTACAACTCCTGAGCTTCATGAGGCTCCGCCCCGTGACACCTGCTCCCCTCCGCTCCACTTTGCTTAGTCCAGAATCTGCACGGTCCTTTATAATTTCCCTACACTTGATTCAAGCCGTCGAAGATGGCGTTATCAACGAACTCATAATTATGCTCACTAGAATAATGATCACGCCATCAGAGGCTGGTAGGAAGAGGTATAGCGTTGGTGTGGTGGAGATCAAAATTAAATAGGCCAGATTCTGGACTACACTTTGCTTTGCTTTGCTCTACCTGATCGTAAATACTTTAGCCCCCCCCCCCCCACTTTGAAAAACGTTCCCAGGGTCTGCGTAACATGTAAGAGTGGTGGTGATGCGGATTTTTTCTGCCCCCCAAACGTTTTTGCTCATACGCCACTGTTCCCTCGTCCCTCACATTTCGCCCCCCCCCCCCGTCATGAAAAGAAATCGCCGCCCCTGGTATGTATGTATGATATGGTGTATTGAAATCATCCGTGGGACTCTTTCGAGTCTGGAATTATGAATACATTATCGAGGGCTTCGTCAAAAGCATTCCGATTTGCGTCCATGATTTCGCACAATACATGTTAAGCAGCGAACGTGTAGGTGGCACCCGACGCAAGGTACCCGTACAGCTATTGGTATTAGGGACTTTTAGATTTGCAAATCTAAAAGTCCCTAATAGACCCTCAGATCTACATAAAGATCAGTTACTAGTACATTGTGCACAACACATGCATTATTCGATGGACAGACGACAGATGATTGTACAGACCATCCCCCCACCTGAAATATTTGGGGGGGGGGGGGGGATATATCCCCCCATCCCCTCCCCCCCCCCGGGATCGACACCCATGGTGGTGATCAAGCATTTCATTCACCTGCTATTATCTGTTGTACTACAATTTCCAGAACGCAAATAGCATCAATAATTTGGTGTTCTTCTAGGATGAAGGTTTTCTTATAAATGAAATAGATTTGTCAACTGTTATATTTTAATATTTCTAAATGAATTTGTTACATGTTCCCCTGTTATATATTTTTTACCAAATATAATGTTTAACTTCTCAGCTATGATTTGCCTTATTCAAAGGTTTTTGTTATTGATTAAAAAAGTCTTTCCAACTAAAGATTGGTGCATGATACATGTACAACTTCAACTGGTACGTGACATTTTCAAGAAAATGGCTGCGCCCGATGCCATGCTAAAAGGCAACACATCATGCCAAGAGTATCTTCATTCATATATCTCTTGTGTATTTTGTAAGAAATAGTGTACATCAAAAGGCATGAATATGTCTGATTTTTTTCCGAATGTCTACACTTATTCTTTGGGTTGAGGTTTCCTTTAATGTTGTTCTGGAAGCAATATTATTCAATCTTCCTGTTAAGCGTACATGTAGTTTCTTAATTGTACAATATAGAACACTGACATCCTTTTCTTGGAGGCAGAGAGCTGATCAGATTATTATCAATGCCCTTTTCTGACACATCTATGGGTGCCCACTATTGAAACAACCAAGTGTCTATACTGTCTATATGCTAAACAAACTTACCTTTTTATACAGGTCCTGTGATCTGTTTGTTGTAGAATGCATAAAATATGACATGATCAAACAGATATGTGTATCTTTGTCACACAGTTACTCTAACATATCTTATATCAAACATCTGTGTGGTTTTAGTGCATGTTTATTCAAGGAATGAGAACAAAAAGCGAATTGTGAATCGTGAATCAAGAATCAGCAAGTTAGGAAAACATAAGCATTCCATAATGTATCAACAGTTCTACAAAGACCGCTAGGCTGGTGGCTAGCAAGATCCCACAATATCCTTGGAGATGCTATTTCATATCGAATTTATATAATTTTGTTGTATTTTTGTTTGTTATACGCACTGATAAGCATATCAGCTGGAGGTCATCGCCGTTCTAGTCATACTGCTTTGTGATCTCTTCCTTTTGTGAACCGTGAACCGTGAATCAAGAATCTGCAAGTTAGGAAAACATAACCATTCCACAATGTAACATAATTGATATGAATATGTTGGATACGATTACCAACACAGCACTCCATATTGCATACGGTTGTGCGCGCAATACGGTGCGTGCATGCTAACTTTTTGGCGTGCCGCTCTGAAGCAGAAGTACAAACTTCTCAAACTTTTATTTCATTTAAATTGTTACACAAGAAAGGTGATATTATACTTTTTAGTACAATTTTCAAAATCTTTGGCCATAATTGGAAAGTTTGGAGCGTTCGATTCCCGGCAGGAGAGTTGTCGGAGTGCAAATTCACACCTCTTTTCAAGTCCGCCACACCCCGCTTTATAACTTTACGTGAACTTGGGGTGTAAGTTTACCCCCTTGTGGGGTGCAACCTACCAATATGGATTCACTGGTATCAGTCTTCCTCTTGACCTGTCTCTTGTCGGTAAGTTGCCTTTATCATATTAAAAAACATGTCATGATTGTCTGAACAATACAACTGGTATTCATGATACTCACAAAGTTTTTTAACGACTCCGCCTATATAGCATATTCAAAAGATTGTAATGACCGAGTTAAACTTAATTTTCTCAATGTTCTTAACCTTCTCAGTAATGTTCAACCCTCTATTTTTTGAAAGCCACACCTAAACGAAAAATAATACAATCATTTGTGCCAAACGCTCTAAATTAGTATAATAGCTTTGTCTGAAACCATGATTTATTATTCCTTTTACTCACCTGCCGTATGCTGCACCCGCACCTGTAATTGCACTGCACCCGCTTGATCGCTAGGTTTTACCGAGAGAGTTTTGTTGCTAATTTAAAAAAAAATTCACGAGGCCGCCATCCATTTTTAGCCTTACCGCTCACGATGGCAGTCTCCTGCGTTCTAAAAATTTATCTCTTTAATTCAATGAAAAAATTATACAAATATCCGTTATACTTGTTTGTATGCGTTGTATTATGGTTATTTTATAACATTAATATACAGAAATTGCTATGTAAGTAATATTTATGTAAAAATGTATAACCATGTAGGCTATTTGTTATTTGAACGCAGAAATACAATCAATCGAACAATCAAACAATAATATTCAGGATTTATAATACGTTTCCATATCCAAACGTTTCTATAGCAATCTAAGGCAATACAGATCTATTTTTCACACTATATGTAATGCTTATATTAAATTCCATAATTCTATTCAAAATGTTTTTAATGTTAGTATTCACATGTTCTTCTTTTAGAATATAGTGAAGAATTGTAAAGACTATCTAATTAATAATCCCTAATCTTTTTTCCAAATCACATTCAAGTAGTTGGAATGATTGCATGAAATAATAAAACGGCCACCTCGATATAATACGCAAAATGTTGTTATCATCTATAGCTGTACAATCTTAAGTTACTTTTAACGTGATATTTAAATAAATTGTCATGACTCTCTGAATAAATTAAAACTTCGTTTCCATATCATGGTTAACCCTTTAATATTATTCCATATGAAGTATCACACAAATGTGTAATGTCTCTATATAATAAAGATACAAATATCCTTTCCCGTGTAATATTAGAAGGAAATCCAACCTTGATAGCAAATTACTCTAGAGGAAAGTGAAATGGTGACAGTTTAATTGCACCAAAATGAAAAAAGTTGTGACTTTTTAAAAAGTTTAATGGTATAGGCTTTTCAAATTGCTGAATCTGTGATGTTTTTGTAATGCAGCTGCAGACAAATTTCCCACTTGTTCCAACACATAGATTAACATTATATTTTAATTTGTCACAAATGTGTAACTTAAGAGGGTCCGTTCTCTTTAAAAGACCTATGATAATTTTGCTATCCATAATATATTTTGAGTAGTACCCTAACGGCGAAGGCACTTATGTGAAAAAACAGAAATCAATGATATCATGATTTTTGTCCATGACAAACGTGAGAGCTATCCGCGACTACGTCACAATCAGCTGATCGAACTGCCAATTTGAGATTGACATAGACGTAGTGATCCTATATTTCAAACATTCATAATTATGTAATTATTGGTTCGATTTGCTTCAAACTTTCGCCGTTCTGTGTATCATGTTCTTCTGCTTTCATGCAAAATATTACAGGGATTGGATTGTCCTTTAAAAGATTGTCATAACTATCTACAACACTAGTCAATTCCTCTTCACTACAGTGTAAACACTGATGACTATCTTTGAATGATTCAAACTTCTTTTACATATCATGTTCGTTCTATAAATCCTAATTAAAAGTACAAAACCTGCCCGTAGTGTCTGTATGGCAATTGTGATTCTGTACAAGAGAAAATATGAACGGTAAACATGAAAGGATGGAATTCGATATACCTGTCACAACGCCAATCCGACTCTTTATCGACCAATTTGTTGCCGTTCGGGGAGAGGGGGGGGGGGGGGGGGGGGGTGGGGGGGGGGGGTAAGAGGACACTTTTTTTTTCTTTTTTGGGGTCTCGAAATTTGAAAATTTGACGTTTTGCTCCGTAGGGGGGAGGGGGAATGTCACCTTTTTTTTTTTAGGTCAGCCATTGGCATAATCTTTTTTTAATTTGTATTATTTTTATTTAAAAAAAAAGGCACAAAAGGGGGGGGGGGATTTAGCTCAAAAATACACACATAATACACATAAAAACAAAACTTAAGGCCGGGGGTTTAACCCCCCCCCCCCCTGCGTACGCGCCAGAGCCAACATAACATTCTGTAGAACTTTGCAGGAATTATGAATATGTCATGTCCTTTCTGTGAAATTTAAACATTAGCAATGTCCTTTTTAAATTTAAAAAAACAACACATTAGCAGTGTCTTAGTATTCAAATTACGCAGGGGAAACCCGTGTACCTTTTAGACTTCACTGTCAGACACTATTGAGTGACTGACTGACATATTGTTTTATTTGGTATTAACATATATACAATGAGCTGTAACAGATCCATAAGCATTTGTCTACATCAATAACACACTACTTGCAATGGCCAAAATTAAATCTGTGTGCAACACAAAACGTACGAACATTCAGGAAAAAGGTCTGAAAATCAGACTTTAACTTAGGTGATTGCATTCACTTCAGTCGATTCGACAACTAATGGTCGTTTTTTCCCCATTAAAAGCCATTTTCAAGCCCTGTTATTTGGGGGGAAGTTCTAAATTAGTATTGTTCTTTAAATGCCGTGTTTTTTTTTGGGGGGGGGCCTGCAAAATCTCTTTAAAAAAAGCAAGAAGTAACTGTTCATGGACGGATTTCCAAGGCAGAAGAACTATAAAAGTACTGTGTGTACAAACTTTTCAGAATAAACTTTTATATAGGCCTATTATATTACATTTTCTATAGGCATATATGCTGCATGTTATATGCAACAGGGTGTGTGAGATAACGATGGAATTAAATCACACATATTTACTATCCCTTTTCATTACAAATAATATCTTTAATATAAAGGAAGAAAGAAATGAATAATGAACAAAGAAAGAAAGAGCAAAAAAAACACACAACTATATTTATCATATTGAGAACATCAAGCGGTAATCCCTCTTTTACACACAAAAAAGGTACCCAAGTGACTGCATGACTCAAGTGAAACTATATTTGGCAGCTCAGGAATATTTTACCCCTCTCTTTATAAGACAAAATATATGCATATAGGCCTTTCCCTAAAGGGGGTATTTCACTGGGGATTTGGATTCGCCAACTTTTCTGACGAATGTTGGTGAAAACAGGGTTTGTCTTTTTGAATGTCCAAGATTTCTTTGCGAGAAGAAAAACTGTTTGCGAACTTTCTTGCAACCTTTTACGAACAATGGCGAAACCTCAAATTCGCTACGTTCGCAAACATTCGCCGCTCAGTGAGATATTACCCACGATAAAGAACAAGACATAACGAACGAACACACACACACGCACACACACACAAACATACATGGCAATCAATGCAAGGATGTGCTCCAGGGGATCCAAAGAAATCATTTGTAAGAATATTCATGATGTAAATGCACAAACCATTGTAAAGCAAATATAGTATATCGGCCTCAAACCCATATTTATTGAAACGCTGTGTACTAGCTACATTACGATTGGAATAGTGATTCATCATGCAGTTTGGTGTGTTTTTATAATGGGGTATAATCCGAAACTTTTGCGTAACTTTAAAAATACGGTCACTGAGCTTTGCCGTACAGGCCTATTTTTACAAAGTTAAAGCTGGAGTTATATGTGGTACGGTATGTAACTGAAACAGCTCCCGTAGGACTTTTGCGCTAAAGTTGATTTTTTTTGCATTTTTTGCATGGATTCATTGGGGTCCAAGCTATCAGAAATTGATGGGGTTCAAATTTTCCCGAAGACACCAAATTTCCCTAATGCGCTTTATATAAGCCATTTTGGAGCCCAATAGGGACCCCCCAGGAAATGAAGGAGGGGTCTGAAAATTTGAACCCCATTATTTTTGGCCAATTGGGACCCTTTTCAAGCCAAAACAGCAAAAAAAAAAAAAAAAAAAAAAAAAAAAAAAAAATAGTCATTAATGGTAGCATTATAACGACAAGTAAGCTAATTGCTTGCTTTCTAACGTCGTTTTCAATGATCAGCATAATTGCTGGCAGCCAGGGGGAGAGGTGGGACGTCTTGCAGTTCCATTAATGGCATTATCCATAGTAGCATCGACCACCAGAAAACAGGATTCCTTGTTTCGTAGATAACATTTTTGAAAACGCAGAAACATATAGACACGAATTTTATCGTATTCTCTTTTCCGTATTTGATTTATAAACAACTTTTTTTGTTAGATCAAAAGTCTGAGATTTCCTGTAGCAGTGATCGAGTTTGGGGACATTGAACTGATATTTCAGATAGTGACAATATTCGGGGGCTGTATGCCCTCAACGTTGATTTCGAATAAGACATTTCATTTGCAGACGACAGACCTTTTGATGATGAAACGTGCGATCGGCGAATAATGTTCCATTTATGGCCATGGTGGAAGGTCTACGATTTATCTCAAGCAATCGAAGCAAATGAAAGGAGCATCGAAACAAAGTTTCACTTTGGTATGTCTCCATGTTTTCTTTTATAATTGGCCACGTTTTATTTAAATGATGTGAATGATCTAACATTTACGATGCACTCCGTCAAACGGTTTATTGAGTCAAAGCATCCACCTGCACCTGTAGCTTCATTGGGCCGTGCACGCTCTCTCTACCGTACTCCGCTACGCTACGCATTAGCATGGAATCTCTAGCTTTGCTGGAGTGCTCCGCTACCAGTAGATATATCGCGGCGCCTGCACCCCTGTGGGGTGTGCAAAGTATATACGGTAACATACACCATGTACATGATGGACAAGTTGTACGTACAAGGTTTTTTGTTGATTCATGTTCTAGATAGTTTAAGAGGTAAATTCAGCTTGGTTGCCATCTTGTCAAACTTGGGCAACTTTTTTACATATGCCTTATTTGCATAATCATCAAATCAAGATATGTGCAATGTTGCTTATCGTAATACTTTTCAAAGGTTTTCTATGAAAAAGAATTCATTTATGACAATTGCATTACTTAAAAATAAGAACCGGTGTCCTTAATTGTCATAGAAAACCCTTGAAAAATATTACCCATGTTTATAGGGTTCCCGGATTAAGATGAGCAACATATTAGGCCATGTAATAAAATATACATGTTTAGCGTCCCTGCCCACTTCCTTTTTGGGGGCCGCCTCCTATTTTTTTTCCTTCTTTTTTTTTTCTTCTTTTTTTTAAAATATTATGTTGAATAATTTTTTTGAAATTTTTTTTTAAAGAAAAAAAACATGAAAAACATTGCTAAAATGGATCTATTTCTGATTTAAAAATCAGAAAATTGAAAAATAGCCCGACTGACAGGGAAAATGTACCGAGCGGCCATTTTGAAAGAAAAAAAAAGGGCCTCCTCCTCCTTCCTATTTTTCCAAAAAACAGGACGCTTAACATGTTTTTTTTTTAATTTGGCCTTACATGTTGCACATATCATAATGATTATGCAAATTAGGCTTATAAAAGTTGCCCAAGGTTGGCAAGATGGCAACCAAGCTGAATCTACCTCTTAACCCATCTAGAACACGAATAGACAAAAAAACCTTGTACTTAACAATTCTAAATAATTCTCATTTGAGTCTAGACTCGATACTTAATAGATCCACTCAGGCGCATACGCAGGGGTGGGGGGGGGGGGGGGAGGGGAGGGGTTTGGGCTTAAACCAAGACCCCTTGAGTTTTTTTTATGTGTATGTTTTTGGGGAAACCCCCCCCCCCCTCTTTTGAGTTTTATGCCAATGGCTGACCTAAAAAAAGGTGACCTTACCCCATTTTCCTAGTTATTTATGACTGAATAGATTTGTTTCATGGAGGGGTTGTTTAAAAACACATTTGCAGTAATAATATTTAGGGTGAGTGCATGATTGAACATTCTCTTGAGGGAAATTATAGATTTTAAATTGTTTTAGTATGTAGCTAGGGCAAATGGGAGGGAAGCTTGCACAGAGTTGCCAATATGTGTTGGATCAATTGCACTTTCAAAAATTCATAATTTTTTTTCATTTTTAATTGAATTTTGCTCAAGCTTTTAATGGCCTGCTTTTTCATTCTCCTGCTTCTATTAAAACCAACTTAATTTCAGGGTGGACATCCCCTTAAGGTCATCGTTTGACAATGTCAATCTGAGATGCATGGCCCTACGTGTTATCAGTGTCTGTGATATATTGTGTAATATATTGAAGCCCGAAAAAATTGCGCTTAAAAATGATCATGAAGTGCCTCAAAAAAGTAAAAATCTGTGAGTGACCGGTTTTACCATACTCATTTTGCTGAATATAGACTGTAGTATTATAAAAACTGTTAGGAAAACAAAGAAATATAAATATCTTGATAATCCGACAGGCGATCGGCTTGTAAAAGTCATGGGATTCCTGACTGAACTAAGGTTTATAATTATGATTGCGGATACGATTGATATGGTAAATAGAGGTAGATTTTGTTTCAGAATCTGAGGCAATGTTACCGAGTCACTTTAAGCACTACCACAAGAGGAGCGCTTCCTACTCAGTTGGGTATAAAGTTGTTTTGGGTCATGAAAATTAATTGAGGCAATGTTACCGAGTCACTTTAAGCACTACCACAAGAGGAGCGCTTCCTACTCAGTTGGGTATAAAGTTGTTTTGGGTCATGAAAATTAATTGAAAAGTACACTGGACATTTTGGTAGGGGTTTAGAATGCATTTATGGCCCACTCCTTGTGGTTACCAGCTATAGGCGCATTTATACTGTCAAATACCTCATTTTGAAAAGTTGCGATGTTTCGCGCACCCGTTTACACTTGTGTGGAAACATCACCGACTGAAAAGCTCAGTGATGTTTTGGCGTGTTTTAGTTGGTAATGCGCATGCGCGGCACTCCGATGCAAAAACTTTCCTCTTTCTGTCTTTCCTTATGTTATTCTTTGTTTTTCCTTCTAGCACCTTCTCTTATGTTATTCTTTAACACTTCCTTCTATCACTTTCTCTTTCTGTGTTTCCTTATGTTATTCTTTATTTATTCCTTCTATCACCTTCTCTTATGTTATTCTTTTTTTTTATCATTCTATCACTTTCTCTTTCTGTGTTTCCTTATGTTATTCTTTGTTTCTTCCTTCTGTATCACCTTCTCTTATATTATTCTTTGTTTTTTTATCATTCTATCACTTCCTCTTTCTGTGTTTCCTTATGTTATTTGTTGTTTCTTCCTTCTATCACCTTCTCTTATGTTATTCTTTGTTTACATCGTTCTATCCTTTTTTTCAAGGACGACAGCTAGCTCCGCGCTTAAAGTCATGTGACCTAACATCGCGATATTACAACTGCGAGTGTTCATACTTCCCAAACACGCCAAAAGATCACACTTCGTTTTGGAATGTTTCGGGCTTGGCATGTCTACCGGTAAAGCATAGTTGCCCTTGGTAACATCGCGATCAGGCTCCGGTTTGGCATTTTTTTGGCGTGTTTGGAAGACAGTGTAAATGCCCCTAATGTTGATTTTTTGTTACATGCCATTGTTAGAAAAACAGTGATTTTAAATTTCTCAGTGTGTTGCCAATGCAATAATTAAAAAAAATATTTTCCTATACAAAAATCGTATTATCAAAATGAAAAGTGATCATGTGACAAAAAGGGATAACAAATTTGCAGAAATGTTTGCAATTATTATTAATGCATTTTTTCAGTGCTCTGAATGAAAAGTTACTGAGGCAAACCTGGGGAATGTTTCATGAAGGCTTTGAGTGCGGTTAAGCTTAAATTTTGAAGGCAGAATGAGCGATTTGTAACGCTCATCGTAAACGCTCATCGTAATCGCAGTTCCATGGTGTACTGTTTATGCTCACTTCTCTGGCTCCTTCAGGCAATTCTCCCTGGGTGGCCTTAATTGGCCTTGCAGCTGGATTCGCAACCTTGAAATGCGCATGCTTTGTAGACCATGGTCCATGCGTAGACCCACTAGAGGTCAGTGCGTTGACCCCATTTAAACGCGTTTACAAATTGTAAACACATCTTTTTGTGAGTTTATGTTCGGCGATCGTGATCGCCGTTTTTCGGTGATTCTACAAAAGTGAGAAAGGACGCAACCGTGTTTTAAACTAAACGCATAACAGATGCCTGATTCTGGCCAGAAAAAGTTAAGCATAAACACACCCTAAGATGCATTTAAATTTATGGATGCTGAAGTATTTCATTCACTCAAGGGGAGTGTTTTACAAAAACTAAGATCGACTTTAAGATGGACATAAATATGGCAGGGCATTCATGCCACTGGTTGCTCTCACCATTGGTCTCTCGATTATGATCTTTAGATAATATTTTTTCCTTCAATAATGGACTATCATAAAAGCTGAATTCTGTAGATGTGTGACCCTAATTTGTACGTCCCTCAGGAGACCATTGCCAGTAAACGGAGAGAGCAAAGAGGTGGCATGAACAGCCTGCCATAGTTAAGTCCAATTTAAAGTCGATCTTAGTCTTTGTAAAACACTCCCCTTGAGTGAATGAAATACTTCAGCATCCATAAATTTAAATACATATACTTGATAAACGACTTCACATACTGGTAGTTGATATGCCTGGATCCAGTTCTGTTGATAGATTGGTGAGGAGCCAGGTATACTCACGTTATCAAGAACAAGGGGATACCCATGTCGTGCTGAGAAACTACATTATCATGCAAAGTATATCATGCTTTACCACTCTCATACACTTTGATGAGAAATCTTGTAGATTAATGGGAAAGAATACAATGAACCTTTTAGAGTCAATAAAGTTATTTCTCAGGGTAAAGGTTTTCCTTCATGGATACCAAGTAATTACTAGAGTACTGTTAATAAAAAGGGCCCTCGCCCCTCGGGAAGAAGAGCATTGATGCTGATGATGCTTCCCTAGGTAAACAAAATTATTATCATGAACGCTTATATTTTTGTTGCCTTGTTTTCATTTTTAAACACCAGGATATTTGGTGTCAAAATACCAAGTCTGCATTCAAATGTATGCTTGTTACAGTTGATTGAGTTTTTTCCAATACAGCTTGAAGAGATAGATTGACTTTTACAGTTAAAGTGAAATCCAACCTTGTTAGCAGACTAATCTAATAGGAAGCAGAAGAATCAGAGAAGAACACTGGTGAAAGTTTGAATGAAATCAGACAAAAAATTAGAAAGTTATCAACTTTGTAATCACTGTATGTATGGGAATTTAAATTTTCTGAATCGATATTGTAACTGTGATGTAGTGCCCAGCAACTATTCCTTTTGTTCCAACTTACAAACTAACTAAAATAAAATTTCTTCTTTAAAATGTATGACTTTGGAGTGTCTTGTTTTTTTTGAGAGCGCCTATGATAACATGTTATTATTGTTATGCCTCCGCTACAAAGTAGCCGGAGGCATTATGTT
The DNA here is from genome assembly GCF_000002235.5 of Strongylocentrotus purpuratus. Taxonomy (NCBI): domain Eukaryota; kingdom Metazoa; phylum Echinodermata; class Echinoidea; order Camarodonta; family Strongylocentrotidae; genus Strongylocentrotus; species Strongylocentrotus purpuratus. The sequence goes on from NW_022145551.1 coordinate 1,310,882, forward strand.
TTTGGGTTGTCCGTCCGTCCATACGTCCGTCCGTACGTCCGTACGTCTGTCCGTACGTCCCGTTCTCGTGATCGCGTTATCTCAAGAACCGATTGGTTGATTCCCACCAAACTTGGGTCATGTATGTATCTCACAGAGCCAATGAACTGATTAGATTTTGGGGTCACGAGATCCAAGGTCAAAGGTCACGGGGCTCATTATTTATGCGAAAATGGCTCGTGATCGCGTTATCTCAAGAACCGATTTATGGATTCCTGCCAAACTTGAGTCATGTATGTATAACACAGAGCCAATGAACTGATCAGATTTTGGGGTCACGAGATCCAAGGTCAAAGGTCACAGGGCTCATTATGTATGCGAAAATGGCTCGTGATCGCGTTATCTCAAGAACTGATTGATGGATTCCTGCCAAACTTAAGTCATGGATGTATCTTGCAGAGCCAATGAACTGATTAGATTTTGGGGTCACAAGGTTGAAGGTCAAAGGTCACAGGGCTCATTATGTATGCAAAATAGCTTGTGATCGCATTATCTCAAGAACCGATTGATGGATTCCTGCCAAACTCAGGTCATGTATGTATCTTGCAGAGCCAATGAAATGATTCGATTTTGGGGTCACCAGGTCAAAGGTCACAGGGGTCTTTATGTATCCAACAATAGCTTGTGATCGCATTATCATGAGATCAAATAGACAGATTACTATCAAACTCAAGTCATGTATGTATCTTGCAGAGCCAATGAACTGATTATATTTTGGGGTCACCAGGTCGAAGGTCAAAGGTCACATGGCTCATTATGTATGCCAAAAATAGCTTGTGCATGCATTATCATTAAAACCCACAGATGGATTACAATCAAACTTGAATTTAAAAATTGTTTCTGTTTTGGTTTGTAAAATTGCTCTATGGCGGAGGCATCATTTTTGACTGCGCGCAGTCAAAGTTCCATCTAGTTATCCATATTATATTATGAATAGTACCCCAAGGGAAATGGCGATGTAAGAGAAAAGAAATAATAATTTGTGTGCACAAGAAACGGGATTGTTGTCTGTGAATAAGTCACAATCTACTGACATGCTTTCCAATTTGAGATTCGCTGAGCTTCAGTGGTCTCATATTTCAAACACTCATAAACTCTTTTATTATCGGTCAGTTTTATTGTAATACTTATCTTTTTAAAAAAAATGATTTTCCTGCTTTGAATCCATAAAAATGAACATATTACAAAGTTTGGATTGCTCTTGTTTTAAGAGTAATATTTTCTTTCAATTTATATCTTTCAGCTATCCACTGCACAAATACCCGGACGTGTTCAGAATCTTGTCATCAACAATATTCAGCAATGGGGGTTCACAGCGGCCTGGAATCCACCAGCTACTGGCAACACCCCAGAATTTTACAATGTGACCATAACAAATACGAACACCAATGATGTGTATGAGAGATCCTTACTCCCCAATGAAGATAGGTCATATGAGATTGATCATCTCTACGATGATACCACTTACACGTTCAGCGTTGTGGCTGTCAACTCTGATGACCAAGGGGGATCACCAGTTGAAAATACTGGCATCAATATTCCACGTAAGTTACCATTTTCGGAACAGCAATCAAATCGACATTGTGATCATAATAGGCTGATCACACATAACAATTACCTAGTGCGATTTGGATTGCAATGCAAAGATCTTTTTTTTTTGGCGACCGTTCACACATGTCAATTTAGTGCGAATTGCAATTGGATCGCGATTCAAAGATAGATGCTTTTTGGCGACAAGACACAGAGAATTCTCGCTCGGCGGCAAGAACGTCCAAACTGCCCATGCATGAATCTCAACGATGTTGTTTGCTTGGAATCCTGGGAGTAAATCAATCAATTTTTGATTCTCAATACCATTCACATACACATAGCGCCCGGCAAACTATCGCAAATTTCCTGAAAAATCAGAAGACTTACTGGGAATGGGATCGCGATGCAAAAATAGATTTTTAAATCTCACTTTTTTCTGTAGGTGTGAACGCCCCTAGTGTAAGATTATGATTTACTCATTAGTAATTCTTTAATTTACATTTAGCTTTGCATACTCTGTCGTCATAGGGGCAGCCGTGACCTATATTCCTTCCCCTTCATCTCTATTCTTAAAGGCACACTGTCCTACTTGTAGCTACTTGCTCCCTCTATATAGAAAACTTCCCAAATCGATGCCTGTTGGTCCCCCATGATCCTCTTTTTCTTATGTTAAATGAGAGCTGAGTTAATTAGATAGCCACCTGTCACAGTGACCTCGATGGCTCACTGGGTGGTCTAATCCCTTCTTGCTGAAGTAGTAAAGCCTCCCTGTAATACTTCCTTTGTTCTGCCCTTATGCATTCTTACCCATTCAACCTTGCCTGCCAAGGCAACCTCACTCTCTGTTATGACAATCCAACCTTTAACTCACTCAACACCTGACACTCTCTTTCCCTCCATTGGTTACTTTAAATTCCTTCTTGCGAACTTATGATTGGTCACTACTACTTTTATATTGTTAACATGTCAGCCATATCTTGGCAGCCATCTTGGAAGATGTATTCAAATTTAAAAAGTCAGTGCACCTCAACTCTAGAAACATGTTGGTGTGTCTTAAATTTAATATAGGTGAAATTACAATAGATGTGATTATGTATTTTTTACCACGGCAGAATAGGTAGACCACAGGAATTACCCTTTTTTAACTTTTTAGAGTGTTTAATATACAATGATGAAATTACAATATTTTTGTTTTTGTTTGTCATCCTAGCTTGTCAACTGTGCCTGAGCAGTGCAAATGTAGGATCAAGCTTTTTCCAACTGATGTTCCCTGCTACGGGTGTGAACACTATTCTCTCTGGAAGAACAGTGGACGCGTCCACGCAACTTAATGGACCCCAGCGTGCAATGGGCCCAAGTTTAACATCCATATTTTATCTTGGGCTTCAAGGGGGTTTGCTGTATGAACTGCAAATGACTGACTCCAATACACAAGCAATTGTTTACTCATCTCGGTATAGAACAGGTTGGTGTAGTCTTTAACTTATACAGTGCTATTTGTGTTAGGACACGGTCTGTATTCAACTAAAAATTGCACCTGATGCGAGGTCGAAACTCAGCAAAAGTTGAGTTTAAACACCTTTTAAAAAAACTTTATGTCAATGGAAAGCTGAATGAATGTAGAATAAAAACATAAAGGAATTTCCCTATCACATGTAGTATTGCACAAAAGCAAATTGAAACCTCATTTTCAGCACCCCTCCAAATTACAATCAACAGGGGTAAAATTTACTGCAGTTTCGGTGACAATATCACATGTGGACCCGATCTTGACTATATAGCTTAGGCAGGTAGCCATGCTTAAAGGGATAGTTGAGTTTTGTTGCAGATTGCGCTACACAAAATAATTTTTTTTGTGAGATAATGAAAAATTTAGTGTCAAATTTGAAGGAACATACAATTTAAATGACAAAATCATCTTTGTTTGATCAAAAAAGGTTCAGAGACGGCTGAAATATCCATAAATGTAACAATTTCTAATATTTATGGTGCCCCACAAAATTAATTGATAATTTGATAATTTGATAATCAGCTGTTGAAAAAACGAGATGTCGCCTTATGTTTCATTCAAGCCAATGCCAATGTTGGCATTTTGATGGGTTTTTGGTGTTGGTTATAATACTAAAAATCAGCCGGCCCGCGTATTGTTATTATTAATTAATTAATTAATCAATGGTCACTGTATCTTTTATGCCTACGTTACGAATTAGCCGGAGGCATTATGTTTTTTGAGTTGTCCGTCTGTCCGTCTGTCTCGTTCTTGTGATATTATCTCAAGAACCGATTGATGGATTCCTGCCAAACTCTGGTCATGTATGTATTTTTCAGAGCCAATGAATTGATTAGATTTGGGGGTCATGAGGTCAAAGGTCAAAGGTCAAATGTCACAGGGATGCATAAATATCTGGTGATCACATCATTAGAACTGATGGACAGAGTGCCATCAAACGCAGGACATGTATGTATCTTGCTGAGCCAGTGAACTGATTAGATTTGGGGGTCATGAGGTCAAAAGTCAAAGGTCCTGGGGCTTATTATATATGCAAAAATGACTTGTGATGGCATTATTATTATTAGAACCGATAGGCAAATTACCATCAAACTCAAGACATGTATGTATCTTGCAAAGTCAATGAACTGATTAGATTTTAGAGTCATGAGGTCAAAGATTAAAGGGTCATATATGTATATGACAAAAAGCTTGTAATCACGATATTCTTAGAACCTCTGGATTACTATTAAACTTTAATTTGAAAAATAGCTTCTGTTTTGGTTTGTGAAATCGCTCTTTGACGGAGGCATCATTTTCGACTGCGTGCAGTCGAAGTTCCATCTAGTTTGAAAGTGGAGCTGAATTGGTATGATGGTATTGGCTAAGTTTCACACATTTTGGGGTCTAAAATTACCTTCATAGCAATTTTAGGTCCTAAAAGAGCACTAGAAATATCATAAATAAGAATAAATGCCAAAACCATGCACTCTAAAGGCAGTTGCGGTCTGAAACAAGAACTCAGCTATCCTCAGTGGAGACAAGTCATTTCCATTGGGGCTTCAATGGAGGAAGTTAGACCAAAGTCAATTTTTTTTCTCATGAGTGTAGCTAGCCTTGTGTCAGGTTAAAATGAGTTGAACTCTTTTTATGCCTCCGTTACGAAGTAGCCGGGGGCATTATGTTTTCGGGTTGTACGTCAGTACGTCTGTATTTCCGTACGTCCCGTTCTTATCGCGTTATCTGAAGAACCGATTGATGGATTCCTGCCAAACTTTGGTCATGTATGTATCTTGCAGACTGACTAGATTTGGGGTCATGAGGTCAAAGGTCAAAGGTCACAGGGCTCATTATGTATGCAAAAACAGCTCGTGATCGCGTTATCTGAAGAACCGATTGATGGATTCCTGCCAAACTTTAGTCATGTATGTATCTTGCAGAGCCGATGAACTGATAAAATTTTGGGGTCACGAGGTCAAAGTTCAAAGGCCACGGCTCATTATGTATGCAAAAACAGCTCGTGATTGCATTATCTGAAGAACCGATTGATGGATTCCAGCCAAACTTTAATCATGTATGTATCTTGCAGAGCCAATGAACTGATTAGATTTTGGGGTCATGAGGTCAAGGTCAAAGGTCATGTGGCTCATTATGCATGCAAAAATAGCTTGTGATCGTATTATCATTAGAACAGATTGATGGATTCCTGCCAGACTTAGATTATTTATGTATCTTGCAGAGCCAATGAACTGAGTAAATTCTTGGTTCATAAGGTCAAAGGTCAAAGGTCATGGGCTCATTATGTATGCAAAAATAGCTTGTGAACGCATTCTCATTAGAACTGACAGATGGATTACTATTTAACTCAGGACATCTTGCAGAGCCAATGAACTGAGTAGATTTTAGGGCCATGAGGTCAAAGATCAAAGGGTCATATATGTATATGAAAAATTGCTTGTAATCACGATATTCTGAGAACCTGTTAATGGATTACAATTTAACTTGAATCTGACAAATTTCTTCTGTTTTGGTTTGTAAAATTGCTCTATGACGGAGGCATCATTTTCGACTGCGCGCAGTCGAAGTTCCATCTAGTTTATTTTTATGATTCTTCTTCTTCTTTTCATTTTAATTATTATAATCAGGTGGGCTGTGTAACGTACAGACCACCTTATAATTTTGTTAGAATTGCCTTTATTATTTATTTATTAGGTGGTCTGTCAATGACAGATCACCTATTGTTTTCGTCAGAATTTTCTTTCTTTATTATTATTATTATTTATTTTTATTTCCTACACTTTTTTGTGCCGAGGATAACTCAAGTACGGTTTCATCAATTTCATTCAATTTTGGCACATTAATAGGTCATTGCCATGAAACGTGACAGTAACATTTTCAAGGTCATCAGGTCATCGTGACGTCATCCAGGCGCCATTTTGTGAAATCCCATTATCCATCAAATCTTTATGATGCATAAGCAAAGGTCATTCATATTCATATCACATATACTTCAGGTCAAGGGGCAACAAGTCATGTCATCAAAGGTCACATAAAGGTCATGACGCGCACGTACGCGCGCGTCAAAATTTTAAAATGCTCAAAATCACTTAACTATTAAACGAGAGTACGAATCAGGTCATTTTAAGCATTTCAAAATTTTCCGTCCGTACGTGTCCCCGCTCGCGTTGCGCGCGCGGACAACGCGCGGAAAATGTCAAATTCAATTTTTTTACATGATTTCGATTCCTCTTACCGTAAATGACAATTTACATTAATTTCAGTCACTCTTGACCTTTCATAAGGCTGTGAGCGCGCGTCAAAGTTCAAAATCCGCGCGTGCTGCTATGGGCAATATAATGCAAATTTGATAAAAAAACATGCCATTTTAAAAATCAAAATAGCTCTTCAGATAGTCCATTGATCCCATTTTTTATATCGTGGTTGGAAAAAGCATGAGTTGGAGATATGATTTCATGTCATCATAATGGCCTCCGAACTCAAAATATCAATTTGCATATTATGACGTCAGCAGAATTTTGGAAAATTGATTGTATCTCTGCAAATGTTGATCAATTTTCTTTCAAATTTTGATATGTTTTAGCTGAGACAATTCTCTACAAATGCAGTTACCACGATATTTCATTTTGACAAAGGCATCATGGCGTATTTTTGCGATTAAAGGAGGCATGTCAATTTTTCACATTTTGCGTGTATTCTCTATGGGACATGACTTTTTCTCAAAACTGGATTCTACATTCTCGCCTTTCGCGAGCAATATCTCCGTAGTCTTAGCTTCGTTTTCGCTGAGCTTTGAGTATGTTGTAGCTGAGACAATAAGCTATCACAAGTGTGCCCTTTATTTTTCGATCAGATGCCGGGATCATGCTCATATTTCACTTACAAAGTGGGATTTGAAAATTCCATTTTTCGTTTACGTGTAATCTCTATGGGAAATGTTTTGGTATATCGGTAACGCACTTCACTTCCGACCTCGAGGTCCCTGGTTCGAGTCCGGGCGTCTCCAACAATTTTTTTTTTTTACTTTTTTTTTGTTGACACTTCACTTTACCATCTCCTTTGAATATTAAAACACGTACAATCGCAAATAATGTAATAAACAACCATATTTACTTTATTATTACCCTATTATCCCTTGATCCATTACTTTTTGCGTGTAATCCTTATGGGAGATGACTTTTTCTCAAATCTGGATTCTACATTGTTGTCTTTTGCGAGCAATATCGCCGTTATTTCGGCTTGGTTTTTGTTGATTTTTGAGTATGTTGTAGCTGAGACTATACGCTATCTAAATGTTCTCTAATTTTGTTCAGTCTGATGTCATCGTGGTCTGTTGATGATAATCATCAACATCATCATGATCATGATCATGATCATCATCGTCATCACCATTACTATCAAGATCATCATCATGATGATCATCATGATGATCATCATTGTTTACATGTCTATATAACTTCTCCCTTTCCCAATATAGTAAATATTATAATCTATCATAAGACTTGAAGACAGACCACCTAATTCGTCTCCATGACGAATTAAATTTCTAGTTTATTTATTCTTTATTTTTCTTATTTCTAACCACTTTTTTGTGGACAAGATAACTTGAAAATGGCTGGATCAAATGCCTTGAAATTCGGCACACATATGTATAGGCATATGTACAAAGCACAGAAATTTTTTCAAATTTGACCTTGACTGATGACGTCATCTAGGCACCATTTTGTAAAATTTTACGAAAATAAACTCATGATCATATCTTCATAACCAAAAGGTATTTCTCATTCATATTTATCATGATCAAGGTCAATATCCGAAATTTTTGAAATGCTCAAAATCGTTTCAAAATCATTTTGCATACGTTTTAGGCCATTCTAAGCATTTTATAAAAAAAAAATCGCGGACACGCACATGCGTGCGCGTTTTCGTGCGTAAAACTATCGCACAAAATATAATTTTTTTTTTTCATAATATTCCACATATTTTTACAAACAAATTGATAGCATGTTTATCTCTTTATGACTATTAATGACGGAATGATCGACCGTTAAACATAAATTTCTGTGCGCGCGAGCTCTTGTAATACAAAGCATATTTGGGTAAAAACATGCCTATGCAAAATCCATTGTAGCTCTTTAGGATGCAAGGTGACCCCAATTTTTTTTCATATTTTGATTGAGTATGAATCGGAGATATGATTTCATGTCTCATTTGACCCTCAACTCATAACGTCATCATAATGGCCTCCGAACTCAAAATTTCAATTTGCATATTATGACGTCCGCATATTTTGGAAAATTGATTGTATCTTTGTAAAAATTGATCGATTGTCTTCAAAATTTTGATATGTTCTAGCTGAGACAATTCTCTACAAATTCAATCCTCACAATTTTTCATTTTGACAAAGGCATCATGGCGTATTTTTGCGATTAAAGGAGGCATGTCAATTTTTCACATTTTGCGTGTATTCTCTATGGGACATGACTTTTTCTCAAAACTTGATTCTACACTCCCGTCTTTCGCGAGCAATATTTACATCGTTTTAGCTTCATTTACGCTGAACTTCGAGTATGTTGTAGCTGAGACAAAAAGCTATCTCAAATGTACCCTTCATTTTGTCTCAATTTTTTGTTGGATCAGCCCACCTATACTTGTTCCAAACAAGTATTACAAATCTAGTTTTTTATTTATTATCATTATAATTATTATTGTAATTATTATTATTATTTATACTTATGTTTATATTATTGTTATTATTTACATCCTTTTCTTTTAAGTTCCTTGGCCGGTAACAAACCTTCTGCTGAGCCCCGAGTCCAGTACCAGCGTACATGTAACGTATGAGCAGCCTATCGGAACTCAGTATCACAAGTATGATGGCTTCAGAATCACGTATGGTGATCAAGAACGCTTCGTGGGAAGTAGCGATACGTCGTTGGTAATCGATGGTCTACGGGCGGGGATTTCATACATCATTGAAGTTCAGACGTTCAGTGGCGAGTTAGCTGATCGTAAATACTCTCTTCCTGCAGCCGGTGACATAACTATTGGTAATGCTTCTCTTTTTTTTATTGTATCCCTAAGGCACGCCGCCGTCGCATCATGTAATTGTGTGCGCTCTAAATTTTGTATGGAGATGTATCTTGGTACAATCTACACATTTGTAGTGTTTGGTGATGCTGCTCCTAGTCTTGACAATAGTTAAGACATTCCCTGCCGGTGCATTCGCATCGTGCGGCAATGGAGATTGCAATTTTTTCCAGTTTTCATGCATTTACTTGTAAACATTTTTACGAGGAATTCACAACTTCAGGTTTAATAGTTGCCTTCGGCTATTTGTTTGCTCATGGTGATTCTGTTTCTTTTTTCTTGTACAGACTCAAATTGAAACTGCAAATAATAGGATGTAAAGTTTCACTCTTTAATATCTTGGTTAGAGAAAATGTTAATCAGACAGTTGGAGCACACTTTCAGCCAAACATTACCAGGCACGACGTCTCTTGTCTTTCACAACTTTCTTATTAAACCTGCCACTTCATTTCGGAATATACCTTAATAGTCTGGTTCATTTCATAGTCCAACATTAAAGAGCAATACAGGTATAATGATGAAGATGTCTCAAAGAGGGCAGCAAGCAAAGATCAAATATAGCCAAGTGATTTCTACATGCATTGTCCATGGTACAAATTATTTGTGTATTAATTTCTGAACCCCTATACAGTTGATTTGTTTTTGGAAGCGAATGCTACTACATCGTTGTCAGTCGCGTGGGCCCTCCCCAGCGTTGAAGTCAGTGGATTCCAGATCCGATACAGCATTTTTGGTGCTTCATCTTTCACCACTTTACCATTTGGTCCGACTGTAACCACTGCTACACTGGAAAACCTAGAGCCTGGTCAGATTTACCGGATCAACCTCTACATTGTGACAGCCGAGGGAACAGACCTTCTAACAGAAGCCGAATTTCAAACAAGTAAGACAAGATTCAAAACCCTGGGTAGTGTCATGTCATTAAATATTGTTATTGTTATTATTATTATTATTATTTTTCAATAAGTATTATTATTACTATTATTTCTATTATTGTTATAAAGGTTCTTCTTTGTATCATTATCGTTGGTGTTGTCATTATTATTATTATTATTATTTTTTACTAATATTATTATTTTTATCATCATCATAAATATATGCTTCTCACTATTTCATTTTGTTTCTAGTTCCTGATGTTGTGAGTGGTATCTTGGGGGAAACCATGGACACCAGTATAGCTTTATCATGGACCCCTCCTGCAGGCAAAGCAGATTATTACCTCGTCATGTACAACCCTCAGTACGGGTCAACTATTACCCCCTCGGAGGCATCCACTCCGGAATTCAACATCGAAGGGCTGGATCCCGGAATTGATTATGAAGTTAGCATCATATCCGTAGCTGGTTCGGCACGGAGTTCTGCAGCAAGTAAAATTTTCATGACAGGTGAGACGATTAATTGTAGCAGTGTCATAGTTGAGTCGTTAAATCACTTGACTGGAAATGTGAAGGTCATGGGTTCAAGCCCTTTCATGGCACTACAGCCCTTTGGCAAGGTATTTACATTTGCCATTGATTACTGTTGGAAAGACTTAAATCACTACTAAATCTACTTATATCAGTATATATTATCTATTAAACACTTTTTTATTTGATTTTTTTTTAGATCTTGGAGATGAGTGTTATCTGACTAAATCACTGCTCCCAACATGTATATCAATTTGTTTTCTATCAATGACTCTTATTTATGTGCTTTTCATATCCTGGAGATATGAAAGTGATCCTACTCAGATGAATCACGGCAACCGTAATATTTTGTATCTATTAGTTGCTTTTTTTTTCTTCTTTGAATGTTTAAGATACAAGTTTGATCTTGCTTTAATACATAAATCACTAATACCTAAATAAATTTGTTATCCATTTTCTATTTAATAATTACTATCTGTTTTATTTTGTTCAGATCTTGGGGATACAAGTTTGATTCGACTGAAGGAAATCACTGCCACATCTTTATCTGTGACCTGGAGTCCCAATCAGTTTGCTACTGCGTACACAGTCTCCATTTCCCCAAATGAGGCTGAGGGAAACCCTGCGTTTAACGTAGCTGCTTCCAACAGACTATTTGCTGAGTTTTCTGGGTTGTCAGGAGGCACTCTGTATACAGTCACATTGCAAACAGATCCCCCTAGTGGTATTCCTTTGGTAGCTGACTTTAAAACAAGTAAGTGGAATACAGGGCCCTGTTTCATGAAACCTTTTATCAATAGCAAGTTACAATAACTGTCATAAGCTACTAAAATCAGGGCATTTGATTGACTGAGAGCAAATTTTTCATAGACATTTTGCATTTGTTATTGATAACAAGTTTTATGAAACAGGTCTCAGAACCCCCATGGGCGTTCAAACTTTTCTTCACGTCTGAATCAATCGGATTTGCCTCTTTCAATTGCACCAGATATATTTACTTTCCACACCTCAATAGTTCTACAACATACAAAATGTCGCATTTTGCATTTGTTATTGATGTAATAAATGACATGTGCCAAACAATTTTCGAAGAAAATGTATACTGGCTGAGTAATGAGCATAGAAAGACAAGGAAATCAAGGTAGTACTAGCCCCGACACCATTTATGTTGTCCCATATATAGCTTTCTGTGTACAGTGCTTGTTACTTTACCAAGACTGGGCCAAATTTATTATGATTTTGATGTCTCCAGAACCTTGCAGTGCACACCAATACTTATATGCTACATGATCAACTGTTTCTTATCCATTCCACACCTTTTCTTTCACAATGCAATCGCATACCAGAACTCACCTTTATCTTTAAAGAGATGGTTCATTGAAATGTGGAGAGTGGGCAAATTACACCTCTACAGATTGCCGAGAACATTAACAAAATGAACAAAGTACTTTTGAAGCCCTCACTGTTGTGAGGAATAAATTAAATGCAATGTTGTTACCCTTTCCTAAACCCACTCGCAAAGTGAATTGACGGCGTTATTTTACATTCGAAACGATGATGTCACAATATGAACAACCTACATCACACATTCGGGACAATGTTGGATACCCATTGCAATTTTCAGATATGGGTTAACGTTGTTTGTATATTTACCGCCAGTGGTGATATTTCCTCTATTTTTGGCATTTTGAATGAGATACAATGAATAAATGATGCTTTCTACAAATGTTTGTTTGATTTTTATATTTTTTTCCGTCACACTTGAGCATAAAAATTGGGAAAATAATCATATATTCTGAGGGCACTTCACTTCTGATCTGGGAAGGCAAAAGTCATTTTGCATGCTGGCCTCATGACTCTTTTGGAGTAAAAAAGGCGACAAATTTACATAGAAATGTCCATATATTCATTACAAAAATGTGTGATTAGGCTGATTAATTTACATTTTTGATTAATTAAGTCGTATAGGACCTGATAAACCGAGAGAAACAGATCAGTCCGGTTCGCGATTCATGGCTAGCTCGAGCACCGGGCTACGGGCTAGGCTGGCTATGCGCTAGCAAGCTGCGCTAGATGAGATGCACACATAGAGGTCAGTGTATTGCACACACATGCACAGAGTACGCACGCACAGCTACTAGCTACGGGAAACTTGAACGCTACATTGACGATATATTCACTCGCTTTTTTGAAGTTATATACCATCTGGAGAATACTCAAGTATGTTTCCGTCCATATCTATATTTCCAGGGGATTTTGATGAAGGTAAACATGTATAAATGGGTACGGTACTCGAGAGTCAACGCAGCATGTGAATCGCACACAAACTGCATCTCGCACCGTCGTCAATCATTTCAGCTGAGCGGCCCGCTGTTCATATTGTGACGTCACTTAAAAAATCAGCTGACTTACAATGTTTTTGGGGTGTTGAGTGGGTTGATTTTTCGTCACGTTCAATCAACTTTTATAAATTTCGCCCGAATGTACAAGTAACACAAATGTAATGATTTTACTTAAAGGTCTGAAAAGTAGCTTTAAAAAAAATCAATTGCCCCATCAAGTACTGATGTTATGTGCTTTGGAGTAGGTCATCTGAGCAAGTGCTATATAGACAAACTAGCATAGGACATCAGGGGTGATAGTGAGCACTAAAAAAAATTTTTTTGTTTGTTTTCCCCTCAACCACGTCCCCCTTGAGTAAAAAAAGAAGCGGATTCGCGGGGAAAAATGGCATCTAACAACATTCCCCCCTTTCGAGTAAGAAAATTCGGGAAAAAACTAGGGAAAAATAGGCAAGAATAGAGAAAATAAGGGGGGAATCCAGAAAATCAGGATAAAAGAGGGAAGAAAAAAGAAATCTGGTAAAAAAAAAAAAAAAAAAAAAAAAATATGTTTGTTTGTTTTTTTCGTTTTTTTTTAAATCAGGAAGAAAAAAAAAATGGGAAAAAATTGGGAAAAATCAAAAAAAATCAGGAAACCGATTTAAAAATCAGGCCTGAATTAGGTTCAGACATTAATTTTTCTGGAAATTCTCAAAGTTCATCATTCATTTTGTATGGTCTAGTGCACGGGTGGCCAACCTGCGGCCCGCGGGCCACATGCAGCCCGCGAGCTCTTCTTGTGCGGCCCGCGGAGCATTGAAAAAGTAATTATAAAAATAGTTAATGAATGGAATGCAGCCCGCATAACAGCGATGAAATAGAGTAAAACATTTACACACAGCTATCTCTATTTCCATAATTTGTTTTTATCATTCACAACATATTGATTCATTACGTGGCTTATACATAACTCCTCAAATTCCCTCTCATTACATTACATTAACGACATTAACATCACTCGCCGTGTTAATTTCAGTTTGTTATTTCCACATGCAGTAACCTTTGTAAATATACAAATAATAACAATAATAATAATCTTTTAAAATCCACTCCAAATTTTATTAAGTTAAACCGAAAATGGAAATTCTTTTTGCCCAATCGATCGTGAATCAAGAAATATGTTTGAAATGCCATACTTGTCTTAAAACTTACAACCCTTTTCTCCCGCCGTATAATTTTTTCATTAATCTTAATCGTGGATAGTCCCCTCATATTCTTTCTGCTGTGTCATTGATTTTGTTTGAAATAACAACCAACATGGCATCGATTTCGAGACGTGCGAAGAAAAGGAAAGTTTCTGATGAAGACAGAAACTTTAAATCGGATTGATCTCTGAAGTATTTCTTCATAGAAGAGAAAGGTAAACAACTTTGCCTCATATTTTGTCAGCCAGAAATCACACTAAAAAAGTAAGCCTGATTTTGTTCGACTGATTTTGTTGTTTGCAAAATTGCAGGTGTGTACATGAGTGTGTGTGTGTGTGTGGGGGGGATTTCAGATTTGGTTTTGACGGGGTGTGCCGCTGAAGCCTCGTAACCTCTACCCATTTTTTTAAAGGGTTGCCTTGTTTTGGCAGATTTTTGTTGAAAGTAAAGCCCATTTTATAAAAAATTCCGGGTGTTTGCATGGCTAAAACCCTGATTTTTTTTTTAAATAATTTTTTTGAAAACACGGACCCATATTTAGGATATTTCTGTAAAAAATGGGACCCAAGTTTAGGGATTCTTTTTGTAAAAAAGGTTACCCATTAGAGCGGCACACCCCGTATGTCTCAATATGTGATTACCCCCCCCCCCCCCCCCCCCCCCCCCCCCCCGCCTGGCCTACGGCCCACCAAGTTATGACAATCGTTAGATGTGGCCCGCGAGCTTTAAAAGGTTGGCCACCCGTGGTCTAGTGGATAAGTCTCTGGAATGTTAAATACAGGTTTCAAATCCTGGCTGCAGCACTAACGTCTTCAGGCATCACATTAAAGGTATGGACCAGTTTTGGAAAACGCCCCCTCTCAAAAAATGAAATGGAAGCTCTTATTACCAATCATGTGAAAGAATATGTTTTTGACTAATGTGTGAGGATGAAATTTTGCCGGGAAAATTAACAGCCTACCAATTGATATATTTGGTAAATTATCATATCGATCCGGCCTGGATAGCTATTGCGAATGCACTTCAACATTGAACATTTGGGCATAGATTTCTGCTTTTTTTGCAAATTGAGATTGAAGTATTGCAATCTAAACCTCTGAAGGCAATATTTGAACAATATTGAATGGATATTTTGCACCCAAAACCCTTGAACCGCAATTTTACCAAACCTGGTCTATACATTTAATTTAAATCTGCTGCACCTGACCAAGGTGAGGTAAATGAGACCCTGACAGGAATTATTTCTGTAAAGCGCTTTGAGAGGGCCTCTGGTCCTGAAAAGTGCTATATAAGAACGAGCTATTATTATTATTATTATTATTTCCTTGTAATGCTAGATTGCCATATTGGCAGCCATGCTAAAGCTGTGATAATTACTTTATGAGTGCAAGGAGTGTCAAGTCTGACAGCGCTAGGCCCTAAAAAAATATGTTGTATTGCCCTTTTTATAGGTGCCAAATCATGGGTCTGTCGGTTGGAAATCTTTTTTTTTTTTAACTCCCTCTTTGGGCTGATAATTTTCAGTTTGGAATGCTTTAATACATTTTTTTCTTTTAAAAAGACAGTTTAAAAAAAATTAAAATTAAAAAGCCGGCAGTCTTTTTTTTTTAGGCCTTATATAAGAATGACTACTATTATTCTAATTATCGATAGACACAAAAATTCCAAGAACTATGGCATCTTTTCAAAATAGAAACTAAAACCAATAGCTCTTTTTGAAATAAAACATTTACTCGCACATATGCCCTTAAAGGGGAAGTCCACCCGGATATTTAGTTAGTTTTAATAGAAACAGAAAACTAAAAGGAACAGGTCATTGAAAGCTTGAACAAAATCCATTTAAAGATAAGAAAGTTAAACAAAATTAAAATTGTGATCAATCAAAAACAAATTAACAATTATGTCACACATCTTGGCAGCTCCCCTCCCATTTGCTCGTTACAGAAAGTTACATTAAATTTCATTTTCTTAGTTATTGATGATGGAACAGATTTTTGTCATACAGGAGCTGTAAAAAAACATATTTGCGACAATTATATTAAGGGCGCATGTATGACTGAAAATTTGCAAAAATAACAAAATTCAGAATTTTCGGTACAGAGCAAATGGGAGGGGAGCTCGCAAGATACGTCACAGAGTTGCCAATTTATGTTTGATCAATCGCACCTTCCTCTCAATTTTCTGCTTCCATTAAATTCAACTTAATATCAGGATAGACTTCCCCTTTAAAACCCCACTGCACTACTTATAGCTACTTGTGCAAACAATGCCTAATGGATGCCAGTTGGTCCCCCATTATCCTCTTTTTCTTATGTTAATTGAGAGCTGATTTGATGCAATAACCACCTGTCAGTGACCTTGCAAGGAGGTCTAATCCCCCTGGCCAAACTAGTACAGACAGGCTTTAACACATCACAATCAAACAAGTCTGTTAGAGCGGAGTGCTTGGCTGGTGCAATAGAAAAAGTGGAATATTCATCAATACCATTGAAAAGCTTTACATCAAAATTTTATCTTCTTTTATCAGCTCTGTCTCCACCATCATCACTGGTTGCCGAGACTCTTGATGCGGATGATACAATAGGCCTTCAGCTTAGCTGGGCGCTACCGACAGGAAAATGGGATGCCATTAAGTATGTATCAAAATTGAAATTAAGCATTTATTATTCATTCAGATTGTGTTTTTTTTTATTGGTAAAAGTTAACAGATCACTTTACAAAAAGAACTAATCATAGATAGGTACAGTAATGGGAAAACAGAGTCATAACAGCTTCAGTTTGGTACATGAAATCAGTTTGGTACGGTGAGGATGCCGACAGAGCGAGATAGCTGCAGAGGACCAAAGGTAGGTAGGCAGAGAAGTCTACTCTAAAGGCTTGTTCAGATATGACACAGCAAAACTACTGCATCTTTTTAATGTTTAGGATGACATGCGATTCACATTTCTCTATCTCATAACAACATAAATATTTTATTTAAACATATTTGTGGCTTACACCCAGTAAATAAGATCGATTGATCGATCTTATTTACTGGGTTTAAGTCAAAATCCAGGAAGCATTACATTTATAAAAACATAAATCTTTATATGCCAAACAAATAATTTCCCTGTGCCGCCAAAGTATTGACCCACAAGATATATACTGTACCAGTGTTAAAAGGGTTGACTTGGAGCTATGAATTTAGACTGGAAATGGGTAATATGCAAAGCCATTGTGTAGTGCAAACCAATTTTTCCCGTCAATTGGTGCTAATTATTCTCTGCAAAATGGCATGTGTGGTAATTGAGCAACTGTTAACAAAGGCGAAGTGAGGAACCAAAAAGTTAATACCGTAAGGTGAAATATCAGTCTTTCCTGGTAATGATGAAAGATTAATTTCTAAAAGTTGTATTATTTTTTATTTTTAGTGTTCTATCTGTTCTCATGTTGCACTTATGTGTATAATTGCTTGTACTTGTATGTCATACATTTCTAGCACAGGTGCACATTGAACATTTGATTTCAAGTGAGTTTGGCGCCTTGCTTGTGATAGAGTCTAACACAGTTATCACCTCATATAAATGATATATATCTATATATATACATATGAAGAGTTTGTCACAAAATGAAACACATGTATGTACATTTCAGCCATCCAAGAGAAACAACATTTTATTCTAACCCTGAGTGTATGCAAGAACATGAAATCAAGAAATAAAATGAAACGATCATTTCACAGGTATTAAAATAATGGTGGAATATTTACACTCAATTTTTACACCTTTGAATTTGGAGCGAGACCACTAGGTATGACCCTCTACAAAACATTGTATTTACAGAATTACCTACACTCCAATGAACGGAGTAAGTCAGTATAAGATGGTTGGTAAAACAGTGACAAGTACCACGCTGGAAGGACTTTACCAGGCAACTGAGTACACGTTGGATGTGAGGTCGGTGTCAGGACTTGATGATCTTGCAGAAGAAAGCGAGCCAGTCTCACAAAGGACTTTGACTAGTAAGTACACTGCATGGCCCAAATTCACTCACATCAGTTTTGACTCTTTATGTGTCCCCGAGATGTATGGGGCCAAGGAGATTTCAAGGAACAAAGTTTTGATACTATGTAATTTCTGCCACTTAGGAAGTTGTTCCCAACAATTAGTTAATCATTCACACCTTTTAGTATTACATTATTCTCACCAGTTACTAATTGTTTTCCACCACATATTAAATCGTTCACACCACATAGTAAGTCATTCACACAACTTAGTAAGTCATTCACACAATAGTATAAGTTATTCTTACCAGTTACTAATTGTTTTCCACCACTTATTAAATCGTTCACACCACTTAGTAAGTCATTCACACCACTTAGTATTAAGTTATGTTTACCAGTTAATGATTCTTTTCCTCTTAGTATGTGATTCCCACCACTTATTAACTCGTTCACGTCACTTAATAAGTCATTCCCGTCACTTAGTGAATTGTTCACACCACTTAGTCACTCACCCCATTGGGTATTAAAAGTGGTTCATACCACAGTGGGTTGTACCCACTATTTAGTAAGTTGGTCCCGCCACTTAGTACGTTGTACCCACCACTTAGTAAGTTGGTCCCATCACTTTATAAGCAGGCGCGGATCCAAGAGGGACGAGCAGGCCTTGCCCCCCCCCCCCTGCAAAAATAAAGAGAGAGAGAGAAAACTCAGAAGGAAAACAAGGGAAAGGGAAAGAGGAGAAAAAGGGAAAGAAAGAAGAGGAAGAAGAAGAAAAAAGGGGGGAAAGAAGATCGGGGGAGGGGCCAAAAGGCCCTTGCCTCCCCCCCCCCTGCCCCAAAAAGGGGGGAGTGAAAGGGAAAGATGAGAGCTAAAAGGGAACAAAAAAAAGGAAGGAGAAAAGAAAAGGGTGAAAAGAAGGGGAGGACAGTTGCGATTCATTCCGCCAACAATGTGTGGATCGGGGGGGGGGGGGCGAAAGTCCTGTGCCTCCCCCCAGCAAACCTAAAACAGAGAGAAGGAAGGGAAGAAAATGGAAAAGAGGAGAGAAAGGGAAAGAAAAAAATGAGAAAGAAAAAAGGTAGGGGAGATCAGTTGCGATTTTTCCCGCCAACAAGGTGTAGATTGGGGGGGGGGGGGGGGGTGGGGGGTGACAGATGCCCCCCAAATATTATTAAAACATGTTTTATTTCTAGTTCGATACCGGTGATTTACAAATGTTGCTCAATTGACATAATTTTCTGAGATTTTCACTCAGTCTTGTGTAAATTATACTTTTTAATGCATTTGTTGGAAAATGACAAATTCCTAAAGAAAGAAAGAAAAAATATTGACCTGCTTTTGTCACAAAATAATGAGGTGTCAAAATTTGCTCATCTGACCGTAATTGAATGCCTAAAACCCTTTGAATTCCAGTGGCTCTGCCACCTGGACACCACCTAGGGCCCTAAGGTGGACTCTTGGATGCTCATCTGACGGTAATTCAATGCCTAAAACCACTGAACTTCCGAGCCTCCGCCCCCTTGACCCCACCAGGGGCCCTAAGGCGGGCCCTGCATGCTTTTTTGACCGTTTTAAAATTCCTAAAACCTCTCAGCTTCTGGGGGCTCTGCCCCATGGACCCTACGCCAATTATTTACCTGCCAGTGTCACAAGTAAGGTATCAATATGCTCATCTGACCGTAATAAATGCCTAAACCCCTGAGCTTTCGAGGCTCTGCCCCCCTGAACCAAACATATGGCCCTAAGGCGGGCCCCTGGATGCTCATCTGACTGATATCTAAAACCCCTGAGCCTCCAGGGCTCCCCTGGACCCCAAGCCAATTAGTGACCTGCAAGTGTCACAAATTAGGTATACAAAATATACTCATCTGACCAAAATTTATTGCCCCAAACCCCTGAGCTTCTGGGGGCTCCGCCTCCAGGACCCCACGCCAATTTGTGACCTGACGGTGTCACAATAAGGTATCAAAATATGCTCATCTGATGGTAATTTAATGTATAAAACCCTTGAGCTTCTGGGGTTCTGCCCCCTGGACCCCACGCCAATTCGAGACCTGCCAGTGTCACAATAAGGTATCAAAAATCATGGGAGACAGTGAGCATGGGAATCAATAATGCCTTTTACAATACTTAATTACATCAAGATTAATAATAATGGAAAAAAGCAATCAATGATCTACTAATTTCGTATATGTAAGAGTGGGGTGATGCAGATTTTTTGTCTACCCCCCCTCCCCAAACATATTTGCTCATTTCGCCACTGCCGGTGTCACCATTACGAACCAATATTTTGCTCGCATAATTTCAATTTTGGGCCCCCCCTAAGAAATCCTGGATCCGTGCCTGTTTATAAGTCATTCACACCACAATGCTACATTAAGTCATTTCCGTTTGGTCTCCTGATTTAGATTAGGAAGTCGTGGGAATGACTTAGAAGTGATGGGAACAATGTAATATAATGTTTTTCTTCTCAAGAGTTGTTTTTAATAACTAAAGGCTTCCAGTGACTTTTTGGTAGAAAAAAACTACTATACACATGTAATAAATGTCAGGACTTACAAAGGGTCATTTTAGTTTACTAGATGGATGGTGCTGTCATTCTGCTAATCACAACCTACTCTGCATTGTTCGTGTCAGTTGACACTCTTTGCACCCCTACCCCTCCCCCCTCAAATACAAACTGGCACTCATTGCATGAATATTACTGGTAATAATAGTGGTGATAATGATATTGTTAAAGGGTACATATCTATCATGTATTTTGGTCACTTATATTTTTATTGCAATGTAAAATACAGTTGAATTGAATTTGATTGAATTTGATTTGATTGCAAATTTATTTCACAACCAGGGAGTCTTCCAGCTGACACTATGATAATCACCATGATAAATGAGACCACGGTGTCTATCATCTGGACTATCTGGGACGGCATCACCATATTTGATGTAATTGATCAGTTCACGGTCACAGTTGACAGTCAACTTTTGGATGAATCAAGAGTGATGCTAACAAACCTGGTGCCAGCCTCTTTGTATAAAGTCTCTGTGAACGGCCTCACCGGACCGAATGATGAAATCGTGAGAGATTTCAGAACAGGTATTTATTATGCAATAACAACAAAAACATCAGTGTTAATAATGATGATATTACTAATAGTAATGATAACAATAGTTATAATAATGATGATAATGATAACAATACTACTACTACTAATGATAATAGACAAATAATGATAATAATAATGAAAATATTGATTAATATATTTATAATGATAAAGATAATAAAGATGCTGATAAAAATAATAATAATACAAATAATGATTAAAATAATGATAATAGAAATAATAATGATAATAATTTTAATAATAAGAATGAAAATGGTAATAAGGATAATAATAGTGATAATATTAATTTCTTATAATGATAATAATTCTTATTATAGTATCTAACAAATTTAAGTCACCAAATCCACTTGAAAAATCCACTGCTCAAGGCACATGTGTGAAAAAGATGAAATCATAAGAGTATTTGCATTATACACATGAACAGAACAGGAGTTAGATCGAACATTCAATAAATGAAAGAGAATAATTAATATTATATCAATTCAAACAGATGTATTTTAAGATTATTAATTTGATTATTTGATGATACAAAGATGCAAAGAATGTTAATAATTAGAACATCTGAGGGGTTTCTTCACACATCCTACAGCAAATTGCTGCATCATTTTCTTGTTTCAGTAAATGATTGGCAAGTGGGGACTAAAAGCGAACTGCTCATATTCAAACAAAGGTCCTACGCCCACTTTCTTCTGTGTGTGTTATTACTTAAAAAAAAAAAACTGTTAAGTCCAGTTCGCTGAAGTATGGTTGGAAAAACCTCTGTGGTAAAACTGTGGCAGATTTGTTAACAAACTAAACTTTAAAGATAACTTGTCACCAGGCACCATTAAACCACAACTTACATCACATGGTGTGATTTACAGTTAGAGCACAATAAAAGTGTTCATGGTTAAGGGGGTCAAATTTTAGTTTGTAGTGTTCCCTGAAAGGATATACTTTCTTGTATGTAATTTCAACATTTTGAAGCACCAAATAATTTGGGCAGATTTTTGTATCATCAGTTAGAGCTCAATAAAAGTATATATATTGTCAAGGGGTCAAAGTTTAGTTTGTAGTATTCTCTGAAAGGATATACTGTAATGTATAATATGATATAATGTAATTTCAACATTTTGAAGCACCAAATAATTTGGGCAGATATTTGTAGACCTAAAACTTTTTTGATTTTGAGCTTGTTTTTAATAATTTTTCTTAATGGCCCTGGCTACTTGTCTCCCTGAGATCTCCTGTAACGTAAGACAGTGTATTAACCCTATATAGCCCGGGCTATTTTGAAACTGCATAGCCCAGGGGGGGGGGGGGGGGGCTTCTAAGGCCTGTGATCGCGGCCGTGAAACGTCCTATCGCCGCAAAAATTTGCATGCATGTCAAGTGAAGTGTATAGAATACTATGGTAGTTTCAATTTTTTTTTGAAAAATTCACTCATTTTCATATTTATGGTAATTTATACAAATATGGTAATAACATTCACATTTTTTTCCATAAATCATATATATTCTTCATATTTAAACATTAATTTTCACTACATATATTATTTAGACCATTTGGGATAATAATACAGCCAAAAAATTGGAAGAGCCGGACTATTCCTTATGTTTTCTATTGTTTTGATAATTTCTTATGTATTTTTTTTTTTTAAGTTACGTAGTTTATTGTTTTTGTTGTTTTATTTCATTTCCAACTATGATTCAACTATTTTGACCCCAAAATAAACACCAAAACTATAAACAAGACCAAATAACCATTTTATCTCTTTATTTGAAAAATGAGATTTCCATATGTTTTGTACACAAATCACAAAAATGAGCGATTTTCGGGCTGACATGCTAAGACAAAAGGACACGTGACTTTGTAATGGTAGGTCCGATTTTCGGAAAAATTTCTTTCAAAAGATGCGCAAGACTTGAAAGAAAAAAGTCACAAAATTTCAGTGCAAGATTTTCTTGCGTTAAAAAAAATTATCGCGAAAAATGTCGAGGGGGGGGTTCTAAAGCCACCCCCGGGCTAGATAGGTTTAAGGCTGATGCATCAATACCTCATTTCAGATTCCTGTACCCTGATAAATTTCACTTTGTTTCTTTCACATTGTAGAACCCTCTCTTCTGTCTTTTAATGCCGAGTTCTGTGTATTGAGATAAAATATTACTCTGTTTCTTTTACATTGTAGCGCCCTCACCACCATCTAAAATTGAGGTGACTGAAGATGAATCTACTGATGCGGAGATCACTTTCACTTGGACTTCATCGCCTGGTGCTGAGTTCTACCGCCCTATTCTATTACGCCCTGATGGTAGTGAACTTTCTCATCCTGATGGCGATGTTCCTGCCACCAGTGCACTTGTGGCCACTTTCAAAGGCCTCCAATCCGGCACGGCATATGAACTGATTGTCAGGTCGGGACTGTACCTGTTTTCACAGTTCCCTGAAATCTTGAGTCGAGCTGTAACGACTGAACACACCACAGGTACAAATTGACATACACATTCAATACTTATGTCAGAAATATGAGTAGTTTTTGTCATAGATAATATACTTAGCCAACTTTAGTATTCAGTTGCAGATTTTGTAAATTTTACCTTCAGTTTCCCAAGCTCCCAAGCAGACTTGACCCTTACTGTACTGGACTATTTTGAGCACCTCGTGACTGGGGGGGGGGGGGGGGGGGGGGGCTGGGAGGCCCCCCCCATATGATCTCGGCCGTCGAAATTCCGATGAACGCAAAAATTTGCATGTTTGTAGATATTTACGTAAGGAACAAAATGGTATAATTAGTTTTTTCCTAATATGCAAATTTTGGTCGTTATAGCCTAATTAATTATGCAAAATGCTAATTTTATGCATTTTACAGAAAACTCTTCATTTTTGTCCGTAGACTTGTGAAGAATGTTGAAAATTTATTGAATAAATGTTTCCTTCATCTCAAAGTCATGAGGTTACATTATTTTTATTATATTTGAAAATGCATAGGTTAATTTGCATAAATTATGAATACGCATTCATGAATGTCAAATCTAGAAATATACAGGGAACTAGAATCATTACAAAAATTGTCAGACTCCACTTTTTGAATGTAAATTGAAATATTCATATGAAACTTCTTTTCTAACACAAAATAGTTATTTTGATGTAATTAAATAAATTAATAATGATAATTTATGCAAATTTGATGCGATTTTCAAATATTTATTTTCTTTTGTATTTTATTGTTTTTTATTTCTTATTATATCTGTTTTATTTCTAATGTATTCTTTTGTTCTGGAATACATCAAGTTACTTTGAGAAACATATAAAAGCAATTTGGTATCAATTCAAAATTCCAAGCGGTTGCGGCGCAATCTCCGAAAATGTCGAGGGGGGGGCCTCCCAGGCCCCCCCCCCCCCCCCAGTACAGTAAGGGTTAATCCAATTATTGTGGAGGCCTTGATTGGCAGGCATATGGTTATCATACACAATTATCTTTTGCTATGAATTATTATGCGATGCATTAATTGTGCATAATTTTGGATAGACCATGTGACATCACAGTGCTACAGTGCTCGTCAGTGAGTATTCCGTCTAAAAGTTGATTTACTTAAGTAAAATACTCAGATACCATTGGCTGCCGGCGAGGAGAACATAAGATCTATAATATAGTTCATGGAAGTTACGGTACATCATTCTTGCAGGCAGCTAACAGTATTATACACCTACGTTTTTTTCACTGAGTGAAAATGCATAATGGTGCTAAATGAGTAAATTACTTGGATATACAAGGACTATCCGATTCCAACGAAAAGTGTTATTTGTTTCTAAATTTGAAGTAAAGAAAATTACCTGAAGTTTTCCCCCATCGTTATTAAAACATGTTTTGTGAGATTTGTATGTCTTTTTTCATGTGTTTTACTCAATTTGTTCACACTGCGCATGTTTCTTTTCTCTGTTTTTGTTTACTGTTTAGGTGGTATTTCCAATACTACGGTTACAGAGGTTGCGAAAACCTCCTCATCGGTTACGCTTGCTCTCATCCCTCCAAATCTGAGTATAACGGTACTCTTCATAGATGTCTACACCGATTATGATACACGAATCACTTCAGCGTTTCAGGCTTATAATGATGAATCTCCCCTTCCACCTATTGTTGAGCAAACGATTCCAGGCCTCTCGCCTGCTACCACGTACAGGCTCAGGATCTCTTGGGGAAACGACAATGAAGAATACTACTTAACAACATGTAAGTAATATTTACATCAAATTATTAAGCGCAGATATATAGGCTGCTTTACCCTTCATTAGCATGATGCAGTCTCCTGTAGGCTCTCCTATAGTTTAAGTTGACTGGCAAGGTTTTTACTTGCACTGGAATTAGCATATTTTACTGTAAATGGACAAGTGCTTTGTCCACACACCATTTCTTTACTTCATGGCACTCCTTGCAGTTACTCGCCTCACCTACCATCCCAGTATATCTTCCTAAGTGAGCTTCAAAAGGAATTGTATCAAGTATCAAGAACTTTATAAATATAAAGCTTACTGGATAGTGATGGAGAAAAAAAACGCCCAAACGGACCACAAACTATTCAAAAGCTTCAGAAAAACATGTGCTTGTTCCAAGAAACCTTTGAAGACTGCAACAGACGAGGCTTTTCTTATGTCTAGTGGCACTTTATTCCAATTAAAGCTTTGAAGCAGCACAACTGAAAGCGCAATCTCCAAGACTAACTTTCGTTTTTGTTTTAGGTAGCTTTAGAAGCAGCTTGTCCTGTGTACTTTGTAAGTTATGTGAATCTGGATGTGATTTAAGAGATAATAATTCAGACATATATAATGTGAATGTTAATGCCCTATATGTTTGTTCTCTCTATACTCCTTTAATGTTGAATGTTCCATGTCACATGTATATTTTATTCTTATTTTTATTTGAAAAATGCATGTAAATTTGAATTGATAAATACTTTGGGGCTTGACCATTTAAAGCTTTGTAAACAAGCAAAAGTTTCTGAAAGACAATGTTACTAATAATGAAAAGAGGTGTATCATGGAAATATTTTGAGTAATTCAAAACGAGTATTGCACAAGTGTCTAGAATTCAGTTATGACGAGGTAGTGGCTTCTAAGTAATATATTAAGCTATCATCACTGTCATAATAAGATGAAGTGGGTAATGTTTGTAAGTAATATACAACGCTGTCAACTAGGCCTGAGTCATGTCGGGATTTTCATAAACCAGGTCGTGGCGGCCTTGCACGGATCGGGACCCGGTGTCCCGAAATCAGCTCGCAGGATTTGTCACTTGCCTCTATAAAAAGCGCATATCATCAGTATCCCTTAAAAGTGACCTTTTCTTTCAGTTAAATAAATCATCACATGCATACCTCGGCACAGATCGGTATATTCTTCCATTTGACATTATTTTCATCCATGATTGGCGATGTTTAGTGCCATTATCGTGCCTCTAAAAGTAAAAAAACTGGAGCGAAAATAGAAAGACAACAATCGAGCCGCCATTTTGATTCATGCAGGTTGAATAAATCGGGTCAAAAAATATGAATGTTAGAATAATAAAACGGCTATCTAAAAAATTCTTCTTTAAAGCATACCAATCAAATAATTTGTTAAAGACAAAATAAATATTTATCTCTTATTTTAAACATCGCATGCTTTTTTTTTTAAACTGAAAATTACTTGGTAATCACAAGAAGTTTCGATACAGAATGCTGTTGCAAGGCAAGTTCAGACTAGTCACGGAAAAATGCGCAGTGCAACTCGTTAGCTGTAATGCGTGCCAGACCGAACCCAAACAAATATACTTGATCGTAACAAGAAATCATTCAGAACTACGAGAGCACAATTGGAAAGACAACTACTGCTCAAAATTACCATAATCAGATACATTACTTGGACAAAGAATTCAATAATCGCCCAAGAAATGCCACAGAAATTGTGATAATCGAGGAGTAACTGGGTACATTTTTATCGCAAGGGGCCTGCTGCAAATACTTGAATCCTTTGTTATACTGCTTTTACCGTAGAGGGCGGTATTTGGTTTCTAGCCTCGTTTTCAATTTAAACACGTGTAATTCGGAGCAGCAGGGCCATTCCAATAATAATTGTACCTATAGTAACTCCTTAAATATCACTATTTCTGTGGCTTTCCTTGGACAACTATTGTATTCTTCCTCCAAGTTATGTATCTGCTTACGATAATTTTGAGTAGTTGTCTTTCCAATTGTGCTCTCGTAGTTTTTAATGATTTTTTGTTCTCGCTACGATCACGTATTTGTTTGGGTTCGTTTGGCACCATTACAGCCAATGAAGTGCAGTGCACAGCGCATTCTTTCTGTGACTAGTCTGATCGAACAGCTATCAGTATCAAAACTTGTTGTGATTACTAAGTAATTTTCAGCTTTTAAAAGAAACATATTACATATTTCATTTTTTTTCCGGAGCCTCGGTTTCCAAAAAACGATACCGGGACCCAACGGCGACGGTCAGGATTCGGTGTGACCGACCGTACCGACTCAGGCCTACTATCAACGCTAACGAAACTACACGGTGATGAAAAGAAAATGGAAATGAGGTAAAGGGCATGAACAGCTGTATGAGAGAGAAACGATTTGAAGATCTAAGAATAACAAATGGAGCCTTTTTCATATTCAAATTTTTGACCAGTGGTTTCATTTTTTTTCAGTGCCATCAAGTCCTACAATATTGAATGTGTTTCCCAGCTCCGACGGTCAATCTTTCCTTCTCAACTGGAGTCCCCCAGTACCATCAGACAACGTCTTTGGATACAAGATCCTGTATTCACCGTCGAAAGAGGATGATGGGGAGACGGAGTTATTTGCTGCCCCCATGGACACATCCAGGGCAGTTCTTAATCTCGTGCCCGGGGTTCCTTATACTTTCTCATTGTCTTCACTGGTTCAGAATCAGAGCGGTGATGTCTTCTTGGAGAGCGAACCCCTCGTCCGCACTTTCACATTAGGTAAGTACAATTTTTACATTATTTTCAACTTGACCCAATGAAACCGGGGGGGGGGGGGGGGGGGGGTTCAAAGCACCTCCCCCCCCCCAGGCTAGGTAGGTTTAAGCCTCATCTAGATTTATATACAGTTACCAGCTAATTATGTGGTTTTACATCTGTGCGAGAAAAAAAAAAATCATAATTTCAAAAATTATGTGTGACGGGTGCGCCTTTTGTGCCACTACATTTCTTAAGCTATCTTGGTCCTACATGTATCTCACTTTGTATACGGTAAGTGCTATTAACTTAAATACAGTGATCAGATAAACTTACCCCCCCCCCCCCCCCCCCTTAGGCTAGATAGGTTTAAGCCTCATCGATCTAGATGTATATGCAGTTACCAGCTGATTATGTGGTTTTACATCTGTGCTAGAAATAAAAAAATCATAATTTCAAAAATTATGTGTGACGGGTGCGCCTTTCGTGCCACTACATTTCTTAAGCTATCTTAGTCCTACATGTATCTCACTTTGTATAAGTGCTATTAACTTGAATACAGTGATCAGATATACTAACTTCTTTATGTTGTCAAGAATGTATCAGGGTTGCCACAGTCGTGGTAAAACCTGGGGGTGTTTCACAAAGATTCTAAGTCAACTTAACTCCAAGTTGGACTTAAAAATTATGGAGAGCCATTTGTTGCCTTAAAATCAAATATATTCAAAAGCAAAAATTCAAGTATTTTAGGCTTTTCATAAATTCTTCATCAAGAACATGAAATCTCCCATGATAATAAAAAATATGAATGATTTGAATCAACATTTTATGCCTTTTTGAAATAACTTTTACAAAATATTTTCAAAGATGCTAACGGCTTTTCATAATTGTTAAGTCCAACTTAGAGATAACTTCAATTAAGGGTCTTTGTAAAACTCCCTCCTGGAAAGTCATGGAAATTGACCTCTCCTAGAAGGTCATGAAACATGTTACAAACAAATCTCCCAGTCATGGAAAATCATGGACATTGTAATAGGGGAAGTAGGGGCTATCACACGCATGCATATCACTGTGTGATATTTGTACGCTGCTTGGATGCCACAACCCGTACTTAACTGGTAGTTATCTTGTCCTGGAAAAGGGCAAAAATGGGTTATGGGCCTTGGTTCTCAAACTGCCCATGGTAGAAAATAGCTTTCACTCGCCCTTACTTTGGTATAATTATCTTTGTTTCTTCTATGCAGATACCACACCAGGCCAAACCTACGTACTCTCCAGGACCAACAGCTCCATTGAGTATATCTGGACACAACTTAACCTTGCCCAGCCATCTTACTTCATATTGACTTTGACTTCAAATGGTGAACAGGTTGGGGATGTGGTGAAGGTATCTGGCTCCTCTCGGCCCAGCGCCTGGTTCGACGGATTACAGTCTGGGACGGCGTATGAACTGACTGTAAATCACTACAGCTTGTTCGTGCTAGGAACTCCTCAATCACTGATTGGAACAAACAGTGTTATCACAACAACAAGTAAGCAGCAAAGTACATTTATATCATGTTAGTGTTCCGGGAAGGCTGTCTCATTGAGGCCTGTACGTCATCCCTGTACACCAACACATGTAAAAAGTGTACGGTAGTTCATCATCACCAGACATTTAATGCGTGTATCATGAAACAGGAAAAAGGGTATCAAATTCACTGGAGATCAGAAGACACATGGAAAGGGTAGGAATTTTTATAGCCCCGGTCAGGAGCAGAGGGTCAGACAGGATTTTTTTAATCCTTAGGAAATACACAATAAAAAGTAAGATAATAGCGGGAGTAAGAAGAAGCAATCCTCAAATAGAGTGTACAATACCATGCAAGATACAAAATCCCTGGTGAGGGACTAAACAACTGGGGATATTAAACAGGTTTCCATGTATGGGGTATCAAAACTACTTTAGACTTTGATCCTCATTTAGTATGGTTTTCAGAAATTGATTTTACGTGGATGATGTACATGTGCTTATTGTGACCTACTCTCCCTTCGAGTCGAGTGCATGCATGTACTTCATGGTAGTGATAAGTGTGCATTATGTTCATTTTCAAAGCTTGATGCATTTTTGTGTTTGTCATATACATCATTTGTGCTCAGTAATGTTTAGCCCTTATTGAGGTACCGCATGGATTAGCAATATCCTTTGTTCTTTTGTAGACCCAAACCGCCCAGGACCTGTCACCGTCATCACTGTGGAGCAAGTGTCACTTATCGTGGGTTTCGAAGAACCTCCTCTTGCCACCAATTTTGATAGCTACGAGGTTTCCTTCAGCCAAGACGGGAGCAACATCGAGGTGTCCGCTGGGTCTGCCGGTGTCAATGACACCATGTTCAGGGTTGAAGGTCTTAACCCAGATACGTTGTATACCATCTATGTGAGGACTGTGAGTGGGACTGGGCCATCACGAAGTGTCAGTGAACCATCCACGGTTCAAGAAGCCACATCATGTAAGTCAAGATTCAAGATTCAAGATTCAAGATAATTTATTGTCATGTAACAGATACATACATTTGTTTTCAGACATTTGAAGGTGCATAATGATACATGTACATGTACATCAAGTCATAATTCATATTTCATTCCCTCACCATTCGTTAAGGATCAAATCAGCTGTATCGTTTGTCTGAATTGTGAGTAATTTATTGAATTGTAAAAATTGTAAAATTTGTGAAACGGTAGAGGTATTGTTGTCTAGTGGATAAGATTCCGGACTGTGAACCACCAGGCACAGGGTTCAATTTCCTTTTGCAGCACTAATGTCCTTTGGCAAGCCATTAATCTACATTTGCCACAGTCCATCCAGGTGAAGTAAATTGGCAGGAATTAATGGCTTAAAATGCTTGAGTGCTGGAATGGCAGCCGTGCTAAAGCCAAGGTAATGGTAATGGAGTGGCAATGTGCCAGATGTGAGCGCTATACAATACTCCACTTTTATTATTTTTGTTATTATTATCAAACTTCGAGTTAGTTTCAGACCCCTGTTAGTGTAATTGCATGCATAATGTAAATCTGAAGAATCGCTATTAGAAGGAATTTTTTTTCTCACTCCATGCTTTGACCTTGCACGATCAATCGCATCACCAATGCAGTATGTAACTCAATCGAGTACCGAAGTGTGACGTCATACTGGCCAAGTTGTCTGGGTTGCAGGTTCTAAATAACTTTGTGCTAAACAATGGTGTGGTTATCACACCCAAGCCTTACACTGAATTTGCCCTGCTCCAGCCCGTTGCTTAAAAGAATTTGCGGTGAATCTCATGCGTAGGCTCTGTGATTAGAACCAGTGACCTGGACAATGAGCCAATATGACGTTTGGTGCTCAATATACCCATCGATAATACCGTGACACGCATGAGATGCGCAGGTCATTGATCAGATTTTCCCTATCCATTTAATCTTACAGCTACATTGGAGCTCGGTCAGATCATTGTTCAAACTGTGGACACCACTTCGATCACATTTACATATGGAGTGAACAACAGCTTGGCAGGAGAGGTCTCCTTCCTACCCACACGATCTCCAAGCGATGGCACCATACGTCACATTGCTGCAGAGCGACGTGTCTTCCTCACCGGTCTTATACCTGGAAAGAGCTACACACTTACTCTTAATGTTGTTGGAGGTGATGATACTGTGTACACGGAATCTACAAGGACAGGTATGTATTGCGCCCTATTGGGCCAAAATGTTTGAGTTAATGTCCTTCGATCTGGCTCCAAACAGACGATATATATACTTATTTGAACATGAAATGGAGAACAACAAATTAATGAGATCTGAAGTTCTGTTTAATATGAAAGCTTTATATGCATGTTGCTTTCAAATTCAATTTCAATTTAGTGTCCAATATTGGAAATTTGTATTGCTCACATTTTACAAACGTACACAGAATCAAAATAAGTTTACATACATAATTTATCATATACATTGACATAGAAATTCTTCAGAATATTGTGTTATACAGAAGTTCTCTTACATTATTATAAAACAAAATAAGTGAATTTATTTAAAGTATTCGAGTGAACGGGAGTCGAAATATGAAATGAAATATAAGCATAGCATTAATCAGCTTTGCCTCTATAACAATTTTGCATTTCACTCAAATTAATTATTCAAGGCAGGAAGGGGTTACTCTTATTCATGAATGGCACTATGTAGTGCAACACGAATGGACTTGTGGATTTTCGATTGACTTTGGCACTTTATGCTCATGTACAGTTTGTAATTAAGAGATTTTTGATCAAAGGATAAAGTACATGTAAAATGTCACTGAAAAATGACACTAAACTGCTATAGGTTAACTGGTATAAGAACATAACAGGTTGCTTGATAGGCATCATATTTACTTATGAAGTACACACGACAAGCTGCTTCTAAAACCTCCTTACTCAAGAACAAAATTAACTCTTAGAGATTGCGCTTTGAGTTGTGCTGCTCCAAAGCTTTGGAATTAAACCTATCTGGTATCATTAGACATATTAAAGAAATGTTGCATTCGTTGCCATCTTCTTGAAGATGTACTTGTTTTTTAGAAGCTCCAGATTAGGTTTTGGTTGTGTGTGATTACTTTTTGTTAGTTGTCATCCTAGCCTAGTAGAGTTATATTTGTATAGTATGTTATTTTTAATATTATTATTTCCACTTACAGTGCCTTTACAGCCCCCATTTGTCACTTTGGTGGCAAGGTATGTTGATGCTACACTGACTTGGGGTGTTCCCACAGGCAGCATCGTAAATGGTTACGAGGTCAGTGTAGACGGTGCTATGTATAAGGATGTACCTGGAGACACAAGAAGTTTGGTCATCGAAGGACTGAAGCCTGCTACCAGCTATGAGGTGCAAGTACGCTCCGTCAGTGAGGATTTGAATGCGAGACGTACCAGTAGTCCTTCAACCAGATCAACTACTACACGTAAGATTCTAAATACAGTCAAACCTGCTTTAGTGACCACCTGTATAGAAAGACCACCTGTCTACAGAGACCAACTTTTGTTTTGTTTCCCTTGAAACCTGTACTGAAGGAACCTGTACATAAAGACCACTTTTCTTGTCTCCTTTGCATGGTCTTTATAGACATGTTTCACTGTATATATCATATTGATTATAATGATAATAATCAGGATTTATATAGCGCTTCAAACGTTACACAAGGGAATCAGATTCATTCACGCATGCACAATGACCTTTGCATTTCAAGTAAAGTGCTCAAACCACTTGACAATGACACCTTAGTTAGTACCTTAGCTACATATAGGTCAGTACAAAAAAACTGGATGAACAGATTATTATGTACCTATTGCATTTCTCAGTTTAATGATCCTGGCCTATATCATCACAAATATTTCATATTAAATGGGTAGAATTTCCCTTTTTAATGATGTATGATCATGTTTGTTACTGGGTTTGTGAGTTTTGGTTTTGACCTAAGGCGTAATACAGGTTTGTTCTGTAATTGCATCTAGATATGTTAATTTGATAAGATGTTAGTGGAGACAGTTAGGTTCCTCTTCTAAGAAACACACCATATACTCCAAAGCAATTTGGAATTTCTAGGATTGTCCTCTGAAGTGGATGAATAGTTTGCTAAAAACATATTTTGCTAAGACAGGTATGGATTTTGAAACAATTTTATTGCAGGACACTCTTATGAAGGAGAAATCAAGAAACATAACAGACTCCCATTTTTACAGGAAAATTATGAACTTGGGATATGGTAGTAATTTAATCAAGCTACTTAATCAATCATTATTGTACTTGTATCTGAAACAGTAAATGAATCTTGTTCATATAATCATATAAATCAGCAATTTAGTTCCATTTGTTTTGTCGCTTGGGTTGTGACATACATCTTGGTTTTGACCTAAGGGATCAAACATGTACTTATTCTCATATTCATACTCAGTATTTTATTGCATTGCTCTGTAATTTTGCTCTGTGATTGTGCTTAACTATCATAATACTCATCTTGCTTTATCCAGAGACTGCTTTGTGCTGTACAATCCGTGAGTCGGTGACATCGACTACAGTGGATGTTTACTTTGGGGAGCTGGATGGTGAAGTAGTGGCATACGTTGCCACACTGGAAGACTCAGAGGGCCCTGTAATTAATGATGAACTGTTGAATTCTCCTGTGGCATCTTTTGATAATCTCGATCCCTCTGAAGTACATACCTTGAGTATCAACTCATTAATTCCTCCATTTGAATCTCTTTCAAGGACATTCAGAACAAGTAAGCAAGCATTGAATATTGATGTCATTCTACAAGTATACGCACATGGGCAGGTCCACAGTATTTACATGTATAATAATTATATAACATTGAATGGCCTTGAGTGGGATTCAAGGGTTTATCCCACGAGCTGATAAGCATATATTTACACAATTTAGCACGATGGGTGAAATATTCTCAAAGAGAGTGCAATATACTTTTGTATCTCATGAAAGAAAAGCCATTCAGTATTACTATTATAAATTGTATGGTATATCTGCTACCTCATTTTTCTTTTATACGTCCGTAGGCTTATTTTCTTCTAATTTAATTAACTTCATAGCATATAAAAAAAAGGAAAGAAAATATTTTTGTTCTCACTGAATAATAATAATAATAAAGACATTTATAACGCACAAACATATCCACCCAGAGGGTGCTCAAGGCGCTTACAATGAGTTACATAATATACATAGATATAATTTTGCTTAAATTACATTACACATGGTTATAAAAAAGAAGAAGATGATATTAGTTAAAGTTGGCCATTAGATAAGTTTTCAGGCTGGCCTTGAAACTATCTACTGATTTGCGGTCCTTAAGTGTGTTAGGGAGACTGTTCCACAATCGGGGAGCTGCTGAGGCAAATGCTCGATCTCCCCATGATCGTCTGGTCTTAGGGATGATCAGAGTTGATGTATTGGCAGAACGCAGACCAGAACGACCAGGCTTGCGAAGGTTGAGTAGAGAAGAGATGTACTGTGGCGAGGAGAACTTCAAGGCACGGTATGTGATCAGAAGGATTTTGTAGGTGAGACGATGTTCAACAGGAAGCCAATGCAGGGATTTAAGGACTGGAGTGATGTGGGCGAACTTGCGTGTATATGTCACTAGACGGGCAGCAGCATTCTGAACAAGCTGGAGCCTCTTAACTTGAGACATAGGGATGCCATAGAGTAAAGAGTTACAACAATCGATGCGGGATGTAACAAATGCATGCACAAGCTGCTCAGCTGCCTTTGTGGTGAGATACTTGCGAATAGCACGAAGATTGCGGAGACTGTGGATCGCAAGTTTAACACTTGATGATACTTGCGACTCCATGGTCATATTGGGGTCAAAAATAACTCCAAGATTTCGAACTTTCTTCACTGGAGTAATTGATGACGAACCAATATTCAGATTGGGGGTTACCGACTTGGCGAGTTGCTGCTTGGAACCCAGCATAACAAACTGAGATTTGTTGGCATTGAGCTTCAAGTAATTCTCCTTCATCCTGAAGCATATTTTAAGGGCTACGCTCATATATCCATTGTTTTAGCTTTTGTTTAATCATACATATATTTATGGTTTTACATGTTTATGCACACTAAAACATGAGATATGGAAAAATACTGCACAGTCATTCAGGTACTTTACATGTATATGGTTTTTAAATTGCATGACCATCCTGGTACTTTTACATAAAGAGTAAAATACACAGATATCTGTGCACTTGTGAATTGTAAGAATGTATGTTTATACTTTGTTCATGAGTTTTTACTTTTCTTGCTTATTTAGAATATTGATTTCACTAAAATCAAAGACATATATGCAACATTCACCCCTCTCCCTCCCCCCACCAAAAAAAAAAAAAAAGGAAGTGTTACCACCAGATCGTATGATGACTTTCTTTCAGATCCACCATCGCCTGGTGACATCACTATACAGGAAATTACTTCCACATCTATCAGGGTATCATGGGATAGAGCTGCTGATGATCTCACCACAGTCACTGGCTATGTGCTCAGCTACGTTGATGCATCAGGACTTGAGACAGAAACTGTCTCAAAGCCTTGTGACCCGAATGAATATACCTTGACGGGCCTGAACCCAGACTCCTACTATAAGATTATCGTCAAAACTCAACTGATGGAGGCAGGGGTTTTCCCAGAGCAAGAGGGGGATGATGATAGCTCTGTACAGTTCAATACAGGTAAGTATGACAGGACACTGGAACAGAAACTACAGTCAAACCTGCTTTAGTGACCACCTGTCTATAAAGACCACATTTTGTTGTTTCCCTTGAATATTGTTTCTCATTTAAACCTGTACTGAAAGAACCTGTCCATAAAGAACACCTGCCTATAGAGACAACTTTTCATGTTTATCTTGATTGGTCTTTATATACAGGTTACACTGTATTACTCAATTACGTGAATGAAAATTAATGTGACCTAAAGATTACTTTCCATTTAGTCTTTTGCATTTCTGTTTCCCATCATGACAGGACACTGAAACAGAAACTCCAGTCAAACCTGCTTTAGTGACCACCTGTTTCCCTTGAATATTGTTTCTCTTTTAAACCTGTACGGAAGGAACCTGTGCATAAAGAACACCTGGCCATAGAGACAACTTTTCATGTTTCTCTTGATCGATCTTTATATACAGGTTACACTGTATTACTCAAGTTCGTGCATGAAAATTAATGTGACCTAAAGATTACTTTCCATTTAGTCTTTTGCATTTCTGTTTTTCATCGAAATTGGTTAAATTAAAAATGAAAATAAATGGATGATTAAATAAAACATTTGTCACTCTATGCCTCTACTCTATACAAAAGTACAGTTACACCTGTCTATAGCGGCCACCTCTATCCATGTCACCTGTGTTTAGTGGTCACCTATATTGTTTCTCTTTAGAAAGAAATGTGTGTTGTGGAACCTGTCTAGAGAGGAAACTTGTCTACAATGCCCAGTTTTCCTGTTTCCATTGGGTGGCTTTATAGACTTTGACTTTGATAGAGTTTGACGGTAACATAATATTACGTCCCTCCCTTCAACTAATATGGATCAAACAATCATGTAGAGGTGCCGTGGTTAAGTCGCCGGACTGTCGATCACAAGGTCTGCGGTTTGAGACCATCGCGGCACTAATGTCCTTTGGCAAGACATTGATCTACATTTGCCACTCTCAACCCAGGTGATGTAAATGGGTATCTGGAATTAATCCTTTGAAATGCTAGAGCACAGCTTTAGCCGGGTTACTAATCTCCCAGTTTGGAAGCGCTTTGTGAGTATCATTATTATTATTATTATTATCTTTGACTTCTCCCCATAGAACCTGTCCCCGAAGACACAATAGTGGTTCAGAGGAGAACTACAACCACACTGGGCATTGTATGGAATGCTGAGGGTCTGAGTGGTCAGCTGATACGTTACAGACGCGTTGACTCAGATGATGTTGAACAGTCGGTGCCAGCGAGCGGGAATACTGCAACTCTCGGTAACTTGCTGCCCGGAACACTCTACTCTTTCCAACTAAGCATTAGTGGCTTCACTGTTGCAAGTGGAATAGGAAGAACAGGTTGGTTGCAGGGTTCAAGCCCCGGCATGGCTCTTATGTCAGTGAGCCAGGCATTTTTATCTACATTGCTCCTCTTTAGGTAATAAATGGGTACCCAGTAGGATCCGAAGGTCAAATTTTAGTAGCATGTGTGACCCAAAATAGTGGGGAACTAGCTGAGATGCTCCCCAGGGAGTGGGGAATGTTAACTGTATAATCCTTGAATCCATTGACTGAGGTAATGACTGTAAGCTCTGTAGTCAGGGTCCCCAGGGTCATGGAAAAAACTGTAACGTCATGGGGAAAAAATATTCTAGAAAGTCATGGAAATTTAGGAAAAAAATCTCCCAAAGTCATGGAAAGTTGTAGAAATTGATCGTGGGTGTGAGCTGTGTGTGGCCAAGGCAGCTTTCCAGTTTGAACTGACAACAGGCGTGTTATAACTATAAGTCTTGGATGCTGTCAAGCCATTCCAATATGGTACTTAACTTGACATGGAAAAGGCAAAAATGGTTTATGGAAAGTCATGGAATTTGGGTTTCAAATTTCAGTGGGAAGAAATTAATGTATATTTGCCTCTCTCGAGCCAGGTGAGGTGATTGGTAACCTGGCAGGACTTATTAATATTTCGTCAATATCTCAGCTTGACCAATACTGTCTTTTATTTATATTATTATCATTATCATTATTATTATTATTTATATTATTATTATTATTATTTCTTTTTAGTTCCCAGACAACCAGGGACACTCTCACTGACAGAGACAACTTCAACAGAGCTGTTCATCGAATGGCCGCAGGAGACTGGAAATGCAGATTTCTACCGCATAACCGTTTCCCCTCTTAACATGGCCGACTGCCCTGAGAAGACAGAGCAGACCACTGATCTACGATCTGTGACGTTGAACCGACTCTTCCCTCAAACAACATACTTGGTGACGGTCAGAGCGGTGGCCGGTATCAGTCAGGATCAGACCGAGAGCACTGCCCAGTCCAATACTTTTACAACAGGTATGTTTTCATTTTCATTTCATGTTCATTATTTGCTTACAATTTAAATGCAACTATAAATATATAATAAAGCTAAGGTTACAAGATTGAAGTTATCTTGATATGAAAGGTACCGGGTAATGCAAAGTTTTTGGAAATTTTGAAAATTGGATGAATAGTAATTCTTTAAAATTTGATATATTTGGATGCCCTTGAGGATGTATTATAAGCACTAGAAAATTTAGCCCCTAAAACACATCTGCTTTCGAGAAATTGAATAATAAAAAATTTACCGGTGCTCCAGGTAAATTTCAAATAGCGCCTAAGGCCATTCCATGGTGGCTGCGATCATGAAAATCTCAGAATATGCAAGTAGCAAATCGGTCGATTGTAGTCAAGAAACATTGTTTTAAAGGTATTAAAAGTAATATCAGTCTTGAGAAGGCGCTATACAACACAAAGAGTTTATTATGTACAGTTTCATCACTTTAGACTTGATTTCAACCGTGACAAAGATCATTGAATATTGTAAAATGTCATTATGCTTCTAATATGTACATTTGAACCAAATTCATGACCCCATACCAAAACTTTGTAGTACCTTTAACAAAATACAAAACATTCACACAAACAAGGAAACCTCACTCCAAATAATAAGTGTAGGTGTGCTGAAAATGAGGTGTATTCCTGCCCTTTGATGGACAATATTCCTGACGAAAATTTACAAGAGATATATAAATGAAGATATTCTTGGCATGATGCGATGCCTTTTAGCTGACATGGGCGGAGCCATTTTCTTGAAAATGTGACATACCAGTTGAAGTTGTACATATGTATCATGCACCAAGCTTTACTTTTTAATGAAAAGATAGCAAATTATATCTGGTTAAAAATATATGACAGGGGAACAATTGTAACTAATTAATTTAGAATACTTAAATATAGCAGTTAACAAATTTATTTCATATATGAGCAACCTTCCCTCTACAAGAGCACACACTTATTTATCCAATTTGCGTTCTGGCAATCATAGTACAAAGGACAATAGCAGGTGAATGAAATGCTCCGTCACCACACACACCTAGTATTAGGAGGCATCCATAAATTTGAATACATTTACTTGATACACGACTTCACATAGTACGTCACGTTATCAAGGAAAAGGCGATACCCATGTCATGCTGAGAAGCTGTACATTATTCTTGCTTTTTGCCTCCCTCACACACTTTGGTGGGGAATCTTGTAGATTAATGGGCAAGGATATAATATATCTCTCAGGATAAGTAAAGTCATTTCTTGGGTTGAGGTTTCCTTTAAGTTATATTTCAGAGATGCAATACCTTCAGGGAGAGAAGCTAGAATGACTACAAAAGTTTTGCAATTAAATAACAACAAAATGAAAAAATGCAATCTTGTTAAAACAGTCGTTCCCCCCACGTCCCTTTCCCCTTTCTGAAACAGGATTATAGTATTAGATAGAGAGCTCAGCAAAACCCAATATCTTTACAACAGGTATGTGTACGGTCGTAAAGACTGCTTGCTCCTGCATGCAACATTTGTTCTGCATCAATATCCAATACCAACCGAATTCTAAACTTCAACCTTGGACCCAACGCTTTACCTTTAATACCTTATCCTAAACTATTAGTGTCTCAAAAAAAATATGCATGGTTATGAGCTAAGTAACCAACATTATTTTCAAAAAACAATGATTCCACCTCTGTTGCTGCTGCAATGTTATTTTTTGTTTGTTGAAATAAATCTTTATTCAGATAAAATCACGGATTACATCCTAGTACATAAATATTCATAACAAAGCACTTAATCACATGTTTAAATGAGATCAAATCAAATAATATATCTCAATTTACTTGATTGTAAATCAGTAATTGTCTTCTTCCACTTGGTAATATTCAAATCTGTTGTCTTAGTTTTATTTCCCTCTACTTCTATTTTGTATTTCAACGTTAAAGGCAATGTTATCATGCAACAAAATGGACACAATGTGTGCAGACATTTCTGCCCTTTCTTTTCATGCCTCTGTTATATTTTTAGGGCTCTGAATCAAACAATACTTAGCCCAAGTAGAAATGTGGAAATGCTAAGTCTTGAAAGGTGTACATGGCTACTAAAACTTGAATCAGGGCAATCACCAATCAACAGCAGGGCAATCCATCTAATGTTATTTTCTCATGTTATCATGTATATTGTTATTTATATGTTTTTATATTGGTCAATAATATCAAATCAAATCAAAATCTTGAATTCTTTTTCTATACAGCGGATGCCCTTGAAGGAGAGGTGTTTTTGATAAATCGCACCAGTTATTCAATGGAGATTCTTTTTGAACCCATCACTGCTCCATCATCGACCTTCCCTCATGTCGTGACAATCACTCCAGCCCCCAATGATGGTGTCGGCGACCTACTGATCCAGGGAAACGACAGGATCGTGGACATAGATAACCTCACACCGGGCCAGACCTATAGCATCACTATTAGGAGGAATGAAGTTCCAGGCCCAGTTAGGCAGATAACAACAAGTATGTTGTCAATTTGTTACCTTTTCTTTCTGAAAACCGAAAAGGGGTGCAGGCATACAGCATCCTGATTAAGAAGGGATGAAACTCATGAGTGCTGGTTTTTCTGCTTACATTCATTTTCTTCATATTCCTTAACCATTTACCCATAGAATGCCAGGTAAAAAGAGTTTCAGGTTGGTATTTTACATTCTAGTAGCACACAAATGAAATGTACAAGTATTTTGTAAGTGATTGGTACTCTTTAAAAAAAGGATGAACATACTGGACTCTCTATCTCTCTATAATATAATATATATATATATATATATATACATTGTAATGTGTCTATAACATGTATATTCTCATTACATATCAGTTGTCTTTTAGATTTGGATTAAGTAAAGTAAATTATCTTTCGTGATGGTTGTAAGCAATAAAAATCTCCCAATGGACAATACAACATTGCAATTAACATTCCTTCTGTCCATTCCAGTTCCCCGACCTCCCCAGGAAGTGGGCATTTGGATAGCCAAGACGACACAGACGTCGCTGACTGCTTTGTGGGAACATCCATTGAGGCCATCATCCACCTCCCCTATCCCATTGGTAGATCAGTACGTGATGGAAGTCACTCGTGATGGGAATCCAGCAGGGTCGCAGACCGTCGACGGCGAGGTCACCGCAGCTACGGTAGACGGACTGGAGGTCAGCACAGAATACGATGTCCATGTCACCTCTTTAGCTGGTGTAGGTGTGGACAATGTCAGAAGTGAGACTGTCACCCTCACTGCTAGTACAGGTAAGCACATTAACCCTTTCACGTTTTTTGTGACTATTTGCTCCTCATATATCGTCACCCGGCTGGCAGAAGGGCATTAGCGCGCAAGTGACTCAAAAAGTACTTTTCAAATTATTCGCATTTAAAGATTTGTTTTATAATTTAAACTTCTTTCCGTCCAAAAAAATTGGTTCAAAACTTAAAAGGCTAATAGAAATGTCATAGTAGAACACGGCCAATTTTTTTGGAAATTTTAAAACAAGTTTGAGACGATTTAGTGCTAACGCCCTTCTGCTTAGAGCTTCATTTTTTACCTGATATTCGAGCTAACGCCCTTCTGCCACCCAGGCAACGATATTGTGCATCAAATTGGCAACAAGAATATTTTACATTGTTCTTATGAAGTGTGATGTCTCTGAAAACAATATGTGGGTACAAATTTTGTTAATAAGTTGAAAAATTGCAAATTTCAATCAAAATAAAAAATTGATATTCGAACCTCTTGAT
Source organism: Strongylocentrotus purpuratus (assembly GCF_000002235.5). Classification (NCBI taxonomy): domain Eukaryota; kingdom Metazoa; phylum Echinodermata; class Echinoidea; order Camarodonta; family Strongylocentrotidae; genus Strongylocentrotus; species Strongylocentrotus purpuratus. The sequence continues at coordinate 1,353,400 of NW_022145551.1, forward strand.
GTGCTGCCAATTGAAGGACTTCCCAGTTTGTGACACCACTGCTGTACCACAGAGCCACTACTATTACTACTAATCTTTAGTTCTCCTCTACCAACCCACACGTACTCTAAGATCCTCCAACTCTGGTCTTCTACACATACTGCTTTCAAAAAAATCTTGGGGGGAACAAGCTTTTGCTCATGCCGGACCAGCCCTGTGGAATTCACTTCCACAGGAGCTGAAGAACTCCGACTCTTCAACGTCTTTTAAGAGCAACCTTAAACCCTATTTGTTTAATTTCGCGTTTTGAAGACAGACATTAATTCATTCTTTCATTTTTGCATTTTCTTTCTTATGTAAATTTACACAATTCTTTGTCATGATGTAATGTGTTCCCTTATATTTTGAAGTGCCTTGAGCATTTAATTAAAATGGATAATTGCGCTATATAAATCTCATGTATTATTAGGTGGTCTGCCGATGACAGATCACCTATTGATTTCGTTAGAATTTTCTTTCTTTATTTATTTATTCTTTATTTATTTTTATTTCTTCCGTACACTTTTTTGTACACACGTTCACTCGAAATCGACATCGTCAATTTCCTTCAAATTTCTGTCAATTATCAAGCCCTATGATTTCAAGTCAAATCAACTTTTTCAAGGTCATTAGGTCTTTGTGACGTCATCCAGGCGCCATTTTGTAAAAATCAGGTCATTATCATATCTCGATAACGAGTCATCAAAAATCAACCATATTTATTATACATCAACTTCAGGTCAAAGGTCAACTAAAAATTTCAACAAATTCCGCGCGCGCACCTCGACGCGCACGTACGCGCGCATTAAAATTTTAAAATGCTCAAATTCGTTCCAAATTAATTTTGCATACGTTTCAGGCCATTTTAAGCATTTTGCAAAAAAACGCGCGCACGGACATGCGCGCGCGTTTTCGCGCGTAATTGCATCTTCCAACATAGAATCGCCAAATTTTTTCTGTCATCATATTTGGCACATTTTTTCAAGCATTTTGATACCTTGTTCAACTTTTTCTGCCCATTAATAACGGAATGAGCGTCCGTTTAAGATAATTACCGTGCGCGCGAGCTTTTGTAATACATAGCATACATGGGCAAAAACATGCCTATACAAAATCCATTGTAGCGCTTTAGGATGCAAGGTGACCCCAAGTTTTTTTCCATATTTTGATAGAGTATGAATCGGAGATATGATTTCATGTTTCATTTGACCCTCAATTAACTCATGACGTCATCATAATGGCCTCCGAACTCAAAATTTCAATTTTCATATTATGACGTCAGCAGATTTTTTTTGGAAAATTGATTGTATCTCTGCAAATGTTGATCAATTTTCTTTCAAATTTTGATATGTTCTACCTTAGAATATTCTCTACAAATGCAGTCGACACGATATTTCATTTTGACAAAGGCATCATGGCGTATTTTTGCGATTAAAGGAGGCATGTCAATTTTTCACATTTTGCGTGTATTCTCTATGGGACATGACTTTTTCTCAAAACTGGATTCTACATTTTCGTCTTTCGCGAGCAATATCTCCGTCGTTTTATCTTTGTTTACGCTGAGCTTTGAGTATGTTGTAGCTGAGACAATAAGCTATCATAAGTGTGCCCTTTATTTTTCGATCAGATGCCGAGATCATGCTCATATTTCACTTGCAACGTGGGATTTGAGAATTCCATTTCTCGTTTACGTTTAATCGCTATGGGAAATGTTTTGGTATATAGGTAACGCACTTTACTTCGAACCTCGAGATCCCTGGATCGAGTCCGGGAGTCTCCAACAATTTTTTTTCTTCATTTTTTTTTCTTTTTTGACTTTTCAATGATCATAAAATTTAAAACAGACCACCTAATTCGTCCCCATGACGAATTAAATTTCTAGTTATTGTTATTAATATTATGATTATTATTCATTGTAGTGACACCCCTCCCCGGTCAAATCCTTGTCATCGCATACACTATTACCACCATTGACTTTGTGTGGGGAGACAGCAGCGAAGAGGCAGGATTTGTCCGCGACGACGTGACCTACTTGCCGCTAACCACAAATTCTAACTATGAACCAACTGGAACCAGACGAGGTAGACTGACAGTCCTCACGCCTGGTGCTTTGTACAACATTCGTCTTGATGTCGTCTCATCTGCTCCTCAGGACGACACTACTTCCCAGAGAACTGGTAATGATTTTGTATAGAACTTATTATTTTTTTTAAATTTGTTTTTACACATATTTATATAGGTATTTTTTCAGTTCAGTTTCTGTTCATTTTATTCAAAACCACACAAAACATGATATAATCTGTTACATAAAAAAAACTGGTAACAGTACACCAATCAACACATTTACGAATACATCATAAACTGAATGATTTTAGGACCCCTTTAGAAACTAAGCTTCTTAAATCATGGTATTCCATGGTATTTGTGGTGGTTTTTTCACACTTTTCTTCTGGATGCTGCCACTCATAATGATACCTATTAATCAAAATCTGGTAGTGATGCAAATTATTAGTAGTTATCAACTTTGTATTCAAAGAAAAGCAATATCTAGGGTGTTGAAAAATATATCTTGAGGAGAGGTTCACTTGCACATGTTACTTAGTCAGCTGCCATTTCTCTATATTTTTTTAAAAAGTTTCCAATGTACAGTTAATAACAAAATTATTCATACCCTTTGTAAATTCTATATTTTTAATTTTTTTTTTGTAACTTAAGAATGAAAGATGGCTGAATAAGGGCCTTTGTTAAATACTTTTAGATGTAAGCTTTATTATGTATCATTCTCAAGAAACACAATTCAGGGCAAATCTATTTAATATGTCCCCTCAATATATTCTTAATAGATTTTGCAGACCTGATGAAGCCACTAGAAGATGAAAGTCTCAATAACATTTCAAGATCATTTCAAGAAAAACAAATTATAGTCTTTGAGTTTATTTAATTTCATACAGTTTGTTCAAATTAAATGCATATTATTTTCAGACAATGCATACATGCACTACAAACTACTTGTAAGTTTTACCGCTACTAAAAAATGTTGTATATATCAATTGTATATCTACATTGATGAATACATTTCAAAGGCACATGAACTGCATGCAACTTTATGTATGGCCAATGAACACTCTAATCAACTTTTACTCCAAAGCAACTTTATATCACAATAGAAATTCATTTTAATCTTTTCCACACTTTTTCCCGTTATTGAACAAACAAGGAATGCTGCAATCAGCTTCCTTCACTCATATACACACATTTACAATACACTTTTCAAACACTGTGGCAGGCTATGTTTTTTTCCATGGAAAAAATAAAATAAATGATTTGTTTGTATGTTTGTGTTTGCAGTACCGCTGCCCCCGACCGACCTGATAGTCCTTAGCAGGACTCAACTGTCGGTGACATTCAGTTGGACTCTCGGAAACACTGAACTAGATAACTTTACAATCTCCTACATGCTACGTGACGACAATGTTGAAGTGACGGTCAATCCTGGTCTTACTACCTACGAGCTGACCAATTTGGAGCCTGATACAGCATATAGCTTCAGTATGGTAACAGTTAGTGGGGATGAACAGAGTTTAGAGGTCACTACAAATGGGGCAACAGGTATGTAAGGATTCTCATTTGATATTTGTTGTTGTTGTTAGAATTCATTTCAGAAATATGCACTTTCATGTATCTATTTTCTTCTCACTTTTCGTTCAAGTATTATCATCTAATCAATATTGAATAATGAACATCAATCAGCTTTTATTTCATGCTCATATTTTGTTTTCATGGCCGTGGTTTGTATTATTGAAAGGCCAGTCTAACAACTATTGACTTATAAAATGATTCCCTATGAATCTACTTAGTACCAGTGTATGAAAATGCAGGTGGCAATATTTTTATATTTCCTGTCAGATATCTTTTAGGAGGGATGCATGGTCCCCCCCCCCCCTTCCCCTAACTCCTACATGGTATAGCGCTTCATTCACTTAAATCTCAATCCAGGGGCTCAAGGTTTTAATCCCAGCGTAGCACTTACATGTTTTGAGAAGACCTTAATCCTCATTTGCCACTCTCCCCCGAGGTGTTAAATGGGTACCTGGCTGAGTGAACTGGGCACTGATTTCAGCTGACAGAGCTAAAGCTAGGGTAATAACATCCACAGTTATTTGGAAGAACATAGGGACATTATATCATAATGTAATATGGGCTATACATAAACTGTTCATTATCTTTATTACAAAAACATTTAAAGGGCAATCCAACCCTTGTAATAAGCTGATTTGTATGAAAGCAGAAAAATAACTGAAATAGAATGGTAATAGTTTGAAATGAATCGGACCAACAGGAAGGAAGTTATGAATGTTTGAAATATGAGATCACTATCATCTATGCAAACCTTAAATAGGTAGTTTGGTCAGTAGATTGTGACGTAGGACGTGGATAACTCTCCCATTTGCTGTGTCCAAAAATATCACTATTTCTTTTTACTTGTTAGTTCCTTCTCTCTTGGGGCACTACTCAAAATATATATTATAGGTACCATATTATTATTAGTCCTTTAAAAAAAGAATAATCCCTCCTGAGCCATGATTTTTTTAAAATTTAATTTTTAGTCATTTTATATATTGGAACAGATGGGAAAGTATTCCAGCAACACATCACATTGACATTGCTGCTTCAGCCAATTTGAAGTGCCCTTACGTATAGCGATTACAATTTTTGACATTTCATAACTTTTCAATATTTAGTCTTATTTAATTGAAACTTTCAAGATCAGTTTTCTTCTTTGATTTCTCTGCTTTCTTTTAGAGTAGTTGTCTATTTAGGTTGGATTTTTCCATTTAAAGATTCTTCCATTCACCTGAGTATATTGATTTCTCTACCTCCCCGATAGATCCACTGGCATCAAACACCATCCTTGCTGCTGAAACGACAGACTCGTCAATTAAAGCATGGTTTACCCCCATCAGTGGCGCTGCCGGTCCGTACGGTGTCGCTGTACCTGGGCGAGCTGATCTGACCATTCAAGACAATGAACCCCTGACCTTTACCCTGACTGGCTTGTCACCTAGCTCTGTTTATGATATTGACGTTTACAGGTCGAATCAGGAATACACCGACTCTGTCAGGACAAGTAAGCTCTTATACTATTATTATAATTAATTATTTTGTATTATTATTATTATTATTATTATTGTTGATATTATTATTATTATCATTATCATTACTATTATTATAACTATTTGTTATTATGATTAGTATCATTATCATAATTATTATTGATGTTACTTTAATAATTCACCACATAACAAGAGTATTTGTGAAATGGAACCAGATCTATTGTAAGTCCTCCATTTAATAGCAAAACCTACTGTGTCCTTTCACCAAAATATGTCTGTATATACTGTTCATGTATGAATTATTTGTTTCTATGCAACATTAATTTGTGATAAATGCTCAAATTATATCAAGTCAAATCATTGAACTGGAAATGCTAAGTGCGAAAATCTGATTCTCTCTACGACATAGATCCGCCTAATCCTGGTGAAGTGACTTCGCTTGAGGGTGGAAGATTTGCAGTAGAATTCAGCTTCAGTGCTGGTGTTCCTGCAGAAGCCATTAACTCTTATCAGATTTATCGTCAGGTAACGAGGTTTATTACTAACATGGTTGTTGTGTGGGAGTGTCGTGGTTGAGTGGTTTAAGGCACTTGACTGAAGATGCGAAGGTTGAGGGTTCGAATCCTTAAAATCCTTAAAATGCTTGAGTGCTATAAAGGCAGCCATGCTAATGCTGGGGTAATAATGATGGAACCCCAGGAGTGAAAATTTGTCAAATATTAGTACTATACAAGACTCCACTATTCATATATTTAATATCATTACTGTAGTAACTTCCTTAGTGTCTGCCTACCATGGTACCTAGCCATAAGATCCTGCCCATTAGGAAAAATAGCAAATTAATTTCCTTTTCTCCAGTCATTGAAAAGTGAAGAGATGATTGGTACAACATTAAAGAATAGCTGTGAATAAAGACATTCTGAAGGGTTGAGTCTAAAGCTTGAGATAGTTAACTTTCGGATGAAATGCTGTTTGTCTAATCTTTTCTGTCTTTTTTGTCTAAGAGGAAAAGCTTCACTATTACTTCACTGTTATTATTTGAATATGGAACCCACTTCCTTCTTTTGTTGGCATTTCGGCTTTGACTGACTCTTCTATAAAGAATTTTAAGACACACCTCTTCAATATTAACTGAATATGTTAATTACTTTTCCTTTTTGGGATTGGTTGTTTGTCGTTAGCATTATTTTTAAATTTTGATGAGAAATATTTCACAGAATTTTTTACTATATAAAAAGCAGTTATATGTATTTATGTATGTATTCACTGCTAGCCAAGAAGAGTCGAAGAATTCGAAAACAATTGCTTGAATCAGAATTTGTATTGGTCCTATGAGAAGTAATCAGTCATGCAAATCCATTCCTGTACAATTTGATATGTATAAAGAAATACAGAATACAGACTGATGTAAATGATGATTATGGAATCAAGAGTGCAATAACATACCATGATATTCTTGTCTAGACAGTCCCCTTAGAGTATTACAAGTAAAGAGTATTAGGAATATACCAAGTCTGGTTTAAGCAAATTTACATGCATCACATATGGGATTTCCGGAGGGTCTAGCTGTCTTTGAGGTGAGAACTTAACAAAACTGAAGCTCTATGTAACTGTGACTTTTTCAATAATTCTGTATTTTTGACATTATGTTGTCTAGGGTGATGGAATGTCAAGGGTCCTTGGTAATCCATCGTGTTGCAACCGGGTGTTGCTTGCAACGTTGCTTGCCACTGCCCCACTGTCATTTGAAGACACAGGTCTGAATCCTAATACAACCTACATGTATGAGATCAGTTCTCTCCTCAATGCTGCAGATGGCTTTCCCCTCCAAATGAGCAATCAAGTACAGCTTGTCGACGTCGTCACAGGTAATATTTAGAACTAAACCATTTGTTTCTTTGTGTGTTCAAAAACAGGATTAGTAAACAGTTACATGTATGATTCAAATGCAACTGTTTTTTTTTCTGTTTTTATTATTGTGTTTTAAATATTATCATTATTTAAATTTCTTTTTGTTATTGTTATTATTGCTAAAGCTGTATTGTAGATGTACGTAATGCTAAAGCACTAATTATGAATGTCATTGTTTAGTCTCTATAGCAATTTGTAATTCATTCCCTTCTATTTATTTCAAACCAGATGAACTCCCCGCAGGAACCGTGGACGTTCGTGAAACGACGACTACTACCATCAACCTGGTATGGCTGACAACTGATTTGAATTCCTTGGCTTTCTTCATCAGCTACAAACCTACACATGAAACACAACAGACACAGAGAACTCTGTCTGTATCACCAGAAATCGTGTATGCTGAGTACACTCTGGATTCACTGACTGCTGGGGAGCTCTATACAATTAGAATACAGAATGGTGACAACGACCTCAACGATGAGATCACACAGAGAACTTGTAAGTACGATTTTGAAATCTCGGCCCCAAATCATGTGGCATGTTTGAAAGAAAATCCAACCTCAAAGCCTATCTGTACTAATTTGGCCAGGGGGAATTAGACCTCCCTGCAAGGCCACTGACAGCTGGTATTTTGAATGAACACATTACAATGAAATTCATAATGAAAGCTTGTAAGGAGCCTTGCTTCCAACTGTTTAATATTATACAGATATTGACTGGCAGGGGGTATGATATAACATTCTTTGGACTGCTGAAGAATGTTATATACCCCCTGCCAGTCAATATCTGTTATATTAGATACCGGTAGCCCTGGTTTGAAAAATTTAGGGACGGAGGGGGGTCAATTTTTTGGCCGGAATTGGCAGAGGATGAACAACATTTTAGACAAAATTGTGAGAGAAAAAAAATATTAGATATAATTTGAGAAAATTTTTAAAAATTTCAAGGGGAAAACAAAAATATTCTTATGAAAAAAAGAAGGTATTTTGGGGGTAAAAAAAAGGTAATTACAAGGGGAAAGAAAAAATTTGACCCTCATACGTTCTTCAAGAGGGCGACATGCATGGATTAAAAATTTATTTATTTCACCAGCTGGTGAATATAACCGTTGAAAGTGACCGGCCAGGAAAATATAACAATTACGATCCTCGCAATTGATATCACATGACGAGCCCTGGACCAATCACATCTCAGTATCTGTCTAAGCTATCTAATATTCTTGATTGTTTCCAGGGCCGAATGCTATCACTCAGTTGACGTCGTCCCTCACTACATCAACCAACATCACACTCAACTGGAATAGCGCCCCCAGGGTTGTGTCGTATTACGAAGTCGCGTATGATCCTCCCAATGGCAAGTCTCCAAGACGCACTGATGTACGGGCAGATGAACCACGCACCCTTACCCTGTCAGGATTGTTCCCTGATTCTCAATATACAGTTACCGTGGTAACGTGGTCTGGGACCGGTGAAGATGCTACATCAAGCACACCATTCTCAGTCATGTTTAATACAGGTATGTGTATACAATCTAGAATCATTATTGTGCAGTGAAAATTATTCTTTCCCCATACTTACCATATTGCCTCTGCTGTTAAAATTTGTATTGAAATGACATGGAAAAAGTTTGATTTTGATTTTTCCAGGTATCTTTCATGAAAGATATCCTGTATCTGCTAGTAAACCTTGTATTAGAATAACTTGAAAATTTGTTTTTTCCTCATTTGATATAGCTCCTATCCAACCACTGCAAGTCATTGTGCGATTTGTGAATGAGACCGAGGCCCAGTTGACTTGGGGTTTAGTTCTTGGAGAGGATACGTACATCATCACCGTGGATGATAGTGGTTTGGACCCTGTCTCATCTCAAGTAACAGTTCCGGAAGGGGAAACACCGTTGTCTGTGAGGAAGGGGCTAACACCTGGAAGTCTGTATACTGCAATCGTTCAGACTACAAAGGCGAACGGTCGGGATCAACAATTCAGGACATGTAAGCCTCTTTACAGGGTGATCCAACCTTTGTAACGATTTCATTTGTACAAAAACGGAAAATAAGAGAAACAGAATGGCAAAAGTTTGAGATAAATCGGACCAATAAGCAGAAAGTTATGAGTGTGAAACCACTATATATATATGCCAATTTCAAAGTCAGAAATTTGGTTACTATGGATTGTGACGTAGTTGCAGATAACTCTCCTGTTTGTTGTGCATAAAGGTACCATAACATTCTGCCCATGTGTTTTTTGCTTGAAGTCAAAAGATCACATTTAAAATCTTGCAAGAAACAGATTTTTACTTTGAACAAAGTAAATTGATTTCTTTTTTAAAAAATGCAAAAAGAATAGAAACTTGCAATAAAGGGGTTTACTTTGATCAAAGTTTAAAACAAAATTACATTGAAAACACAAGAAGTATAGAAACTCTATCATAGTTGGTTTTCATTGAGAATTTGACATCATTTGAATGTTTACCCAATAACAGGTGTTGTCATTCACCAAGAGTAGACTTCTCTTTTACGACTAACATGTCTTGTGTAAGGGCACTGTGCCCTAGCCTAATGTGATAAGGCATTTTCATTTTAAAATCAAATTTCCCTCGCCCTCGAGATGTGAAAAAAGTTGGGAGTATTTCTGGTGGAACCATGTGTTTGCTGCTTCAGAGACATTTGCACACAGAGACACATTAATTGCTAATTGAATCACATCTTGTTTCATCATATTATGATGTAATACACAGGGATACTGACAGCTATGAGGCTTTAATGTCTTTTTGCTACACATGTTCATGTATGTTCAGCTTTAATAGCATGCTTCCCTTCTTTCTCTACAGCCCCCTACCCTCCAACCGATCTTGATGTCACCGAAAGTACCCCAACATCCATCAGCGTGGCGTGGGCACCACCAAGGGCTGGAGGAGTCTTTGACGAGTACATCTTGTCCTATAGCATTGGGGATAGAATCAGGACGGAGGTTGGACGATTCGCACCCGATGTCACCACGGCAACCATCAATAACCTGAACACGGCTACCACCTACAACATCTACCTCGTTACCGAGGCTAATGATGGAGGTTTCCCCCAGAGCAGCGATGTGATTACTAGGGAGGGGCGAACAGGTAAGAAGAGCATTTCTATTCGTTTGGTTTCAGATGACACTATTCAATCTCTTGGAATTTTCCCATAGATCCCATAGACGGGCATGGTGGCTCAGTGGTTAGAGCGCCCGCCTCATGAACGGATGGTCGTGGGTTTGATCCCCGACTGAGTAATACCAAAGACTTATAACAATGGGACCTTCTGGCTTCTAGATTGGAGAAGGGTAGTAGTAACACATTATTTTATGCAGGGCCCGCTGGAAGAGCAGTTTCATAACTGAAGTGGCTACCCTGGGTAAATAAAACGTTATTATATTATTATCATGTCACTTTTCACGCCACTCTACAATTCAATCAATTCAAGTTCATGAAAACATATTATATACGAAGGATGTAACATGCTGTAAACCCAGTGGCTTGAGATAATTGTAAGAGCAACTTGTTTTTGTTTTAGATGACACCTTTCAGTCTCTTGGATTTTTCACGCAATTCGTTTTCTCTCCTATCTACTCCAAAATGAGTCTTTGGGCTTATTGTCAGTTTGATGGTGGGGGAAATAAACATTTCTATCCTCTTTAAGTTCTGCTATATCCTCCTTCCTCATTTCACCTCATTGTGTGGAGGGTGAAATTATCGAACAGATATTTAAGAGGAATAATAATGATAATAAAATGCTTTTATGGCTAACAGTATGGTGCTTTCAGCATTGTGAATATGATTATGACACTGCCACTCCACAGTTCAACTTCATTATGCGATATTTGTGTCTAGATGTTTTTATTTGTTCTTCTAGAAATCCCAGCTCCTGGAGAGATCATCATCATCAACCGAACTCCGACCAGCTTTAGATTCCAGTGGGGTCCATCCACTATGGAAGATGTGAGTTATATCACCACTTACAGACCATCAGATGGCTCCAAGCTTGATACCCTCAGCATCAGACAGTCTGATGTTACTGGTGCTATCCCAGGACGTCTCTATGAACTCACAGTTTTTGTTCTCCCAGGAGAACAGCAGGAAACGGGCCTCGTTCGAACCTGTAAGTCGCTATTATTACCTCTTCCAGTCTGCTAACGTCAAGCATTTATTAATTTGTCTGATCCGTTGTTGTTATATTTGTTTTGTTTTCTAGGCCAATTTCATCCCAGTCTGCTAACTGCAAGCAACTAATTTGTCTGATTTGTTGTTGTTATGTTTGTTTTGTTATCTAGTGCCTTCAAGTCCAGTTCTCCTAGCTGCAACCGTTGTTGACTATGTCTCGGTGACTTTAGTGTGGATTCCAGGGAGTGGGGAGTATACCGGCTTCATCATCAGCTACAAACCCACAGCGGGCATTAAGTACATTGATGTGGCGGAGGTGGACCAAGATGTGAGGACATGGAAGGTCGAAGGCCTCTCCCCGGACGTTTCGTATGACTTCCAGGTCGTTGCGGTGAGTGGAGAAACCGACACCACATACAGTGAACCTACCAGGAAGACAAACACCATGACATGTGAGTTTTTACCTTATTGGGAAGAAATTAAGCTAGGAGAGTGAGATGATGTTAGCTTTAGGAAGAAGAATAGTATAGTAATAATGACTGCTTTGAGAGACATAGTTGTTTTTATATGCTCAAGGGGAGCATATAAAAACAACTATGTCTCAAAAATTAAAGTAGTCATTATTACTTTTATATACTGAAAAAAGAGTCAACTTATGACACAACCTTGGCTTTTCTCTGAGAGTTAGACTACAGGTAGTCTAGATCTAGCCTCTAGCCTCTAGGAATCTATGTAGCATTTTCCCCCTAGGCCTAATTCCTCACAAATTTCGAAGCTGTTGAGTGTCATAACCTTGACCTGAAGACCTAAAGGATCATCCAAATCAAGCGAACCTTGGATTTTGTCCATGTCTTCTGCTGAGATAGCTGGTTTGTGAGTCACAACTTTCTTTCCTTCTTGTTTAAGCATTGCTGAAAAACACTTAAAAACTCTTGTCGAATTGGAAAAATCTTCATGCTTAATTTATGATGTCGACATTGTTGGAATTGAGGAAATGACGCTGAAATCTGAATCTCTAGGCCTAGGCCTAGATCTACGTTGTCCAGCTCCGAATTTGGAAGTTTGTTTACACTATCTAGGTCTGTGTTGATAACTTGCAGGTAGCCTAGATCTAGACCTAATCTTCAAATATTTTTATGGAGAATTTCACGTACCCTTTTGATGTTCTTGCTGTCAGCATAATTAATCAAGTCTTGCAAATGATCATCATCAAAAAGTTGAAATCTAGGAAGAGTTTCTTCAGCCATTGTTGCCTTGTTTGAAAACTAGGCCGGATTTAGTAGTACGATCGAAATCGCCACGATCGTCTTATTAAAAAATTGAAACAAAACAGGTATTAGAAAGATAACAACTTTTGAATAATGCCCTTTTAATAGCTTGATTTCCTTGCCTACAGCCGCAATTTTGATCTGAAGAGTCTGCTTAGAAAGTTTACAAAATCATATTATCACAATACGCGTGCGTGTGAAGCAGCAAGCTAGCTGCTTTGTGACGCGGCTAGCTGTGTCTCGTATGTGACGTCACAAATCTCGATGCTCTACGGAGGACCGCTGAAGATAGAAAATATGAATCTCAAAATTAACATTTTTGAGAGATGATTACTGCGGGCCCCAAACATGTTTTGAAGAGGGAAGTTGTTACATTCGATCAGTAAGGCTTCCCCTTCACAATGATATAAATTTGGATCAATTCAAAACATATTTGATTCTCTGGGTGACTCCTTTAAGGTGAAAAATATGATGTACATGTACATGTACACTGATGTATTTCATGGGCTGCCCTCATGAAGTCTGTTACTGCTATAAACAAAGAATTAGTCTTATGAACATTCTTGCGGGCAGCCGACAGTTTATAACCAGGGCCGGTATTTTATTCAGTTTTCGGCCTAGATAAAATACTTAGCCAATTAGGGTATTCAGTTCAAACTCCTGGCTTATTTTTATCCTAAATTCAAGACAGCTCCCTAGCAGACTAAAGCCAATTATGTTGGAAGCATGAATTGGCAAGCGTATGGTTTCATACGCAGTACAAATGAGCTGCACTCGATACATAAATTGCGGCTCACTTTTGATTGACCGTGTGATGTCACGATGCTTATCAGTATTTAGGGGAGCCTTCTAAATTTGCGACTGTGCCCGGACACGTCGGGGCGCAATGAATATAAAGGTCGCATCTCAAGAGACACATTTAGGCGCAAATTAAGGGTCGCTAAGGGGCGCGACAGTTACCCTCACCCGATTCTTGCATATGAAAAGAAACTGTCTATTGTTGGTATAAACCCGCTCTATTCTTCTTACGCCCTTTTGCGCCCTACCAGGTGATGGAAGATTATCTCTCCCGTCATTGTTCTCGCTCGTGATGCGCGATGCACAACGGTACAGCTTAAACTTGCTATACAGAAAGTATTTGTCAGCCAAAGCCTGTCTGTCCCTCTTCCTGTTCTCGTTCTGATAAACATCACATTATTTGTAAAAACTTGATGTATTCTTCTCGCGTCGCGATCTATTCTTCCCGCGCTGGGGTATTATCTTTCCTATCATTGTGGAAGCTTTGCGATGTACATTGCTATAGCACAGCCTGAACTTGTCTGGTGGGAGTGTTTTTGTTTTGGGGGGCAATCAACACACTCGTTCATCTTGATCAGAATAAATTATGATTTTTTTTTCTGTTGTTGGTTTAATACACCTTCTTTTAATATTTGTGACGACTGTATGAAATGTGAAATAAAGATGACTATGTACGATGAATGGTTGTTTAATTGCGAGCTTGATTGTCCCCAACAACAAAAAGTAAAAGACGAATGAGTGAATGAATACATGTATGTGGTTATAGTCAGCAAACTGATTACTGTTTGGGACACTTGTGTATGTTTGTAATTCGAATGATTATCAACATATTTGTATAATTTCCACGTCGCAATATTATTCTAGCGTCGTAATGGACAAAGGAATCATCATTCTCTCCCGTCATTATTCACGCTACGTGTAGCACATTGCCACAGCCTGAGCTTGGAAGAGTTTATATTTTGTCATTCAAATCCTGTTTTTCCTCTCTTGACTTCTAATAAACAACCCATATTGTATTAAAATAAAACTCGATGTATTCTTTTTGCGTCGTGTCTTTTCTTCTCGTGCCGTTTTTTGCAATAATCAGACTGGAGAGTTTAACATTGTTTTGGTAATCAATGAACTCACGGTGCATCATGATCAGTAAAGGAAAATCTTTATAAAATGCATTATAACATTACTAATGGTAATAATAACAATAATTCTAAAAGGACTTTTTTAAACACTCTTCCATACCCTCCCCCAAGTAAGTATAGATATGAATCAACGAAAATCTGAACGGATGTATTTTTTGATATTTCAGCTGTTTCTAAACCGTAACGTTAAGTTAATTTTATCATTAATAAAAATTGTATACTATTTGTAATTTGACAAATTTTTGCAAAATAAGTAAAATTTGCCGCAAATAATAGTGCGACACCCCCCCCCCCCCACCTGTCAGGATATTGTCGGTAAAATTGCGCTGCCGTCGGGAAACAAAGAGAAAAGGGGGAGGGGGAAAAAGAGGAAAGAGGAAAAGAAAGGAAAGAAAAGAGAAGAAAGAAAAAGAAAAAGAGGGAGGAGAGGAAAGAAAGGAAAAGAAAGAAAAAAGAAAAAAGAAAGAAAAAAAAATAAAAGGGAAAGAAAAGAAACGGGGGGGGGGGGGGGTGAAAGAGAGGAGAGAGGGGGAGGTAAGAGCCTGAGAGAGGAGGGGTGGGAGTAAAAGAGAGAAGGGGGTTGTTGGGTGGAGTCGTCTCGTCGAAGGAGCAAGAAAGACACGGGTAAATATGTTGCTGTGTCGGGTCAGCTGTGTCGGTATTCTTGCTCGATCCTCGTGTACTATATCAATGCAGAAGTTTGAAGTCGGTAAGATGTATATTGTTGGTCGGCCGACAAGTTTTTTTCCGCTACGAACTGTGACTTTTATCTGCTGTGACGACTTCGTGAGTGACTATAACTTCAATACTTGTATTTTCTCAAAGTTTCACTTTCCTATAATATCAGCTAAAGAAATCAGAATTTTAAAAATTTGGGGAAAACTAAATTCAAACAAGGTTCAAGAGTCAACAATGGTACGATGAACCGTCTTCTTTCTCTAATCATTTAAGGAAACGTCAAAGCTTCCGCGCTTTGCGCGAGAGGGAGAAACTGAATTCAGACAAATAGGGCTTATTAAGAGTCAAAAACGGTACAACGAATCCTCTTCTTTCTCTAATGATTTAAGGAAATTTCAAAGCTTCAGTGCTTTGCGCGGGGGAGGGGGAGAAACTGCATTCAGACAAGGATTAAGAGTCGAAAACGGTACAACGAATCCTCTTCTTTCTCTAATAATTTAATTAAACGCCAAAAATTCCGCACTTCGCGCGAAGAGGAAAACTTTGACCAGTCGAGAACGATACAACAAATTGTCTTCTTTCTCTAATAATTTAAGGAAACATCAAAGCTTTCGCGCTTAAGGGGGAAACTGAATTCAGACAATTAGGGCTTATTAAGAGTAAAAAACGGTACAACGAATCCTCTTCTTTTCTAATAATTTAATGAAACGTCAAAGCTTCCGCGTTTCGTGCAAGAGGGTGAAACTGAATTCAGATGAATAGGGCTTAATAAGAGTCGAAAACGGTACAATTCTCTTCTTTCTCTAATAATTTAAGGAAACGTTGAACCTTCCGTGCTTCGCGCGAGACGGGGAAACTGAATTCAGATAAATAGGGCTTAGTAAGGGTCGAAAGGTACGACAAATTGTCTTCCTTTCTCTATATTGTGATGAAACGCCAAAAATTCCATGCTTCGCGCGGAAGGGTAAAAATTCATTTAGACCAGTCGAGAACGATACAACGAATCGTCTTACTCTAATAATTTAAGAAAACTGGTCCTTTAGAATAACCAAATTTTAGAGGATTCACACTTTTCACAACGAAAAACTTCTCCATGTTTCAGTCCTTGCGCGATCATCTCCAGCTCCAGCAGATATTGGGCGTCAGCGCGCACACCGGTACTACCGGGGCAGTATAGCCACTGCTGACGGCTGCATGCGCATTAGCTGCACTTCGAGCTTCCGTTGTTTGTATCAATAATACTCAAAGAGTTGAAAGAGAAAGCGCCATTTCATTGGTTTAAGGTTTGAAAATTGATACTCAATATTGTGTTAAAGTTATATCAGAAAAGATAATCTTTATTTTATAATTCTACGGGGCGATTTTTAATTTTGCAATCGCCCCCGTGAGCAACCTGACGGGGGCGAATATGGAGCTCACGGGGGCGAATCGTCCATCGCCCCCATGTATTTTGAGCGCTGCATGCATGTGTCCATTGGTTTATTATGGTAGTTTGTTCAAATCATATAAGTTCTGTATGTACTTTTTGTAGTTTTTCCTCTCGTAGCAGCAATCAGAAATATCAAGTGACCATCTGATGTCCAGACTTCTTGACCTTTTTGTGATGCTTGGCTTTCCACAGAAAGCTTCATCAATAGCTAAGCCAGACCCCTTCAGTTTGCGTCTAGCGTGTACAGCTGACCGCTTCCGATAGGAGCAGAACTTCACTATTATTGCTCTCGGCTTTTTCTTCCTGGTTGTAGCGCCATCTGTGGTAGTAGTAGTTGTTGCTGTTGCATCTCCGCTCTTCGACGAGCTGCTTTGCATCCTGGGTGAGACACGATGAGATCTATCAATCTCCTCCGCGGACGATTGTACGCCTAATCGCTCGGACACAAGGCTGCAGATCTGACCATCCGTATTCTCATCTGTGTTTTCAGGAATGCCGTAGAATTTTAAGCAGTTTCCTCTTGAATACTGCTCCATGACATTCACAGAAAGTTGGAGGTTGTTGAGAGTTGTTGCTCGGGTGGAGATCGTGCTATTCAATTGCTTGATTTCCTTTTCTTTGGCCTGGACGTTGGCTTCTAATTCCATTATTCTTCCATCGTTGATCTCTAGTCGTTCTGTTGTAGCAGTATTACTTTCCTCCAATCCCTCAATCTGCTCAAATAACTTTTTCAATTGTCTGTCGATTGCCTTTTCCACTGCTGAATCAATTGCTTTGAAAAAGGCGTTGCTTTTTAGGTAATCCTGCACTGCTTGAATGATCGTGTTTCCATGAAATCTTTGATTTGTCCTTTCTCTCTTATGCCATCCACTTTCAGATCCCAAACTCTTTTTACGGGCTCATCATCTTCCCTTCTCAACACATGACCCATCTATCTCAATCTACTTCTCTCTTTTTAGTTTCTTCCAGACCCGACCTTTCCATGAGCTCACCTGTGTTCTTCCTATCAAACAGTTTCACACCACACATCTTTCATATCATTGCTCTTTCTGTTCTCCTCAAGATGCCCTCTTGTACTGCTTTAAAAAATCAAAACATAGTAATAATAAATGTGGTCTATTCTTCCATACATCTTCCTTGATTTACGATTTATTTATTTATTTTTCCTCTTCAGTATCTATTACTGCCGACGCCTTTGTCGTGTTGGACTACAACTCAACTTCAATTACTGTGGCCTGGAGAGACACAAACACCAATATCATAGTCAGCATTGACCCCCAGGACGATGAAGCAAGGAACGTGAATGTTGGTGAAAGGCCCGTTCATACTTTCACCGGTTTGAACTCATCCACTGCTTACACTATTACCTCATTGAGTCAATTGCAGAACCTAGAGACTCAAGTTAGAACGAGTAAGTGAAGATGATCATTTTTATGTTAGTTTTTGTTCACTTAATACTCGTCTTTCAACAAAACTATTTACCTAAACTTTGGGAGCAATTACGAAAAAATGGATCTTCTAATATCACTTTTCCTTAATAGACACCTGTACAAAATCTGGTAAACAATTTCTTTTTTCTCCAAAGTTACAAAAATGGATTTTGCTCCTTTTGGAATTAAACTCTTATATTATGTGTGACATTCTGACATGTGGACCGTGAGTGACCTGGCAGAGGCCAATGACGTGGCTCATACTTTCAATAGATATTGGGAAGTAGTTGTGCGATAATGATAATGCTCCCCATGGAGTGGAAAATGTGCATACATTGTGTGCGGGTAAGCCTGAATCCAATGACCGGGGTAATAATATATCTGTAAAGCGTTTAGGCACATCGTTGTATTGATGTATTGGCCGCTATATAAAAGCAGAAATTAAAAAAGAAAATGATCAAAAAGATGATGATCAAAGTCAGTTGATATCCAGTAATTTAGAGCAGAAAGAAAAATGAATACAAAATAAAACAATTACTTGTGTCATTGTAAACTTTTTTTGTTTACTATACATTACACAGACCCAGCATCGCCATCAAATCTGGAGGTTTCCAAGACCTCGACCTCGTTCTCTATCAAATGGGAAGCAGCCGAGTCGGAGGTCAGTCAGTACAAGGTTGATGTGAAGTGCGCAGATATGTCCTGTTCCTTCAACGGTGTTATCTACCCCAACGAGAGACTGGTTTATGAGCTCGAGGGACTGTTCTATCTCAGGGAGTATCTAGTGACCGTGTCGTCTTGTCTGGATGCGGATAGCCAATTTGCAGAGCAGATGGGTGAAGAACCTTTAGAGAGTAGCATCGTTACAGGTAAGAATGATACTGCCGCTGCTGATTTTTTTTTATGGTGGGTGGTGGTTATTTTATTTGACTGCTAAAAAAAACATAAATGCTTGTTAGTAAGCAACCAAAAGACCGACGGCTTTAGGTCCTCTCCGAGGAACTTGGTAATGAGGATTAATGCCTTACCAAAGGACACTAGCGCATCGACTTGGTTTCGAACCCGGGTCACTGGATTACGAGACCACTGCTCGACCGACTGAGCTATCGCGCTGATGATGATAATAATAATATTATAAAAGTAATAATATATTATAATATAAAATGTGATATGATACTATGTAATATTGGACTATAACACTCTTGTCCACCATGCTGAGTTGCTCAAGTCACTTGAATATTACCCCAGCCCTAGCTAGGCTACTGATTTGGGTGATCATAGCATTCAAGAAATTCCTTCCTTCCAATTCCATTTCAACTCCGGGGTGGAAAGCAGCATTCACAGTTTGTGAGAGATTTTACAATTAGTTGTCTTTCTAGATTAGTTTGCAGATGAATTTAGCACAGTGAGCATCAATAGCTGTCATCAGGCTTGATACAGTACATGCAGCCACTTAAAGGAATCAAATTTCATTACCGGTATCTATTAAAGCCTGTACCAGTTTGAAATGATGAAAATGTAAAATTCTCTTGAGTTTTTCCTGCTCATGTTTACATGTACAATATCTCTTTCCTTATATCCATATTTGGTTTTTAACTCTCTTTTTAACACTTCAGTTGCTTTCTTATCCTCTCTGCACAATTGGTTGTTTGCCTTTGATGCAGTTTTGCTCAAAAAAGTTGGCACCAATTGACAGAAAGATTGCATTAGGAAACACATCAGCTTTACAGAATTAACCATTTCTGGTCTTTACTTGCTCCATGACAATCCTTTCAACACAAATAAAGATTAATCTTGCAATGGAAACAGTTAAATATCTTGAAGGCTTTGATTCATGTACCATGTATATGTGCAGGACTACACACCCCCAAGAAAGATTACCGAGAGTCCATTTCAGGACTCCTCAATCCTCTCTCTCTCTCTCACATGGTGCACCCGCAAGCCTACTGTAAATAATAATATTATTCAGTTCTTGTAGAGTGCATAATACGTTATGAATTAACATCTCTATGCGCTTCCGAAGAGATTTGGAAATTAATACCATGTATCCCATAATAAAGTATACAGTATGGCACAGGAAGATAAAATTGTTTTGCATCTTAAGAGTTCTATCCCTGTCCTTGAATATGTGTAGATGACGTGCCTGTTGACGAGATCGTTGTTCAGGAGACCACGACAGACAGCATCACCATCTTCTACGCCACCGGTAACAGGCGAGGATTCGTTGAAGCCATCTACCTCGCAGGAACACCAGCTCTAGTAGGATCCAATACCTTTGTCACCGGAGCTGTAGTCGAGAAGACATTCAATGGCTTGACACCCGGAATGCTTTACACTATACGGATCACGGAATTAACTAACACCATTATGCAAAGGACTGTCAATGTCCGCACAAGTGAGTAGCTTCTCTTTAGACCTACTGGTATGGAAAATGAAGCTTTGATATAATGCAGAATTATAGTGGGATTTTAAACGGATCAATAAAGTTTAAAGAAAGTAAGATGCCTCTGTGCATTTGCAAAAATTTACACTTCTCACATCTTTTGCATAACTAAAATCTTTTTAAGGAATGATAATGTTGGTATATATTAAACTGAGTTGCCTCTCTACAACTGCAGAGAGCATCAAATACATTTTGATATCACACAGATTCATGACATTCACAATACTGAGTTTTCTCTGTGCACTGATTTGGTAAAACAAATATAATGAATGCTAATGCTTGAAAAAGGGGGGAAGAATGCTGGTTATATAAAAAAAAATGTTTTCCTTGAAAATGGTTTCTCATTGAAACATGTTCTAAAGTAACCTGTCTACAAAAAACACTTTTTGTGTTTCCCTTGGGTGGCCGCCATAGACAGGTTTAACTGTACAACGATAGTGACACCTGTCACTTTAGTAAGACACATGTTGAATAGGTGAATGAGGGGGTCTAATAATCAAGTGCTTATGTTCTCATCCCTTTAGGACCCATCGCTCCGTCTTCTATTTTCGGAAGCCCCACATCCACCGTGATTCCAGTCGCTTGGCTCGCCTCTCCTGGACCTATCAGCTTTTACGAAGTAACGTATTCTCCTCCCGATGGTACCACTCCGGCCGTTTCTAGAGAAGACGCTAGGGGAACTCTGTCTCTGGACATTGTTACTCTTCTACCCCAGAAGGTGTACACTGTGTTTGTTAGAGCTGTGGCAGGAGTGGATAACATGCCGAGCATCAGTGAAGCCGTAAGCGGAACGTTCGAAACATGTAAGCCGATAGGATCTATTGACACATGCTGTAACCCCTTCTGAGGGTGTTAAATTCCATAAAAATTCACATACTCTAATAATAATTATAATAATATTGGAGACTTATGTAGCGCTCATGCCTAGCACATTGCCAATCCTGGCGCTCCATTATTATTACTCCGGCTTTCCGACGGTTGCCTTTACAGCGCTTGAGCATTTTAAGGAATTAATTCCTGCCGAGCACCCATTTACCTCACCTGGGTGGAGTGTGGTAATTTAGATGAATGTCTTGCCAAAGGACTTTAGTACTACAACAGGGATTTGAACCTTGTACATTGAGACTTATCCACCGGACCGCAACACCTCTACATTTTGTTCACTAGACAGCAACATGCTCTACCAAAACTCTGGAATAATTTTTTTTTTTTCTTCCAGAAGTTCACTTTTATTATGGAGCTTTTTTTTTCTCACAGTATATCTTGAAAGTAAAAAGGACAATGTGACAAAGAATTTAAATTGGTACATGAATCGAACAAGTTATTTTATGGTAAATGTTTGTAAAGCTAGTTGCACAATAGGAACTAAAACTGACTGCCCTGAATGTGCAAAGTATCATTCAATAGATTAGAATTAATTTTCTATTAAATGTCAAACCAAAACGTTGTATTTCATGGTCATGCAATCTTGTCCAACAATGTATTAGTGAAAGGATTTGAAAGCGTCCTTCTTTTGTGACTATAGTTTAACGTTTGAATGTATAGCCAAGCTCTTGAATAGTAATCAGCCATTGCCTCTTCCAGAGCTGCCCACCATTCCGTTTTTGCCGGAATTACTCTGTTTTTTCCCCCAAATTACGGTATTACGTTTTTTCTTTATAAAATATTTTTTTTTTGTTGGTTTTTTTTCCTTTTTTTTTTTATTACATACCACACGTCAACCAACTGCTCTAAAATGGTGATTTCATCACAAATTCAATAGAAAACTAATTTTAAAACATACTTGAAGAGAAAAATATTCTCAAAAAGAATGAAATGCAGATAATACCAAAATAACCAAAACAAAAAACCCTGCTTGTTTGGAAAAAACAGCATGAGGAATGAACATTTCTGCATTGGAAGTGTGTCGCGCGTGAATGTAAGTTTTGTTTTTATGAATTCCTTTTTTTTGCTTGAAATTCCTTTTTTTTGCCATCATGATTCCTTTTTTTGGTCGCACAAGGCAGCTCTGCTCTTCATTAATTCATATATTTCAGTTCCTGATGTTGGTCATGACATCAAGTGAATATTTAGGAACTCGCAAACATGACTCTTTTTAGTCCTGGATATCTGAATTGACCTTTTCTACGTCTTGCAGTGTTCGGTGAAAAATGGAGATGCACTTGTACATGTGAATATTGCTTTATAATAATACTACTCTCTTCATTTAAATTTAAATTCAACTTCTCCTTCACCTCAGTGCCAGCGCAGCCAGGAGAGATCATCTTGCGCAGGATCACAACCGACACCATCACCTATACATTGAGTGAAGTGCCCAGTGTCCTCCAGTATATTGTTCAGCTGAACATAGGCACAGATTTACAGTCCGCAAATCCCCACGTACTTCCAAATGTCGAAGGAGAGTTTGACGAACTCACGCCGGGTCAGTTATACACGCTTGTTTTAACTGTGCCTGGTACACAAGGAGATTTGGCCACCATTCAAGTCAGAACAGGTATATTTTCTTTTTCTGATTTACTGTTGGTTATATTTGGGGTGATGATGGTTTAGTTTACTTGACTGCTAAGAAAGCATTGTGTTAAAGCCCCACTGCACTACTTGCAGCTACTTGCTCCCTCTATATAGAAAACAATGCCTAAGCGGTGCCTGTTGGTTCCCCATGATCCTCTTTTTCTTATGCTAATTGAGGGCTGAGTTGATGAGACAACCACCTGTCAGTGACCACGCTGGGTGATCTAATCCCTCTTGGCCAAACTAGTACAGACGGGATAAAGTATTAAAGCAATCAGGGGACCAGCTATTTTAAGTCCCTTATGCAGGACTGGGTAATGAAGATTAGATTCTAATCCCTTACCAAATGACACCAGCGTATCACTTGGTTTTGAGTTTCAAGACCACTGCTCTAGATCAACCAGGATAACAACGAATGCCATTTTATGTATTAGTCAAGTTATTGTTTCATTTCATTCAACATTAAATACATTTAATGTACTGTGCATGTCTATATTTATTCAAACAGAGGAAACAGGAGAGAGCAAATACATGAAAAACCTAAACAAAAGTAATAGTAAGGTCTAATTATAAAGTATTATAATGCTCTAATATCATTAATTTTTCCCATCTGAAGGCATTTAATGAACAACAATATTTGATATGCAAATGTAAATTATTCAAACTTTGGGTCCCTTATAAAAGATACATATAAGATAGAATTACATTGTTGTTAGTAGTTGTAGTAGTAGTAACAGTATTAATAGTAGTAGTAGTAGTAGTAAAAGAAGTAGTCGTAGTGGCAGTAGTGGTAGTACTAGTAAAGAAGTTGTAGTAGTGGCGATAATAGTAGTAGTAGTAGAGGTAGAAGTAGTGGCAGTAGTAGTAGTAGGAGTATTACTTGCAGTAGTACTGATATCATTTATTATTCATAGGTATTTATACATTATTATTATTGATATTATAATTATCATTAATACATCACCATCATCACCATTACGACCACCGTCATTTTTGCTATAATATTATAATCATAATAATAGGAATGTTACAAATCATATAATTATTATTGCTTTTCAGACCCAAACCCTCCAGGAAGCGTGTCAGTAGAACTTACATCGGTGCCCTATTCGTCCTTGCTCGCGGAGTGGGAAGCGCCTCCAGCTGGTTCCCTCAGCGGATACGAGGTTAGGGTCCGCCCGGCTGATCAAGTCTTGACCACCGTTTGGGACGTCGTTGATAGTTCTACCACAGAGCTACTGCTTGATAACCTTCTCCCAGAGGTGAATTACACTGTGGAGGTGCGGACCATCTCGGCAGGGGAAGGATTTTCATCTACGAGTGACCCGACTGAAGCAATGGGCAGAACTGGTTAGCTCAATTTAATTCTTTACCTACGGGAAATGGGCGGTCACTCTTCAAAAGGCATTTGAAGAGTCATGCTCTTCAGGGAACATTTTTTATCTGATGTTCTTCCACACTTGCATAATACAATGATAACGCTCACAAATTATTTTCACCCCTTCCCAGAACTCAACCTTCTCTTTATATGTTGAGTTAAGTAAAGTGACATGGAACCCCTAAAATAGAGAGAAAAACGTCTTTTGGCGATTGTTACACTTTAAGGGCTGCTATACAGATTTCTAATAGATATACCATCATAATAATTGCCATTACAGTCTGATAAAACGTGAAAGAACTATAGAAGGGAAACATGAAAGAGGTGAACAAGGAATCACTAGGTTTCACAACATCAAGCAAGACTGGACTCTGTTATTGAGAGATTAATTAGAATAAGATCTTATAATCAAAGCCCATTGATGTGCGTAGCCACCAACCCTGACCTGGGACGGCACTACATGAATGAATGAATGATATTTAAACAATTTTTTTCTTTCTTGCCTCAGCTCCATTCCCAGAAGCTATCTTGCTCGTGACTGGCTATGACACCACTACCATCTCTGTCACCTGGCGCAAGAAAGAAGGTGTCGACTACCTGGTGCAGTTCATTGAAGTAGGCCAGGAGCTTGGAGAGGACTTCCAAGGCCTGGTCCAGTCGTCATCATCAACCAGCACCATCCTGTCGTTCAGGTACACAGACCTGGTTCCAGGAAGAAATTATGAGCTCATCGTCAGAAGCAACGATCAAAGCGAGGACACAATCCGTGTTAGTCAGAGAACCAGTAAGTCATACTAGAGTTGGAGATGATGATTTTCTTCCGCTGAAATTTTTTCCGGAATGATGTCGTCTGTTGAAGCTAGATGTGTGTAAAACAATATGATACCCCTCTAGCTCCAAACAAACAATGAGTGATTTCAAGTTGGGTGTTAGTGTTTAATAGTGTTAGTGTTTAGAGCAGTCAAGAGCTCTTAAATCGAGCTAATAATTTAGCGTCATTCGTGCATAGACTGTTGTGCAGTACAACACCGAACTGGAAATCAACATTTGCCTCATCCCTAGGGCCTAGTGTTAGTGAATAGGACATTTGTGCGTAAAATAATAACACCAGCCAGAAAGGTGGTTCAGCAGACGACAACTTTGTAAAATCGATAACACTAGCTACCGGAAGTTGACGATATTCAGAAGTCAAAGTCTTAACACTAGCTGATTTCCATTCGGTGTTTAGGGCTGGTGTTAGTGTTTATTAAATACTAATACCAACCCTAAACACCGAACTTGTTGTATACCACGGGTGGCCAACATTTTAAAGCTCGCGGGCCACAGCTAACGATTGACATAAGTTGGCGGGCCGTAGGTATACTTCTCCCCCACCCCCTCCTCTCCCCCAAACCAGTGGCGAATCCAGGGAGGGGGGCCAGGCCTCCTCCCCTGGGAAAGACAGGTAAAAACATGTTAATTTATTGATTTAGTAAATCTTTATTTAGATACTGGCCCCCCGCCCTCACCTGGCGCTCAAGGCAAGGGGGTGCGATTTTCAAACTTTGGAGGGCCAATCAAAATATTGTGCTGACTACCAACCCCCCTCCCACTGAGCGAATTTTTCGGGGGCAAAAACAACAACAATTAGTGCTCCTCCCCCCCCCCCCCGATTATTCACCGGCTGGCTGTTAAATATCGCTGCTAAATATTTTCTTACGAATTGGGCCCCCTCTCTAGCCCCCTCCCCTGCCGCCGGCTAGATCCGCCGCTGCCCCACACAAACACTCATGCAATACGTGTACACACCTGCAATTTTGCAAAAGCAAACAAGCAAACAACAAAACCGGTGAGAAAAAAAATCAGGCTTATTTTTTAATGTGATTTTTGGGGCTGCATTATTTTGATAGGCAAGTTTCAGCAAGTCTAGATGCAGCGTGTCATAATTCATTGCTATGTTGTTAACCTTCATTACATTCACACTCTGGTGACAAATGAGGCAAAGTAGTTTACCTTTCTCTTTTATGAAGAAATACTTCAGAAACCAATCTGATTTAAAGTTTCTGCCTTCACCAGAAACAATATCCTAACTGTATTAGTTACACTGAACATCTCATTGAACGCAGTGTATATGTAATGGGAACGGGACAAGTTTACGATTAAGATTCATGAGAAAATTCAACGGTGGTAGAAAAGAGTTGAACAACTTGGCATTTCAAACATATTTCTCGATTCACAACATATGTATATTTACAGACGTTACTGCATGCGGAAATTACAAATTACAAATTATGTTGTGAATGATGAAGACAAATTATGGAAATACAGATAGCTGTGTGTAAATGTTTTACCCTATTTCATCGCTGCTACATGTTTGTGGGCCGCATTTCACTTATGAGGTATTTTGATAATTACTTTTTCAAAGCTCCGCGGGCCGCACCAAAAGAGCTCGCGGGCTGCGGGTTGGCCACCCGTGTTGTATACAGTAGACATATAAGAGGTAACGCGATAAATCTCATCTGTTATAAGTCGTTCTAGAACTTAAATAGCTTCTCCCTCTCTGAAATTATCTTCTGTAGTAATATCATGTGTTAGAGATCTTTGATGAAAGTTTCTTTGTTAAAGATACATGTAATATTTCTTCTGTAGCGATGTTGTTAGAATGAAATTGAAAACACAAGAAATGCTTCATAACCTTCAATTTTGCAATGTGTCCATGCAAAGAAGCAACGTCTCTGTTTCACAGCTATGGCCTTCAAGGAACAGCAAAGTTGTAGCTTATCAATCTTTAATTTGCTCATGCTCCAGGTAGCCATCTAGCATTCTCCACGAACACCACATTTCAAATGAGTCTAAATTCTTTCTGCTCTTTAAAATACAAATATATATTGTTTTGAAATAAGTTTCTTTATTTACTTCTTTAATCTTTGTAATGTGATAATGATTTTCGTCTTGTTTTGTGCTTTGTTTGTATTCTGTATTTATTTTGTTTATTACTATCATTGTAAGAGAAATCACTGTGTTTTATTACAAGCCGCTGGCGTTTTAATTCAACTTCCCATGCTCAATTTGATTATATATGATATCTTTGTATTTTATGACATTTATTAATAAATTGAAAATGTCCAGCATTCATTTCTGTACATCACCACCAGAGAGCCTAATAGAGGTACCATCCATTAGTACAGCTTGATATTATTAATGTGATGTCTTTTCTTTTTAACCCTAGTGCCGTCTCCACCGATGAACGCTGCTGCTGCACCACTCAGCGCAGAGAGCATCAGGGTGGCATGGACCGCCGCCACAAATGATTTTGAGTTTTACGAAGTCACCTTCTATCCTGCAGCTGATATGACAGATTCTACTGCCATGACCATACCAAGGGATCAATTCAGTGTTGATATAGATAGTTTATTAGCCGATACAGAGTATGTTTTTGATATTAGGAGTGTGAGCGGCAGTGGGAATTCGTTGCAGAAGAGTGCTGCTATCACAGCAAGTGCAGCAACAGGTTGGAGAAGAATTCACGTTTGTTTATCCGTTACGACTAAATTCTCATGTACCCCCGGTAATACTATTCCATGAAACCATTATCCCTTTAATAGCAGGGGTTGGTTGCCTGAATGCCTTGTCTCAACTCTCCTTGTTTGTGCGGCTTTCAGATTTAGTTCCCTCAACAACAACAAAATCCAAAAAATTCCCAAAAATCTTCAGCCTTCCTCTAACTCGGATTTCTTAATTTTGTTGTACCACAGATTTCAGCGCATTGGGGATTAAATTGCTTGCCCTGGGCATGGGCTGATAGGTACATTAATCCTGGTGATCCACCAAGTACAGGAAAATGTATCACCAGTAAAATCTCATGAGCCAAATGATTTGTTAATTGTTTGATTTGCATTATTCATCTTAATTCAAACTGTCTACCAAGTTGATGTGTATCGAACCTGTCGAAGAGTGGACGGTGGACGGACCTCAAGTCATGCTTTAGAGACAGGACAGTTGATATAGTTTATTATAGTTTTTTACTCATCTTGGACTTATATGACCATCATCTTTTCATCGCATAGAACAATCTGGAGATAATGCACAGTTTTCAGTAGAAACAGAAAACGGTATTTTGAGCAGAAACCAGTTCCTGAAATCTGACATCGAGTGCAAAACTGTAAGTTCAGCCCCACATACTTTATTTCGTGTATATCCACAGCGATAAGAGAACCTCATTATGCCACCCAAGCTCCGCCCAGCTAGCAATAAAAAAGCCAAAACCACAGGCAAAATCCAGTCTGCCAGCCAAGGACAAATGCCAACACCTAAACGTCCTTTTAACGCTCATGAGGGGGTAAACCAAGAGGTAATAAGGCAGCAAGGTATGACAGCCACCACAAGCAGAGATGAATCATCGAAGGACAAGGGGGTCTTCATAAATTTTGATGATCTCTCTGACCAGCTAGGGGACATTAATTACGGAGGTGATGGTAATATGGCACAGGTTATAACCAGTGCAGTGGAGGCAGCAATTAAAACTGCAATACCAGCCATTGTTCAAGCAGTGAGAGATGCTTTTATGGTCAATGTAAAAGAATCTGTCAATCCTGTGATCCTGCGGTCACAATTTCGCATGGATGAGATGGAGCAGGAAACAAAAAGAGAAAATCTGCGCATTAGCGGCTTAGCAGAAAATGGTGAAGAAGAAGAAGGCGAAGAGTCTGAAGATGACCTAATAAGAAAGGTCATTGGATTGGCAAAAGCAGTGGATGTTGAAATTCAACCATCTGACATCTCGTCCTGTTATCGTATAGGGAAGTGGTCACCAGATAAGGAGAAGATTCGTCAGTCTGTTGTGCGCTTCACAACAAGGAGGAGGAGGGATGCCCTGTACCAGGCACGTTTTGGTCTGAAAGACAAGGACAACTTCACGAGGGTGTATGTGAATGAGGACCTAACCAGGCTGAGGTACTCGGTGATGATGGCGGCCAAAAAGATAGATGGAGTCAAGAGTGTGGCGACAAGGTCAGGAACAATTGTCTGCAAGATGGATGATGGCGATTTTAAAACAATTCGCAACCCTGATGACCTTTTTGATCTTGGACTTGATGATATGGATTACGCTCGCTTCAAGCTATTTGTCATTGCTTGATTTTCTTTTTATCTGAGTAATTTTAAGTCATTAATAGAAAAATGACTTTAAAATGGAGGACAATGAACTCAATCTGTGTCTTAGTTCACACAAATTAACTCCTGTTAATTTTGATGATGTTCTGCAAACCAAAACTGAAAATGCATTTTCTCTTACACATGTCAATATCAGATCTTTGAATAGAAATATAGAAAACCTAAAACTGTTATACGAATGTAGTATCAAATCAAAATTTGATATAATATGTTTATCTGAAGTGTGGAGCGTACCAGACACATCCATCTTGGGCATACAAGGCTATACTTTAGAGGTGAAATGCCGCAATCATACTTTAAGAGGTGGAGGTGTTGGTGCATACATTCACTCTTCCCTTAAATACAGGCTTTTGGGAAATTTTGAAGTAGCACATGCTGAATCACTTTGGTTGGAAGTAGTAATTAATGAAAAGAAGATCATTATTGGTGTCATCTATCGCAAGCCAAATACAGATATTCATGAGTTTCAGGATAGTCTGTTAAGTATTGTACATGATCTGAAATTAGACAAAAGTCAATGTGTGCTAACTGGAGACTTCAATATCAATCTTCTAGGCGATGAAATGGCAGCTGATAACTTTCTCACCTCCATGCAATGTATCGGCATGCATCAATTGATTAATTTTCCTACTAGAGTAACGCAACATAGCTTCTCTTTGATTGATCATATATATACCAATATGAATGTTCCCAGTATTCATGCAGGAATAATTGAATCTGACGTTACAGACCACTTTCCGATCTTTACCATTTTTAAGTCTAATATACAATTTAAGAAAAAGTCTTGCCGAGGAAAATTAATGTCTCGTTCTTACAAGAACTATGATGTTACAAAATTCCATGCTGAGCTTGCCAATATAACATGGGAATCAGTTTATGCAGCGGATGATGCTGATCTCGCATACTCCCGTTTTTGTGAAATCATGACAAAAGTGTGTGATGAGCATGCACCAGTTGTAGCTCAACACGGTAAAAGGAGAAAGAACGAACCTAAGAAACCTTGGATTACAAAAGCTATAATGAATTCCATAAAAAAGAAACATACAATGTATTCACAGGTTCTTGCCACCAACCACAATCCTGTCTATTTAACAACATACAAGAAGTACAGGAATATGTTAACTACAATAATCAGAAACTCAAAGAGAAATTACTATAGTAGGATATTCCTTGAAAATAAGGGTGATACTAGCAAAACATGGAAGACTGTAAACGAGATTTTAAGTGGTGGAAACAATTCGTTTAAGCCAACAGTGGTGGATAAATTGTGTGTGAATGATACTGGTACTAATGAAACCCTGTGTAATGAACAAGATATTGCAAATGCATTTAATGACTTCTTTGTTAATGTTGGTCCAAATTTGGCGAATGCCATACCAAACACAAATCGTAATACAGAGAAAGTTTTAGACGATGGTGTAGACAAATCTTTCTTCTGGAAACCAGTTACTGAGACTGAGGTTAGCAACCATTTAATAGCCTTGAATGTAAAGAAAGCTAGTGGGTATGATAATATGCCAATCAAGCTGATAAAAGATGCTGTGCACTATGTAACTTCTCCCCTTACATTTATTTTCAATCTGTCTTTCACCTCTGGTAAATTCCCAGATGCCTTTAAAATAGCAAAAGTGACACCTGTTTATAAGAAAGGACCTAAAGATGAAGCAGGAAATTATAGACCTATTTCAGTATTACCTGTTCTTGGGAAGGTTTTTGAAAAAATTGTAAATAATAGGCTTCTTGACTTTCTTGAAAAAAATCATGTATTATATGAGCACCAGTATGGCTTCCGTAAAAAATACAGTACAAAATTGTCAATGATAAATTTAGTTAACACTTTGAGGAATTCAATGGATGAGGGAAGAATCACACTTGGGATATTTGTAGACTTTAAGAAAGCATTTGATACAATTAATCATGATATTTTATACAGCAAACTTTCACACTATGGAATACGAGGCATAGCATTACAGTGGTTTAAGGACTATTTTTATAGAAGATTTCAATTTGTACAGTACGGAAATGTAACATCTCCCATGCTGCCTTTAACATGTGGTGTACCGCAAGGCTCTGTCCTAGGCCCAACGCTTTTCCTACTTTATATTAATGATATGCCATTTGCTACACGTTACTTTAACTTTCGACTCTTTGCGGATGACTCAAACTTATTCCATACATTTCCTGAAGGGCAAAAAGAAATTGATATGACTGAAGTGAACACAAATCTTCAAATTGTTTCAGACTGGTGTAATGCTAATAAACTGACAATTAATTTACAAAAGACGAGTTATATGCTAATAAGAAACCAGAGACGGCAGATTAATGTTCAAGGGCAACTGGCTATATCAGAAGCTGAAATAATAGAAGTTGATTCTTCGCTCTTTGTTGGGATAAAGATTGATAAACACTTGACTTGGAAACCCCACATACAAATGGTTAATAAATGCATCAGACAAAAAGTAGGAATCCTCTTCCGCTTACGGCATTTTGTGCCTAGAAATATCCTAGTGTTGTTGTATAAAACCTTTATTCAACCTCATATATCATACGGAATTGAAGTGTGGGGGAGCACTTACAAGTCTCACTTAAATTGCATACTGTATACACAGAAGATGGCCATACGGACAATCACATTTAGCCATTTTATGAGTCGTTCAGCACCATTGTTTTACGAATTGAAAATCTTAGATATTAACAAGTTCTATGAGTTGTCTCTATGTACATTTATGTATGACCTAGTACATAATAATTTACCTCACTGTTTGACGGATTATTGTGATAAAATTGAGCATAGATACAATACAAGAAAAAGAGAAAAGGGCCATCTACGTATACCACTGTATAAAACAACACAAGGCAAATTTTCAGTAACTTGTGTAGGAACCCGATTATGGAATGAACTTCCCGATGAAATCAAAAACAAAGGGTCTAGAAACACTTTTCGTAAACATCTCAACGATTACTTGATGAATAAGTGATTGAATTATGCAAGTACACATGTATATATTGTAAATAATCTCCATATTACATTTTTGTTGTTTTTTTTTTGTCAAAAAAATGCAATTTTTTGTATAAATAATCTGTAGATACATGTATCTATGACTTTTTAACCTGGTATATCCTCTTCATAATTATATTTGGAGTGTAGAAATTGTGCTACGGTATTACTCAACATGTATACTTCTACTGTCAAGTTTTATTTTTTGATAATGATATATTTATTTTTGCCAAGTGTGTGCTAAGAACAGGGGCCAGACTCGACTAGCACATGTGCTATTATTTGGCTCCTTTTCATCACCTTCTATATTCTATGAGAAAAGACATATGTCTAGCATATCAATACTTTGTTAGGTTTTTCTTTAATATGATCTATAATATTCATTTATGAACATGTACCATTCACGATGTATTCAAATGTTTAATCACTGATGTTATTGATGATGAATAAATAAAATCAAATCAAATCAAATCAAATTATTGACCCATTGCCTTCAAGAACCGGATGGATCCTGTATAAAAAACCTCTAGTAATAAAGGAGTTCAGTAGTCAGGTCGTTAAAGGTAATACAAAGTTTTGGTATGGGGTAATGGATTTGGTTCAAATGAACATATTGGAAGCATATGTAATCCTACAATATTCAGTGATCGTTGTCGCGTTTGAAATCAAGTCTAAAGTGATGAAATTGTAAATAATAAACTCTTTATGTTGTATAGCGCCCTCTTAAGGCCAAGATATTAATTCAGCTATAAAACATTATTTGACTAAAATCGACCGATTAACTATTACCGTTTGGAATATATATATATCAAATCTGCATATTCTGAGATACTTATGATTGCAGCTAACATCGTATGGCTGTAGGCGCTATTTCAAATTTATCAGAATTTACCGGGAGCACCGGTAAATTTTTATATTAAATTTTTCTCGAAAGCAGAAGAGTTTTAGGGGCTAAAATTTTTAGTGCTTATAATACATCCATAGGGGCATCCAAATATATCAAAATGGTAAAGAATCACTATCCAGCCAATTTTCAAAATTTACCAAAACTTTGTAATACCTTTAATAGATAAGTAATAAGTTTGTTTTGAATATCAAACAAGAGGATGCTTTGCTAAATTCTCATTTTAGTCACACCCTCTGTTTCTCTCACCCCCCCCCCCATTGATTTCTCTTCTGCATTTGATTTTTTAAGATGACCTTCTATTTTATAAGATCGACATCCCTGGAAAATTACAATTTTCTGTTGATCTATCCATAACCTTTGTAATTCTGTCTAATTTGGATCACTCTACCCATCTCCTTTGTTCACCTTTCATACAGAACCAATCATCATGAGACTCTTCTCTGCCGTGGAGAATGTTTTGCTAATTGATTTCACCCCCATCGTTGGTATCTTTGATGATTACCGCTATGGATACCGCGCCCTTCCCTCCGGTACAATCACCTACGAGCCACTTGACTCGGGAACGTCTCAGTTCGGCATCCAGGGATTGAGGTCAGGTGCTCTGTATGAGATAACGCTGGACACACGAAGAGGAGCGATCTACACCGAAGTTGATCGGATCCAGGCTAGAACTAGTAAGCTTCAATTAGACCACATTTCAATCTACTGTTTTATGTTGAATTTGTTTCCATTTGTGTAATATCCTCAAGTTAGAATAGAGTCCGGATATAACACTAGCGATAACACACAACGTGCAGAGAAATGGCCGTGTTCTATGTAATGTGTTTGATCCAAGAGGCACAAATACAGGATCATAAAACGTATATTCTTGGACTCGACCTGTTATTCAGTCAATGATCATTAGTGGTATGAACGATAATTGAGCTGGATTAACTAGTGATTGGAATGAATGTCAGATATTATAATTGTGCATGTAAGATTAATGTGTGCCAATCTCTGACAAATTCATTTGTGTACAACTACCTGTATATTAATGCATTATTATCAACCTTAAAAACACTTTAACTGACATTCTACGGGCTACAAATTAGGAGTATGAAGAAAATAAAAACCAGATAAAAATCTGTGTACAACAATGCTCACAGGCCCTATTTCATGCTGGCGCGGACAGGTGTGTCGAGAAGCCGACTCGCATTAACATGTACTTGACACCATTTTTTTTTAAAGAGGAAAATACATGTAGTTAAAGGAACTTGGTAACATTGTTCAGATGAACGATAGTGGTGCTTAGGTAGTGACTTCAATGCTAGATGTACAATATAAGATAATCTGAAAATTTGAGTGAAAACGGACCATTATTCATGGTACAAATTGGGAAAACTGCTCTGTTCAATTTCTTAATTCCCCCAACTATATTATTAAAATTTAATTACATTTTAGGTGAATGTAAATCGTCACAAAGCAATAAAATGGCTCTACATTCCATTCCAGACAGTTAAGTGTTGACAGATTTTGTATAGCCTGTTTTGTGTCTTTTTTCATGGAAAAACGGTTGGGGAAAATTCAAAAATGGTTGGGAGAATTTACTGTTAATCACTGTTAGAGGGTGCCTCCCATCGACGCCTTCAAAGAAAACCATAGATATCTTCGTGGTTTGAGAATTTTTTCAGGATTTGTTGCTTGTCAGAGGGGTAGTACAGTAGAAGGAATATAGTAAATAACATTTTATACAAAGAAGATTAAGCAATTTTTTTCATCAACCTTCAACAATGTTACCGAGTCACTTTAAGAACAGTTCGTTATAATTTCTTTTTTTCGACATTGCTACTATGATAATTTTGTCACAAATTATTTCAGCTATCAGTTGAGCTTTTCATATCATGATATTGCTTTAACTTGGTGTAAGGCAATATCTGATGCACATTGTCAGATATGATTGTAGAGCTGGAATGGTATATATTAAAGTGTGAGACATGAATTAAGGATTTTGAATACCTGCTGCATCATTAACTCCCTTTGGCAATTTATCTACACTTGCCACACTCCACGCAGGTGAGGTAGATGGGTACTTAATGGCTAGAATCAATTCCTGAAGCTGCTCAAGTGCCATAATGGCAGCCATGCTAAAGTTGGGGTAATAACTGTAGAGTGCCCGCAGTGTCAAGTCTGGCAAGTCAAAGCGTTATACAAGAAGCTATGTACTTACTGCCCATTATGCCTCCTGGCACATAGGGCAGCAACAAAAGTCTTCCACTCCTTCCGATCCTGGACCAGTCTTTGGATGGTTCCCCATGTGTCGTCCAGGTCTTTAATCTCCCCTTCCACATTTCTTCGCCAAGTGTTTTTAAATTCTGGTGTCCAGTGGAGGGCTGTCCGTGTGATGTCATCTATGTTCTTTCTCATGTCCGATTCATCTCCAGTATTATTACATGACTTTCATATTTCTCTTTTTTACTCAGGGCCCTCTGCCCCTCGTCTGATTAGTCCAGTGAGAGACTTCGATGATAATTCATTCACCTTAGAATGGCTAGCCCCCTCTACAGCTCAGGTTGATTTTGACGGGTTCCGCGTGATCTATACCCCTGCCGATGGAGCGCTTGAGTCTCCACTGTTACTTGATAAGACTCGGACATCACTGTTCCTGACGCGTCTTGAACCAGCGACTGAATATATGGTTACATTGGTGTCTGTGTCAGGACAAGGAAGCACACAACAAGTCAGCTTTGAAGAAAATGTTTCAGTTACAACAGGTACACATTATTTTGTATACATCTTACATGAGAGTACAAATGTTAAAGCCCCTCTGTACTACATATAGCTACTTGCTTCCTCTATATAACAAACAATGCCTAATCGGTGTCTGTTGGTCCCCCATGATCCTGTTAATTGAGAGCTGATTTGATGAGATAACCACCTGTCAGTGACCTTGCAGGGAGGTCTACCCCCCCTTCCTGGCCAAACTAGTGCAGACAGGCTTTAAATTCACTGATTTTTGTTAAAGTGGTATTTATTTTAAAAACAACCATGTGTTGCAACATTATTATTATTATTATTTATTCGACCATAAAAACACATTCAGCATGTACAGTGTATATAGGTGTATACAGAGTGAAATAGGAAAAATACAAAGTAAGATAAAGAAGGAATAGCATGTGGGTCAGGGTGCACAAAAGCGAAATTCTTCCCTGTTGCCCGGGGGCATGTGCACCCTCACATGCCATTCCGAGACATAATAGAATATATTGCAAGGTTCACATTATATAAGTATACAAAATAATTACAAACAATCATTCAGAAAATCATGATTAAATTAAATTTCGATAAATGCATTAAGAGGATATGAAGCTGCAATGAATAGAGTGCTTTAAGATTTGTATGCAGAAAAAACTTAAAACTTAAAATAACCAGAACACAATTAACATAAATCGTCATTATTCAATTGATCCAACGGTGTCTCATTCAAAGAAATTCTAATTAAAAAGAAAAAAGAAGAGATGTGTAATTGTTCAAGGTAAATCTGACCAGCAATTTCTTGTATATAACAAAAATATACATATGAATAGAGCGTAAATATTGTTTTGGGCTATACAATCAAGGAAATTATAAAACGTCATGTACCACAATAATGTACAATTTTTGCAGAAATTAAAGGTGCAATAAGCATTAGGATTGATAATCATTCACAAAATATTGAGTAGGGCCTATGGTGTTATCATTTAAGAAGAGTGGCATAATGTGGATATGAAGCTATCAATGTGGACCATTGTTCCAGGTTCAATTAATATAATCATTGTATCATTGAAAGAAAAAAAAAGAAAAAAAAAAAAATTAAACAAGTAACATTCTGAATCCAGTGTTTCAATAAGTTCTTGGATATTGATAAACAATGATTATTAAAGAAAAGGAGGAATCCCCCACTCTCAGTGAGGAAGCCCCTCTCAGTTTGAAAATTAGTTAGAATCGAGAAGGGACCGCTTCATAGAGAGTAGAAAGGATGAAAGTGAGGAGACCACCGATGCATCCCTAACCTCTAACGGTAATTCATCCCATACCCGAGGAAATCTCCGGGAAGCGGACAGGAACAGGGCCTGTGTTCGTGATTGCTGATGAATGAAGGACAGTGTAAAGAGGCGTCTCTTGCTAATGGCTATGTTTTCTATTAGTGTTTCACAGTCACAACAAAAGTACAGACATTTGAAGGTAAAGGTTTTGTATGTAACCCAGTCAGTAGAAGCTTTAGTTCTTTTAGCGTTTCTGAACAGACAGTGTTTCTTAGAAATAAGTTTCTTGAGCTCAGCTGTGATCCATGGTGAGCATTTGGATTTACGCTTAGATGATTGTGGAATCGATTCTTTAATTGCTGCATTAAAAAGATCTAAGAATAGTTCAGAACTTTCTTCAACATTACAAGGGTCTAGAAATGAGTTCCAGGGAATGAGATGAAGAAGAGTCCGCAGGTGGTCAAAGTCTCCCTTGTTGACATGTAGGAAAGACCGGAGAACAGAAGGCATTGGAGCGGGCTGCGATGAGCGAAGACGAACGCAAACAGCCAAATGGTCCGATTCCACAGGATTGGCCATAGTATGAACATTTGTTATGGCATGGTCACGATTGGTCAATACTAAGTCTATGAGTGACCCTGAATAGACATTCGTAGCGGTCAGACGAGTAGGAGAAGCTACCATTTGAGTGAGATCGAAGTCATTCATGAAAGATGACAAATGGGTCCGGTTGTTTGAAAGAACATTAGGGGACATGTCGACGTTGAGGTCCCCTAGGAGAAGAAGCCCATCGTAGTCATCGGGGTTTCACAGAATCCAGCTCAGCTTGTAGCAACTTTGAACTGTGCATATTTTACTATCAAAATGCTGGAGCGCTGTATAAATGGCAGCTAGGCTAAAGCTGAGGTAATAATAAATGTGCGTCAAATAGAATTATCTAGATAGACGACGCTAAAGAAATGCCTATTATTATTATTATTAATAATTTTAAATTATCTTTACAATTTGTATCTCTTTCGTAGCCGCTGGTGTGCCTGGTGGTGTCAACATCAAGGAGCTGACTGAGACGTCCATTCGTATCACATGGAACAGTGCTCCCAGTGTAACCTACATCCCCACCATCACACCAGATGAAGGGACAACCGGGATCTTGGGTGACGAGGCTGCCATCTTTGAAGAACTCACCCCTGGCCAGCTCTACACACTGACAATGACACAGATTGGTGGTTCCTCAGGTCCCTCCACTCAACAGTACACATGTGAGTGATTTACTTTCAGATTGTTTATTAAATAATTAAAGGGAAATCAAAATTTAAAGGCATCGTTTAACAATGTTAAATCTGAGATGCGCGGCCCTACCTGTTATCAGTGTCTGTGATATGGTGTAATATTAAAGTGACTTGGTAACATTGTTGAAGTTTGATGAAAAAATTGCTTCATTTTTGTATAAAATGTTACTTACTATATTCCTTGTACTGTACTAACCCTCTGACATGAAACAAATCCTGAAAAAAATTCTCAAACCACGAAGATATCTATGGTTTTCTTTGAAGGAGTCGATGTATGACACCCTATAACATTGATTAACAGTGATTAACAGTAAATTCTCCCAACCATTTTTGAATTTTCCCAACCGTTTTTCAATGAAAAAAAGACATAAAATAGGCTATAAAAAATCTGTTAACACTTAAATGTCTGGAATGGAATGTAGAGCCATTTTATTGCTTTGTGGCGATTTCCATTCACCTAAAATGTAATTAAATTGTAATAATATAGTTGGGAGAATTAAGGAATCGATCAGATCAGTTTTTCTCAATTTGTACCATGAATAATGGTCCGTTTTCACTCAAATTTTCAGATTATCTAGCATTGAAGTCACTACCTTAGCACCACTATCTCTCATCTGAACAATGTTACAAAGTCCCTTCAAAGCCCTAATATTGCGCTTCAAGAAAAAAGTGCCTTAAAAAAGTAAAAATCTTTGAGTAACCGGTTTTACCACAATCGTTTTCCCAAATAGACTGTAGTGTTAGGAAAATGCAAAATTTGATTTTGATTTCCAATCGTAAATATCTTAATAATCAGACAGGCGATCGGCTTGTAAAAGTCATGGGGTTCCTGACTGACCTAAAGGTTTATATTTATCATTGGAGCATGAGCTAAATCCAGGATTTTGTTTCAGAATCTGAGTCAAATTTACGCAATCCCTTTAACCCTTTCATAACAATCGTTCCACATTTGTTTGTTTGGTTCAATAAATTAAGATTCAGAGCCTAACAAAATATGCGAGACGCATTAGTAGAAAGGGCAAAATTTCTGAATAAACTGCATTTATTTGAATTTCATGACTATCTTGCGGTTGATGTCAGGAACTTTTAAAAAGTAAAATAAACTTTAAAATCCTTGAATTGGCAACACACTGAGAAATTAAATTCATTATTTTTGACGGAAATGGCAATGTTTCAACATTCCCGCCGATGTATACTGTTTTTAGAGACATTCCATTTAATTTTTACAATGTAGCAATAAAAGAAAAATATTATTGTTGCCAATTTAGAGGGAAATGTGATAGATTTGGGGTCAATAAATGAATTTGTTTCCACAGTACCAAATGCCCCCATGGATGTGGCCATCTCCAGAACTACTGCCTTTGAACTGGACGTATCCTGGAGTCCGCCAGCGCTTGGGTTCTACAACTCCTTTAGTCTAACCTACTCTCAGGTTGGGGCTAGTGAAGTCACTACTATACCTGTTCCTGCGAGTGATACACCCTCTGTTACCTTGCCTGACCTTCTGCCAGAGACGTCCTACGCTGTATCGGTTGTCTCGGTCAGAGGAACTATCAGCAGTCAGCCTGCTGAGACGTCGGGAACCACAGGTAACTTCCTTCCATCGTTCATCCAGGGCCCGATTTCACAAAACTTGTCATCAGTGACAAATGACAGTTTTTGTTATAAGCTACTGAAATCCTTGCTTCTGATTGGTTATCAGCAGATTTGTCACTGATTTTTGTCGTTTGTCATTGAAAAAAGGCTTCGTGAACGGGGTCCCAGATTTCGCCCAACCCTTTGTGTGTGTGCCATGCAAATGATCTCCTTGTGCAAAATTACTGCCGCTGGGGTATTCATATGTACAATTAAGCTAAACAGGTGTTAAATGGGTTTTAATGAAGATGATTTAGACTGGAAATTGTTAATTTTAAAAGGTTTTTACGCACAAAATAGTCCTCTTAATTGTAACCTTTTGTTTATGCCAAATGGTACTTGTGGCAACTCTGGGAGTGTGCCAGTTTGCACCGGTGGCGCATCAAAGTTGATATGATCCACACTTTGAACTAGAGTTTACTAAGACTTCCACTGCTGAGAGGCAGAAGATCGTTTTGATGGGTCAGTGACACAAAGTCATAACTCCATGTTGGCCATTTTGAGAAAAAGTGGTTAGTGTGTCACTGAGCACTTGGGCCTTGAGTTAAGTCTATGTTTCACTAGGCATTGACTTCAATGGGGTGTTGGGTGGAGTTAAGTCGTTGTGTGTCCTGGAAAGCCCACATTTTCCTGAACATTTTGATATCAAATACTTGTTTTGGCAAAATATGGAGTTACATCCTTGTGTCACTGAACCCTCGATTTCCCTGGATCAACTCAACAGGTGATTTAATACAAATGTGATTTCTCAGACACATAAGCATCTTTAAAAAAAAAGAAAAGTTCCATGGCATTGACGGTATTTGTATTTCCAGCCATTGTATTCTATAAAGAATCCGTGAATTTGTTAGGGCTGGAATTACCTTGTCTATTCCTGTCTATAATCCATCGATCTCCACATGTGGGCTATAAACATGCAGTCCCTTATTTAAACTAAAACTGTTGTTATGATTATAACTATTATTACATTTTAACATGGTATCTTCTTGTAGGTCGAGCCCCAGAGGGTGTGCCGGTACTTGTAGAACGTACGACTACCACCATTTCCATCAGCTGGGGTGCATCAATGGATGCACTGGCTACCGGATACCAGCTGAGGATCAGAACAGAAGGAGGTACATCCATCCTCTTCAACCTAGGGCAAGCACTCACCACCTACACCTTTATGAACTTGGAATCAGGAACATACTATATCATCAGCCTGCAGATTGTTGGGCTGTCAGAAGCACCACAGGAATTGCCAGTCACGACATGTAAGTTGTTCATTGCCCTTGGGTGTGGTCTGGGGTTGCGAGGATGGGGAGGGGGGGGGGGGGTAACTCAGATTTGGTTTGGGTGGGGATGTGCGGCTGGAGCCTCCCATACCCATTTTTAAGGGCTATTTGGGGAGAAAAAGATACTTGCTATTTGATTTTGGGCTGAAAAAGCAAAATTATTTCAATCTCATTGTGGATATTGAAAAGAAAATTGTAACCCATATCTAAGGCCAGGATATCTAAAGGTGAGGTAGGACCACCCATTAGTATTGTTATCATTGTAATTATTTTTCATGTTGTTGTTATTGTCATGCCATCATCATCATCATCATCATCATTATCATCATCATCATCATCATCATCATCATTATTGTCATTATTATCATCATAATCATCATCATCATCGTCATCATGATCATCTTTATTTTCATTATTATTATT
Source organism: Strongylocentrotus purpuratus (assembly GCF_000002235.5). Taxonomy (NCBI): domain Eukaryota; kingdom Metazoa; phylum Echinodermata; class Echinoidea; order Camarodonta; family Strongylocentrotidae; genus Strongylocentrotus; species Strongylocentrotus purpuratus. The sequence goes on from NW_022145551.1 coordinate 1,395,326, forward strand.
ATCATTATTATCAACATTATAATTATCATCATCGTTATTTTACAGACCCTCAGACCCCAGGTGCCATTCAGATCCTTCGCACCACGCAGACCAGTATCACCTTCGCCTGGGGCAGCGCCGGAGGAAACTTTGATCTCTACTCTATCAATCTGTACCCTGATGGTTCCCAAACTGCCTTCCTGCAGGATGTTCCCAGAGGCTCCGACCTTACCGTCTCCAAGAACTACCTTGCCCCTGGAACGTTGTATAGGATCGAGATCTACGCTGTCACAGGATCTACACGCAGTGCTCTCCGAGACACCACTGCTTCTACTGGTAAGCTTATATTGTTTTTATCCAACGTATGAGTATTTTTGGTGCTTTGTGTAATAAATTAAAGTGTGAGTTAGAGGCTCATATTGTAACTTCACCATAGTCCATTTGTACATAATGTAAGTACATGGTATTTACATATGATATGAAAAAACATTCTAATTGATGAATCGTATTAGGTATGTTTGTTTATTACTGGTATTTAATCTATAATATATATTGTTCTGTTTTTTGTAATTTATTTATTGATGTTACGATGTATTTTGGAAAAAATATTGATATATATGTCAATGAAGTTCATTGAATAAAATACATACATCTATGGAATGTAACAGTAGTAGAGATTGGTAGAAATGTAATTAGAAGTAAACCTTAGCTATATTATTTCATTTTATTTTGATAAACCTCTTAAACCTGTTGATTGTTGAATTGTTTGATGTCCATTGTAGTCTATAGATATTTTTTCCCATTACTGATGCGAATGCCCAAATAATTCGCTGTGTTGTATTTTCAGTTTATATAGACAAAATAGGTCTGAAACATATTTACTGTTGACAGAATGTGTTTTCCTCTGTTGGAGCTGTGAGGGGATTATTGCTGTCAATAATATCAATCCCTCCTGTTTTTCTTTTCAGCAATGGAGCTTTTGGTCTTCATCACAATTGATGCCTTTGGCGTGGCTCTTTCCTGGCCTAATGCACCAGATTTTTCCAATTACTATCTTGAATATGATCCCTCAAATGGTATGCCGCCCTCTCCAGTTCCTACCACCCAGGACAGTGTCTTCCTCAATAGTCTTACTCCAGGACAGGTCTACAACTTTGCTCTCTCCTCGGGCACTCCTGAAACAGGCACACAGAGTTTAGTCAGGGCAACATATGTCTTAGGTAAGATTTGTTGTCATATTGCTCTTAAATTTGTGATTAATCAGAAGTAGGAGTGGTATTTTTCTGACTTGCACTTTCTTTATATGAAGATATATAATGCAGAAGGAAATCAGAGAATAATGGCTGCGTATCTTAAATCAAAGTTACCAATTGCTGTTCTCCCTTTTGGATTTTTTTCTTTCCCTTTTAAAAACACTACACCACGGAGTCAGACCGACAGATTGACAAATATATATGTAGATTTTTTTCCTACGGAACCTGCATACAAGCAACTAAAGCTAAATCATGGACTTTGTATACAGCATTTATTTCCGTCTCATCAGCGCCTGTGATGAGGCAATTGCATGTACATGTAAAGATATTTGCTCTCTACTATTCCCAGAATGAGTTGGAATGTACTTTATTTTTATTTTCTCTCTTTCAGCGCCGCTTGCACCGACTATGGAGATCATGATCCTCTCTCCAACTACCATTCTGATCAAGATCCTACCAGCCTCCGCAGGGGTCCTGGATTACTATCGAGTGGGTGTGACAGCCAGACAGACGGGGTTGGGTGTCGGCCAAAACGGTGTCGCTAGCTTCAATATCCCCAGAGAGGCCTGTCCTGACGTGGTTATCACAGACCTGGTACCTGGAGGAATGTACGACGTTGAGGTCGTAGCTGTGTCCGGAGAGACGAATAGTGCTGTTTCATCCATGGATGTCTCCTTAGGTAATTACATGGTTAAACAGTTCTACATTCATGTACTGATAGATGAAGTTGAGTCCTGGTCAAGCAATCACATTATGAAAGTAACAGTCTGGTAGCAATTAGGATAAGTTGATTATGTAGTAGATAAGAATTGGTTTATTCATGTATATTGAGGTTTGGATAAAGTAGTATCATCAAATAGTTGGCCCAATCATGCTAAAATCACATGCATGGCACACAGAAAAAAGGTATATGAGACTGAAATGTACACAAATGTGTGGTCCCAACTTTTCAGGCATATATCGAATATGAGGGCAATTGAGGACAATGAACTTTATCATTGTTTTTATTATTATTATTATCGTTGTTGTTGTTGTTATTATCATTATCATTATTATTATTATCAATATCATTGTTATTCTTAATTTTCATTATTATTTATTATTTCAAATTTCTATTATCATTATTATTGCTATTATTATTCTTAGTAGAAGTAGTAGAGTAGTATTGCTTTTATTATTATCATTCGTATAATTATAACTATTATTATATTTCAGATACCATGGTTGCTGGCCAGTTGACTGTGAGTGATCGCACTACAAACTCTCTAGAAGTAGTCTGGGGTGCAGTCACCGGTAGAACGTTCACCAACTATGTGGTGAACCTGTTTATTGGTAATACTCGGACCCAGACCCGATCACAGGGCATCAACGAGGAACGCAAGGTGTTATTTGAGGGCCTGCTGCCAGGCACAGAGTACTCCCTGAATCTGGCAGTGGAAGGAGATGCAATTACACAGTCTACCATACTTACTGCTACAGGTTAGTTTTCTTCCCATTTGAATATGGCATGATCATAAACTGCCTGCTGGATGCCAGAAGGGCGTGAACTATAGAATCAATCTTAGTAAAAACACCTTTTTGGCTCTCTAGAGATTGATAAGAGGGCATATTTAAGGTATTTAGTCATTTCCTGTTCCATACGTTACCAATCAACATGTAGATCTGTATTTGTTAGTTTTCTCTTTTTCAGAATACACCTCAAAATAGGCCCAATACTGTAGATTTGAAATGTATTTAAATTAATCAAAAATTAGATTACAATTTTTGTAAACAATAAATTACATACATATATGTGTCTTTCAACAGCACCGCTGACCCCTGGTAGCCTGTCCTTCCTGTCAGTCGAAGGTCAAGAGGTCACTCTAGCATGGCCTGCTAGAAACTCTCAGGTTGATTCCTATGAGCTCTGCTGGACTCCTTCCAGCCAGACTCGAAGTCCTACTGCCGATGCAACCCAGGAGCTCCTGACGTTAGAGCAGTCTGATGTGGAATACACCATCTCCTTGTATGCTGTGGTGTCTGTGGGTGTAGGGGACGAAGTGAAGACTATCAGAAGTGATGCAATCACCTGCTTCATCACACTCAGTAAGTGGACAAATCTGCTGCTCTAAGCCAGAAGGGCGATAATTAAAGAGTTAAAGTGTATGAGTGATAACCCTCCATTACACACAGCAGTGGACGCAGATGTGCTGGTCAGAGCCAAAAGGGGGTTAATTATAGAGTTGAGGTGTATGAGTTACCTCCCTTCATCACGCTCAGTAAGTGGACGCAAATCTGCTGCTCTGAGTTATAAGGGTGATAATTATAGAGTTCCGACTCGAGTTCAAACAGACAAAATGGTGTAGAAATGCTTATACCTTTATTATTCCTTTACTGACTCATAATATGAAGAACACATTCCTCTGACATGTACTGCATGTGTATAGATTAAATGTGAATATCGTGTTATTGCTGTCAGTACCATAATCTCTCACATAATAGTAGGTGTGAATATTTCCACTTAAAAATTGAATGAAATGAATTCCCATGTGAAGTCAATTTAGTTCTGATATACATTTACATGTTTGTTGGTTTACTGCAGCTTAAGCAAAATTCAATATCGCATTGTATCACACCAGGCATGCACCAATTAATGACTTAATAATTTTCCGGATTTGTTTAATGATTTATATTATAATTATTTTCAGGTGAGGGCCTTGAAGGCGAGCTGAACGTGACAGATTTCACTTCCGACTCAATCTCGGTAGAGTGGAGCGAGGTCGTCAGCATCAACTTTGAGAACTACCGCCTCCAGGCTACACCAGAGGGCGACGGATCCCCAATTGTGGCTGTGATACCTCCCGAGGGTCCCAGGATGCATACCTTTGAGAACCTGATACCAGGTGTTAGGTACACCATCAATAACATCTTTGAAGGCTCTGATCCAATGGTGACTAGGACTGTACATCAAAGAACAAGTGAGTGATGGTTGCTCCTAATCATCCATTACCCGATTGGCAATAGAAACAGGGTTGTCACTGATTTAGGAGAGGTGTCATGGTCTAGTGGATATGTCACTGGACTGTGGATCACATGGTTCACGGTTCAAGTCCTGCCGTGGCACTAATGTCCATTGGCAAGACATTAATCTACATTTGCCACTCTCAAGTGAATCCAATGACCGGGGTAATACCAGTTACAATGTGATGTGCTAAGGAACATAGTATTAAGCACTATACAAGTCTATTGGCAATAAGAACAGGGTTGTCCCTGGATTAGTACAGGATCACATTGTTCATGGTTGAAGTCACTCTGCGGCAATGTCCTTTTGCAAGACATTCTACATTTGCCACTCTCCACCCAGGTGGTAAATAGTACCCTGTAGGATATGAATGTTAATGTGATTGGATTGACATGTGTGTGCTTGTAAAATGGCACGTGGCTGGAATATTCCCTAGGAGCGGATGCACTATCATGTGCGGAATAGCTAGTGAATCCAATGACCGGGGTAGTAATAATTACAATGTGAAGTGCTTAAAAATGTAGTATCAAGAAGTTAGCTGGTAACTTCTTGATAGTATTAAGGGCTTTACAAGTGTGACTATTATTATTAAGTCTATGAGAAATAGAGAATTCAGTAGTCAGTGGGTTAAGTGTTGTTCACACAATGCCAAGTTATTTGTAGCAGCCGTTTACCCTGAGTTTTTGCAGAACTGTATTGAATGAATCCATGGTGAGGGCCTCTCCAATGTCGATGAGAAGATTGTCTCAGAGTTTCGGGCAACAAAGGAAAGGTTTGATTGCCATAACACATCATGGTCCGAGGTCTAGAACATATGTACATGTAGGTTGGGATAAAAGATGGTGGTGTTTGTTGCTGAAGATTCAAATTCAGAAGGTACGTAGGATAGAACAAAGTTGTGATTGATTTTTTTTCAACAAGAAGAAGAACTTTGAAAATGATTCTCCCTGTTCATCATGTTCTTTTAATGACTTCTGCTCCTCTCAGGACCAAATCCAGTTTCTGGACTCACTGTGGCTGATTTGACCCCTCAATCCATCACCGTGACCTGGCAACATGCTACAGGCTCATTCAACGACTACATTGTCACCTACACTCTCTCCGATGACCCCATGATGGTCATCTATGCGGATCGCATCCCTAGCGATGGTACCCGAGTGTCAGTCATAGATGGGTTGCTCCCTGATACATCCTACGTGGTAACTGTCTACACCAGCAGTGGAACCGACGCTGATCAGACAACAAGTACAGAAGAGTTCGTCCAGGCTAGAACTAGTAAGGGTTCTCCTCTGTACGACTCCTTCACACTTGACATATTAAACTGCCTAAAAAACCCAATGAGGTGAAAGGAAATCAATGTAGGGGCAGTGGAATTCTCTGCTGCCAATCACATGATTCTAGAGATGTAGGTTTTGGCGTCTTCACAAGAGTTGGGGTTATACGTCTAGGTCGGATATCTTAATTTCTTTTACCACAGAATCTGTAGGTGTCTTTTTTAGATTGTAGCTGTAGACATCTATGATACGAGAGTGCCAGTGGAACTCTCTGCTACCAATCAAGTGATTCAAGATGTGACCAAGGTCGAGATAAAACTGACTGAATAATCAATGGTGTCAGTTTCGCCGCATTCACAAGAGTTGGGGTTATATACGACTAGCTCGGATAACTTAATTTCTTATTTCACAGAATCTTTAGGTATCTTTAGGATTGTAGCCGTAGACATCTATGATACGAGAGCATCAGTGGAATTCTCAGCTACAAATCAAGTGATTCTAGATGTGACCAAACTGACTGAATAATCAATGGTGTCAGTTTCGCCGCCTTCACAAGAGTTGGGTAATATACGACTAGCTCGGATATCTTGATTTTTTTCCCCACAGAATCGTTAGGGGTCTTTGAGATTGAAGGTGAGACATCTATGACACGAGAATGTCAGTGGAATTCCAGATGTGACCAAGTGCGAGATAGAACTGACTGAATGATCAATGGTGTAGGTTTTGCCGCCTTCACAACAATCAGGGTTATGCGCCTAGCTCGGATATCTTTTTTTTCTTTTTACCACAGAATCTTTAGGTGTCTTTTTTAGATTGTAGCCGTAGACATCTGTGATACGAGAGCATCAGCGGAATTCTCTGCTACAAATCACAGGATTCTACATGTGACCAAGTGCGAGATAAAACTGACTGAATAATCAATGGAGTGGGTTTCGCAGCCTTCACAACAATCGGGGTTATGAGACCAACTCGTATATCTTAATTTGTTTTAGCACAGAATCTTTAGGTGTCTTTGAATCTTTAGGTGTCTTTGTAGCCGTAGGCATCCATGATACGAGAGTGTCAGTGGAATTATCTGCTACAAATCTCATGTGTCGAGATGTCACCAATTACGAGATAGCAGTCACCACATCAGCTGGAGGCATGGCTCAGATCATCACAGTTAAAAAGGGCATTACTCTGCAGATATCACGGACCTGATCGGTGGTACCAGTTATGATGTAGATCAGGCTGTAGGAAAGAACTACAAGAGGTACGTATTTACAATTTAAAAAAATATTTTATATGATTGTAGAAAGGTGTTTGGTAATCCAAAAAGACACAAATTCAGTTGTTACTGATGAAATTTGGATAATCGGAGGGTTTAGCAATATTTTTCTTCCCCTCAGGTAGCCAGTAATTACTGTGCCTGATGCTAAATCATTCTCATCACTTGTAACTTTGAGTTTTTTATGCCTCCGTTACGAAGTAGCCGAAGTCATCATGTTTTCGGGTTGTACGTCCGTCCGTCCGTATATCTGTACGTACGTACGTCCGTACGTCCCATTCTCGTGATCGCGATATCTCAAGAACCGATCAATTAATGAATTACCGCCAAACTTGGGTCATGTATGTATCTTGCAGAGCCAATGAACTGATTAGATTTTGGAGTCCTAAGGTCAAGGGTTATTGGGCTTATTATGTATGCAAAAATAGCTTAATCACGCTATTCTGAGAACCTGGTAATGGTTTACAATCAAACTTGAGTTTTTAAAATTGCTTCTGTTTTGGTTTGTAAATCGCTCTATGGCGGAGGCATTTTTTTTCGACTGCATGCAGTCGAAGATCCATCTAGTTTTCTCATAACTCAAGAATGATAGGTGGACTGGTTGAATTAGGGCCTTTGTTGAATACTATTACATTCGAAAAAAATTACAAAACTTGGTAAGGGTATGTGAAATTTAGTTGTTAACTGTTTGTGCTACCCACTGTTCACTATTCAATAATCCAATCGATTACGAGTTGATTTTTATTTGAAAGTTGCGGTGAAACTCTCTTTCAAAATGCAATTACATGAACTCTGATCGACTTTACCAGATGACTTGTGAATTCTCTAATTCCCATATGCTTAGTACAGGAAGTTCCCATTGGCATCAGGTCAATCTTCTAACACTTATTCATTTCTGAGCTTCCGATCAACAGTAGCTACGATGGCTTTGTCATCACAGCTAATGGTGAATCGAAACAAGTCCTTCAAGCCCAAGCTAATTACCAGGCTACCTTTGAGAACATGATTCCTGGGGAGACTTACAAGCGTGGATGCGTACCGGTATTCCTTTCTGTATCCGCCAGATTTGACAAGTCAGGCCCTCATGGATTTTACTTCAGTGTCCGTAAAAACAGGTACCTATAACTTTAGACATGTTTTCTTTAAAGTCTGTCTGTACTAGTTTGGCTAGGAGGGAATAGAACATCCAGGATGGTCATCTCATGGCCAGGTGGCTATCTCATCAACTCGGCTCTCAATTAACATAAGAAAAAGAGGATCATGGGGGACCAATGGTCACCAATTAGGCATTGTTTTCTAGATAGAGGGAGCAAGTACCTACAAGTAGTACAGTGGGCCTTTAAGTAAGGCCCTCATGGATTTTACCTAGTTTCCATAACAATGGGTACTTAACTTTTTCTTCAAATGAAAGAATACTGTAGTAAAAAAAAGGAATACTGTAGTTTGAAATTCTCCTTCAGAAATATTGTACCGAGAAATACAAATACATGTAGTTCTTTTTTTAAAACAACTCTCTTTACTCTTAAATCTTCAACAGTTGTGATCTGCTCACATCCTTTTCGACGTTGATCTATCTTTTATTTCCCTTTCCCTTCCTCTTTCATTTTCACCTCATTTTTTGATGAAAATATGTTGAAAACAAAAAAACAAAAACGAAATCATTAGATTTTTAGTAAAATCGGTTGCTTTTGTTTCTTAAAAATCAAGGACATGTGTATATGTAATGATACATTTTGCTTGACCTACCTAAATTCCTGAGGATGTTTTCCATTAATTGTTAGGTAACCTATCACTGAAAGGCAGAAGCAAAGGATGATATCAAATAACACTAAGAGTATCCTACATATAGGCTTATATTCACTAAGAACTTATAATCTACCGATTCACTTTCATGTGTTTTGCGTTCCGGATTCATCTTTTTGCGCCACTTCAATATAGACCAGTTTTTTTACTGACATTTTCCAATTTTATGCATACTTTATAAACAAAGGTCGTTCTGGAGAGGCTGAAGGCTTGACCAAGACTTGCCCGACATAGCAGCATATAATTTATTGAGACTGGATTCCACATATTGTTTTTCATTCATTAATAACAGTTTAATGGAATACCTCTTCACTAGGTCCCCAGGAAAGAAATATCCATAAATTTGAATATGTAAGTAAACCAAGCTACCAAAGAGTTGAACCAAAACTGTTTATCCATTTCCTCCTTTATCTCTGTTCTTAAGATACTCCTGACTCGGCGATGATCAGTCAATCACCTCCACCTTAATCACAGTCAGCTGGGGAGCTGTGTCTGGTGTGGTTCAGTATTCTGTCACTATCAGCCTGTTAGAAGGACTTCGTACAGAAAATATCATGAGCAGAAAAGTTGACTTCACGCAGCTCACTCCAGGGAGGTTATATACGATCACCCTCATCTCAGAATCACCCGGAGGGTCTCGTGACTCAAGTGCACAGGTGAGTGGAAAATGTCTTGAGGTTAGGATTCCTTTAACATTGTTTTTATTGCCTTCTTTTGTTATACATGTACAAATTTATGTTCCTGAAATTTAAATGCAAGAATTTACTTTGCTATTTTGCATTGGTAAATTAGGAATGCTTCTGAAAGTCAGAAAAAGAACACACACAAAAAATCAGTTGCCCCATTCAAGTACTGATCTTATGTGCATTGGGGCAGCTCATCTAAATAAGTGCTATAGAGACAATCTGGCATAGGTTCAGACATATAAATCATTACCATTGAAAATCTGAACATCAAATTTTTATCTTCTGTTATCAGCTCCGTCTCCACCGTCATCACTGGTTGCCGAGACTCTTGATGTGGATGATACAGAAGGCCTTCAACTTTACTGGACAATATAGCTACCATCAGCAGGAGAGTGGGATGCCATTAATTACTTAACTGTTTCCAGTGAAAAATTACTACCGGTATATACTGGTGTTAAAAGGGTTGGCTTGGAGGTGATTAACCCTATTTAGCCCGGGCTATTTTGAAACTGCATAGCCCGGGGGGGGGGGGGGGGGGGGGGGGGGGGGGGGCTTCTAAGGCCCCCCCCCCCCTATGATCTCGGCCGTGAAACGACCGATCGCCACGAAAATTTGCATACATGTCAAGTGAAGTGTATAGAATACTATGGTAATTTCAATTTTTTGAAAAACTCACTCATTTGCATATTCATGGTAATTTATGCAAATAAGGTCATCAAATTCACGTTTTTGCCCATAAATCAGACATTATTCATATTTAGGCATTCTTTCTCACTACATATATTTGTTAGACCATTTGGAATAATAATACAACACAAACATTTTAAAAACCAGGGTTATTCCTTATGTTATCTATTGTTTTGATAATTTCTTATGTATTTCCTTGTTTTTTTAACTTATGTATTTTATTGTTTTTGTTGTTTTATTTCATTTCTAACTATAATTCAACTATTTTGACCCCAAAATAAACACCCTAAACTATAAACAAGACCAAATAACCAATGTTTTATCTCTGTATTTGAAAAATGAGATTTCCTTACGTTTTGTACACAAATCACAAAAATGAGCGATTTTCGGGCTGACATGCAAAGACAAAAGGACACGTGACTTTGTAATGGTAGGTCCGATTTTCGAAAAATTTCTTTCAAAAGATGTGCAAGACTCGAAAGAAAAAAGTCACAAAATTTCAGTGCAAGATTTTCTTGCGTTAAAAAATTATCGCGAAAAATGTTGAGGGGGGGGGGGGGCTTCTCAAGCCCCCCCCCCCCCCCGGGCTAAATAGGGTTAAACCTTTAAGTGGAATTATATAGACCGTTGGCAATTTTCGCAACACGTTTCAAATTTATGTGTAGAAAATGGTCTGATTTTCAGACCCTTTTACCGTATGGTCGTTTTGTGCTGCACAAAGATTCAATCAGCTTAATTTTGGTCATTACAAGAAGTGGGTTATTGATGAGTAGTACAAATGCTCTTGTACCCTTTACAGCTCATTTATGTATGATATTACCAAAGAAAAAAAGAAGTCCCTCAGTCACTGAATAGCATCTGACAGTGAAGTCTAGTAAGTAAACAAATACTAGGACACTGCTAACATTTAAATTCCACAAATAGGACATACGTGACATATTCATAATTCCTGCAAGGTTCTACAGAATTTGATGTTGGCTGCAAAGGGGAAACACTACCTTTAAACACAGGTCACTATGTTGAAATGAAAGTTGTGATTTTTATTGAAGATTATTTCCAACAAGTTTTTGTGACGTTGTTTTTATTTTACTGGTTCAAACAATCAATCTACTGCAGGATAAAGAATCCAGAATGCATTATAGCCATGTTCTCTTGACATACAATGCCCCTTCCAGAGCTCAAGATTAGCTTTAAGTTCTTATAGTTAATTTGTTTATTGTTCTGTCTGTTCTCATGTTGCACTTACCGGTATGTGTATAATTGCTTGTACTTGTTTGTCATTCATCTTTAGCACAGTTGCACTTTGAGAATTTGATTTTAAGTGAATTTTGCATTCTAATTGTGATCGAGTCTGCCACAGTTATCACGTCATATATCAGATATATATTTTCAAATACATATGAAGAGTTTGTCATGAAATGAAATATGTACATTTCAGACGTTAGAGAGAAACAACATTTTATTTACAGAATTTCCTACACTCCAATGAATGGAGTAAGTCAGGTTTTCCCGATCAATTTCATATTTCAGTTCAGTTCAGTTTGTTTATTCATTTCATTTTCATAAAAAACACGGCAAAAACAAATAAACGTTTAAGTATATATACATACTAAGGCATAGATTGTTCAGTTTATACAGAATAAGTACAAATGAAATAGGAGAACAAAGGAAAAGCCCATGGTGGCTTGTTTATAAAGAAAGGACGTGCAATATATCCTCTATTTGTAAATCATATATTATTGCCTCAAAGACATTGTCATCAGATTTTAAAACATTTCACATTTTGATGATGTTTATTTTTATGATTCTTAATCATCTAAATAATTGACATATAATCATGTTTTTTTTTTCATTTCATCATTACAAATATTATTTCATTTTTATATAATTTCAGTATGATTGTAAATTTCTTTCTTTTTATCACTGTTCTTCTGTTTATAGTACATTGCATGACATATTGCATGTGCAGCATTTTATATTTACTTTCCATTTGATGGTTTTACATTTTACTTTCCATTTGATGGTTTACATTTTGCTTTCCATACTCTATGTTTTGCACCTCATTTACATTTCAACTCATGACCTCCATTCCATCCTCTCTCCACCTTCACACATCACTCTCATTGCCATTGTCACACCTTGTTTCTTCTATTCAATTTCTACCCAACATGCTACCCTTTCCATTCCACTTCCACCCAACATGCTACCATTTTCATTCCATTTCCACCCACCATGCTACCATTTCCGTTCCACTTCCACCCCTCATGCTACCATTTCCATTCCACTTCCACCCCTCATGCTACCATTTCCATTCCACTTCCACCCCTCATGCTACCATTTCCATTCCACTTCCACCCCTCATGCTACCATTTCCATTCCACTTCCACCCCTCATGCTACCATTTCCATTCCACTTCCACCCCTCATGCTACCATTTCCATTCCACTTCCACCCCTCATGCTACCATTTCCATTCCATTTCCACCCATCATGCTACCATTTCCATTCCATTTCCACTGCACATGGTTCTATTCTTTGGTTCTCATTTATATTCAGAACACCTCATGATCTCCTTTCCATATTGTCTATTGGTCCTTCCTTCTCCCTAGGTTCTTCCATTATTATTTTTTACTATTCCACTTTTATTTTTTGATTAGTTCTTTATTTATGATGTAACTTATGTTCTTATCTGTTGAAATTGAATTTCTCTTATTAAAGGCAGTGCAACTCAGGATCTGGTCCAGTCAAGACATCATTTTATTTTCTTCTCTTTTTAGTTAGACTTAGCTGTTTATTTAAGAACAAGAGTTTATAAGTTGATTTGAGCAGAAGTTCAGTGTTTGCGAGCAATGTTTGAGAGACGCAATTTTACAAGTTTACAATTTTACAAGTTTAAACATGTTTTCCTTAATTTTGTTTATAACTGGCATGTGATAACCACAGGTTTGTTTTCTTTCTTTTCATCTTTACATCCTTTATTTCATGTTCACATGGGACCTAAATAGTCCTCATGATGATATATATATATATATTTACAGTGCTTCCCAGAAAAAACGAATCCGAGAATTATTGATGTTTTATCATAACTTAACCACAATAATCTATGGCTGATCGTCAACTAAACGGAGTTAAGTCTTTTGTCAGTTATGTTTGTTGCTATGCCAGGCAGCCAGTGTAAAAAAGAATTCGTTTAATCAAATTATGGAATCGCAAGCGTTACTTTCAACAAACAGAACTTTGTTATTCCCAGCTCATTTTTCCTGATTGAGGTGTATGAAAGGGCAGAAAATGAATTTTCTAGAAATGTGATTTTCTCATTGAAATTCAGATACGTCTGCCAAATAACTTGTTGGTACTCTTTCTACAAATTGATTTTAATCACTCATGCGTGAAATATGCATCATATGAGTTGCATCAAATGAAAGAGGAGGATCTAAGCTCTACATATATGTGTCATTTATTAATCATAATTATGATTAAGTTATGATAAAACATCGATAATTCTCGGTTTCGTTTTTTCTGGGACGCACTTTATATATAAATGATTATAATCAAAGTCTAAGTCCGGTGTGTAAAGTCAATCCGGGCCGATTTTTGTGTGTGGTTACGAGCCGGACTTTGTTGCGTGAACAAACCCTTTACCGGACATTTTGGGAACATGAATGAGGTCCCTCCGTTCCCTGACTAGTAGGGGGGGGGGGGGGGTCTATGAACCTTGAAAAAGGGGCACGTTCATATTCTCGTCTAGCAAACCAGCATATCCGTAATTTCGATTTAGATCGACCCTCGTCTTCACTGTCTTCATCTGAGGAGGGACCATGAACTACCTCTACCGCATCTGGGAAAATAAAAGGGTGCAAACATACACAAAAACACTACCACTACCAGGGGCGTACGCAGGGGGGGTGTTTTGGGGGTTCAAACACCCCCCTTTGGTATTTTAATGTATGTAAACCCCCTAAAAAAATCTAAAACCCCCCCCCCCCCCCCCCCCCCCCCCTTTGGCTTTTTTTTTTTTTTTTTTTTTTTAATTAAAAAAAAAAAAAAAAAAAAAAAAAAAAAAAATTATACCCACGGCTAACCTAAATAAGGTGACCTTACCCTCCCCCCGTACGTAAAAAAATGTCAAATTTTGAAATTTTGAGACCAAAAAAAAAAAAAAAAGTGTCCGCTTATCCCCCCCCCCCCCCCCCGATTTTCAAATTTTCGGGAGCAAAATATTTTAAAACCCCCCCCTTGAAAAAATCCTGCGTACGCCCCTGACCACTACTACCATTATTCCAAGGCAAATACACGCATCATAAGAAGACAACAGAGCAAAACTCTCTTCCCCGCTCATGAAAAAACACAACAACCCCAAACCAAATACAAAAGGAAGGCTTTGATATATAATTATAATACTTGAAAAATACAAGACAAAAGACTTGTACTAGCCTTACACAAAGTATATTTATCTTTTTCTTGACTACAGTTGACAAAAATTTGCTTATAAATTCATTAATGTTATAACTTTGTAAACTTCCGCAATACGGCAAGAAATTGTGCAGTCGATCGTTGCTGGCTATTGGCTACTCTGTTTGATTATGACTTTGTGATGATGGGACGAGCAACCTCTTGACTCTCATTAGTCCAGAATCTGGCCCATTTACTTTTGATCTCCACCACACCAACGCTACCTCTCCCTACTTACTTGCGACCCGCCGATGATGGCGTGATCATTAAATTAGGACGCCAGTCTGGGCTGGTGAGCATAATTATGAGTTTGTTGATAACGCCATCTTCGACGGCTTGAATCAAGTGTGTAGGAAAATTATAAAGGCTGTGCAGATTCTGGACTAGACTCTCATGCGCATCATCAGTCTCGGTCGTAACTCCATGCTTATCAGACTCTAGTCCAGAATCTGCCCGGTTCTTAATATTCCCTACAATTTATTGAAGCCCAATATACGCTCACCAGAAGAATCAGTGAAGATTTCTATTTGTTGCTAATAACCCGCCCCCCCCCCCCCACTCAGAGGTCGGAATGACCGCATGCGTGTTGCCAAAATGTCCGGTAAAGGGGTACTTTTCGTGCGACAAAGTCCGGCCCGAGAATTGTAAAAAAGAAAGGGGTGTATTTGACTTTTCACCCGGAGATATCTTTAAAAAGGGGTGTTTTTTCTTTTTCTCTCTCATCTCTTTGGACTCCTGAGAAATTATTCCGAATTTAGGGGAGTACATTGAGCATTTTTCCTGATTTAGGGGGGTTTCCAAGGCAGGAAAAGCCCGCGAAATGCCCGCGAGATGCCCGCGAAATGCCCGCGAAAGGGGGTTCGGAAATATTGGCAGTCCTCAGATAGGGGGTGCTTTCAAAAAGAGGGAACGAGCATATGCGTACCCTAAATTACATTGAGTAGGGGGGGGGCGGGGCTAATAACCGCAAATGAATCGTCTGCCACTAAATGGCCAGACATCTTTGTCGGCTAGATGTATAATGACTGAATAATGGGCAAGAGAGAGATAAAGAAATCGAGTCCCGACGCATTTAGAGAACATAGTCTACTCTGTGTCAGTCTGTGTGTCTGAATATAACATGAAGCCAGAAAAACGGAGAGGAGAAGCATGAAGAAAAGAAGTAAAAGAAGAAGTTGTAAAAATGTATGTACATTAACAAATATAAATTGAATACATGATGTATTATTAATGAGTCATTCAGACAATACACGCCTACAAACGCTGTCGACCGATATCCCAAGTTGGGGGAACGTTCATTTCTCCCCCTTTCATTGTCTGCGGTCAATACCTTTACCTCGAACCTTTGATAATGAATAATAGTGGGTTTTTGTAAAGCCCTCATGTCTGTCAGACTTTACACGCCTGGCACCCCACACGTTATATTAAGCCAGCTGAAACATGGCTGCCATTGAGGTACCCATTAACCTCCCCGGGGTCGAGTGTGGCAAATGTAGATAAATATCTTGCAAAAAGACAGTCTTCATTCCTATGCTAACATCTTGATTTGATGAACGTAGTTATGTCTTGGTTTCTATCAACACAAGAAATTTTCAAATTAATATATCAACACTAAAATTTGCTTAGGGAAAAATGTTGGAAAATGAATTTCGAAATAATGAAGTGAATTTAAGAGGACTGGACTTTCTTTTCCCAGTCCAACTCCCTCTTTGCCCCCACCCTCTCTCCCCCTCTCTCTCTCTCTCTCTCTTTCTCTCCCTCTCTCTCTCTCTCTCATTCTCTCTCTCTCTCTCCTTCTGAAACGCATACACCTTTGTGCGATACTTATCTGTCATATTAATCAACATCAGTCGTCAATGGCTACGTTTCACCCTTTTTAATAATAATACTTTTAGTACTCCACGAACTTTGTTCCAAGCGTTTTGACCTAGAATCTTACATGAACTATTCACATAGAATTGTATGAAGACAATTAGTCTAGGAAAATAATAGCATGTCGTCAGTCGAAACCCGTTGATTTTAAAGAATTCTTACCATTTTGATTATCATTTTCCCTCTCTTCTCTTTAATTTGTATTTTTACCCTCCCCCCCCCTTTCTCTCCCTTTTTCTATCGCCTCCTTTTTTTTCTCTCATCCCTTTCAGTTCTTCCAACTCCGCCCCCCTCTCTCTCTCTCTCTATCCATCTCTTGCTTTTTCATCTTCCTAGTATATCATTATCTATTTATTGCAACCAAAAGATTGTTTTAAAAACATATTAAAAACAAAGAGATACATAGAAATCAGACAATGTTAGAAATGATTTACACAATGAACTTATATAAAATAATGAATATCTATACAGTGGCTGCAATCAAATTATTACACGATATCAATTAAATTCCTCCCTTTTCTTCGGCTCCCCCCCCCCTCTCTCTCTCTCTTCTTCCCCATCGCCCAGTCGACACACTTAAGGGCGGATATTTTAACTCTCTACGTCATCAAAACGACTCCCCAAAATCCCAGTACTACTTTAACCATAAAAAGGGAACAAAAACGAGGTTAACAAAAAAAGAAGAAAAAAAAAAGTCATGACACGATTTTCTATTCATTTAAAGCAGGTCATGACGCACTGAAACTTAGCCTCGTCTCGATTGTTACATGCAAGTTAATAATAATAACTATATTTGTTTATACAGCGCCTAACACTGACTTTATCCAAACTTAGCAGCCGTTAATGATAATAATATCGAATATTTAGGAGCGCTATATGAAAGTACCATAGAGAGTTTACATTCTAACTGTTTAAATAGATAAAATAATATGCATATAAATGATCAATGGCAACAGTTGAAACTGAATATTTCAAGGGTCTATAAATGCTCCAATAAGAAATGTGTAAATAATAAAAGAAATAATTGCTTCTTTTTAATGCACATTTTTCGCAGTTTATGAATCGCTGAAACTTATCTTTGTCTCGATTATTAAATGCATGAGCAGCCGTTTATACTGTTGAAATAGATTAAAGAAAACGCAAAGAACTATCAATAGCAACATTTGAAACAGAATATTTAAGGGTCTTAACGAGAAGGTTGAGTTCTGGGAAGAGGTGAAAAATAATTTGTTAGGGTTATCATTGTATTATGCAAGTATGGAGGAACATCAGAAAGAAAATGTTTCCTGAAAAGCATGGCTCTTCAAATGCCTTAATATTCTAAATATGGCATGTAACATCATACAAATCGAAGCGGATTTTTATGCCACATGTTCCTGTATTCCGAAATAAATCTTTGTATGTACAGTACTTGTAACTTTACCAAGACTGGGCCAAATTTCTTATTATTTTGATGATTCCAGAACCTTGCAGTACATACACTAGATGATCAACCTTTTATGATCGATTCCACAATGTTTCCTTCACAATCATGCAATCGCATGACCAGAACTCAACTTTAACTGTGATGATATAATAACAAACTTGCAAACAGTTGAATAAATATATGCCTTATAAATAAAAAGAAATACAATTTAAAAAGATAGACAAAAGCGCAAACGGGTTATTTTTAAGCAGTGCGTAATGCCCAATGTTTGTTTTTTTGGCACGCTGCCTAATGTTATTCCTTTACACTAGATTATGAGTTAATGACGCAGGATAACTACCGTGACTCTTAACTACCCAGTAGTTTTTTATTGTACTGTTAAATAAAAAACACAAACAAAGAATGACAATAATCTATTCGGAATATTTTTAGGTTGTACGTAATGCCCGTGATTTTTCTTTGCTTCTAAGCACGCCACTGTACGTTCTTTTTACACAGGCGATAACGCGTGAGAAACCATTGATTTTTTTTTATTCCATGCAAGTCATCAAATATCTCATTGATCAAACAAAAAGGGAAGAGGAACAAATCCAGACCGCAGGAGATCCTGGAACACAATTAAATCGTATTGCACCAACAAACCAGCAAATCAATGTACACACATGCACGTCAGAGCTATAGGCCTATAATGCTTTAGAACTTTATACGCAATACAAGACCAAATATGGGACGATGTACCGCTATTCATTATCACAATTCGTATTATTATGTCTGTATCGCCAGAATCTATTCAGTCACATGGTCATTCATTTTTTATAGGATTATTTTTTTGTTATTGACCTATTCATGGATGAAACCCGCGGCCTCGGCATAATATAATTATTAACCTCCCGGAAACTGGCTATTCAAATATTTACAAATAGTTTCAATAGTTGTCGCTAAGCCCATACGTTGCGTATAGGAGGCGATATTTAAAAAAAAACCTATTTACTAAATATTCTATGCTGAGCTATTGAACAAAAATTTCTCCATCCCTTTCTCCATAAGGCCTACGTGTTTATATATACAGACATTTTTATCTCTAAGTCTCTCTCTTGTTTTCCATCTCTCGATCAATCGAGATATCACACGACTCCTTATTATACGCGATCACACATTAATTTTCAAATATCACCATATGAATTTATTCACACGCTCAACACTTCCCCCAATGATATCAAATATTTCACTTCTTTTTCTCTTTTTCTCTCGAAATGCGCATAGTATATCGCTCATATGGCCTATTAGTGATGCCCTTATTATTATGTTCTAATGTAATTACATTTATTATGCTGACATAGCCAGTGGAGTGTCCACCTGACACATGTGTCTGACTCATTTGCATACAGCCAATCAGAAGAGTCTAGCTAGCTATCTAAACTTGCACGTGCACACATGGTAACCGTTAGGGTTAGTGATAGGGTTATAATAATCATGCAGACCCACCTATATTATCAACCCATCGTTAGCTCAATCGGTAAGGACAGCGTACATGTAATACAACGTTGGAGTTGTGGGTTCGAATATCAGTAAATATTCATTTCTATGTTTTGCCTTTATAACTAGTGAGGCAAAGCAATACATAATCAAAGTTTAATTGTTTGTGACCTTTTCCCAAGCTGCTAATGACGTAAAAACATATCATCCGGTACTCTCGTTGGATAAAATGGCACAGACCGGGGTTGCCCAGATACAGGAGCCCAACAATACTCCAATTTAAAGAACTACAGGTCTACATTGATCGAATGCAATGTTTTATACCCCCATCCGCAAATATAATAAATCAATTCAGATACTAATCTCAATATTCTTTTGCTTATTATTCGGATTCGCTGTTCCTATTCTATTCTGATATGCGCATATGATAAATGTGATCACGTGGTATAGCCTGTGCAATTAAAACGCAATGAACTATATCTGATTAAATGTGAATCGTGCATAAACCAATCATATCGCTCGGGACCAGTGTGATGTGGTTCCATATACACAGTGCGTATCGTCATCAATTAGAGCCGTTCATATTTTCAGATTGAAAACAACGATTGATAGACCCACGTTGAAGGTAAGAGATCATTGCTTATTACTTATTGATCATGCTTAGTATATTTGTCGTAGGCCTATGGTTTTAATTTTCACTTGCTTTATGTGTAATGGCATATACTTCAGCTGTGATATATACTGGTAGATACATCTAAATATGTATAAATAATGAGAGAATGTCACTGCATGGTGTTGGTACTCGTGCATACCAAACGCTTTGATCAGCAATATCAAGGGATAGGCGATAAATGATTATGATGAAGATGATGATAATTCTGATGATGATGGTGATGATAATTCTGATGATTATGATGAAGATGCTGATGATGGTGATGATAATTCTGATAATGATGGTGACTAAGTTCTTGTATATAGCGTCAATATACGTCTTGTTACCAACATCATACATATCCTTGTCTATGTGAATATCATTATGAGGATGAGCAGGAGACTCGTTAATAGTAAAAGCTGTTTTTTGATTAATAAACATAAAACCGTCTGCACAGGTATTACTGTTGTGTAGTTATGATTTTGTGATATGATTTTTTTTAAATAATGTCATCTTCTTGTGACAGTCTCTGCCCTGCGCTCATAATGCAACATTTTGCTTCTATCACCATTATAGATGAGTGGTATGTAATGACATGTGCTCCTGATGGCATCGAAATCTAATTAGTCTGATCAAATCAATTATAAATGCATTTGGTAATTCTTTATGTTCCCCAAGTTTTCTGGGCTACAGAATATTGATAAAAATACCACAAACGTCTCTAAAAAAAAAATACCCAGGTCTACACACACACACACACACACACATATATAACCCTATCGGGTACCTGGCGTGGACATCATAACAATCCTTACCCTAACCCTAAAACCCTAACCTTAAAACTTTTCTGTATAATTATTGTCCTCATAATGACAATGTCTACTTAATGACTCGCTTTTCCACTCCAAATGTCCATCTAATGATGCCTGATGTAAATAAAATAGGCCTTCTATGATGAATAAAACGTACACACTTAAAGAGGACACGAAATTGTCCTGATAACAATGTCTACTTAATAACTCATTTTAATTCCAAATGTACATACTATTTATTTATTATATTTACGACATGAAAGATTTTCATTTCAACTGATTAAATTATTATATGTAAATTAGATATATACATATTATGTGTGTGTGTTTGTGTAGGTATCTTTAGGTATCTATGATTATGTAGTTATGAAATGACAAAAGGCAAATCGATGGTCATTTTGCCTTCTGGTATTAATATTCATATTACTTCTACTTCTATATGTAGGCCCTACCACTAGACACACGTTTACTACTACTGCTCCAGCTACAACTACGACTCAATCACCACCACCACCAAATATATTCGAACTAGATGTATATTTTGTATAGATCTTTTGCGGTGGATAAATTAAAGACTCAATTCATTTTATGTTAAATGTCAGTAGATTCTAATATTTTCAACACCTTTCTCAGTTTGGTTTTACTGTCTTACTATGCAAGACAGTAAAGACAAACAACATGAGAAAGGTGGTGAACATAATATGCTATTACTACTGTTTCAAGACACAATATTCCGATGTTGCCACGGTGAAACTCACACAGAACAAACGACAGAAGAACTTTGATACCTTTATAAACATTAACAATACCAAGCTTTCATTATCAATCTCTCTTCTACCAAAATACGAAATTTGCCGCACGTTGTACTTTTCCATTCGCATTTGCAAATATGCATTATTCTGTAAACATTCAATAGCTTTTGGGAGACGTGCGCTATGACGTTTTTTCCCCTCAACTTTTATTTTGTTTCCTCTATTGACACAATAGTGGCGAAGCGTTGGCAGATATGTCTGGTTGTCTAGACCTCGGGAGGTGTCATTCTCTCGTACAAATCTCTCCCTAGGTTCCAGCTTCGTTGAGATAAAAGTGGTGGTTTTGGTTTTGATTGATGACGTAATTGTAAAACGCTTCACATTTCTGTTTCTTATAATAAAACAACACAAAGCTATAAAGTGAATAAGCACATTGTACATGTACCACGACATATCCGAGCATGTTTTTACGCTTACTCGGCTCTTATTTCTTTTTACTCCTGCGAAAATTACTTCGAGTCAATTTCCTACACTTACCGAAATCCTAACTTCAACCCCAAACCAGAACCCTTGCCCTGACTCTGAACATAATCTAAAACCCAATTGCAACCCTAACCTTAATGATCTTATCCTATACATTTGTTGAAGTAAAGCCCAGAACAATTGTCGCCTGAGCAAATGCCAGGTATTCACAGCGAACAGATCATCTGCCAAGCTGTGAGACAGAACGTACATACTGAGTAAGCTAAATGACCTTGTCTTTCATTTTTCAATAGTGAAAAGTTGTATTCGAGTGGCATTCCGAATATGAGCAGGGTGTTTTGGCATTTTAATTAATTTAGATTAATTTGTTTACCCTTTTCAAATGGTAATGCATAGCTTGAATAACGTAACAAAATGACATTAGTGTGCCCCATTGCATAAAACTGAGCATTGATTTTAACTTTGCCATTAACATTAACTACCATGACCCCATTGCATAAAACTTAATAGCATTGGTAACTTTGCTATTAATATTAACTACCAGAACCACATTGCATAAAAATTAGCATTAGTGGTAATGGACCAGGTAACCTTGATTTGATTGGCTGTTAAGTGATGTTGCCATGGTATATAGTAATTATATTGATGGCAAAGCTACCATCAGTAGAAAGCTTTATGCAACGAGCATCAACAACGTAACAATATACGATTTGTCATGTCATGAAATCTATGATAATTAATCCTTTGAAATAAGTAGGACAGGGCGGCCGAGCGACTTCCAAAGTGGGGGGGCACCAACAAAAAAGGGCACTTTTTGGAAAAATAAGGGCACCTACAGTGGGAAATCTCAAAGCGAAAATATACAATTTTTTAGACATTGGTAAATACCCCTACATTGTGATTACATTATCAGGGATGATTGCAATATTTGTTTCTCTTCATACATCATACAAGATATCGCTTAAGCATCATACTTTACAGTTGGGTGTGATGTCTGAATATGCATTTACGAGCGAGCGAAGCGAGCGAGAAAAACTTTAAAGATCTGTGAGGTCGCAGTGCGAAAAATTGGACTAGGAAAGCTAGAGACAGAAGAGAATGGAAATTTCATGAGGAGGGCTTTGTCCAACGTCTGGATGAACTATAGCCTGATAGATAGATAGATAGTGCGAAAAATTACATCTTATAAAGAGGAAAAAAGCCAATCGTGATGGGGTTATAAGCACATTCTCATAACGGAAGACTGAAAAGACCTTTGATAAGTAACATAATTATATCATCTTTAAATGCGAGCGAGCGCAGCGAGCGAACTTTTTGGGGAAATTGCTCTTAGTCGCTTTAAATAAGGGGCACGTTTAATGATTACATGAAAAGGGGACAATTATCGAAAGGGATAAGACACTTATTAGAAAAGAAAAGGAGCACGTGTCAAAGTACAAAGGATAATTATAAGAGGTGTAAATGAGGCATTTTTTTCACCTGAAAAGAGGCACTCACCAGTGATGAAAAAGAGGCGTTTACAAAAATGGGAAATAGGCATTTGTTGACGGAAAAGGGGCACCCATCAGATTTTGATAGGGGCATTTATAAGAGGTGAAAAGGGGATAGGTCCCTTATTGGAGAGGAAAAGGGGCACGTATCATTATTAAAAGGGGAATTAGCAGAGTTGAAAAGGGGCACTGACCAGATATGAAAAGGGGCACTTATGAAAATGTAAAAGGGGCACTTATAATAAAGGAAAATGTGCATTTGTTGAATAAAAAGGGGGCACCGTTCAGATTTTTAAAAGGGGCAGTTATGAGAAGGGGAAGGAGCTCTTTCTTTTCAATGGGGGCACTTATCATAAGGAAAAGGGGCACTTATTAGAAAGGGAAAGGGGTAGTTATGAGAAAGGGAAGGAGCTCTCTCTTTTTAATGGGGGCACTTATCATAAGGAAAAGGGGCACTTATTAGAAAATAAGACGGGCACATGTTAAAATGAAAGGTGTGCTCATCCGAGTTTAAAAAAGGGGTAGTTATTAAAAGGAGAAGGGGCACTTCTTACAAAGGAAAAAAGGGGAAGTTGTCAAAGTAAAAGGAGCACCTCTCAGTTTTGAATAGGGCAATTATCAGAGGTGAAGGGGGCACTTATTAAAAGTGAAAAGGGGCACTTCTCGTACCTGAAGAGAGGCATTTACTAGAGATTAAAAAGGGCACTTATTCAAGATAATTTCAAGATTTATGAGAATGGAAAATGGACACTTATTGCAAAGGAAAATGGAAACATGTCGAAGGAAAAGGGGCACGTGTCAAAAATAAAAAGGGCACTCGTCAGAGTTGAAAAGGGGGAAGGGGCACTTTTACTAAGTAATAGGAGCACTTGTCAAAGTAAAAGGGGCACCTTTCCTATGTAGAAGGGGCACTTCTTACAAAATAAAAGGGGCACTTTTCCTATGTAAAAAGGGGCACTTTTGGGGTATCTGAAAAAGTGGGGGGGCACTGTGCCCCCCCTGCCCCCCCGGGAGAACCGCCTCTGCAGGCTATCCTTATACATGTATATTACATTGCCCGAAACTATGTTAAAATATTCTGGTTGGGAAATTGTATAAATCTTCGTGATAAATGAGATGTCGTATTTTAATGGTTTAAACACTTGACTTGAAATACAAAGATCGTGGCGGGTTATTGGATATCTCGTCACTAGGTCCCCAGGAAAGAAACATCTATTAAGTAGAATATGTTAGTAAAACGGTTTATTGGGAGCTTCATTAATAATCATATCATCAATATATAGGTTAACGGAATACCTTGTCACTTGGTCCCGAGTTAGTATATCGGCTAATGGAATACCTCATCGCTAGGTCCCCAGGAAAGAAACATCCATACGTTGGAATATGTTAGTAAATCGGTTTATTGGGAGTTTCATTAATAATCAATTCATCAACATAACAGGTTAATGGAATACCTTGTCACTAGGTGAATAGTACGAAATATAGAAAGAGAATGCTTTGTACTCGTTTGCTATACTCGTAATGTACGAGACTATTTCTTGTACTGGTAATCATAATAAAAGCAAGAAGCAATCCATCTGCAGTTAATTGGTATTTGTGTTATTTTATGGAACCCCAGAATGTTGATTCGTAAATTACCATGACTACATAGTTACTGGATGATCCATTAGGCATGCATGCGTTATGAACTATTCTAATGGTTTTCGTTTGTAATTTATTAATTTTTGCAACCAGTATTCTTTCTGTCGAAATTGTACTTTTTACCTTATTTTCGATAATCTGATATACACTCTCATCCTTAGCATTATCTTTTATATATATCTCTCTGTCTCTCGCTTTGTCTCTATTTCTCTCTCTCCCTCTGCCTTTCTCTATCTTACACTTTTCCTGGATCTCCTGTGCTGTCTGCACTATTACCCCCTACCTCTCTTCTATATTTCCCTCCAGCCCTGTGATGATTGTGGAATACAATTAAGCAACTGTTAGCTGTTTTATGAATTTTATGAATTTTATGAATTTTATGAATTTGTATATATATATATATATATATGTGTGTACACTGATTTATTTTAAAAAGTCAATAATATGTCTTAATACGATTTATTTTTGTATAAATATTTATGTTTTTACAATGTACAGATTTCTGCAATTCAGCCATCTGGCTGAAAATGAATTTTTAATAAAACCATTACCATTGTAAAAGCCGGGGTAAAAGTATGATAACAAGGCCCTAAGCGAGCACAGTATTAATACTGATAAGTGATGAGGCTACACTGGGTACAAAAAAGGTATAATATCATCATTATCATCATTATTATCATATAATTATCATCACCCAAATGTATTGGTTAATTGTATTCAGCGATATTATCCCGCGAATAAGGTAAAACAAAAAGGAATTAAGTGTAGACTGCAGGGAGGGTTGTTCTTTGGAAGAAATATCTAAGTGATGACATTATTCCGACTTTTTAACGGAATTTAACATGATAAAATAACATAACGTAATGTTTATTTGTTTTCCGGTCTAGTTTATTGTATGTTGAAACCCTTAGGAATGGCACCCTAAACATTGTTAAATTATTATGTTGAGTTCAAAGAGTGTAAATAACGGTATTTATTTCATTCACCAACACAAAGAAGTTTTTTCCGACCGGACACATAAGCACAAAATCAAAATCAAAATCACATATTCTACACTAAAAAAAGATTATGAAATCTTCCAAAAGACCCCTAAACACAGATTTTATCCTCAGAAACTTATTGCAAATTACCTTTTATTTAAAAATTAAGTCTTTGTATTTCACTTATCTTCTTTAATTTTTGTTATTTTGTGAGCGCTATGATCATATGGTACTTTTGTTTTTAGCACTCCTTAATGATGGTTTATCCGTTCGTTTGTTATTGTTATCATTATCAATATTATTACACTTGTTAAACGAACAATCGTTAAAATATCACCAGATGCCGCAGAACGTAAGCGGTGTGAACAAAGGCCCATTGCTATAACAAAAATACATGTATTACATCCAATCAGAAGCGATAGTGAAACTAAAACACTCCAAAGCCATAGATATTAATCATGCCCTTAATCTTTGATGTAAAAATCACCTACTCTATCTTTATTGATTGTTGTCCTAGTGACGCTTGCACGCATTCCGTCCGTCCTGACCTTTGCTGAGAACGCGGTCACGGTGTACCGTTTTTTGGTTGGAATATCGGTGTTTTTTAATTATCTTATCTCCATCTCTCATGTAGCAGGATTTACGAGGCACAGCGTTGGTCCTACTATTGAATTTGAATTTGAATTTGTAGATGGGGGCACTGATGTCATGTGGAAGCGGTGGGGGGGGGGGGGGGGTGCATTGCACATTATACATGTTTTATGGAGATGATAGTTTATATTGAAACAAGGCCTTCGTTGAGAACGCAGTCACAATGTTCCGTTTTATTTTGAATAAAACACAATCAGTTTGTTTTCTTTATCTCTCATATTTGCAGGCATAGCGTTGGTCCAATTATTGATCATGTCAATGGGGCACTGATGTCATGAAGAGAGAGAGAGGGGGAGGGGGCGCATTGGACATAATACCTGTTTTATGGAAGATAATTATACTAAAACGAAACCAATACCAGGGTTAAAGAGAGAGAGAGAGAGAGAGAAAGATATATATATATATATATATATATATATATATATACTGCTTTATCTTCTCTCTTTTCTCCACTTTCCCTTTTCCTCATCTGTCTTTTCTTCTCTCTCCCTGTCTTTTAATTTTCGTCTCATTTTTGTCGTATCTACTCTATTTATGGCAATTTCTTAAATGCCCCTCCATGTGCTCCACGTAGTTTGGCCGCTGCGTATTGCCTATGACGATAATCATAGTTCGTTTTGAAAAAAAGAAATCGCTACAGTGCTGGAGCCGTTTGATACCGTACCAGGCGCCTTTCAAATGAGAGAGTAATTTGTGCACCTAAAGAATGAATCGCTAGAAAAGCCATTAATCCATTAGCCATTATCAATCCACTATGCCCCATGAACAACACATGCTGCTCACTTTGTTTACGAAAAGGGACTTAATTATGATTTGCTGTTTATTGTTTATCATTTCCCCCAATGCTACTCTCTATTATTCCTTCCGTGAATGTGCTCAATATTAGGAGCTTAAATAGAAAAATAGAAATAACTTCTGGCTTGTAACACTATTTCGTGTTATTCTTATATCAATAGCCAGAATGCTGATTGCAAACAGTTGTTATGAAGTGGTGGAACATCATGGCTTATCTACGGAGGTATAAACGTAGAGTGAAAGGGCGACTTGTTAAAACTCGCCAAGACGCCAGGAAACATGACTTATGTACAGAAGCTTAAACGTGCAGTAAGAAGGCGAGTTGATTAACACGCCAAGGCGTTATGCCAAGACGACGAGAAAGCGATATTTTAAAACTGTTAAAAACTCGCCAAGGCGCTAGCTTGTAAGAAAGCTGACCTAGGTACCTCGGTTACGTACATAAGGAGAGAAGTTGGCTTTATATTAAAACTCGGCCAAATATCCTTGTTTTAGGTCGGGAAGGCGAGAAAGCAACTTAATTGTTAAAATCCCACCAAGGCACCTTGTTTAAGACGAGAAGGTGAGTCGTTAAAACTCGTTATAGTGGCTTCTGCTAAGTGGATAAACCTCACTAAGTCGCCTTCTTTATCCTTCTCGACTTAAACAATGCACCTTGGTAAGTTTTAACAACTCCCCTTCTCGCTTTCTCGATTTAAACAAGGCGTATTTTCGCCTTCTCGACTTAAACATGACAGATTGACGAGTTTTAACAACTCCCCTTCTCGCCTTTGCGTCTGAAACAAGGCCCCTCACTCATACTAATCTTGAGCTCTGGTATGGGAATTGTATTTTGAGAGAGAATTGCTATGATTTAATATTCTGGATTGTTTATCCTGCAGTAGATTGGTTGTTTGAACCAGTGAATTAAAAAAACGCAAACAAAATTAATGGGCATGATCTTCGATAAAAACCACAACTCCCATTTGCACATAATGACCCGTTTATAAGCACATGGTGTCGGGTCTATACTTACCCGGATTTTCTCATCTGTTCATGCTCATTACTTAGCCACTAAAATTTTTCTACCAAAATTGTTTGGCACATTCAGAGTAGAGTTAGTTGTATTCTGTGAGAATCTATTTTTCAATATTTACCAGAACTCATGCTTATCTTGAAACTTCCGTAGTATTTCATTCAGATCCTGTCTTAATTATGACATATAATACTAAAGGGTGACAGGCATGATCAGTCACTAGGACTTCACAAAGTTGCAGGCATTAATCCATTGCAATTCGGTAATTTATAAAGGTCTACATGAATAAGTTGGCAGCAGTAATTTGTATTCTCCACTTTTTCAGAATTACACTAAAGAATAATGTGTATTGAATAGAGCCGTGTGAATGATAATTACAAACAAATAAAGAAGTAATTGCCAATTCTTACACAGTGATTGTAAATTCATTTTGCCTTACCTATATTATTTAGAGACTTATGACGATTATTTTTCGATTACATTGCTCTTAATCAACACAGTCTTCCATGGGCTTACAACTTTCAGTGATTGATACACATTTTGCTCATTTACATTTTGAATTTCAGAACATTCTAAATAAAAAAAATAAAAATAAAATGAAACGGTGACACTAAACTGATGTGTGTTCAATCTAGATATCTTACGGAAATGGCATGGTCTGTGTATTATTTGACAATAATGTTATATTATCAGTGCAGTCGTATTTTAAGAAGAACATTTATATATATATTTAATGCAAGTGGTTTGTACCAATATAGCAAAATAACAGGAGTGGGCCCAGTGTTTTTCTTAGGGAGGGTGAGGTGCTCTTTAAAAGTCAGAATTTCCCGGATAAACTTCATTTTGCATGAAATTGTAAAGGCTTATTGTTGGTGAATACCTGAATCTGTGCGAACGAATTTTATCGGTCTTTGTGCATGATGTGGTACTTTACTGACGGGATTCGCTGGTATGAATAGCTGTCAGATATTATCGCGTGATAACCTGAAGTATAGTTTGCAATTGCACATTTAGCAAAAAATGCCACAAAAAGACTCATTTTTTTTGGTATTAACTATTCATCTATGCAACAACAGCCTGCATTCCATAATGCGCACGCGGATGTATTCCTTTCAGAAAGAGGAACGGACTCAATTCTTAACCCGTTCGCTACTGAATTCTCTATTTCTCATAGGCTTATCACAGGGACCACCAGGCTCCGGTAAGCAATGGGTTAAAGTTCATCCATCCCTTCAGACAGGGAAGTCAGATCTATAAAATGCACAAAGTGAAACCTCGCCATGCGTCATGGACGCTATGTGTATTAAAAAGAAAGAATCATAATGCTAGCTATGCGAGCATAAACATGTTTACCAAGTTATAAGAAATAAAACGCTGTTCATAATTACAGAGGCTGCTACGCTGTAGTACGTGGACAAATACAGTGTGTCCCGAAAAAAACTATACACTTTTGAAATGGCTGCCGAATAACAAATATATGATTCTAGGGGAAAAGTTATATATGTATGGAAAGCTCATATACTCAACTTTCATATAACATCAAAAGTTGCGAAAATAATTCATGCTCGGGTGAGCACTGCTCACTTTTGTAAAGGGTATGAAAATTAGGTTGCGCAGGAATTAGCCTTCCAATTTGTGACACTTAATCCTTTGGAGCTTACGGAATTGAGGATGATATGGCCAATTTATGATCAATTGTGATGAGTTTGGGTTTGCTGAGTGAAATGTTTGGTTTATGGGATTAACATTTTATGCATGAGTGAACAGGAATTGCATTTTTTATTGTAGCACTGTAACTTCCCTGTTAGACTCAGTGGTGTGTTCATGGGAGTCAGGATGGGGTGATGGTACATGTTGTAATTTCCATGTTACAAACTGTTATTCTCTTACATCTGTGACTTTGAATAAAAACCTTCACCCCACATTTCAATTATTGTAAGATTAGTTGAACATCTCATTGATTTATTCAATACCCAGGTAGGGATAATGTAAATCGAATATTCAAATACGGTTTGTTGAAAAAAGGAATGTCCAAGATGTCGGCTACTTATTCTTCAGGTAAATGGTAACTGAAATGTGGGGTGAAGGTTTTTATTCAAAGTCACAAATGTAAAAAAATAACAGTTTGTAACATGGAAATTACAACGTGTACCATCACCCCATCCTGACTCTCATGAACACACCACTGAGTCTACCAGGGAAAGTTACAATGCTACAATAGAAAAATGAAAATCCTGTTCCGTGCATAAAAGTTTGGTTTAATAAACCATGGAATTCACTCAGTAAATCATGAATTTATCATATCACCCTCAATGTTGTAAGCTCCAAAGGATTTACCTCTCACACATTGGAAGGCTAATTCCTGCGCAACCTAATTTTCATACCCTTTACAAAAGTGAGCAGTGCTAACCCGAGCATGAATTATTTTCGCAACTTTTGGTGTCATATGAAAGTTGAGTTTATGGGCTTTCCATACATATACAACTTTTTCCCCTAGAATCATATATTTGTTATTCGGCAGCCATTTCAAAAGTGTATAGTTTTTTTTCGGGACACACTGTAGAGCATGAACACAGGCAGCAGATAATGCGGCAATGGTTCCTGGGAGGGGGGGGGGGTGAAACAGTCAACATAACTCATCATATTAATCAGTAAAATGTTCTTGCTAATACTATAGCGCCATAATCCTACTAATTGCTGCAATATTCTGCAACCTGCTCTAGTTTCTGCGATGATGGCGATATAATAAGATACATTCCACAATCGAGTTCCATACAACAACAAATATTAATGAAATTAATTGCAAAAGATTAATGAAGAAAGTGGGGGGGGGGGGGGGGGGGGGGGGGGCCGTGCAATCTTGATCCCACCCCAAAATGTGCCTCTTCAAATGTTTGACCATGAAGGCTTAGAGAGAGAGAGAGACAGAGAGAGAGAGAGGGAGGGAGGGAGAGAGAGAGAGACAGAGAGAGAGTGAGAGAGACAGAGAGAGACAGAGAGAGAGAGAGAGAGAGGGAGGGAGGGAGAGAGAGAGAGAGAGAGTGGGGGGGGGGGGAGGTGGAGAGACAATTTGCAAAAAAGCTGGGTTAATCTATTTATTCTCATTCCTTTCACTATTGCTGTTCATCATCTTTTGACATTTGCCAATAATTTATTGATTGCGTTATTAATTGATTAATAAAGGGAGGGAGAGAGAGAAAGAGGGAGAGAAAGAGAGAGAGAGAATAGAAAATAGATAGTAATAGTTATATTGATTATGACGGTGCTTTCGTGTGTGGGAAAGGGGGCGTGTGTGGAATGGGGGGAGAGAGAGAGATAGGCAGACGGAAAGGTGGTGGCTGGGAGGCGGAGGGGTTGAGATTGATATAGGAAGATACAGTTGGTAAAAATGCATTTCACTCAACTCTTTATCATACAAGATCATATATGCCGGCATAAATGCTTACGACGTTATTCACACGATCAACGACTTCCCCAATTCGATACAAAATTCCACTTTTCGTTCTCTCTCTCGTCCTCTCTCTCTCTCTCTCTCTCTCTCTCTCTCTCTCCCTCATTAATAATTGTATTTGTATGCCAGCGATATAAATTCGCGCTATTCCCATTAGGCACGATTTCCTCTTCCGGAAAGCTATAGTTGTGTTCTTTTCACAACCTTATGGTCATCAATTAAAATGAAACTAAAACGTCAGAGCTATTTTAGGGTATTGTGCTCGCATTTTTTTGTCACGAATCGTACCATTCCATTACCTCATGAAGCTCCATCGTCAAGATTCGTCTCTCTATCTTTCACTCTCTTGCCTTTTCTCTCTCCTGCTATTTATGGATTTCTCGAGGGAGAGTGTTCCACAGCATTATTCAGTCCTTCAGTTCAATTCAGTTCAACAAATATTTAACTAGAAGTCGTATTTTCCCTTTAAAAGACGAATAAACAAAGGGGTGTTTGACAACTGCACGTTCGTTCATTCGTTTTGTTCCTTCCAGCACCCCCCATGTCTGTGGTCTTAGTATAGATACTTTATATGGTATTGATTCAAGTAATTCAAATTATTTTATTTCTCATGCAAACACATAATACAAGAATAATTATATCACAACAAATATGCAATGAAACGATAAATATAAGGAAATAGCACGAGAGAGAAACTTGAAGCAGAGCTTGTTAAAGTGTTAGTTCCTCAGATGCTGTTTTACAATAAAACATGAACAAAGTATGCTTAGAAATCAATAAATAGTCAAATATGTAGCTAAGAAGTGAGTAGAAAACAAAAAGAAAGAAAGCTACAAAAAAGGGAAAATTAATGATTGCAAAAGCTCTAGAAAAGGGAAATTAGATCAGTATAATGAGGGAGAAAAGGATTGAGAAAGAGATTGAGTCGAGAGTCAATTTGGAGAGCGTATGTAGATCTAGGGCCGCGGAGATGTGATTGTGTCTTTTAGAGAAGCGAATGCAAAAAGAAGAAAAGGTCATTTCCAATATCATCTGGTGACCAATGACACACCATTGTCAGGCTATTCATCACGGTAATCGAATCGTTGTTGATTTAGAAGACCACATGGTTCTAAAATGTGCATAACCTCTTTTGTCTTTTTATTCGCAGGAAACCAAACTTCTAATTCTTCCGAAGCTGTGCAGGTACTATCGGGATATTTATACAAAGGTCTTTGAACTCCTTGCTACGCCTTATACACCATGAGGGCCTTAACAGTCCTTCTTTTGACAGCATTGCTGGTTGCTATGGTAACCGGACAGACCTCCTACCCACCATATCCAACATCTTACTACCCGGACAACCCGTACCCGTACCCGGACTACCCGGATCCGGAACCGCAACCGTTCCAGAATCCAGGAGAGATCATTCCTGGCTCTGGGTTTAACATCGAATTCCTGATCAACGCTGCTGGTGGTATCTGGCAGCAGGATCGGGTCATTGATTCAATGGCATATGTTTGTAAGGATGTCCTTCCGGTAGTCGGTTCGATGATACCGGAAGTGGACCCTACAAGTCTGTATTGGGGTTTCGTCTGTGATGAGGTCATCGAAGCTTCTAAAGATCTGGATGCATTTGATGCAACGGGATTCTGCAATGACATAATAACTGTGATCACTGACTTGATATCTCAGGAGAGTGGCGAAAGATATCGCAGACAAGCGGAATATATGGATGATCCCCTGGGTATCATCGAGATCCTGACCAACATCACCAGAGACCTCTATGGAATCGACATCAACATGATCATCAATGACCCATCTACAATCAACACCATCTGCACCAACGTCAAGAAGAATTTCTTGAGACCATCTCTTGAAGATCTCATCTCTCAGTTCGCGACTGAACTGATGAGTGCATTTCTACCCCAGGCAGCTCCGATATGTGACAACTGGGAAGGTTTCCTCGAGGACTTAAGGTTGGACTCCACCTCTCCAGTGTACCATATCATCGAGAAGGCTGCTAATATCGGATCTCAAGCCGTGGGGTACGACGACTTTGACGCGCTATGTGAGGCCATCACCCAGGCCCTTGAAAGTAGGTAACACACACACACACACACACACACACACATGCGCGCGCACACACCAGCTCGCACAAACACAGGCACGCACGCAGGTGCACCCACACACATACACACATGGACACTGATACATCACGGATATAATACAGTGCGAGTCAGAAAAAATGAAAGTTTTGTAATTGTCTATTGTTTGGAGTTAGTGGTAAATGATATATAGAAATATTTAGATATGTCCATGTATTACAAAATACTGCACACCTCTTTTGATACCATATGTCATGCATCCTTGCGCATGATCGGTCAATTGAGGAAGGCCTATACATGATTGTACCATGGACCTACAAGGCCCACGATTGTACACACATTATATGTTTATTCTATTGTATTCACATGAGAGGGTTTCGTGCCTTGATTCAATACCTTCATTATGTATACAGCCTACCGTGTTTTTTTTTTCATTCCTCGATCTGTTGGCAGATGATGACATCAACGCGAGGAGAACATTCTCCAGAAATGTCATCGAGAGTGTCATCGACCTCCTGGAGAACGGAGAAAGATGTACAGCTTTGGGCAATTATGCTATCACCAGCCTCGAGGAAAACAGCGCCCTCAACAGCGGCGGCATCGATTACTACCCGTCTTCCTATTCTATTGATCATCTACTCTATCTTTACACCGGTTTCTGGTCGGCCGAGGACATTTGTTATGCATTGGAGGAAGCATTTACTAGTGAGTTTATTCATAAGTTTGTCTAGTTTAAAACTAAATCTTTGTATCTATTTCACGGAAATGTTCACTCTGTTATACCTTTCAACTGACATAGTACGTGTATTTATATCTATATTTGCAATTATACGTACCCAATAATTCAACACTAATTAACATGCCTATACTGGAATTCAAGTGTAAACTATGAGCAAATGTAATAAAACTGTTAATTTTCCCCCTTTCTCGACAAAGCTCCTTCCTTTTTCTTCTCTTTGTCATATTTCCCAGGTTGTCCCTTTTCATTTCCCCCTTTCACTCTTAACTTAGATAATTGGAGATTCGATTCGATTCGATTTTTGTTTCTTGAATTGAAAATACCTTATTTATTGTTTTTGTTAGTTTCTCCGATAGACAGAACTTCTTTCTGGAAGAATAATTTAGACTTCGCTTCCCAGCAACATTATCTATTGTTTTTATTTCATTGTCGTCTTTATTCAGCCGAAGTGGAACTACCTACCCCTCGAGTCGATTTCATTCCAGGAACGAACCTCACTCTTAAGTTCTTCGTCAACGCTGCTGGGGGTTTGTGGCAACAGGACCGCCTCGTCGACACCCTCGACTATGCTTGTACTGATGCCCTCCCAGCAATCACCGTAATGGTACCTGTCGTGGGTTACTACCGTCACTACTACAACCCTATCTGCCAGGAGATTAGGGAAGCAGCAAGAGACCTTGAGGCTTTTGACTCGACCGGCTTTTGCGACCGCATCATGGATATGATTAGCGACATATCTCCTGGTGACACTGATGGTGGTATTGGAACCTACGACATCGCCGGATCCATACCAGATCCCATGGGCATCATCGGAACCCTGGTCAACATCACCAGAGAACTCTACGGAATCAACATCAATGACATCTCCACGATTTGTCCTAATGTCCATCAGTTCTTAGATCAGCCTCTTCCTGGGATTTTCTTAGAGTTTGGGACTGAGTTGATGAGTTCGCTACTGCCACTAGCAGAGCAAGTCTGCGAATGGGACGCTTTCTTAGAAGGGTTTGGAGTTGATTCATCCTCGTCATATTATCAAATTATCGAGGACGCTGCTCGTATAGGATCTCAGGCTATGGGATATGATAGTAGACAGGCTCTTTGTCAAGATCTGGTCCGCGCAATCTCTGCTGAAGGTAGGTATTATAAAAAAGTACCAAGGTATTATTATTATTATTATTATTATTATTATTATTATTATTTATATACTGCGCTTTTCCCAGAGTGGCCCAAAGCGCTTACAACAAGAAGAATCATACACAAAATAAAAATGAAAACTTACATAATCCTAAAAATCTGGATTACAAAAAAGAAATGTTTTAAGTCCCTTTTTGAATGAAGAGACAGATGGTGATTGTCTGAGTGTTAAAGGTAGCCTATTCCAATATTTAGATGCAGTTATAGTAAAAGTCCTATCTCCAGCTAGTTTCCGTGTGATGTTATATGTAAGACGGAGTGGGTCACTGGAGGCTCGTAGATTCCTGCTAGGGGTGTATAGGGTCAAACAATCACGTAGGTATTGAGGTGCCTGTTTATTAAGGGATTTATAAACTAAAAATAATAATTTAAAAACGATACGATGTCTTACAGGTAACCACGATTCTTTGTCCAAATTCCCATCCACAATCAAACCATGGTAACCACAATCGTAATTTCACTTCGATGGTCACCATGGTTCGAATGGTAGACGGTAATTCAGACAAAGAACAAAGTGTCATGTGTACAATACTGTTAAACCCATCCAGATGATTATTGGATGCATGCTAATATAGTTATGTAATCAATATTCATTTATTCACCGACCACACATTCTATGACACCCAGTTGGAGGTACTCTTCTCAAGAGAGCAACAAAAAAGGCATTCATGAAGCACCTCCATCACTTTGCTCAAAGCAGGACTCCGCTATGTTTAAAATACCTGTCTATATATTTTGGATCATTTGGACCATGTGCTTACTACAAACTGGTGTATTGCGTAATTGCCCGTTTCACCCGTTGACCATTGAATTATCTCATTTCAGTTATATTGAGTTTAAATTCCTTCGTCCCAATCTTTTCAATTATTCAGATACTTAAGATACATAACTAAAATGACTCTAACCCGACCAATTCGCGAATGAGGGTAAAGCTACGGTCACAATTAAAGGTTCGTACGAAAGATGCATTCGTAAGAACCTCCCTGTTTTCCCATGGTCTTTCCGAACTTCCATGGTCTGAAAATCGTTCGTTCGACGTTCGTAACAGTTCGTAATGGCATTGTGACCGAGGCTTAAATTAGTAGCAAGTTCGGTCTGTTGTCATGTTGTCGTGTTGTTATGGCAGCGTTTCACGAAACCGTCGTACAAGTGATATAAGTAATAAGCTCCCCTACAACTCATTGAAACGCGTGTTATTAACTTTAGCACGCATTTCAATCGAATGGCGGTGAACTCGTACCTGTGGCAGTTTCGTGAAACGGTACCCTATAGTGGAGGTGTCTTTGATGTGACTTGGAGTAAAATATAATGTGTTATTTTTGTATTTCTAGGAGACGAAGCAAGCATGACATTCTCCAGGAATATCATTATCAGAATGTTCGAGCTACCGACAGATGCAGATCGTTGTTCAATTCTGGTCAGCGAAACTCTTGAAGGTGTCCTAGAACCAGTACTCCATAATGTTCTTCCTAATGGGCCTTCCGTTCATATTAGCGACTACCTGATTTCTCGTTACACCGGCTATGAGAATGTCTATGAAATCTGTCAAGATGTAGAGACAGCATTCACGAGTAAGCCAACCACTTAACTTTTCAAATTCATGTTGGTCGAGAAAGTGCGCGTGCAGAATTCCACTCATACCCATGAGAATGTGTATGAAATCTGTCAAGATGTAGAGACAGCATTCACGAGTAAGCCAACCACTTAGCTTTTCAAATTCACGTTGGTCGAAAACATAAGAAAGTGCGCGTGTAGAATTCCACCTATTCTCATGGGATGTGTTTTAAAGGCTGTTTTCTCCGGATGGCAAGCATGTTTTCATGAAAACTACTGAAATCAAAGTCACATTAGTATTGTTTACGTGATTGAGAGTGAAAAATAGATAACAAGATTCTGTATTGTCTACCAAAAGATTGTAAAGGGAACATTCTTGTTCAAACAACATGCAAACCGAGCTAACAGGTAACTACATTTTGGCTAGGAGATGTATTGTATTTAATAAACTTCATTGATTGACATCAATAATATGGTTATAAACATATAAATCAATTTACAATGCAATGTAACAAATTAATATTCTGTTTGTAAACATATCATATATGGGGGGGGGGGGCGCGATATCTCAGTCAGTAGAGCAGTGGTCTCGTAATCCGGTGACCTGGGCTCGAAACCAAGTCGATGCGCTAGTGCCCTTTGGTAAGACATTAATTCTCATTACCAGGTCCTTCGGAGAGGACCTAAATCCGTCGGTCCTCTGGCTGCTTACTAACAAGCATCTATGCTTTCTTAGCAGTCAGGTAACATAACCACCACTAACTAAAAAGTAACTATATTTTGGTTAGGGGATGAACATACATGATTTATCTGGTTTATTGCAGGTGAGGTGCCACTTGTCCGTCCAACTTACGGGGAACTCTTCCCTGATTCTGGTCTCACCGTATCCCTTCTCATCAACCTGGCTGGTAGTCTTTGGGAGCAGGACCGCGCCGTCGACTCTTACGCTTACGTCTGCACCGACATCCTACCAATCATAGCAAGGACCATCCCCGACTTCCGGGGGACAGAGAGATACTGGAAGCCAATCTGCAACTCCATTGTCGAAGCAGCTGATGACTCTAATGGGTTCGACGCAACGGGATTGTGCTATGACCTTGAGCGCAGGTTCTCATCACTTCTCGGTCCTGTCATGACCGAAGAGACATACCCAGAAGTGCCGACTTATAATATGTCATCAGAAGGGAATTGGTCGTATACGTATGAAACGATGGTGTATGTCAGTCCGTTTGTACAGCTCCTAATGAACATCTCTGAAATCTACGGGATCGATATCAACAACATAAGCACTGTCTGCTCCATAGCCAGTGACCTTCTAGAGCCTTCCCTGAGTGATCTCGTTCTGGACTTCGGCTCTCGGATCCTCAGTTTCTTCCTCCCACAGGCCAGTCCGATCTGTGAAGACGTCGATGCTTTCCTGAGTAGTACCCTGACATCATTCGGAATTGTTCCGTCCTCACCCTACTATCAAGTCATTCAGGATGCTATTGACATCGCACCTCGCCTCGTAGGATATAATAGCATAGATGCCATCTGTCAGCAAATGAATCAAGCACTTCAAAACGAAGGTAGTTATGGTATTAAATAGAAATAGCTTAGCGATGTGGCAGCACAAAAAGACGCGTCCTGAACGCAAACTGCATTGTTAAAAACCATAATTGCTATCACATCGTAGTATAATGGAACTGGTTTTACATGCACCATCTCGATGAGGCATAATGTTAGTTAAACTTTCATTCAGATATGTTAGAAAATACTAACTATTACGCATTTTTAGTTCCGAATGCGTCTTTTAGTGCCCTATATTTCGCCAAACGCACCAATATATACAATGAGAATACACAAACATTCTTCATTTGAAGAACAAAAAGCAAGTAATGTGTAATATTAGCTTGTTGCGTTGGCCATCAATCTGACTGGTAAATTCCAATGAAGGTAATTTCTAACAAAATATTAGAAAATATAAACTTAAGACGAAGAAAGAAGTTAACCCGAAATATTATCTCTTTCGTTGTCTCTCTTTATTCTCATCAGACATCGATGACCCGGCGAGACTGGATTTTACAAGGGGTCTCATCTCAAATCTACTGTCTCTCACGACCGCTGTGGGGAGATGCGGAAGCATAGCCGATGACATCATCCATGACGTCATAGAACCTCTTATCAATATTGGCAATCCTGGAGAGAGGTTTAACATCACTGATGATTTAATCCATCAGTATACAGGCTTCATGGGAGTGCAACCGATATGCAGGGCATTGGCCTCCGCATTCAGAGGTTCGAAATCACCTTTTTGCCATACCTGCGATTGGAAAGACTTTCGGAAAAATATAAACTTCGGTCACCAAACCCGTTTACTAATGTATTTACATTTTTACATTTTCTCGAAAGCGTTCGTAGATAACCCATATAAACGCCAGTTAGTCATTTTCGTATTAAATGTAATGCACATATCTTTAAGTGCTCGTTATGACTTATTTCATTCACCTTTTACGGATATTTGTATTTCAATAGTCAGAATGCGAATTGCATAAATTACGCGTTGAATGGACAATGAAATTATTTTAACATTGGTAATTTGTCACATTCGTATGTGTTTCTCTTTTTTCCTTCATGTACTAATTGCAGTTGAAAGCAAGTTCCAGACTTAGTTTTACAAATTGAATAGCGCACAAACATACAATCTGGGGGGGGGGGGGGGGGAGGGGTAGGCTAAATGCCCTCTGCCAGCTGGGTTAATTAATTAATAATAATAATAATAATAATAATAATAATAATAATAATAATAATAATAATAATAATAATAATAGCCTAATAGTCCACTCCAAATTTTATTAAACCGAAACGGAAATTCTTTTTGCCCAATTGATCGTGAGCCCGGCAGCCACCGAGCAGCGCCAGATCGACGTTGCTCTATCCCATATTGTCAAAGTAGATATTCATTGATTTTAAATCTAGCTTTATTTTCATTATTGCAAAGTTGAAACTTTGATTCGACAAGGTTATCAAAATTCAATGCTTGGAAATATTCGAAGTAATGATTATTATAAATTACAAAACGCTTAAATACAGCCCCAGCATAGCACCTGAATAGCTCTCCGAACGCTGCTGAGATGTGTGAGATCACAGCAGGGACATGATTTGCACAAGCAGACGATGTCCCATGACATCTCACACATTTTCAGTGCCTGTGTTTTCATCTTCTCTTGAGTTCTTTCTCTTACTTCACTACCGTCAGGCTAAATGTATAATCTATTGCCTCACTCTAAACCCCGCGCATGGTTTTATTTTGATGACAAATGCAGCGATACAAAAATAAAGGAATCTGTCGCTTGTAAACAAAATAAGACGCCATTGTATATTCAGCTGCACACACCGGGGTATGTTCGGCGTTTCAAGAGGGAACACATGCCGTCCTTAATATCAATCCGGGGGCTTTTCAATTTGAAAGTCTGGTTTCTTTGATTGTTAATTAACCCCTATCCTGAGTATTTACAAGCAAAATATTTTAGTTATCAGAATCGGGTCATGTCCCCTTTTGATCGGTTTGACATGCCATTACATTTATATACACTAAACTCATTATAATTTGAGAAATAATAGCTTTGCAATTATGTTCATTCTTTATGGGATGTCGTCTGCTTGGGCAGTATTGGTCCCTGTTATGACGTCATTAAAACATCGTTATTTTTCTGGCGAATCTCTCGTATATCCCAGCTGCTATGGAGGTGGTTGTATTTTATTTTTATAAATCACCCGATATGTAGCTGACCTCAAACTTGTACGATGGCCATCTGTTAGCCAACCAGTTTCTAGTGATACATTAGTTGACATATTTGTGATTTTCTTTGAATTTCACCTTTAAGCCATATAATTAAGCCAGGATAATAATACTACACTTACTTTGCTGGCACCTTGTGCATCAAATGGAAAAATATACGTGCGCATTTTAAATGCAACTACTATTACTAGTATTATTGATACTAATTTTTTTGATTTTTATTCTTCTTCCTTTTTTCTTTCTTTTTGGATTCATTATTATTATCATCATCACCATCATCATTATTATTATTATGATAACTTCGCAGGATGCCCGAAGCGCTTCGATTTGGATGCTTGTGGAGTATGTGTGCCACGACTCGCAGGAAGCATTGAGTATCACTTCACGTCTGACGAGAGAGATTGCACAGGCAGATGCCCCCGAGGTGAGTGCCACTAACCTGTATTTTCAGTTATATACCTCTCTTTAGAAATCTAGCCATCTGATTGTCTCGAAATTAGAGTCGGGATTTTAGCCATTCCCGTAAAGAAACGAACAATGCCAGTACCGGTTAATAGTTCATAAGTGAGATGCCCGCAAGATTCCGGGGACCGGGAAAATAGTAAAATTTGGCTGCGATCCCCATTGGGTTACGTGTTAAAACTTAGTGTGTGCGGGCGCGAATACCATACAGTGCTTTTTTTCTGCGATTCCCATGATTGTAACATTCATGGGTGTCGATCTGTAACTGATACCTATTCATCGGGGGGGGGGGGGGGTGATCTATTCATTCATCCCCCCCCTGATGAATAGGTATTACGTAAGGATCGACACCCATGGTTATTTTCCAGCGAAGATTAAGAGACAGTGTCTCAGATTTTCCATGATGTTTTAACCAATCTTTACCCAAGAAAAGGATAAGGTGAAATTAGTGTAGGATTTTTGTTTCAATTCGGTATATACTTTAAAAGACATATCGTATGCTTTAATAGTCAAGGCCTGGTAG
The DNA here is from genome assembly GCF_000002235.5 of Strongylocentrotus purpuratus. Lineage (NCBI taxonomy): Eukaryota > Metazoa > Echinodermata > Echinoidea > Camarodonta > Strongylocentrotidae > Strongylocentrotus > Strongylocentrotus purpuratus. The sequence continues at coordinate 1,437,562 of NW_022145551.1, forward strand.
GATGCAATGTCCCCGTGAGCCTATAACACAGCCAGGCCTCTCACAGCACTCGATATACCTATACAATTTGGTCTAGTGGATTACGGGGTTCGATTCCTTGCCGTAGCACATTATGTCATTTGGCAAGACACTGATATACATGTACCGCACTTGTACGCTGGTGTAGGAAGTGGTTTGTGTTCCACTGTCCCAGGCATCACAAGAGGGTTTAAGTTGCCAAAACTTGTCAAAATTGAAAAAGTAGAAATCGGGCATGGGAAGTAAAGAGAGAGAGAGAGAGAGAGAACTCTATTTTTCTTTATCATCACCACTATTATTATCATTAACATTTTTGTTATTATGACTATAATAATTATTATTATTGTTTTGTTAACATTATCATTATCATGTTTGTCCTCGTTTCGTAACAGATGACGAATACGGTGCTATATTAAATGAGTGTGGACGATGCGTAGCAGGGGCGACTGGACGACCCGTCAATGCAGGCATGAATGAATGTGGTTCATGTGGGTACCTTGGTGGCCGTTCCTGTGTCGGCTGCGACGGAGTGATAAACAGGTACAGTTTTATCGAATGAAATCAATAACAAAATGTTTTTTCTAAGGTTAAACATAAATATGGCATGCCGCATAATATTCAAATGTAAAACATGCAAATACAGTTTTCTCTAAAGAGAAAGAAAACAAGAAGAAAAAAAGAGAAACCATAAAAGGGCATGTCATCACTTTATACTTTAAGACACTTATACAAACCAGTAAATTAATGATAAGAATAATAATATTGATAATGATAAAATTAACAGTAATTATAACATTATTATTATAACATTGCATGAATGTGTCCCAATACATTTGGGAAGAACAAGAAGCAAAAACACATAGAAAATAGGTTGCTGATTTCCTTTTATCCGATTTGTATGTGTAATAAGTGCATACCGAAGTCAGAAAGAAAATTTCATACATTAATTGTTGCTAGATATATAGATATGACAAACATTACGGATTGTCCTACCTAGCAACACGGGATGTATGCATTGCACATTCTGACTATTGAAATACATTATTCGTAACAGATGAATGAATTGTTTTGAGGCACTTTAAAAAAGTTTTGTGCATTTTATTTGATTCATTAAATTTAATTAATTACGAAAATAACCTATTGACCCTTTGTTAACAGTGGCAACGTATATGATGCGTGTATGGTGTGTGGTGGAGATGGCACAACATGTACTGAGGTATCTTCTATCTATCCTAATGTCATCCCAGCAGCAACACAACATGAGGTAAACGATCAATCAATATGTCTGTCAGATCATGGACCTATTACGGATGGACATTCAACGTGATTCTTTCTTTAATCCAATCATAGTCGCCGCCTTCTGATTATGTGCATCTTAATGAGAACATTCAGCTTTTTAACAATAACGACTGTGTAAGCATTTTCGGTCATTGACAAAGGAGCAGTTTCCCTCTCTTGGGTTTTGTTTGGATGGTGTGCTCTGTAAGAATGTGTCTTAAATAAAAGCATCCTCAATGGGGAGCAGCAAAGTTGAAAAGCAGATGATTTTGGTGATATGAAATGTATTATTACTGATTCGCAAACTTTCGCACACACCTATGACCTTATAAAACAATTAGAAAGAGATGATCTGTATCAGCCCTGTGCGTTGTAACTCTGGAATATTATGAGGAAATAGGGGGAAACGGGATTTTAAATCACAACCAAAAAATACAAAAATAACCTCTATCTGGTAATATCAACATGTTTTTCAAAAGAAATACATGTACAGTACACGAAAAAACAATTTCCGATTATAAGCCAGAACTGCACATCTATTTTCCATGATTTAGGCGAGTAATTATCTTCTGCGCATGTAGATTAACATGTGTAAATTCACTACCTTGATTCTGTCCCGGCTTTTCGCCGGCGATCATGATGAGACCAAAGGGAAGAAACATGTACGGAATATTATTGAGACGACATTGACGGATACAATCACAATGACTTCGTTAACTTAAAACGATGAATGTCCATCCGTAATAGGTCCATGGTCAGATTATATGTATTTCATGCGCTCTTTTATCTCACCACGTGGTCAAAAGTTGCAGATTAGCGCATAATTTTCATAACATAACGGCGGCTTGGAGCATGGGGTCAAACGAGAGCGATTTGATTCCACTCCTTCTCTATCACCTCCCTGCTTGGATGATGAGCAACCATGAATATCACCTATGTGGTATAACTGCTAAATATGACCATACAATTTTGAACGTTCATCTGTATTGGTAATACTATATTTTCTCTAAAAAAAGACTGGGACATTACACAGATTCCTAATGTCTACGAACCAAAAGACCGGTTTACTTATATATTCAAATTGTATGCATACATTTAAAACAAAGGTTGTTTTGACAGACATGGGTCCGAGTATTGTAGTTCATTCATAAATAGCAGGTCAATGGAATAACTCGTCCCTAGGTCCCGAGGAAAACATCCATCAATTTGAATATGTAAATAGGCCTATTGCGTCAAAAAGGTCAATTCGGGTCACTCCAAGGCTGTAGCTGAGATTCGTGAGGTAACGACTAATATGTTAACATTTAATGAGTTGTACTTTAAAACATGATGGCCATGTTTTTTTCTTCCTGTAGATCACTATTTCTGGAGCAGGATTCGACCCAGCTCCAGATTGTCGATTCAGGAACCAAGTGGGCACTCTGAACCGGCAGGTTACCATGGCGACATCCAGTGCATCCGAAGGAACGTGCACCATTACTCTTCCAGCAGCAGGTAACATAAATATGAAGACTATTTTGGAGATCATATGCAAAGATCTATCAAATTGTTTAAAATATATAGGCCTATAGATCCTATATATATCGAAGTAAAATGTTTTAAAGAGTACTATTTCATGCATGCATACAAAAATGAATACTAAAAATAGCCCGCTTTTATGTGTGCTTACACAACATAGATAGTTATCATTTCCGAAATATCAATGAAACAGAAATAAATGAGATATGAGAGAGATAATAAGTGTTGTTTTGAACAAGGGAGAAAACATTGATTATGTTCATATAACAAATATTAATAATATTTGTCAAATCGGAAACGCTGGATGTGAGGCACCAACAACGCCACCGATTTTCAATTCAAATGGAATATGTGACTACCTCAGACGGATCTGTAACAAATTAAACTCGTCATCAATACACAGGGTCTGCTATCTGCGGAGATGTCGTTAGATAATAATGACATGTTGACTTTTTTGAGGGGGGGGGGGGCGGTATGACAGAGGAGGTAAAAGAATGTATCTTTAGTGTGTACTATGTGTGAACATTTTAACGTGTGTAGGCTTATCTCCTTTCATTCTAGAGGTAATGGCATTTTAAACATTGCATTGACACGGTTACATGTTTTCTTGCAGGCACATACGACCTTTTACTAATATTTCCTGGTAACTCCGAGCCCGTGGAAACTTCAATTACACTCGAAGTCTATGCCCGTAAGTGTCCACCGTATAAGTCCAGCTGTTCCAATAAAGATTTCGGAGCGTTATGTCTAATGACGTATTAGGTTAAGGTTGAGTGGTTAATTTGCTTGACTCTCTGTCCAAGAGTTGAGGGTTCGAATCCCAGCCGACCACCTATTATCTTTTAGCAAGACGTCAATCCAAATTTGTATGTTTTACTTTTTCAGAATGGAGTTAACTCACGAAATATCGAGTTGTCAAGTTCACTGAATAGAATGTTTAGATACTTCATATGATTTTGTTATCATCAGGTTATGCATTTATAATTATGTTAGAAATTTCAGGTGCAATTATTTCGTATAAAATTATTTAATTACTCTATCTAGCTCTATTTCCTTCTTTCCTTCCTTCTTTCCTTCTTTTTGTTCTTTTCCTTTTTTCTTCTTTTGTTTCTTCTTTTTCATCTTCTTCTATGATATTCTTCTTCTTTATCATCTTGATCACCTTCTCCCTCTTCTTCTTCTTCTTCTTCTTCTTCTTCTCCTCTTCTTCTTCTCCTTCTTCCCTATTTCTTCTTCCTTTTCTCCTTCCTCTTCTTCTTCTTCTTCTTCCTCATCGTCTCCTTTTCCTTCATTATCTTCTTCTTCTCCCTCTTCTTCTTCTCCTTCTTTTCCTATTTCTTCTTATTCTCCTTCTTCTCTTCTCCTTCTTCTCCTATTTCTTTTTCTTCTTCTCCTTTTCCTTCTTCTTCTTCCTTATCTTCTTCTTCTTCTCCCTCTTCTGCTTCTTCTGCTTCTCCTTCTTCTCCTATTTCTTCTTCCTTTTCTCCTTCTTCTTCTTCTTCTTCTCTTCTTCTATGATCTTCTTCTTCTTCCTCATCTCTTCTTCTTCTTCTTCATCTTCTTCTTCTTCTTCTTCTTCTTCCTCATCGTCTCCTTTTTCTTCATTATCTTCTTCTTCTTCTCCCTCTTCTTCTTCTCCTTCTCATATTTCTTCTTCTTCTTATCCTTCTTTTCCTTCTATTTCTTTTTCTTCTTCTCCTTTTCCTCCTTCTTCTTCTTCTTCTTCTTCTCCTTCTTCTCCTTTTCCTCCTTCTTCTTCTTCTTCTTCTCCTTCTACTTCTTCTACTTCTTCTACTTCTTCTTCTTTTTCATAATATATATTATTCCAATCTATTATTCCAATCAACAGCGGTTACCATAGCGTCAGTAGCACCGGAAGAGATTACCCTCGATCCAACATCACTTGCCACCTTGACCTTTACCGCTGCTGCCAACTCCAACTTCCAGGCCGTTGAGGGCATAACACCATACCTCATTTTTGAGAATGGTAAGAGATAATTATGTACAATCATCATGATGATAAACAACATAAGCAATCATGGATAATTTCTGAAATCAAAAGTATTTTATCTTCAGAAAACTCAAATGCTTTGCATGTGATTAAAAAAGTAACATTATATCTGGTACAGAATGATCAACCTGACAGTATATTTGTTTTCATGAATTATGGGGAACTCTTTTCATCCCATATTTGTTTCTGCTTCATATACATAGTGGAATTCCCTCCATGTGCATACATTATCAATAAACCAAAACAATGTAAATAATTTTGTCTAAATAGTATAATCATGATAATTCTAGAGCATACTTGGCAATCACCATCTGCCTCGTCATTCTACAAGGGACTTAAAACATTTCTTTTTTGTAATCCAGATTTTCAGGATACTGTAAGTTTTCATTTCATTTGTTGTAAGATTGTTCTTGTTGTCAGCGCTTCGGGCCGCTCCGGGCCGCTCCGGGCCGCTCCGGGAAACGCGCAGTATATGAGTAAGCATGGTGAATAGGTTTAAACGTTTCAGCATTCATTGCATAGGCTAAATGCAGTATAGTGGATTGACTTACAGTAAAGCAAGGCTTGTTGTTACATGCTTGTTGTAACAGTAAAGCCAGACCTGTTGTAGCCCTGCAACAACCCTGTAACATCATTAAGTAGATTCAAAGAATCACAAGCATTGTCTCACTCACACAGTTTCAGAGTAACATGAGTTTAAAAAAAGATGATTTAGAGTGTTCCCGAATGTTACAATCAAGAATAAGGAGAGGGAAAACAAATTATTAAGAAATTTAAAAAATAACTTAATTTTCTCAAAGATATGTTGAAAAAGATTTCTCATGATCATTTCTCGTCAGGTTTGGAACCTCTGGCTGGAGAGATCAGTGGTGATTCAATGCAGGAGCTTACGTTTACCCTTCGATCCCCACCCACGCCAATGGAGTTGGTTGTCTCCCCGTCTCTCAATGGAATAGACCTGTTACCTGGCGGACCTTTCATGGTAACATTCTTCGCACCAGCACCCGCGATCGGCTCACTCACGTTTTTTCCTTCAAGTAAGAAAAAAAAATAAAAATGTATAAATTACATTATTCGAATTACATTCACAGTAACAAATGAAACGGGATGCGTTTTTGCGGGTACTTGAGATTTAATAGAGGATGGAATCTTGTTACCCTGAATATCAACATCATGACAATAATAACAACTACGACACAAACTTTCCCAACTGAATATAAAATACGTTTACTTAAACGTTACACTGCTCCAATCTGCCCCAGGGAAGGACCCGGGTATCATTTTCGAATCTTTTGATCAATTTATACAAGTATCTGCACATGAAAAACTGGATGGAGCCGGCATGTCCAATCCATAGTACTCTCTGCATCAGGGCCGTCAACAGACGAGAACTTGTGTACAACCCCCCACAGCCCGTAAAAAGGCGACACTGTTTCCTCATTAAAGAGGGCGAACAGAGTTTACCTTCTCATATGGAATTTAACTGTGAGTACCACAAAGTGGGCTGTACGTATAACACCCCTCTGCATACAAAGAAGACACACGGTTCCACTGTATTAAACAGGCGAACAGATGCCTACTTTACAGGCGGGTACATGTCGTCGCTGTTTTCACGAAGTGACGGTAGTGAAAAAAAATTGCATTCACTTTGCGTTAGGATTTTCCTCACTACCGTCACTTCGTGAAAACAAGGACGATGTTATAAATAAATAAACAGGATACCTGTTATCATCGGGGCCCTTACCGGAAAACCATAAATATTGAGCTCTGAAAAACTGGATGGAGCCGGCATGTCCAATCCAAAGTACTCTCTGCATCAGGGCCGTCAACAGACGAGAACTTGTGTACAACCCCCCACAGCCCGTAAAAAGGCGACACTGTTTCCTCATTAAAGAGGGCGAACAGAGTTTACCTTCTCATATGGAATTTAACTGTGAGTACCACAAAGTGGGCTATACGTATAACACCCCTCTGCATACAAAGAAGACACACGGTTCCACTGCATTAAACAGGCGAACAGATGCCTACTTTACAGGCGGGTACATGTTATAAATAAACAGGATACCTGTTATCATCGGGGCCCTTACCGGAAACCAATAAATATTGAGCTCTGCAAGATACAATGGCCAATTAAAATAATCCAAATCATATTCTCCAAAACACAACCTTCCCATGGGGTATTCTGCAGCAGTGTGTAATACACATAATAACCTTTATATGTATATATTAACATATATACACATACACATATATATATGCGAAGAGGCAAAAATGCCAATTTCCGCCACACGGGCACCGCCCGCCGCCACTGAGCGTATATATTTTTATCGCGTAATGTACGCATATAAACTGACATAGTAATTTCACCCTAAATTCTAATGGGTTACTTTCGTTTCACTACGCGTTTTAAACGCGAACACGAACTTGAACCTATTGAATTCAACCAATTACCTTAATTTCATTTCAATACCAACGTTGTGCGATTTCGAAGCTTGAGCTAAATCAACCAACTAACCAAAATAACGTGATAACCACCTTTCGTTTTCAACCAAAAACAATAAATTAAACACCTTAATGACCTCGACTGTGACTATGCTCATGAAAGCACTCCGCGATAACAGTAAGTATAGTAAAACAAAGCCACGAACGGCTATATATATATATGAACTAAGTACGCAAACTTGAACGTGAACATATTGAATCCAACCAATTAGCCAAAATAACATGATAACTACATGTACCTTTCGTTTCCAACCAAAAACTATAAGTTAAAAGCACATTTATGGCCACGACTGTGACTAAGCTCATGAAAACACTCTGCAATAATCGGTAAATAAAACAAAGCCACAAAACGGCTATATATATATATATATGTACAAAGTACGCGAACTTGAACTTGAACATAATGCATTCAACCAATTACCATATCTTTTCAATACCCACGTTTTGAAATTTCAAAGCTTAAGCTAAATCAACCAATTAATCAAAATAACGAGATAACTACCTTTCATCTTAAACCAAAAGCAGTCTTCAATGAAAAACGCGTTCATGGTCCCAACTGTGACCAAGCTCATGAGAAAGCTTTGTAATTTTCATTAACTGAAATACACAGCATCAAAATCCGGGTATATATATGTAATAAACTTAACATGTTAATCGTAACCATTAGCCTAATAAGTCTCTTTCGCGTTACATAAAAGTTTTATGCTTTTAAAGCTCGAGCTAAATAAACCAATTACCCGAAACCTAATAACTACCTTTAAACATCAAAATGGGGAAACATATACTGTATATATATATATATATATCTATACGTTAAATAAATCAACTTAACATCTTAATAAAAACCACTAGCCTGATAAGTCTCTTTTGCTATAACGTACGAGTTTTGTAATTACAAAGCTTGAGCTAAATAAAAATAGACCAATTACCCGAAACAAACGTGATTACTACGTTTCATTACGACTTGAATAACAAAAAACTCCACGAAAATCTATGCCATGTTTTCCAACCCCTTAATAAGGCTATGAAGAAACATATTATTTCCGGTCTCGGAGAGATGAATACCATCATTCCTAAACAGCTCGCGCCGCTCGTGCCTGATGCCCAGGTGAGTCAAAGCACTGCCCCCGATCGTGCGGCATATGCGCCTGGCGTGCTTGTTGAGAGCTCGCCGCGTCCGATCAATTTTGGGCTGCTCGTCTTTACTGAAGCCGCTGTAGGTCCTGCGAGGCAAAATATCCGACCAAATGATGCGGGCATTGGGGAAATGTTCGTGCAATTGTCCGAGTGTTGTATCCAAAAGCAAGAACAATTCGTCTTTTTTAGCTTGCCCGACGTCGTTCGTCCCCACGTGCAGAACGATGTGCGACGGAGAGGAACCGGGCAGCACCCGTTGGACATGTCCACTTAGTTGACCTAGCTTAAGGCCCCTCCTTCCTCTCCAAACGACGTTGGCTGCCGACCCCAAACCTTGTTTTCCCTTACGATGCGCGAAGGCGGCTAACCAGTGGATCATGGAATCGCCTATGAGCAGGATTGTACGAGACTGGCAACCTACAGCAGGAATGAAGAAAAAAGGAAAACTTCCGGCAGCTCATTGTTGTTGATAACTCGTTTCAAAATCACCAATGAAATGTAACAATATTGATCTTCAACTGCCTCATGCATAAACATGAGTCAATTATAAATACTATTTAAACATATAGATCAACCCAAATAACTGATAATTTTTCTTAACACGCTTCCTTAAACTCAAATGATTAAAGAAGTAATATGGTACAATACATCATGAATTATGCAACAGGTAGCATATTAATACGAACATATCTCTTATGCGCGTCCGAGGACCAGCGCCCCGTGTTCTCAATTTCCCCTGCGTCAAACCGGTCATAGCGGCTAATGTGGCCGCGCCTTTTCTGAAAGAATGTGAGTAAATCGTGCCACTGGCAGATCCAAAAAGGACAAACACTATTAATTTGTCTGGCCGAAGGGGTCGCTTTCACGAATTGCATCACCGTAGTAGGCGGGGGTTGAATGCGTGCATGATGCTGTGGCAGTCATAAGCCACAATTCACTATCAATGACAGCCCATGATCTAGTGGGTTCTCTTGCTTGCCTCAGCCTAAACTGCGCATCGTATGTGCGCCAGCCGTAGCCGCCAAATCTAGCCGCCGTCCGGACGGTGTCCATATACTTAAACATCTCTAAGGCCCGAACTATATGCTTCTCGGTGTATATAGACGCAAATACCAAAAATGCGCTGGTCCATTGCTCTATTGAGGTTATTCGCGGCACCCCTCGCCGCGGTTGTACCTGCAATGTCGACCCCGACAGGGCAATAACCGTGGGTGCGCTGCCGTCTGGAACGGGGACATTTTTTAGCAAGGCCCCTAAATCAACAAACTCGCCTTTCCAGATTCTATCCCGCAATGCGCGAGGAACAGCTGACCCCAGCACCTCCCGAGGAGTTGCCAACAAGGGAGGGGCATTGATCATAAGCCCCACCTGCTGCGCCTGCTCAGGGCCTCCAATTGAGTTTAATGTATCAATACCCGCGCAAACCAACGGCCTAGAATCGTACTCACTTGCGGATGGACCCGGTCCCCGCTGCTCCACTCCGGGGTTCGGCTGCGGTGCCTGGACGAGAGGCTCTGATACGGGCTGGGAAGGCGGAGCTGTTGCAGTTGCAGTTCTCCGTGGACGTGAGGACCCAGTTCGGTCAACAGTTGTCCACCTGGATTGCTGCTTAGCCTTCGGCATTATAATTCCCGACGCGATGATACAATTAACAAAGTTATGTAGCTAATATAAAGTTAACCAGTTATGAACTCCAAATGTACACAATTCAAAATCCCGTCGCCGTATATAATTACTCTGAAGAACCAAGTTGTATTAAAATGTTCCCTTCTGTAAATCCGATGTGGAATCGAAGTATAATAGTTGCCGACTACAATGTTTCCTCAATAAAGTCCAATAAATTAATTTGCCACCGAATAATGTCTATGACCATCCTCTAAAAAATCTGCAAGGTGAATGAGGATTCTCACGCCAACACCGTGAGAACCAATATATCCCGGCTAAAATAATTCCATATATAAATTCGAAACATACATTGCGCACATTCCTTTTATAGATACGCGTACATGAAAGAAGCCGCGCGGCTGACTCAAAGGGTGTCGGCATGTTATTGTTTTCTATCAAGATGCCGCTAAGGGTCATCACAGAAGAGAAGCCGCCGCGAACTCGTGATGTCACTGATGAATGTAAACCATTTATATCGCCCTTCGTTCGATAAAATTTCTTATTTAACATGCTATTACCATGTTCGCACAATTTAATATGTAAACAAGATCAAGGTTTTTAAATTTGATTTTGCATAATCCTCGAAAGTCTTCGCCACCGCCTTTCGCTAAGGATATGAAGACCAAGGGTCTGGTATACAATATCTAGGTTTAGCCAATTTAAAACCAGTCTGCACTAGTTTGACCAGGAGGATTAGACCTCCCTGCAAGATCACTGACAAGTGGTTATCTCATCAAATCAGATCTCAATTAGCATAAGAATTAGAGGATCCTGTGGGACAAACAGGCACCGATTAGGCATTGTTTGCTATATAGAGCGGGCGCAAGTAGCTACAAGTAGTGTGGGGCTTTAAAGGCCCACTGCACTACTTTTAGCTACTTGCGCCCTCTATATAACAAACAATGCCTAATCGGTGACCATTGGTTCCCCATGATCCTCTTTTACTTATGTTAACTGAGAGCTGAGTTGATGAGATAACCACCTGTCCAGTGACCTTGCGGGGCGGTCTAATCCCTCCTGTAAACTACGGCAGATAAGCTTTAATCTTCATCACCATTCCCCCCCCCCCCCGTTTTATTTGCAGAAAACAGACTCCTACTTGACTTCGAGGATGGAGTTCGAACCGACGACATTGACGACTGCAGCACCGTATTCCAAGATACTCCTGAGGAGAATGGCATCGCTAGAAATATTCTAGGAACCGGAAGCAGTTGCATGATCATCAGAGGCAACCGCGTCATTATGATCACTCTTGGAGATGGGGATGATCTCATTGGACCAGGTAAGTTTATTATTGAGTAAGTAACAAAGGCTCAGTGGTGGAGCAGTGGTTTCGTAGCTGGGAGGTCCCCAGTTCGAAACCAATAGCTATGTTGTTAGAAACCTACTATAGGCACCGGAAGCAATTGCATGATCATCATAAACAACCGCGTCATTATGATCACTCTCGGAGATGATGATGAACAGCATTTGTATGGCGCCATATATCTGTTTCAAAAAACATTCAAAGGCGCGAGCTCCTCCAATAAAGATGGAGGATGATCTTATTCGACCAGGTAAGTTTCATTGAGTAAGTGAGGTGCGATGGCTTAGTGGTAGAGCAGCAGTCTCATACCCGGGAGGTTCCCGGTTCGAAACCAATACGATGCGCTAGTGCCCTTTGGAAAGGCATTAATCCTCATTACCAAGTCCATCGGAGAGGACATAGAACCGTCGGTCCCCTGGTTGCTATTTTCGAAAAATCGGCTGGAGTGCACTTTCAATATCCTATTATACATCTTATAGAAATCATGTTCGCATTACGTAATAAGTCATTGTAATGACCGTACATATCTAAATGCTACGTCTCTCTCTATGCCAAAGGATGTTGGTCTAATGAAAGTGTATGGAACCCTTTAGATTTCTGATCCTCATACAAGCGACCTTTTTAAGGAATAAAACACAACTTTTTTTTTACACATCTCCACAGATGATACGCTTACACTGCGCGGTGATGTTATCTTCAGCCGATCCGACTTCTCTCGAGCGGTGCCCGAGTCAGTCCTAGCCGTTGAGGTCGGGGAAATCCCCACAGTTGAAGTGGTCTTGCGAGGCTTCTCAAAGATCAGTAGCTGTGGAGACGTACAGCTGTCGGCTCGAGGAACAAAAGGTGGCGCCGGTCGACCTTTGACCTATATGTGGTCCGTCCAATCAGAGGGTGATGTTTCAAACGAACTTGAAGCAGCAGTTACCGGTAATAATGCCCCCCCTCCCACCTTTCCGCTCCCAATAGCTTTCTATATACTCTCTGGATTAAAACATCTATTTCGAATATTACTCATTTCCTAGAATGTTGTTTTTTAAATTGCAATAAAACTGTTTCGAAAATTCTTGAAGAAATATTGAGATCATAGACCACATTTGCATTATCCATAGTTAAATGTTATATAAACTCAAACTTTAACACAAAATGAATGCCCCCTCAACTAAAAAAAAAGGAAAAAAAAGAAAGAAATATAAGAGATCAACCCCCCCCCCCCAAAAAAAAAAAAAAAAAAGAAGAAAAAAAAAAAATAACAATAACAATAATACCATACTTGCATACGCAATACATGCATTATTTATTCGTTCGCATCTTTAGCAATTACGACAGTAGACTTGACGGTAGATGGGGCCCTCCTCACAGCGAATCAAGCCTACACATTCTCCATCGAGGCAGTGAACTTCTTAGGCGGCCCAGGCTCCAAATCCATAGTTGTGATGCGGTCATCAGAGCCGGTTCCCGATCTGAGGATCAATCCGCGCGGCATAGACCCGGAGAACGTACCTGTGTCCCAAAGGTAAACTTTGAATCAACTGAAGCCTAGTTCATACTTGAGTGGCGACCGGTCGCTGCAATACAAATAATTATGATGATAATGATAATAACGATAATGATAATAATGATAATAACGATAATGATAATAATGATAATAATAATGATAATACAATTCTGATAAAGAGGTAGAAGAAGAAGGAAAAAATATAACGCGCTTATAGTGCGCCATCGACCTCATGAAACTGTTCCGAGGTGCATTATTGAATTAAAAAAGTAAGATAGGAGAGTAGGAATTATGTGAGATAACATCTATATGCATTACATTATTCATGATGATAGCCTAGGGTTAGGGTCTGGAAGAGTGTTGGGTCAAATTTTAAAGTTGGAAAAGGTTTAGAAATTGGAGCAATGTGTCGAACAATCTTCACCTGGGACCCGTTTCACAAAGCCTTATTCAATAAAAAATGACAAAACTCAGTGACAAATCTGCTGATAACCAATCAGAAGCAAGGATTTCAGTAGCTTATAACAAAAACTGTCATATGTCACTGATTATAAGTTCTGTGAAACGCCACTGTACAATGTCTTTCAGGTTCTTCCTTGACGCCGACGTGACCTTCTATTCGGACTGTGTGGGCGCTGGTCCAGAGGAGACAGAGTTCGTTTGGACAGCTAATACGGAGACCTTTGATAATAGTATCCATGCGGGGACTGCAAACTCCAGAACTCTGGTCATAAAGGCCTTCTCTTTCCTTGGTGAGTAAAGCCTGCCCTCTGTCGTTCTATTTTGGTTTGTTATCTTGGGAATTTTTAAAATCAAAATTACTTATGATAATTCCCCTAATATCTATATACTTGACCATCATGAAAAGAATTATAAGGACTAAAACGATATTAGATCACCTTAATAATTACCGATGATGGCGCCCAGTGAGTCGAAAGACTTTAATAGAGAGGGCCATTGTATAGCAGGTCTGTTCCTGATCATATAAAGCGTCATTTCAAGAATAAACTATCGCTTGACTAATCCAGACACTTAAACCGAAATCCAATTTCGTCCTATCCCTTTTTTAGTCATTCATTCTCTGGTCATTCCTCTCTTGATAGTAATTAAATCACCATTCCAGGGTTTTTAATTCAGTTCACCATTTACACTTTTGGGTCTATCTAATTTTAGCTTTTACAGATAGTATATCCCAGTCTTTGGATGTATTCATGATTCTTCCTGCAATACATTTAAATAAACGTTTTGATAATTGTAAACTCGATAATCAAAATTAAGTTTGGACGGCTCCATTCATCTTTTTTTTAATTAAAAAAAAAAAGACAAAAAGACGAAAAGAAATTATATATACGTGAGCTACTAACAGATTCATGCTTTACATTTTTTCTCTTGATCAGGCGATTCTGAAGTCACGTTCACTGTCCAAGCCAGACGGGCTGGTGCTACGTCAGGCCCTACCAGTGACATCACAATACGTTTCGCATCATCTGAGCTTGTTGCTACGATACGAGGGGGCAGTGAAAAAAGTGTGGGAGTGGACAGTGGGATGGTGACTCTTGATGGTTCACGGTCACGTGACCCTGATCAACCAACCGGTTCAGACCAGTCAGACTCTACTGATTTGACGTACGAATGGAGTTGCGAACAGGTATGTTGTTTCAGGCATTTCTTCATCTTTGAAACCCCCCTCTGTACTACTTATAGCTACTTGCGCCCTCTATATAGCAAACAATACCTAAGCGGTGATCGTTGGTACCACATGGTCCCATTTTTCATATGTTAATCGAGAGTTGATTTGATGAGATAACCACCTGTCAGGGACCATGCAGGGAGTTCTAATCCCTCCTGGCCAAACTAGTACACATAGGCTTTAAATGTGTGTGTCATCGGGTTTGAAGAGATGTGTATCAATCAGATATTATTAATTACGTCTATAGACACCGACCCTAACGTCACCATCCGAAAGAAGTGACTCAGTTTTGAACCAGCGTTGCCTAGCTGAGCCAGTGTGTAGGCAAAGACAGAAAGCTGACCAAGTGAACGTGCCGCTAGCCCAACTCATATCTCATTTTTTAAAGACCCTATCCAATGAAAATACAACTTGATATAAATGGAAAACTGAATGAATGTAGAATACAAATGTAAAGGAATACAAAGCATTTACCGTCTTTATTATTGCGCAAAAGCAAATTTAAACCTCATTTCCGCACCCCTCCAAATTACGGGTCAGCAGGGGTCAAATTTGCAGAAGTTACAATGACGACATAACATTTTGACCCGATCGGTTATTTGATGTTAATTTGATGTTATTTTCAGACGACAGATGCCACATATTGTACAAGCGCGCAAGACGGATCCATGTTCCCAGCTGACAATGCTACATCATCATCAACTTTGACCTTTGATGCCGATGACATGACCCCGGAAAGACTTACCAGTTCACTTTGGATGTAGCATCCGGAAACAGGAGGGCTTCGACAAGTGCGCTGATAGACGCAGTGGCGGGAAACCCCCCGTTGGTAAGACGCATTTTCAAGTTCATGTTTAAGTTAACTTTATTCAATACTTCATTAAAACATACAAAGGAAAACAAACATATAACAGTTAAAATATAATACACGTATCAATATATAACATGAGAATAACACAAGTAGAGAAGACATCAGGAACAAGGGGGAAACATTTTAAACATGTACATTAATGAAAGTATTTGGAGACTAGACAGGAAGGCCTGGCCTTATGTAAAAGTCTATCTTCAATAATTGTATAATAAACTAAGTACATTATTAAAATTATTTATTTTTTATAAAAGGAAGACAAAAGGAAATAATTTGCATTCACACACACACTCTCTCCTACACACACCAAAACACACTTATCTGATGAACCTTAAAAATATAGGTTATTGCACTATTATGTCAATATGTAGACTAATTTAATTACTCCAGTTAAGAAAATATTACAAAACATGACGATTATGAATACAATACGTAATTGCGAACAAGAAACAAAAATTGAAAATAAAGGAGAAAGTATACCCAATCAGAATAATTATTTTAAAATTTGCAATTGATCGCAAACCTTCTGTTACAGGTTCATTACAAGGACATAAATTTAACAACTGAATCGTTTATACCCCTTGTAGATTTGATTTTTTTTTAAATATGTTTTCCGTACTCAAGAATGAAAGGTGGACTAGTTGTACTGTAAGTGTCATGTAATGCAACAATGGTGTCATGCTTCTGATCTGGTTTCTGATCCACATGTACAAAATGTTCCCTACATGTATTTAGAAGCTAGACCTGATGCATATTCGTTGAAGTTGAAATTGAAGGGAAAACATTTTTGTGCTCCAGTACAGTTATACGCTAACAGTGTATCCACTTTTCAGATTTTGATATTGTTATCTGGCGATGTGAATCCGAACCCAGGCCCTGTCACACATAACTCGGCCTCCTCGGATAACGATAACAGTACAAGGTATTCTATATCATACAAGTATGACAGCAAAACACTTCACTCTTTTAATTCGCGTTCATGCTCGCTACTGTGGCGTGAACAGAATGAGGAATTATGTAATATGATTATGTCTTTAGGTATTAACAGACATGACATAGGGCGGAAGACACATCGAGGTATGAAGGGGGGCCGTGATCCTTTTAATAACAACCTCAAACTTGGTATGTTGAATCGCCGTTCTGTTCGTAATAAATCTACCTTATTAGAGGAATTTATTATTGACCATAGTTTAGATTTTACATGTGTTTGCGAAACTTGGCTAACTGCATCAGACGATGCAGTGATTGCTGATCTTTGCCCTCGTGGTTATCTGTTCAAGCACCATCCCAGAGCTGCTAAACGTGGCGGCGGGGTCGGCTTTCTCTACAGGGACAGTCTCCACGTCGATATTAGTCCAACAGGCAAATTCGAAACATTTGAATCAATGTCTGGAACTGTATCTGGCGGCTCTACACAGGTTGACATTATAGTCATATACAGACCACCAGGATACCAGTCTTTCACTCAGTTTCTTATCGACTTCTCTGCGCTTCTTGATGAGAGGTTGTGCAAACCATACCCACTTTTGATCACCGGAGATTTAAACATCCATCTAGATAACACTTCATCCCAGCATACACTCAGGTTTGTGGACCTTATTAACAGTCATGGCCTATCCCAATTGGTTACATCTCCGACTCACGACAAAGGTCACATTCTGGACGTCGTTCTGGTTCGCAATTCAGACAATTTGTCAATTTCGAAGCCAAGTATCGTTCCAGGTATATCAGATCATGCTGCAATCACTTGTGTACTTCGCTTCACTAAGCCTGCACGCAGCGACAGAACATTTGCTTCCCGTAATATTAAAGACATAAACAGGATAGCCTTCGCGAAGGATGTTGCTGAGAGCGACATTATGCCCTTAACGTCAGAGAGTGTCAACACAGCTACTAGTCGCTACAACACCATTCTTTCTTCGCTCCTCGATATTCACGCTCCTGCCAAGATCCGCAAGGTTCGAGACCGTCAGGACAATCCCTGGTACAACGGGGAGATTACTGCTGAGAAACGTAAACGTAGGCAGCTTGAGCGGAGATGGCGATCTAACGGCAAGCTTCACATTGACAAAGAGATGTTCCGTGCGCAACGAGATTTCACGAACTCTCTCGTCGAACGAGCCAAACGTTCGTACTTTGTCGGGCTAATCGATAAATGTGGACATGACTCTAAGAAACTCTTCTCTACGGCCAATCGTCTCTTGAATCGGAAACAGAACTCTCCACTTCCAAGACATTCTGGTAGTAAAGAACTGGCTCAAAGATTTATTCAGTTCTTCCGCTCCAAGGTTCAGAAGATCCAGGACAGTCTCACTCCTGACTTAACTCCACCTGATCCTGTCACGTCAGCATCCCTCGAGACGATTCAACCTACCACCTCCGATGAGATACAATCACTGCTTCATAGATTGCCAGCTAAGTCGTGTAAACTAGACCCTGTCTATACTGTTCTCGTTAAGGATTGCTCCTCTTCATTTGCATCTGTTATCTCACAGATTATCAACTTAAGTATTGTTCAGGCATGCGTACCTTCTGTTCTTAAAACGGCACACATTCTTCCTTTACTGAAGAAACCCAATCTTGATTCTGAATTACTAAGTAATTACCGTCCAGTTTCTAATCTCCCGTTTTTATTTAAAATACTTGAGAGGGTGGTGTTCTCTAGATTAAATGATTACTGTCTCGATAATGACCTCCTTGACCCATTTCAATCTGCATACCGTCCCCACCACAGTGTAGAAACCCTCCTTGTTAATGTATCCAACTTTATACTCCAGGAGATGGATGGCGGAAAAGTAACTGCTATGGTACTCCTTGATTTGTCTTCCGCCTTTGACACTGTTAACCACACTGTTCTGGTGAATACCCTCATTTCACTCGGTATTAAAGGTCAAGCCCTGGAATGGTTTAAATCATACCTGTCATGCCATTCTCAAGCTGTCTTGATAAACGGCTACCTTTCAGATTTTGTACCACTTACATGCGGAGTTCCACAAGGCTCTGTGGGCGGGCCCACGCTTTTTTCGTTATATTTAACGGGTTTGAAGAGTATTTTTCATCGCCATTCTCTCTCTTATCATGTTTATGCTGATGATATTCAAATATATACTTCTTTCAAACCCAATCAGAGCAATGCAGCCAGCGCTATCCATAACATTGAGACTTGTGTACAAGATGTTCATAATTGGTTAAACTCACATTCACTGAAATTAAATCTCGCCAAATGCGAATTTATAATGTATGGTTCCGAGACTCAGTTAGAGAAGATTTCTTCCATCACTTCAATTACTCTTGCTGGACATGAAATTACCCTATCTAATGTATGTCGCAACCTTGGTGTGTTTCTCGACTCAAACATGAAAATGTCTACTCAAATTCAATATGTCTCAAAATCAGTACGTTATCAGTTACGCAATTTGGGTTTTATTCGTAAATATCTTAACCGTGGTGCCACCGAGAAAATTACTCATGCTTTGATTTCTTCTCGCTTGGATTTTGGTAATGGCCTTTTGTTTAGTTCGCCTCACAACCTACTCGCAAAATTACAAAGATTACAGAATGCTGCTGCTCGTGTCGTGACCCTGTCCAACAAGTACAGTCACATCACACCAGTCCTCAAATCACTCCATTGGTTGCCCGTAGAAAAACGTGTTGTTTTCAAGATTATTTTGCTATTATTTCACTGTATACATGGCTCTGCTCCGCAGTATAACATCGGCTTGATTAAGCATTACTTTCCTTCTAGACAGCTACGTTCTCAAAACTCTGGCTTACTTGTTACTCCTAGGGTTAAAACAAAGTGGGGGGAACGAACCTTCGCTCATGCTGGGCCTTCGTTATGGAATACTCTCCCTCAATGGGTTAAGAATAGCAGTTCTGCTGAGGTGTTAAAAAACAATCTTAAGAAATATCTGTTTAATTTATCTTATAATTGATTACCATTACCTTTCATGTCTGTACCTTTCTTATCGCACTTTGTATAAATGTATCAAGTATGTATTTCATCTTTTGCACAAGCTGCGCCTTGAGCATTTGACTGTCAAGTGGATTTGGCGCCTTATAAATCATATGTATTATTATTATTATTATTTAAATTTAATAAATAAATAAATAAATAATAATAACAAAAACGTTACTTATAAAGCGCTTACCACCGAAGTCTCTAAGCGTCATTATGTCATATCCTCAAGAAACATAACCCGGGACATAGAAACCAATTCATCACATACAAAACACAAAACTTGATAAGAGTATGATTAATTTAGTTATAATAATAATAAATGTAACTTAGATAGCGCCAAATCCACTCTGTGGAGTGCTCAAGGCGTACAATTAGGGACTGTTAGATTCTGCACGACGAGAACGTGAACTGCCCTTTTAAGGCAATGTGACGTCCTTTTAAGGCACTGGCAGTGACGTCACATTGCCTTAAAAGGGCAGTCCACGTTCTCGTCGTGCAGAATCTAAAAGACCCTAGTGTTAACTGAAGAATTACTGTAGGATAACATTATAAAGGCTAAATTTCTTTTCTATTTATATAGATACTAGTATTCAGATCGACAGAGGGACCTGTGCTATCCACCGAACCAGTTTCATTAACAGCACTGATTGGTCATGCTTCACCGGACGTCATCGCATGGACCATCACCGGCCATGATATAGGTAACAACTACCAACTTAGAAAACAATACAAAATCAACTTTATTGCAAACAGGAAAATGGTTGCAATATCACCCCCAAAAAATTGCTTATGGATTACTTTTAAATTTAAAAATGAGTGGATATGATTGACATTTGGGATTAAATCACGATGGAACGCTACGGTAGTCCAAAATACATTTATCTGTTCGTAAGTTCTTGCTTTTCATTATTTTGTGATTTTCAGCAAATGTTCTAAATTTGTCTCCTTTGTAAGGAGGATTTAAAAAAAAAAATCAGTTTGATTTATTTCTGTCATTTTAAATCCTCATATGAATTTTTGTGATTCTAAGATTATACAACACACGATACTTGCTTCGTAATCTCAAACACATTTGCTAGGCCAGTTGTCAGAATTAAACGAATATTGGATATTAAGTACGTACATGTAACTGTTGCTATCCTACTACGACATATATCTGCTTGTTTTAGTGTGTTATGGTATCACCATTCGCAATATCACACACCTTTCCTTTATTTTTGCAGATCTTGACTACGATCTTGACGGGAATGCTGGAGATTTTCCGATTCCATCTCAGACCCTTTCTTTCACTTCCATAGATGCAGGTAATAATAATGATAATAATATAAAGAATATACTGCTAACACTACTATCACTACTACTATTACTACCACTTATACTACTACTTTCCTCTACTACTACTACTACTACTACTACTACTACTACTAGTACTACTACCACTACTACTACTACTACTACTACTGCTACTACTACTAGTACTACCACCACTACTACTACTTCTACTACTGCTACTACTGCTACAACATCAACAACTACTTCTACTACTACTACTACTACTACTACTACTACTACTACTTCTATTACTACTATTAATAATAATGATAATAATAATAATAATAATAATAATAATAATAATAATAATAATAATAATAATAATAATAATAATACTACTACTAATACTGCTGCTACTTTAATATCAATACAGCTATAGTGATAGCAATATCTATTAAAACGACACCCCACCCCCAATACGAAATATTTTTCACTATCCCGAATGGCCTCTGCGTTATTTTCTTAACAATACAGTAATAGTAGTATCCATTGACATAATACCCCTCCACCTAACATGAAATAAACTCATTTAGCATTGATATCTCTTCTGAGAACATATTATCATACCTGAATTTGGTATCATCAAAAAGCTGACGTATTTCTCTTTAATATGACGCCCCATTTGAAATTAGTATGATATCATTGCATGTACAGTACGCCTGAATATGGGGCCGATAAAATGTTGCAAAATACATTATCATCGTCGACAGTGAATTCTTCATTAATTTTGTCTGTAAGATAGATTGTGTTTGATGATATTGAGACGTTAATTCTACTTTCCTGATGCATGTATTACTTCAATTATTTTCCTTTCCCACATTCACTGAAATCAAAACATCTCGGGCGATGACTAGCGAGTGTAATTCATTCCTTAATTCTTTTTTTAAACATAACTTTCATCTTGTTTACAAAATGTTTTTTGTATTGTTCTATTTTCTTACGTTGCAAAGACATCCTACAGCCCGGTGAGATGTACACGGTAGATGTCACTGTGACGTATGGGGCGGATCAAACCGCTTATGGCCAGTTAGTTCTGGACGTAGCTGAGGGTATATCATCGTGCCAAGTATCCCTAGAGTCTGGAGATACATATACCGTACTTGATGAGGTAAAGAGAGACAGAGAGAGAGAGAGAGAGAGAGACAGACAGACAGAGAGACAGAGAGAGACAGAGAGAGACACAGAGAGAGAGAGAGACAGACAGACACAGAGAGAGAGAGAGAGAGAGACAGACAGAGAGGCAGAGACACAGAGAGAGAGAGAGATAGAGAGAGAGAGAGAGGGAGAGAGGGATAGAGAGACAGATAGACAGAGAGACAGAGAGAGAGAGAGCGAGAGAGAGATAGATAGAGAGAGAAGGAGAGAGACAGAGAGAGACAGAGAGAGAGAGCGAGAGAGAGAGAGAGAGTTCGAGTTCGAAACCGGTGAAAGCTATTAGAGCTAGTTTTAGTAAATGTTAGTCCATCTGTAATCTAGAGTATTATTCTACTAACAAATGTTAGCATTTACTATTTGAATCTGTCAGAATATGGAAAATGACAATGCAGTTAACAGTTTTGTTTTCTTAACGATTTTGTTTGCATCAACATTAATTCATGATTGTACACATTAAAGGCTTGTTCAGATATGGGGCGATAAACTGCTGCAAACGGCTGCAAAAAAGCCGCCGCGGTTTCTTTTTACGTGTATGGCAATGAATAATAACTGCCAACAACAAAGGACTTTCCCGTATTCACTGTGCTCCGTGTTATAAGATACAGAAAAGTAAGCCCTTTTACACTTTTCGTCATCATAAACAATTCGCCGTGGTTTAATCCGCGTCATATCTAAACGGGCCTTTAAATGTTGTAACAGCACAATTACTGTGCATAGCATTATTATATTTTTGTTTGGTTTATTATTTCCTGTTTCATAGGGGGTAAAAATAACCCTCCGTTCCTCCTACAAACGAAAAATAAATACAATATAAAGATGAAGAACACATTTTACACTCGGCAATAACTGCATGTGCATATCATTCTTGTTTCAAGATCGCATTTCTGGTTGACGACTGTGTGACCGATGAGGGCGCCTATCCGTTGACCTATCAGCTATTTGTTACGCGAAATGACGCAGGCAATAGAAGGTCGTTGACCCGCTCTGGAGGGGATTCTAGAATCAGCGTCAGAGGTCCCCCCGTCAGACGAAATGGCAATGGAGAGAATACATTCGTTATCGAGGTATGGAATATTTTTTCGAAAAATCATTTTCTATTGTTTTTTATTGGAAAATTTAACACAACATATAGAAAATAAAATTTATATGCATGTATAATAAGGCCTAAAAAGGATGTTGTATTGTCCTTTAGGTGCCAAAAATTGGTCGGTCGACCGTACATTTCAAGATTTTGGGTCGGTCGCAAAGGTCAATACAACATTTTTTTTGGGCCTAATTGTGAACATTAGTAAATCACATGGTTCACAGTTCGAGTCCCACCACGGCCCTTATGTCCTTTGGCAATGTTTTAATCTATATTTGCCGCTCTCGACCCGGGTGAGATGATTTGGTACCTGGTAAGAATAATTTCGTTGCAATTCTAGAGCACCATAACGACAGCCATGCTAAAGCCGTGGTAATAATTGTCGAGCGCCTGGGGAGTGTTTAACAAAGACGAACTTCAACTTAAAGTTGGACTTAACTATGGCAGGCCGTTCATGCCACTGTTTTCTCTCGCCATTTACTGGCATAGGTCTCTCAAGGGACGTACAAATCATGGTCACAAATTTACAGAATTTACATATTTTGTTGATAGTTCATTATTGAAGGAAAACATTATCTACAGATCATGATGATGAGAGCGACCAGTGGCATGAATGGCCTGCCATAGTTAAGTCCGACTTAAAGTCGACCTTAATCTTTGTGAAACACTCCCCTGGAGTGTCAAGTTTGACAGACAAGAGCGCTATACAAATACTCACTACTATCATTACAAGGTATTATATTGATATCAATTTTCCATTTTTTCAGGTGTGTAACCAGCACAGTAGCTGTACTTCATACACAATAACGGCTTCTGTACAGGACCGTCAATCATTCAACTATGAAGAGTTGAAGCAGGCCATCGTCGACGGTGAGGCTTTTAAAGGTAAAGTGCTGACTTGTTTTATATTCACTGGAATCGTGTCTTTCATTTCAAGTGCATCCAGGGGGGGGGGGGGGGTGTTTCACATGGGGTTTCACAAAACTTGTCATCAGTGACAAATTACAGTTTTTGTTATAAGCTACTGAAATCCTTGCTTCTTATTGGTTATCAGCAGATTTGTCACTGATTTTTGTCATTTGTCATTGAAAAAAAGGCTTTGTGAAACTGGTCCCAGGTTACTATCAGGCGAGTTGTGCAAAGGATTGATTTATGCGCAGTTAAGCATGATAACAACTTTAAATCGTCATCACCATCACTATCATCATTAATTTTTATTATTATTGTTATTGTTATTATTTTTATTATTATGTTACTTTTATCATAATTATTGCCATTTTTGTTACTGTTATACATACAGTAACAAAAATGGCAATAGTTAATGATTAGTAATTAGTAAAGATTACTGCTGTTATCAAGGGTGTCGATTTGTATCCGTGGTTGGGGGGATGATAGGTGCCAAAATATTTTCGGCAATGGATCAAAGCAACCAAAAGGTAGAAGCGTGTGGCAGGTTGCACCCCTCCCCAAGCGCGTAGCCAGGATTTGATTTTAGGGGGGGGGGGCGGTAGTGAGCATGCGAATCACTTACAGAGCGCGCTCCATAGGAGGTTGGGTGCGGGGAGGGGGCAGTTTCCCCCATCCCCCGCGAAGCGCGGAAGCTTTGACGTTTCATTAAATTATTAGAGAAAGAAGACGATTCGTTGGACCGTTCTCGACTCTTAATCCTTGTGTGAATCAAGTTACCCTTCCTCCGCGCGTAGCGCGGAAGCTCTGACGTTTCATTAGATTATTAAAGAAAGAAGACGATTCGATGTACCATTCTCGACTCTTAATCCTTGTTTGAATCAAATTCCCCCCTCCGCGCGTAGCGCGGAAGCTCTGACGTTTCATTAGATTATTAAAGAAAGAAGCCGATTCGATGTACCATTCTCGACTCTTAATCCTCGTCTGAATTCAGTTCCCCCCCCACCAATTCCGCGCAAAGCGCGGAAGCTTTCACGTTAATTAATAGAGAAAGAAGACGATTCGTCGTCTCGTGTCCTTGTCTGAATTCAGTTTCCCCGCGCGGAAGCTTTGCATTTCAATAAATTATTACTCTTAATCCACGTCTGAAATCATTTTCGCCCATCCCGCGCGTAGCGCGGAAGCTTTCACGTTTTCTTTAATTATTAGAAAAAGAAGACGATTCGTTGTATCGTGTACTTTGACGTGTCATTTAATTATAACTCTTAATCCTAGTCTGAATTCAGTTGCCCCCTCCTGCGCAAAGCGCGGAAGCTTTCACGTTTCATTTAATTAATAGAGAAAGAAAACGAATCGTTATATCGTGTCCTTGTCTGAATTCAGTTTTCCCCCTACCTCTCGAAGCGCGGAAGCTTTGACGTTTCATTTAATTATTACTCTTAATCCACGTCTAAAATTATTTTCGCCCATCCCGCGCGTAGCGCGGAAGTTTTCACGTTTCCCTAAATTATTAGGAAAAGAAGACGATTCGTTGTATCGTGTACTTTGACGTTTCATTTAATTATAACTCTTAATCCTAGTCTGAATTCAGTTGCCCCCTCCCGCGCAAAGCGCGGAAGCTTTGCCGTTTCACTAAATTATTAGAGAAAGAAGACGATTCGTTGTACTGTTCTCTATATTAATTCTTATCTGAATTCAGTTTCCCCACATGATGTACGTATGGAACGTTCGTTCGCAAATCTTTGCATGCACAGCCCGAGTGGTGGATATCATGTTATCTCCCGGCAGTGCTTGTCGCAATAGCTTCTGGAAAGGAATTGTATACTACTATTAGCGTTATCGGCCACTAATTAGGCCCATTAGTGACTATACAAAATATATGCTCTTCCTGGCTATTTGGGAATGTGTCAGTTTGCAACAGAAATGGAGAAACGCGAATTTTGTTGAAAATCATGTGATATCACGAACATTTATAAATCACTTGTATGAAATTGATAATAAGTTATGGTTACGCCAGTGACATAGGCCCACATCAGCTTTTCAATAAAACAAAAATAAGATGTGACAAAGTGATCTTTCTCCAAAAATGAAAAATGTTGTATGAAATGTCAGGAAAAAAAAATGAGTAAAAAAAATAAAATAAAGATACAATGACGTGAATTTTATAAAGGGTGAACGGAAACAACATAGCAACTAGTGAACTATCTTAGTAATAACCATTTACTACTCTCATCGGGCTCTCATTAATTTTTCTCTTCATTTTTTTTGTTTTTTTGATGGTGAATTATTGGGGGGGGGGGGGGATGATTGTACAGGCCATCCCCCCTCCCATCTGAAATATTGGGGGGGGGGGGGGGATATATCCCCCCATCCCCCCCCCCCCCCGGGATCGACACCCATGGCTGTTATTATTTGTGATACTGGCTGACAAGCAGGATTCGATTTTTCTTCTTCTCCGTATCTTACTAAAATGATTAAGTGTATACTTTAATATTATATTTTTGATCCAATATTTCTTTATTTTGTTAGCGGAACAGAAAACAGCAATGCTTGGTATATATTTGATTGCTAAATATTTCCATAATCAACTGAATTAATTGCAGGTGACTTCATCAGTGCTTTACGCAACATCAATGCTCTGATCAGGGTTCTTTCGGACCAACAAACCGGACGGAAGAAAAGAGCAACTACTACCGGTCAACAAACAGCAGATCAACTCGAGTTGTTACGAGAAGCTGTCGATGGGACAGTCCTCGATGTAAGCTCTGCAACCACCCTACTGGATGAATGCCCTTCCATTGAGGTCAATGACCTATCAGAGGAAGATCTAGGTATGAACCTGCTCATTTAAAGCCCGTCTGTACTAGTTTGGCCAGTGGGGATTAGACCTCCCTGTATTAAAGGTTACTGACAGGTGGTTATCTAATCAAATCAGCTCTCGATTAACATAAGAAAAAGGGGATCATGGGGGACCAACAGGCACCGATTAGGCATTGTTTGCTATATAGAGGGCGCAAGTAGCTATAAGAAGTACATTGGGACTTTAAAAAATAACAATGATAGGTAGTGGGTTATTGTAAAGCGTTCGTGTCTGTCAGACTTGGCACTCCTGGCGCTCCACCACTAAAACCTTGGCGTTAGAATGGCTGCCATTATGGGGCTTTACCATTTTAAGGTATTAATTCCTACACATTTACATCACCTCTGCATGAATTACTAACAAAAAGCAATTGTAAGAGATAGTACAACAAACGTGTTGTCAGACACCTCTGGAATACTGTGAATGTTTGGCAATTCGTTGTTGAACCCAGTGACCGCGATAATACTAATATTGTAAGTGTTTTGGTCAGTTAATGGTCAAATTCTTTATAAGAAACAGGTATTATTATTATCATCATCATTATTATTATTATTAATATTATTGTTATTATCATCTTTACCCAATGCAGAATCGTTCGTTAGCATTCTCCAAACTCTCGTCTCGGTTTTCTTCTCTGAAATGGAGGTCCTACCGCCATCCACTTATGAGGCTCTTGTTCCTATCACCGTGGAGATTGGAGAGGCTACCGAGGATGAAGATATTCTCGACATGCTCAGGTATGGTTTGGGTTTCCCTACTTATTCATCATTACGATCAAAAAGAATTTTATGAAACCAACTCACCAAGGGAAATCATCCTGCATGGCCGTTAGGACGAGCACTGTGGCAATGGGACGACCTTTGCGTGGTGCATTTTGTTCCTCTCGACACTGGTGTATTAAAGCCCCACTGCACTACTTATAGCTACTTGCGCCCTCTATATAGCAGACAATGCCTAATCGATGACCGTTGGTCTCCCATGATCCCCTCTTTCTGATGTTAATTGAGAGCTGATTTGGTGAGATAACCACCTGTCAATGACCATGCAGGGAAGTCTAATCCCTCCTGGCCAATTTAGTGCAGAGGGGCTTTAAAGAGTACGTGCTAGGGTAATAAGTATTGCAATACCCTTAGAACGAGCAATGTTCCCAAGGATTATCTAAGATGAAATTTGTTAATGTTAAACTTAACAATCTTTTACTAATCATTGATAAATCCACGACACATGACTCCATCTACACTTGTCTCTGATGATTTTATTCCAATTTTTGTTCTTCTTTCTGATACCAGTCACTTGTATAGTCCACTGCTTGGACAAATCTGAATGCATCTGGGGCCTGTTTCATAAAACTTGTTATCTATAACAACTGCTAAATGTCTATGACAAATTTGCTCTCAGCCAATCAGATGCCATGATTTCAGTAGCTTATAACAGTAGCTTGTAACTTGTTATTGATATCGATTTTGTATGAAACTAGACCAAGAACAACATGCCCACGCTCTCACACCAGTGTTTATCATTTATAAAAGGAATTATCATACAGACCATGAGTTGAGAATAGTGAAGTTTTATCTCGTGGCGTCAGCTCTCGCCAACGCACTCATAAAAGTTCAAAGATAAAAACAGCAAGAGTCTTTGGCTACCCCATGTATAGATCTATGTACAGTCAAACCTGCTTTAGTGACCACCTGTCTACAAAGACCACCTGTCTTCAACAAGGGCATTTGTTGTTTTCCTTGAAAATGGTTTCTTATTGAAACTTGTACTAAAGGAACCTGTCTACAAAGACCACGTGTCTTCAAAGACCACTTTTTTTTATTTCTCTTGGGCGGACGCTATCGACAGGTTTGACTATAAATTTTTCCCGTACTAGTTCTTTTCTCCTTCTATCTATTTTCTTACAACTGAATATCTGTAATAGTTTATTTATTATTTGTTAAAGTATCAACTAAACTATTATTTCGGATTCACAGGGACCTAGTCAGGAGCCTGACCAGAGCTATCCTGGTGCGTGATACCGTTGGGGATACTGCCGTGGAGACCGTGTCTTCAGGAGTGACGTCATCAGCCATCGTCGCTCTCCCTCAAGGCGCTCATCAGTCTCATAGTGGAGCGGACGCCCTCACTGTTGACTTCGGGACTGAGGTTGCTGAAAGGTGAGAGCTTTAAGAGAGTGGGTCGCCAGTTTCCATGCGCAGAAGGCCATAATTCGCTGACACCAGACTTAGTAGAAATACCATTGATAGGTGTACAAGTCTGGACACAGCAAACCCGTCTTTGGATGATGCGAATGTTAAAGGACTTTACCGTAATGAAAAAAAGGACATAGTAGTACATGAAGCATGTTGGTCATAAAACCGAAGGCTAACCCTGTTGGATTAATACCCGAACGATTTCGAGTTCCGCATGAGAGCCCACTTCTATGTGTCTTTAAAACCTCGCACAAACTTCTTGGGAGAGGGAGGGGGGGGGGATCCTCAAGCGGCCAGCTAGAGACTTCTAAACATCAGTTTTTGATGGCTAATGAAAATTACGATTTTTTTTTTTTTTTTTTTGGGGGGGGGGGGGGGAAGGGGCAAATGGAACGCTTTCTTTTTTGTGAGGAAAATGTCAAGCAATTTGAAATTTCATGAAATGTTGTGACATCTGATATGAATAAATTGACGTCAATTTTTTGAATGTAGGTATGGTGTCTGGGACTGTGAGTCCGGATCCTGTGTTGGAGTTCTTGTCGAGTTCGAGCAATACTCTGACGATTCGGATCCATATTCTACAAACGATGAGGATCGAAATGATAGAGCATCCGCGATCTTGCAGATTTCCCTCTTCGACCCTTCTTCCTGTAAGTTGACACTTCATATTTGATATAACCCTGTCTTCCGATACCATACAAAGATATTAAATTAAATAATAGTGAACTCTTCTCGAAATGTCTACATTATCAGAGCTTACCACTATCAAGAGATGGCATAAGACAGATATTGACTGGTATGGTGTTTGATATAACATTGTTTTTTTGTTTACAGCCGAAGGGAGTTATACAATGTACTTTCTCAAGGGGTTATATTTTTTTATGGAAAATATGATCACGAGGGAAAATATCAACACGCTAATACTTCGTTTTGGCACATGGCCGAAACAATGAATTTTTATTTTCATCTTGTTTTATTATTTCCAAAAACGTGAAAAGCAAAACAAAAATACTATTATTAACCAAAACTCGATATTTTGGTCGGAACATAAGTCCTTATAACAACAACAACAATTAGAGGTTTTTCGGCCGGCAAAGAGGTTCTTCCAAATGAATGAATACTACGCAGTCACTGGATCAAAGAAAGATTGATATAAATGTGATAACATTTACATTTAAATACTTGTATTCAAATGGGATACCTTTATTCTGTTTAGATCGACAATTATAGGCATCGGAAATGAGATTTTAAATTCTTCATTATATCACTGCAGTTTCAGAACTCGTCGTGGATTCTCTGACCGACCCCATAAGCATCCACATGGAAATCACCCGACCAAAACAATACCGTACCTACGAGTGTACCTTCTGGAACACCACAAGCAAAGAATGGAGTACCTCAGGGGTGGAGACCGTGATGACGTCAGGGACTGAGGTGGAATGCCGAACTAATCATCTGTCAGCCTTTAGTGTCCTTGCTGGAGAAGAGATTGCTTCTACCAGCGGCCCTTCTCCTACCAGCGGCTCTTCTCCTACCAGCGGCCCTTCTCCTACCAACGGCCCTTCCCCTGGAGAAAGTACGTATAAGTAAACATTATACCATCCATATCCGGACACTTACCCCCTGGAATTCCACCCCCGAATAACCATCCTCTAGGACAACGACCCCCTAGGGCAACCACCATCTAGGACAACTACCCCCCAGGACAACTAACCACAAACAACTACCCACAAACGACTACCCCTTGGACAACTACCCCTGGACAACTACCCCTGGACAACTACACCCAAGACAACTACCCCCTAGGATAGTTGTCCGGGGGTAGTTGTCCTAGGAGGTAGTTGTCCTAGAGGTGATTATTCTAGGGGTGGTTGTCCAGGGCGTAGGTGTCCTAGAACCCATACCGTCAAACATGAACATGGTGCCGCAGACACAACGAGTTCCAGAGACGTTCCTCGAATCGTCTCTAAGGTCCTTTATTTGATTTATCTTCTTATTAGATTGTATCCATGATACTTTCCAAAATCAAAATGCATGATGCATAGAATATGACTGGAACTAATTAGCAAAGTTAGATTGCATAATTAGATGTATCTTTTACTTTATCTAAATATGGGTAGAAATAATTTCATCTGAGATTGGCTTCTTCTGGATTGGGAGCTGTCTGTCTCGCATTTAATTTGATAGACTGCACAATGATCAGCAAGCTTTAATCTATCTTCAGTCAAACTACAGAGGTCACATCTCGATACAGCCCATAGCGTTTTGAAAGTGATAGTTGTGACAAGAGCACGGTCATATATGTCAAATCAAGGAGCTCCAAACTGTTAATTCCCACTGCAATCTCTTTAGAAGCTAGGGAACAATTCGAAGCCTCATGAAATAACTGATCAATCAGAAGTCGATCTCCATTGTCGTCACTCTTGGTAAATACAGTCTATAATATAGTCTATAATGGTCACCCTAAAGGTAGAAACATGTGTTGTAGACCTGTCTACAAAGCCCATCTGTCTAAATTGGTCTGTTTTCCCTGTTTCCCTCATGCTACGGTCACAAAGGTTCGTACGAACGAGAATTTCGTACGATCTCCCTGTTTTTCCATTGTCTTCTCGAATTTCCATTGTCTGAAAATCGTTCGTACGGCGTTCGTAGCAGTTCGCAATGGCATTTGTGACCGAGGCTTATAGCCGTTATAGACATATTTCAATGTATCTAACGTGAGTAATAACGCACAAGAGAACACATTATGCTCACTCGAGTCTCATTAAAAACATTCAAACTTCCTAACATTTTCCTTTGACGTAGAATCCAACATCGCGATCATTGTCGGTTGTGTCGTTGGTGGCTTGGTCGCTGTCGTCATCATCATCGTCATCATTCTCTTCTTATCGAAGAAAAAGAAAGTAGGTTCCACGGATAAGGAGATGGGACTGCAGCTTCACACCGGAGGACCCAAAGAAAATGTAGGTTTGCTTGGAAAATATTAATTGCTTTTTCACTATTTATTTATTTATTTAGTTATCTATAATTATGCACTATGAATATGACGGACAAAGAAAGTGGACAAAATATACAGTTCCTCATTCTACCCTCAACAATTGCTGTGGTAGACAAAGGAACAACCCTTCACTGCTATTATGTAAAAATAAGTAGAACAGGTGAATATGCATGTGACACCTGTTCTACTTATTTTTACATAATAGCAGTGAAGGGATGTTCCTTTCTCTACCACAGCAATTGTTGAGGGTAGAATGATGAACTGCATATTTTGTTCGCTTTCTTTGTCCGTCATGTTCATAGTGATGTTTATTTGTTAATGATTCATAGATTATTTGACATATTTTTATGTTTTAATTGATTGATTTATTAATTTGTTGATTCATTCATTTATTTAATCTTTCAATAATTGTTATCAATTTACAAGGACAACTAGATGGTCAATGTTCAAGATACATGCAGAATATCAGTATAAACAAAATAAGTTTAATAGGTCACGAATCAATTTCCGGTTTGCTTATTATCTTTATAAGGACATTTCAGTCAAAACCTGAGGAAAAAGACAAAACATGATTTCTAACTGATACCCCATTCACAGTGGCCTCAAACACCGCGACAGCAGCGGGACTGTCCCGCTGCTGTCGCGGTGTTGTCTTCAGTGTGAAGGCTCGGACCCGTTATAAACTATCGCGGGATAACACCGCCTCGCGATAACGCCGCGACAAACTATCGCTAGGCTCGCCTAGCTACAGCAGCGGGACAGTCCCGCTGCTGTCGCGGTGTTTACTCAGTGTGAAGGCTCTCCGCTATAACACCGCGACAAACACGTGTGATTTGTTTACTTACCTATCACTGACCTCTTTTCTCCAGCAATGGGGAACATAAAGTGAAATAGAAATAAAGTAACCAGTGGATTCAAATTGATTTTATTATTATGTAGATATTATAATTATCCAAATAAAAATATTTCACACTTCAAAAAATTAAAATATTCTGACTGGAAGCAATAAAAATGCTAGTTTTTTAAAAAGTAATATGATCGAGGATACAAAAAGCAACTTGACATGTTTACCCTAAAACCCCGCGCTGAAGTATTTCCGGTCATATCGGGGTCACTCGCGGGTCATGAGCCATGCATACACGTGTTTGTTACGGAGGTAATAAAAATCACCCGCTGCAGCGTGAATGGGTACATGATATTTATCCCGCTGCTGCAGCGGGATAACTTTTCTACTGTGAATGCATTTATAGCGGTGTTATGGCGGTGTCGCCGCTCCGCTACAACGCCGCTACAAATTTCAAAACCACTGTGAATGGGGTATTAGACATACAGTACTTTTTACTCAAGTTCTGACTTATTAATATTCATCGGTCTGCCATCAGGACATAAGCTTCTTGGGAATAAAACAAATCTCTACAAATTGAAATTACTCGCAGGAAGCCTATACATTCAATGTCAATAGTGTTATTACGTCGTTATTGTCGTTGATGTAGCGGTGTTGTATTGTATTGTATTGTATTGTATTTATTTTCCGTCAATTAAAAAACATCAACAAATATACATTTACAATCATAAAGACGCACTTATAAAAGGAAGACGGAGAGATGGCCCTACTCAGCGTTTTAGCAGAGTAATAATATTTTCCCGTTAATATTTACCTTTCCATTTTCGTTTTGTCTTCTTCATCTTTGTCCACACAGAATGTCTATGACTTCAACATGGATCATCCGATGTAAGGTGGATAAAAGCAGAGGTTTTCAGGACCCCGACAATCCTCATTGGTTAACCCATTGTATACGTTAACCAGGTGGTCCCTGTGTTAAGTCTATAGGAATGAGAAACTCAGAATTCCACGGGTCAACAAGGAGGTTACTTTGCTTTCGGTGAAGAGTTTAATTTGTCTTTCAACCTTGGTGTCTTGGTACCATCATACAGATGGTCTTATATTGATAAGGCTTTAAATATAAATATGTTTTGTAATCAGAAACTAGTACAAATATGTGTACATTTTCACTGTGAATGTTACCAGTGGCTTCCATGTAGTACAGATAAGACCGGGGTAATAATTAATGTGTGCGCCTCGGAATAGATTTGTCTATATAGACGGCGCTACATAAATGGCTATTATCATTATTACAGAGAAACTGTTCCAATGTAACTGGTGTTTAATTTGATTACGTAGAAAACCCTTCTCCGTGTGAATTACACACAAACCATCAATTTTGGCTACGGCGTTTTGATTCTACGGCTATTTGTTAACTTGTGAAGTAATATCGTTATCCAAATTTATGTTACGTTTGCAGCCATAGTCATACTTGAAGCATTAAGAAATTTGCGCATAACGGATCCCATAGAATCAGTTTAGAATGTTCCGTTAGCGTCTTATTTTTTCGTACCACAGCGAGCCCAGATTGAGCTCGTGAAGGAATCCTTTACATTCTGTAGCAAGACAGTAGCATAGAGCTTATTAGCAATATATTTTACCATTAAGATCTGAGTAAGACCTTAGTTATTGATCAATGGTAAATTCATGTTATTGTTGTTGGAGTTCTTGTAAATATTGCCCATTTAAATTTAACAATTTTCAGGATAATGTTTTTTTTTTTTTTTTTTTTTTTTTGGGGGGGGGGGTCGTCTATGACATTATTAAATGGCATTGTCAAAAGAGTATAAGAAACAATGGTCAATATGAATGCGAGTAGAGATCAATTTTATTATTACTGTACATAAATATTAATTTAACTCATGTTCTACTGCGAGTATGGTGTGATAAACTATAATACGTTTTATATGCAACATGAATTTTGTTTTAATTATTATTTTAAGTTTACTTATTTGAAGTTTCTTGATTGTCTTATCTTAAGCAAATATAATCTTGAAATACCTAGCAAAATACGGGCGACGATCTGAAATAATTATAGAGTGGACTTTTATACGACCTTTTTTGTATATAAATCAAACGCTGGAATGTAAATATTTGCCTGTGCATAGATAATAGTCGGTATTAATATTACGTTTTCATATTTTTATATTGCGAAAAGAAATTAAGACAAAGGTGAAATATAATTTGTGTTTTTCAATCAGATGATGTTTGGTAATGAATAGGCTAAACTGTTATTTGCATAGTTCATCATAGCAACTTTAACACGGTCGCTGTACAATTTGTTTCATAAGTGTAAACTGTATGGATAATCATATAGAAATGTTTTCAAAGATTATAACTAGTGGATAAATAAAGCATGCGTAATTTTCCAATAAACGAGAGGTATATTTATTAAATCTTTATAAACAAATTATTTTTAATATATTTGATAATATATGTTTGATTGTAAATGTTTGATTGTGAGTTTTAAATTTGAATGCAGTGTTATAACTTATTGAGCTGAGTTAAATTAAGTTCCTTTTTTATTCCCTGAATCTTTTATCAGGTTATAGTGTTGTTGTTTTTTAAATAATAAATGCGACTTGACAATTTCGGAAGCATCATGTGGTTGTATCTTTTTCTTTATAGGCAGAAATAAGGATGGTAAAACAGAGGGAAGGGATAGTGAGGATGGACACAATAGGGAGAAAGACAGACGTAGTGAGGAAGACAGGGGAGAGGGAGAAGGGAGAGAGGGACCAAGAGACAGAGAGACAGAGAGAGAGAGAGAGAGAGAGAGAGGGAGAGACAGAAGAATATATATATATATATATATACTTAGATTTGGTCTATATAGAGAAAGAGAGAGAGAGAGAGAGATATATATATAGACAGAGACAGAGATAGAGAGAGAAAAACAAATAGAGAAACAAGAGGGGGAGAGGGCTAGAGAGACAGAAAGAGAGAAAAACTGAGGGAGAGAGTGAAAGAGAGACAGATGGAAAGAGAGAATAGAGGGAAGCAGGGGGGGGGGGGGTAAATTGCATGAGGATATACAGCACTTTATCCTCTACATAAGAGTGACGAAATTTGCATGACGAAATCATATTTTGTGGGGAACTTATTAAGTTATCGAGGAAACAGTGACAGTTGTCTTGGAGACCATTAATAAAAACGTTCATTCTACCTGACTTCTCGTTGTACTCTATTTTTTTGTTTCAAATTGCAAGACCTAGAGTAAACCATTCTTCGTTTGGGAAGTTACCAGGTTATTAAGTGCTATATTATGATCGACATCAATGTCGGATGATAATTCCTTCGAATTATGTCCGTCTAATTAATCCCCTTCTCTCTCTCTCTCTCTCTCTCTCTCTCTCTCGCTCTGTCTCTGTCTCTGTCTCCCCGATCTTCTTTCTCTCTCTTCCTTTCACTCATTTTTTCTACTCTCTCTCTCTCTCTCTCTCTCTCTCCACTTCACTTATTTTTGTTTCTCATAATCCCACCTCTCCTCTTCTCATTCTGTCCGTCAGTCTCCTTTTCTTCCCGGATCTCCTTTTTCTTCGGTTCTCTTCCTTTCACTAATTCCATTTCTCTCTATATATATTTCTCTATATTAACTTGCTGCTTCTCTTCATGCCCCCTTTCTTCCCCTCTCCTTCTCCCGCGCGCTCTCTCTCTCTCTCTCTCTCCCTCTCCTTCTCCTTCTCCCGCTCTCTCTCTCCCTCTCTCTCTCCCTCTCCTTCTCCCGCTCTCTCTCTCTTTCCCTCTCCTTCTCCCGCTCTCTCTCTCTCTCTCTCTCTCTATTTCTTCCCAGATCTCCTTTTCTCTTCCTACCACTCATTTTCTCTCTCTCGTTATCTCTCCATTTTACTTATGTTTGGTACTCTTAACCCCTCTCTCTCTTTCTTCTATTTTCCCCTCACTCTTCCTCTCTCAACCCCATTTCCTAACAATACACCAGTTTACAGTTGTGTGCGCCATTTTAAACAAAGCCAATGACCTAGAGGTCATGTATTTATGCGTAAATTAAGATTGCGCCCATGCAAATTATGATGATATCACTGCCTGCGCGCTGCGTTGTGCGCGCATATCATCATTTGCATGGGCGCAATCTTAATTTACGCATAAATACCAGAGGTCAGAGGTTATTGGCCCCGGAACAGGGCCAATTTGGCCCTGTTCCGGGGCCAATGACCCGAGGTCAACTGTCTGCTCATGCGCACTGATACAACTGTAAACTGGTGTATTGTTCTTGCTTTTCCGTTTTCCCTCCTCAGTCTGCTTATTCTTTACTCAAGAAATTTAAACCGAGTACAAGCTTTTTTTTCTTTCTATATTCAATTTAATCTTATCCCGTTCTAGACCATAGCATAGGCTCTTGTAAAAAACAACGAAAAACGAAGTTAAACAAACATTATTCTCTACAAAAGAAGAAAAAAAAACCAATACAGATTATTCTGTTTGTATTTTCTATGTAACTTTGTCTTCCATTAGTTGCTCAATAGTGTTATAAATCGTAGCCAATCACAAAATATCTTCTTTGCAGTAGATGTAGAAGTATTTGATGCAATTATCTAATATCGAATATAAATGCTATATTACCAATGCCATAAACCGGACCCATAACCACGCTATTTACATGTAGTTTACAAGTACAGGTATACTCTTTAGCGATATAATAACGGAATTAGTTTTTTTTCCCCTAAATTTAAACCAACACCAAAATAGCTATATGATAATCACTTTTGTTTTGCGTATCCCTTTTTCTTCTTTGCCCCATCAGAGCATGTATTAGTTATATACATGGTTTACATTCAAAGATACAATACCACACATCAAACTTATACAATCACAAAAGCATCATTATTGCGTATCCTTAATATCTCACATATCTTAGTTTTAATTAGAGCAGAGTTCTAAGTTAATACGTTGAGTTTTAGTTTTTTTTTAAAACCTAGCTTCATTTCATTTGGTTATCTATTTAAGTTTATATCATTGGCACAATCAATAGTAAATAATCAAATAACGTGGATTCGAACATTCTAGATACAATTAATAAAATGAATATAAAATGAATGTACTTATCACAGATAAGTACATTTAAACAAGATTTTATATTTATATAAAAAAGCAGCTTATATATTTATGTAAAACATGATAAATACAAGGTAAAAATGAACTATGCATATTAAGATATGTATGTTATTAAAAAGCATTGCAAGATACATACATATATACAATGATATAACCTATTTTTGTAAGGATAAGAAGGCTAGATTAAATTTAATACAGAGAGAGGGGTATGAAGAGAGAGAGAGTGAGAGAGAGAGTGAGAGAGAGAGAGAGAGAGAGAGGGGTAGAGAGAGAGAGAGAGAGAGAGAGAGAGAGAGAGAGAGAGAGAGAGGGAGATGCGGAGCAAGGTACCGTTGACCTGGATTCCGTGGAAGTTCTGGAATCTGCAATATTAATTCACTTATGGAAAGTTGGATTGCGTGCGACGCTGTTCTTCTGTAAGCATAACGAATAAGACACAAATATACACATTTAATATTTCTTATTGGTTAATCATTGATTTTTCTCTCAAATCTATACAGTTCTTTTTTACTCATCATTGAAAGAAGGAAGAGGTAAAACAAAAATGATGTATAGGAAGAGTGGAAGGAAAGAATACATACGGAGAGAGACAGAGAGAGAGAGAGAGAGAGAGAGAGAGGAAGAAGATAAGGAGGAGGAGAAGAGGGAAAGAGGGGAGGAGGAGGAGAGGGGGTGTCTGTGGAGATGACAGTCGAGGTTCCAGAATAAAAATAGGGGGAGGGGATATAGGAGGCGGTCAGAAGACAAGAAATGGACGACGGGGATAACTTTTGTATAAAAATATCTCAGTTTTACTCAT
Source organism: Strongylocentrotus purpuratus (assembly GCF_000002235.5). Taxonomy (NCBI): domain Eukaryota; kingdom Metazoa; phylum Echinodermata; class Echinoidea; order Camarodonta; family Strongylocentrotidae; genus Strongylocentrotus; species Strongylocentrotus purpuratus. The sequence continues at coordinate 1,476,293 of NW_022145551.1, forward strand.
AATTTATGGAGCTTGATCTTTGTGGAGTAAGTACTAGAGAACATCAATCAACTTTGGTCCGTAATTCACAGTGTAAAGGAAGTTACTAATGACATCATTACTACACAGCATGGCAATGTATCGGTTCCAATCATTTTACTCTTAAGAAGGTCCATTGGTCAAATAATATTATCGAACGGGAAACATAATATCGCAAAGGTTTTCGAGAAATCAATTGAAGGACAATATCAATAACCTATTAATTGTCCATAGACACCATAGTCGTAATACGGAGTACATCATTATAATGGGATGGACAAGCGCTACTGAAATTGCCCAAAGTTGATTTTTCGAAAATCTTTGTTCAGGGCCCGTTTCACAAAGCCTTTTTTCAATGATAAATGACAAAAATCAGTGACAAATCTGCGAATAACCAATCGAAAGCAAGGATTTCAGTAGCTTATAACAAAAACTGTCAATTGTCACTTATGACAAGTTTTGTGAAACACCCCCCTGGTGTTTAAATTTCTTACCTCCCATTCCTGCTTAGATCCATACATCTTGCGATCAAGATGTGAGCGATCATACCCTGCATTCACTCCATACACGTATCGTGGTGTGTTGTAGGTTCCGTTATCATGAGAGAAACCGCCATTTTGTTTTCCTCGCTCTATGTTTCTGTTTTGAAAATAATATTAAACTTAGTGTATGCTCACACGTGTCGTAAAACAAACTTGAAAAATAAGCGTAAACTCGTCAAAACACTACTTTTCCCCGTTTATGCACTTCAACCAAATATTCATCAAACGGACACCTCCATTTTAATTCAATCCAATGTTCAATTCAATGTATTTATTTGTCCAATATTCGTTCACCATGGATATTTGTTTCGCTCACACGTAAAAAGGTGGACTGGCCGCTGCTGAACAGCACCCTCTACTTATATTTCTAGAGTTCAAGGTGAAAACAAAATAGTAATTTCAAATAAATGATCCAAAGGAAATCAACATATGAAAATGAATACAATTTCATTTCATCAAAAAATAAAGGAAAGGGTAATAAGCATTAAATGAGTCTCAAGTCTTGGGCTTACGGCTTTTTTTGACATTTTGAGGAGAAATTCGAATAAAGTGGAATAACTTACGCCCTCATCATCTGTTCTGCTTGAAGACGTCTCATGTTCTGGGCCATAAGGAAACAGGTAAACAACACGACGAAGATGATCAGAAAACAAATTACACCTACGATGATGCCGACAAGTGCCCCGACCGAGAGACCGCCCTCATCGGGCTCTTCTGCGTCCGGAGCTGTGGAGGTTTGGAAACGTTTTACTTCAATGTTGAATGTTTACAGATGTGGCAAATATTTTTCTTGGAGCGAAATTCAATCTATTCAAATGAATTTATTATAAGACTAACTGACTTTAAACGCAATAAGAAACAAACTTTATACAGTGTAGAAAGACTTGCTTGCGGCATGTCTGAGGTTCAGCCTGCGTGTTACTAGGGACTTTTAGATTCTGCATGACGAGAACGTGGACTGCCCTTTTACTCACTGCCAGTGCCTTAAAAGGACGTCACATTGCCTTAAAAGGGCAGTCCACGTTCTCGTCGTGCAGAATCTAAAAGTTCATATTAATTATTATTACGTGTTTGGCGTCACCGGTGCCTAGGAAAGGAAAATAGAACTGAATCGCTGTAACCCTAGGCTCTCAGATCTCATCCCGGTATAACTGATTAGGGATGTGCAGGTGAACCACTACACCGGGGGTTCCCGCCCCTACTCATATACCAATAACGCAGTGAGTTCTTATTCAAATGTGGTTACTCTCCTCTACACGGGGCCTCCATTAAATATCCTATCCGACAGACAGAGCGTTCACGAAACAGGGAGAGGCACGTTAACACCCAACGCATTGGATTTGAACCTACGATCTTTGGTTCGACGGGTAAACGCTTTAACGATTGAGCAGACTCGCCTTCTAAGTGTGTGATAGTATGTTTTTATTATCATTTCGACGCCGCCATAACCCTCGTGCTTTCTCGGAATTTCGCATTCTTCCTCCGTGCACAGTATACGTATACATCATATAATAAAGGTGGGCCATAATATTTTAATAGTATTTGCTAGAACTCTATGTTATAAGACTTTTAATGGACTACGTTGGAAGTTTTCTTGCAACTAAGAAAATTGATATTAAACCAGTATCGCTAAGATCAGTACACGTTAAACATCAAACCAACGTTCCGAAGGTAGCTACTATCTGAAGATCAAAAGGGTGTACCATGTTCTAGAGTAAGAAAGTAAAATGAGACCTGGGGAATGTTTCACAAAGATCCTAAGTTGAACTTATCTCTAAGTTGGACTTAACAATTATGGAATGCCATTAGCATCACTGAAAATATTTTGGAAAAGTTATTTCAAAAGGCATGATTCAAGTCAATCATATTTTCTATCATCAACGAGATTTCATGTTCTCGATGTGGAATCTATGAAAAGTCTATAATACTTCAATTTCTTGCTTTTAGAAATATTTTATTTTGAGGCTACAAATGGCTCTCCATAATTGTTAAGTCCGTCTTAGAGATTAGTTCAACTTAGGATCTTTGTGAAACACCCCCCTGAAAGCTTCCTACCTGTGGTGGTGCCTGGCAGAGACATGGAAGAAACGAAGAGGGAGTCCGCGCCAGCGGTAAGGGTCGTAGTGTCGGTAGCAGACACTATATTAGTAAGAACCTGTGCAAGAGAGTCAGCATCAGCTTGACTGGCAGCGAATACTTCCACCAATAAATCTCCAATCAGGCTGCCAGCACGAAACGCTGAAACCACGCAGTTCACACTTAAGAGAGATGACCCCACGTTGCTCATGACAAAGTTTTTCATCTGTTTGAAAAGATAATTATCCACGTAGAATATTCAAATAACAACCCTTTTTCCTCTCGTGAAATACCATTAACAGACACAAGATTGAAAAAAGGTACCTTGATTTTCACATTTACTTACAAAGACACCAATTTGTTTTGGACTTTGATAAACACACGACATGAGTATATGAAATAATTATTCTCTGGCATTTTGGAAGGTAAGGATTTATTATAAAAGTTTGTATCGCTCATTTTCTAAATCAATGTCTTAAGTGAACACAATGAACATGAAAATAACAAATTTTCTGCATTTTTGCACTTTCTTTTTTCCTCTCTCTCTCTTCGATAACGGACCATGTCCAATATTTGAAATATGAAAACTGAAACCCCATAGTCATACAACATTCAACTTGAAGGACAATTCAAAAGTATAAACTATCTCTTTGCAACTGAATTAATGTTAAAACAGAAAAATTATGACATTTTCGTACCCCTTCGCAGAACAAGGTCTGACGTTCCATGAAGAGAGTGGAACTCTGATTGGCTAGGTCAGAAGTGAAGGCAAGTTCCAAACCATTCAGGCTCTCACCAGTGACAATAACGTTGACGATACTTCCAAATGGCTCTGTTCAAAAGAAAACATTAATTTTGAGAAAAATGTAATGATAGCTACTTGTGTATGGTTGTTAATATTTGTTTTTCAGTCGTTTTGCATAAACAAGCTTTTTCTGGCCATCGGATTCAATCGGTATTCGGTACGCAACGTGTACTTTGTCCAGTCTACCGGAAAGCAATCCAGCCACGCATCATTTATCACGTTTGTATGCATCCATAACCTTGTCAAACTCAACGAATTTTTACCCAGTTATGAATCTGGGTGAAGTCAAGTGATGGAGAGTTCGAAACCGCCTTGAATAAAGATGTAACAAACGATGAAAATTTAAATCGAGTACTACAGGGCTCAGTGAGGACTATATAACATATTCAAGCAAACCCTAGTATTAAAAGACGCCTCCAAAAGATGGAAAATATGACCTGGCGGTTTCCTACCTGTGGTGGTGACTGTCAGGGACAGGGAAGACACAGAGAGTGACTCAGCGCCAGCAGTGAGGGTGGTATTGTTGGTAGCAGATGCTAGGTCAGTGACATCTTGAGCAAGGGAATCAGCATTAGTTTGACTGACAGCGAATAATTCAATCCATAAATCTGCAATCAGGCTGCCAGCACGAAACAAAGAAACACCGCAGTTCATGCTTAGAAGAGATGACCCTACGTTGCTCATGACAAAGTTTTTCATCTGTTTTGGAAACATAATGAATATTATTTTTTAAATCAAATATTTTCCATGCAAAATTTAATCTTTCAGAGATAAAACAAAAGGAAAAACGATGGGCAAACTTAATACATATTTATTGTTTACTTACAAAACATACTTATCACCCCGTTAGATTTTAGACCTCACTTAAAACACGACAATAAAAAGAAGGAGTTACTATTGGAGCTGAACAAAGGCAGGACACAAAAATGAAACTATTTTTTTTAAAACCCTTACAGACACAACGATATTTCCTGAAGGTTTTGTATTCCTCTTCTCCCGTTTGGCAGTGTTAAGGAGCTAGTTGTTCCGTTTTTGGAATTGCATGGATTGAATGACGTTCATGCATATCTTACAAATAAGAATTATAGTACTAAATGTCGGATGCATATCCCTTTTCTTTTCGGTAAAGATCCATCCATGATCGATAAATGACATGAAAATTGGAGAATCTTTAGAGTTTAGAGTATATATCGTTTGATTTCTTTGAACAAAAATTCATATTCGTTATAAATGTAATGCTTCCTGGGAGAAATTTCAATTATCTAAACATATTTGTGGCTTACACCCAGTAAATAAGATCGATTGATCGATCTGTATTGAAAAACAAGTCAGAAAAAATCTTGGAAGCAGCGGGACTTGAACTTGCATCTACTGGATCTAAACATTTTCTGACCTGTTTTTCAATACAGATCGACCAATCGATCTTACTTACTGGGTGTAAGCCACAAAAATGTTTAAATAATTAAAAAATCATATTGTAATAGAAAAACAAGACAAAATGCCTACCCCATCGCAGAACAACATCTGACGTTGCATGAAGAGAGCGGACTCCTTATTGGCTAGTTCAGAAGTGAAGTCAAGTTGTACACCGTCCAGGCTCTCACCAGTAACAGTGATGTTGACGATACTTCCCACAGGCTCTGTGCCAAAGATATATAGGCCCGAATTCACAAATGATGTTTGTCGACCGTAAACCTAGGTTTATGTGCGTCATATGACGCGTTTTGTCGCGTTTCAGACCAAGTTTTGTCTAATCCTTGGTCTGAAACGCATCAAAACGCATCATATGACGCACATAAACCTAGGTTTGTCGCCAAACCTCCTTTGTGAATTCGGGCCATAGCGTATGTATGAATATTGTTACGAATCTTATGAATATTATGCATAATTATACTAATCTTGCGAACGCATCGCTGATGATAGTTAGTGAATGAGAGATCAATTAAACCACCAATTATTGGACAACTTTAGATTTATCGTGTTGGTGTGAGTTGCCGAAAACGATTTTTTTCAACAATGTATAATGATCTCTTCCCAACATCATGGTCATATTGGGAACCTGTACAAAGAGCTCGTCGTCTCGTGATTTTGTACATCTCTTCGTAGTGATATATCAATAGCTACATTTTCATAGCGATGAATGCTATCATTCGGGGGGTGTTTCACAAAGATCCTAAGTTGAACTGATCTCTAAGTTGGACTTAACAATTATGGACAGCCGTTAGCATCTTTGAAAATGTTCTGTAAAAGTCATTTAAAAGGCTTAAAATGTTGATTCAAATCATTCATATTTGATTTTCTATTATCATGGGAGATTTCATGTCCTTGATGTGGAATCTATGAAGAGTCTAAAATATTAGAATTTTTGCTTTTGAATATATTTTATTTTAAGGCTACAAATGGCTCTCCATAATTTGTTAAGTTCAACTTACAGTTAAGTTCGAGTTAGAATCTGTGTGAAACACCCCACCCCCAGATCACTCTTCAATATTCATTATCTCCATCGTCTTTGACTTTATGTGGCACTCAGAACATAGTGTGAATCCTCTAACAATCAAAACATGACTAAACTATTTTGATTGATAAACGAATAATAGGATTGGCGATTGTTTTACTATGGTCCTTGATTATATCTTGCTTTTATGTTGAAAACTAGATAGCGAAGAGAATATGGGCCGTCGGGGATTACATCTTACGCGTATGATGTAGCTAGCCAGCTGAAAATTGGATGGTATTCTGAAGAAGAAACAAATTCTGTAGGTCAAATGATGTAAGGTTTAGAACAAACGGTATAAAACGAGGGCCTTTTCTCTACAGGTTTTTACAAGTTATCAATATATGACAACCAGTGCTGACAAAAAAAAAACCCATAATCATGATGATTGTTTACCAGCTACTGCAAGCGCAGATGCTGAGAGTGTCTCTCCATTCGCGGAGAGGGTCAGGTTATCACTTCCGGCGAGGTCGACCACATTTTGAGCCAGAGAATCGGCGACTTCTTGAGTGGGGGCTTGCACCTCGACCTGCATGTCAGCCACCACGCTTCCTGGTCTAAACTCTAAGACCTCACAGTTCACTCTCTGGAGATCAGGTCCCAACTCAGATGTAATATGGTTCTTGGTCTGTGAGGAAGAGATTAACGGATAGTCTTTATAAAGATTCGAAAAAGATTTTTCAAGAAATCAACCAAGGGCATGTACTGACTAAACCCTACTACATTGTTCATACAAACACCATGTTTGGGTTATGTGATATGGAATTGTCATATTTGCACTTTACAAGTGATAACCCACAAGGTTATTGGAATTGTATAAGATTGATTCTCGAAAGTCTATGCGATCGTGTTTGAAGATACAGGCCCGAATTCACAAAAGAGGTTTGTCGACAAACCTAGGGCTATGTACGTCATTTGACGCGCTTTTACAAAACTAGGTTTGTAAAAACGCGTAAAAACGCGTCATATGACGCACATAAACGTAAGTTTGTCGACAACCTCCTTTGTGAAATCGGGCCACAGTGTATAAAGGCAAAAAAAGATGAAAGCGAGCGATGTGTGCTTCATGTTTAACAATTTCATCCAGTTAAAATGAAGATGTTCTTGAAACATTCGTTCCACAACATTCAGGGTGACCTTCCTGCTATGATAGTTTTGAGGTTTCTTGAACAAACACATTTTTGGTTTGATAAAATGTTGAAGGTTAAGTCCTTATTTTCTCTCTTAATGAAGTGTTCTCTTCGTCCCTCTCTTTTCGTGTAACCACACACACACACACACAAAATACTGTATCGATCGGATATTATTATTTACCTATGGGTAACGATCTTAATGAGTTTTTGTTTCAACGTCACAAACCAAAATACACCACAGAGTTTCAAATCAAGGTCTGTCAGCAGGTTAGGGTCGGTCTGCTGGCCACAACTGAGAGCTGCCCACTGCAGATTCGACACATATCGTCACATTTGACTTACCCCTTCGCAGAAGAGTCTCCTCAGCTCCTGGAAGCGTGCCGACTCTCTGTCAGCTAGGTCAGGTGTATAGACCAGGGCTTGACCGTTGATGGCTTCAACAGAGACCGTGACCATTACCGTACTCCCAGGGTCCTCTGTGGAGCCAAGTTAGAAGAAGGGTATTTAGATCATGTTCCATGGGATGATTATCATTTTGATGAAAGATGAAAATAAATAAATGAACAATAATGGAGAAAATTCTCAATTTGACAAAATCGCCCCCCCCCCCAAAAAAAAAATAAATAAAAATAAAAAAAAAAAAAAAAAAAAAAACCGCTTAATTTGTGATACATTGGAGAGCAAGCATCATGAGCCCCCGTCGGAGGGGGATACCGGCGCTATACAATAAGTCATTATAATAATCATCATCATCATCATCAAATCGAACATTTAGCTGTTCGAGGTGCGCCGCGGGAGCAATTAAGACATTAATCTACATTTGCCACTCTCCATCCAGGTATAGAAAATGGGTACATGGTAAGAATTTATTCCTTGAATGCTTTCAGCTGCTTAGTGCAAGGGTTATAATACTTCTTTGCCGGCGCCTTGAGCATCCACTGGGCTGGATATGTGTGCAATATAAATGTAAATATAGTACTAGTATTATCTCTATTGTTATCATGTTTTTTTTTAAATTTAGAGTATGACTCACTGGTGAATGCTTTCGCCGTGGCATTGCATATCCCCTCCACTCCCATGAATCCAGTGTAACGATAGATCACATAATAACGAAAGATTGGTTCGATGATGTCATTGATGACGCCGTTGATTTGCATGGAACACACGCTACTGCTTGTGAAGACGTCAAAGCTGTTCTCGATGATATTTCTGGCAAATGTTCGCCGCGCTGTGCCATCATCTATTGTGACACAGAAATTCACAACACAAATTAGATAAACTTGACTTTACCAGCGCACAACAATGGATGCTAAACAGTGATAATAAAGTAAAAAGATTAGAATGCGTATTTTAATACTTTCTGGTGAAATACTCTGATCGATGAAATTGAATGTAAACTACGTATTGTTTTTGAGAACGTGTTATATTTCGGCTAACATTGTATGTACTTTCTTTAATATTTTTAATTTGAAAATGCAACTTCAATTTTTAAATAAATTTACAGTAGTCATGATACTTTACACCTTAATTCATACATGTAACACTAATCAATTTCCTCTTCTTCTAGACAACACAATAATGTCCCCTTTGCTAAAAACTGATAAAGGTGATATTTCTGCAGTTTATATAAACTACACTACATTTAATACATTCCTTTTGTTATTCAATACATGATTTGCACACTGGAGTAAAATAAATATAAATTCATTTCTTGTCATAATGTTCATATTGATTATTCTGTTCGAAATGAAAATGAAACTGACACTGAAAGTGGTACCTTGTACAGCAAGTGCTTGGTCAAGAGCAGAACACATGTCTTGTCTATTGTCATATCCAACCGCTTGTGCTCCAAATTCATACGCACTCTGAAGGATTTGATACAAAGGGGATGAGCTGTCTATCCCAAAGGTCAAAAGGAGACCATCCCAGTCCTGGCAGAATGGCGCTGCCTGATCTAGGAAAGCACCCATCATCTCCGCACCAAACTGAGACAGCAGGTCAGGCAGAGACGACCTCAGGAACTGAGCGACATTCGGGCAGATAGTTGAAGGATCGTTGACGTCGATTCCGTAGAGGTCTTTGGTGGTGTTCGCAAGGAGTTCAATGATGCCGAGTGGATCTTCCATGAATGGGTCTACCTGTCTGCGACGTCGGTCAGCGGTTACTCCAGATACCAAAGCGGTGATCGTCGCGGTTATGTTGTTACAAGATCCTGTCACGTCGAAAGAACTCAGGTCCCTGGCAGCTGCGTCTACCTGATGACATATTGATTGGTAGTACTGGGAAAATGCAACAATATCAGGTACCATGGACTCAAGGTCAGGGAGGGCGTCGTTACATACGAAGGCCAGTGAGTCAATGAGTCTGTCCTGGCGCCAGATTCCTCCAGCGGCATCGATGAAGAACTCAACGGTCAGGCTGGTTCCAGGGATGAGCTGAACTGGGTGTGGCGCTGGGAGTTCGACTACATCTGAGATGAGACATAAAAAAGGTAATTTCAATGTGAATAAGTATATGTTTATCTAGTGCCCGTTGGTAAGGCTTTAATCGTAATGACGTAATCCCTCGGAGAGGACCTTTAACAAACCCTGGTTCCCTGGTTGCTTACTAATAAGCACATACATGCTTTCGTAGCAGTTAGGTGAAGAAAACAAAAATCAACCTTTATCACGAGGAAAAAAAACTACCTAGCAAATACTGCAAATTGCTTGTTACACATGGCTCATGGTATTTTCAGTTTTTGGAATGATTTTATTCTAATTTCATTACCAAGTATAATCATAAAAACATTTCGGTTGTTTATAATGAATTTGCGATGTATCATATACAAGATTTACACTTTCACTACCAACCACTAATTTAGGTATTTTTTTAAGTTATCTTTGTATATAGGGTAATAAAGGGGGTCAATGTCGCAATTTATACGCTCCGCTATTCATAAGGTCCGCTATTCATAAGGACCGCTTTTCATAATTTGAGAAAAGGGTGATCCCTCTTCTCCTATTATGAATAGCGGTTCTAGAGATATGGGGAGTTCCAAGGTTTAATAGCGGTCCTTATGAATAACGGTCCTTACGAATAGCGACAAGACCTGAATAAACCTTACTAGTGAAAGCGACTTCGACGTTAGTACAGAGATCTGTAACTCCATGAAATCCGGTGGTTTGGTAGATGGTGCCATCGGTAAGTTGGAAGGCATCTGGCGCCTCCAATTGCAGGATCGGGTTGATGATGCCGTTGATTGTGTCGTTCGCTAACTTGGTACATCTGATCGCATCCTCGGGGATAGTTAAAATGTTGGTGATCGCATCAATTGAGAATATTCTCTCCTCTACGATATAACACAAGAGAGAGAGAGAGAGAGAGAAAGAGAGAGAAGGGGACGATGAGCAGAGGGAGAGAGAGAGAGAGAGAGAGGGAGGGAGAGAGAGGGAAGAAGAGAGAGAGAGAGGGAGGGTGGGAGAGAGAGAGAGAGAGAAGAAGAGAGAGAGAGAGAGAGAGGGTGGGAGAGAGAGAGAGAGGGAGAGAGAGGGAAGAAGAGAGAGAGAGAGAGGGAGGGTGGGAGAGAGAGAGAGAGAGAGAGAGAGGAAGAAGAGAGAGAGAGAGAGAGGGAGGGTGGGAGAGAGAGAGAGAGAGAGAGAGGAGAGGTATGAGGGGAAAAGAAGAATGATCATGCCAGTTGAGTATGACAAACTTTATTTGACCTTGATGAAATCGAATGCGAAATTATGAAATTTATTGGACAAAGTAATATCAAAAATATGAATTTCAAAAACCGAAATTGACTATGACATTTGCAAGATTAGGGAGTTTCGGGACGCAATTGAACGAAAACAAGTATGTAAGTGATTGAACAATTGTTTTAAATGGACAGAAAAGCCTGACTATACATGGTCGTTTAAATCGTGAGAATATGTACTTTTCTCTCCCTCTATGCTCAATCCTCCTAACACAAGTTTGGAACATAACAACAAATGATTTCTTCCCTATGAAGTTTGAACAGGATGTTGATGTTCTTAGGTTGAAAACACTTTATTCATCAGCTTCTGAATATCCAAATAACATTAAAGAGCACTTTGGTATATTGATAAGGACTCTTGGATTTTAATAGAGTGCAGATTTGCATCCACCCGTATGCGAATTGGGCAGATGGTGCTGCCATTGTAGCAGAATTGTACCTTTATTTCTTAGTGTGTATCAGTGCTACTGCTTACATCTCTTTTTGCCTACATATTCCCTCTCTTGCAGGGCCCACAGGAACAGCATTATCAATCCTGATGTGGCTACACCTAGGCTAAAGTAAATACAATTTCAGTCATGTGATCACAATTCTCACACCTTTTCTGCTTATTTTGCAAGGCAAGCGTCGGGAACAAGTATATCGACTGATCAATAGCGCAGGTGTACCAGCCCCTATGAATGCAGAGTATTATTATTATCATTACATCGTGTTTTTTTCGTGTGATATTGACCTATCCTAGTTTTCAAGGTAAGGCAAATAAAGTAATGAAAACATCATATCTATAGTTTCTTGTCGTGAATATTTAATAAGGATAATGGACACCATTTGTGTTCATGTATACGTTCTGTTCACGCTGATGTATTTATATCAACTGTTATTGTTTATTGTTCCATTGTGGCACCCAGGCGCGTACGCAGGATTTTTTCAAGGGGGGGGGGGGGGGGGGTTAACATTTATAAATCGGGCCGAAAATTTCGCAACGACTCAGCCAGCCGCTGAATAAGCGGGGGGGGGGGGGGGGGGGGGTAAGAGGACACTTTTTTTTTTTTTTGGTATCGAAATTTGAAAAATTGACATTTTGCTCGTTGGGGGGGGGGGGGGGGGGGGGTAAGGTCATCTTTTTGAGGTCAGCCATGGGAATATTTTTTTTTTTTAATAAAAAAAAAAAAATCCAAAAGGGGGGGGGGGTCTTAGGGAAATTTAGGGGGGGGGGGGTTACACACACAAAAATAACAAAGGTCATCTTTTTGAGGTCAGCCATGGGAATATTTTTTTTTTTAATAAAAAAAAAAAAATCCAAAAGGGGGGGGGGGTCTTAGGGAAATTTAGGGGGGGGGGGGTTACACACACAAAAATAACAAAGGGGGGGGGGTTTAACCCCCCCCCCCCTTTTGGATTTTTTTTTTTTTTATTAAAAAAAAAAATATTCCCATCCCCCCTTTGTACGCGCCTGGTGGCATCACAAAGACATATCACACATACATCTGTATGCCACAATCGGGTTATGTACAGTGTGTCTTTACTCAAATATTGCATCCTGTAAAAAGACATCAATTTATTTTGGAAAATTTATCCATCACATTTTCTGATCTGATCTTTGCTGTTATATCTGTGGCATACACCAACATACATCATATGTTTAATTAAGATGTATTTGAGGAAGACAAAAATTGAATTGTTAAATTTAACTGCATTGATATTTTGAGGAAATGGAGAGGTCCACTGAAAAGCAGAGCTTGAAAATTGTTGACCCCACAGATAAAGGAATTCAAATTGATTTGGATTATATTCTATGACATTTCTATGAATGCTATTCTTAAAAAATGGTCTGTATGTTTATTTAGATCTTTTATTCAGACAGAAAGTATATCGGTAATAAAAAGCATGTTTGGAAATATGGCATTTTATTTCAGACCATGATGTACTATTTTGATTCGGGATCTGTCGTTGGGCTAATAAGCATGAAAAATAAAGAATGTACTCTTGTCGAGCAAATAGTAATTTTTAAAAAAACTAATAGCCCTTTGAAGATTACTTGAAGAAAAAAAACAACATCAAGAAGAAAAGGAAAAGATATATATTTGTGATATCAGCTTTAGATCTTACAGTGCTTTTATAATATTGAATTATTTTTTCTTCTTTCAATTAACATTTTATACATGATTAGTTGGCTTATCAGAATTGGCAACATTGATACAAGTGGACTTGTCTGTAGTAGTTGCTGAGGAGGAGCAGTCAGCATAAGGAGCATGTGACGGCAAAACAACATGGGTACCTCTCCCAAGTTCATCTCTAACCACAAAGGCTCTTTAGTAATCAAGATAAAGAAGGAGTTTGTTACCCTCCTGATTTGGACTACCGGTACTCATAATATACATACTCAATCAATGGATTGTAGAACTTCTGCACACAACACAACCAGTCATGATTGAGCAAATCAATCATGGTATTAACTGGTATTAGGGTAGGTTTCAGCTTGTTAATTTTATAAGGAACTTTGTCTGAAAAGAACCTCACTGGTCCTCATAGTTCCACGCCTCAAGCTGCCCCCTCCCCTGTTTCTGTAAACCCTCACAATCGGGAGCTCAAATGAATTAAAATCCACACTTGATTAGTGATTACTAATGAATTATCTTTTGACTAAGGTCATCATTTCTGGATGGTTTTGGTTACAGGTTAGTGTGAGCTTTCAGTGGGTAAAATTTGAGGGTGCCATTTCCATCTACAATGCAAGAGAGGTGTCTATCTTCATGGACTTCAGGATGTCAATTCCAATGAAGATGACTGGTTTATAAGGGAAGGAAGCTACTAGATGATGTTTGAATGGCATGGACAGTGGCGTACGCAGGATTTTTTCAAGGAGGGTGTTTGAAAATCTAAAATCTAAAATCGCGCCTACTGATATTTCGCTAAGTGGAAGGGAGGAGGGGGAGGGGGGGGGGGGGGGTAGTGAGCAATAATTGTTTATATTTTTTGCCCCCGGAAATGGGAAAATCGCGTAGACCAATATTTCGCTCAGTGAGGAGGAGGAGGAGGGGAGGGGGGGGGGGGGGGGGGGTTCACCCATTATTATTATTATTATTATTATTATTATAGCACTAATGCACCCAGTAGATTTGTATCATGTGTTTGATCTTGTTATTGAAAACAAGATCAAACACGTCATCATAATCTACAGATATGACAATGTGAATAAACATATTTCGTATTAGAACTCAGTGTTATTTTGATCCCTCCTCCACGGTGTCCACCTTTTGTTCCTATCTCTCTCCCCTCTCTCTATTTCTCCCTCCCCCCTCTCTCTCTCTCTCTCTCTCTCTCTCTTACTATTCCGCTCTTCAGTCTAGTTTCCTTTCGACCTCTTTCTATCTTCTCTATCTTTAAATGTCGACTACTTTCTTAGATTTTCCCTATTTCTACGTAATACATGTATATGTATGCTGTTTTTGAATGTCACGACTTTTGTGTGAATTTGTGTACATTATGTGACGTATATACTAAAGTGTTTATCACTTATCTTGTTACTACATTGTATTTTATTTATGTGCTGCCAGTGGAGGCCAATGTTCTATGTTTTGAATATGGATCAATAAAAGCATCTATTTATATCAATTGAAAGGTCTTTTGCAGATAATACATATTTGGTCAAAAATTAAAATTCATGATTTTTTACATAGGCCTAGTAAAAAATTAATGCGCGTGGCATCCACCCGTATCTTATTCCTTTATATTTTTGCAAGAGTTTTAGCATGGATGCCATGTATTACCCCCTAATGCCATGGAATTTTTTTCAGAGCCTCGTTTAAATGTTTTGCTGGTCTACTACATAGAGAAGTAATATTTGAAGCTCCTACTTTCAGAATGCAATAGCGAGTTGGAACTCCTAACATTCAGAGCGCATTAGTAGTTTGGTAATTGGTATAGTTTAAACAAAAACTTGAGTTCTTGTAAATACAGAATATTAATTCACAAAGAATCCGACGAAACTTACACTAAATGTTAAAGATTAAAAATAAATGACATGTGCAAAACATTTTTTGAAGAGTGTATAAGGAAATCCGAGTAAGTAGGCCCGACACCATGTGCTTATTAAACACAGGTCACTATGTGCAAATTGGATTTGTGGTTTTTATCGAAGATGATGCCCAGTAAGTCTTTGTGCGTTTCATTTATTTAACTGGTTCAAACAACCAATCTACTAGCTGCAGGGTAACAAATCAGAATAAATCAAAGCAAACTCCTCTCAAAATACGATTTCCATACCGGAGCTCAAGACTAGCATTCTTTAAAAGAGATGGCTTATAATCGCATCTTGTACACCCTTACGTCAGCATGATAATGCGGCAACTATATGCACTCTTATTGGCTAGAGTATACTGTATGCCTTATTTACTCGAGTAAAATGCATGTAATACACAATGATGTCCGCCAAATCTTATAATGAATATCACTAATAGTAATACAATGGATATACTAGCGTTGCTACAACATATCTATGCCATTACCTTACGATAATGATATCTGATGGTACTTCAACCTATTAAACTTTGTTCTCGATTAAAGATAAGTTCCAACCAGCCACAAAAAAGCACAACAAATATCGAAGAAGATTTCAGGGGAAAGAATCACCACATCTTACATGCTTATTGCATACAGGTAACACACATTAAAGTCTAGATCTAATTTTCCGAGCAACTTTGGTACTGTGATTCAGACAGTTGAAACCTTCAATTCTGCATTTATATCTTTCTTCTTTTAACAAACAACTAACCTTGTAGTGACGTATCCTGCTCTATTATAGCAAGACAAAGATTCTCTCTGCTGCCATATCCGACCGCTTCCGACGCGGTGAGAGCAGCCTGCTGGATGATTGGATAATAGGGAGAGGCGGAGTCTTCTATCCCGAGAAACTGCAGGAACGATTCCCAGTCTTGGCAGATCGGAACCAGTAATTCAGGAAACAAAGCGCCCATCATCTCAACCCCGAACTGAGAGATGATACCTGGCAGAGATGGTCTCAGGAAATTCTCCTTGACGTTGGTGCAGATGGTGCTGATTGTAGATGGGTCGTTGATGATCATGTTGATGTCGATTCCATAGAGGTCTTTGGTGATGTTGGTCAGGATTTGCAGGATATTGAAAGGATCGCCACCCTGGGGAGGATCTGGATTTATCTCAAGAGTTTCGTTTTCAGATGTTAAGCCTGTAAACATTGAAGTTAACGTGTCACACAGTCCAATCGCGTCAAAGGCATCCAGGTCATTGGAAGCTTTGACGGCTTCATCGCATAGGAAACCCCAATACAGACTTGTCTGGTCTACCACTGGTATTTTCGAACCTAGATACGGTAGGATATGCTTGCAAGCATAGGCAATCGAATCAATGGCACGCCCCTGCTGCCATATACCACCAGCGGCGTTAATAATGAACGAGATCGTGAGATTAGTGCCAGGGATGATCTCTCCTGGCTTCTCGGTATGCCCCAAAAAGTCCTGCATCGGTTGTGACACAATCTGGCCATGTACCATTGCGACCATTATTGAGGTCGCAACGATGATGGTGGAGAACGTCTTCATGGTTAAGAGATCCATTGACTCCTCCAGGAGAAATATAAAGACTGCTCGGGAATGACTTGACTCCTGGAAGTAGAACGGGAACACTGAGAAACGGAGTTTCGACACCACCTCAGCCTTGATACTGACAATACCATCCCGCCCCGCCCCGCCCTCGTTTTTTTAAATAATAGAAATTGGGAAAAGATTGCCAATAACGGCTAACAATGAATAGAAATACCACTGCGTAACAATACAAACACACAGAGAAGAAGGTGAACTCTAAAAGATGTTAGACCCGTTCACACATAACAATTAGCCCGCGGCGATTTGAATCACGATGCATTTAGATTGATTTTTTGTTGGCGATCATTCACACAAAGGGAGAGTTCTCGGTTGACGGCAAGAACGTTCGAACTAAGTTTGCGTGAATCTCGACGACGTATATTGCGCGCTTGGAATCCTGGGATTAAATACATCGATTTGTGATTCTCATTACCATTCGCACACACAGCGCCCGGCAAGCTATCGCGATTATTCTGAAAAATCGCAAGACTTACGGCGAATTGGTTTGCGATGCGAATCGCGAAGATTAGTGAAACACGCCAACTACAAGAAATGACTTTTAATCTCACTTTTTTCCGTAGGTGTGACGCCCATAAAAAACTCAAAGTATTCGAATTCCCTCTATTGTTATTACGTCCTTGAAGTATTGACCTACTTGTATTTATGAAGTGAATGAAAATAGAGCTAATTGACATCCTTTAAAGAGAAGGTTGAGTTCTGGGAAGAGGTGAACAATAATTTGTGAGCGTTATCATTGTTATTATTGAAGTGTGGAAGAACATCAGATAACATATGTTTCCTGAAAAAACATGGCTTTTCAATGCTTTCATATTTTTAATATGGCATGTAACATAAAAATCGAGACGGATTTTTATTCCACATGTTCGTGTAGCCCCATCATTACATCTTTCTGTGTACAGTGCTTGTAACTTTACCAATACTGGGCCAAATTTCTTATGATGATTCCAGAACCTTGCAAGTACACACCAATACACTAGATGATCAACCTTTTCTGATCGATTCCACATTGTTTCTTTCACAATGCAACTGCATGACCAGAACTCAACTACGCAATATGTGAGAGAGGGCGATTAATATAAAGATGAATATACATTTAGAGATAATGGAAGGGAGAGAGGGTGTGAGGGGGAGGGATGGTGAGAGAGAGAGAGAAAGAGAGAGGTTGGAAGGATGGGCAGAATGGGGTTGGGAGAGAGGGAGATAGTGAGAGAAAGATAGAGAGAGAGAATGAGAGGTAATACATAAATATATGGAGATAGAGAGGAAGAGAGAGAGAGAGAGAGAGAGAATGAGAGATAATACACACACATATTATATATAGAGAGAGAGTGAGAGAGAGAGAGTTAGAGATAATAATATATATATATATATAGAGAGAGAGAGAGAGAGAGAGAGAGTGAGAGAGAGAGAGAGATACTACACATACATGTATAAAGAGAGAGAGAGAGAGAGAGAGAGAGTAATATTACGAACGTGACTAGGCTGAATTCAGTCGATACGTGCACTACCTTCCTATTGTTGTTTTAATTTCATAAACTATTCTTCTCCCTATCGTATGTCTATTCTACACAGTAGGCGCATTTATACTGTCAAATACCTCATTTTGAAAAGTCGCGATGTTTCGTGCACCCGGTTACACTTGTGCTGAAACATCACCGACGGAGCTGTTCAGCGATGTTTTGGCGTGTTTCGGTTGGTAATGCGCATGTGCAGTCTTCCCGACCTTTGACCCCGGCCTGCTATAAGATTTTTAGCGCGCGCAATTTCCAGCTAGCGCTATAGCTAGCTAAATAGCGATTCATCCCATGCGCATGCATGCGATATGTTTTGTTTATCTCGCGTGTAGTATTTGAGGCAAGAGTGGATAAGTTACGAAGTACGGACTACGGCTGCTGATTCAGTTTTCCCAAATTCAATCGAAATCTAGTAGTAAAAACGATATGGGAAGGTTAAGAAAATCATCGTTGTTAATTGGAATTATGAGAATTCGCCGACGTCGATTAATTAATTAATCTAACAAAACACTCAAATACTACTACTAGACAGATATGGCCAGACGGGAATAACGAAGATTGAATAAAGGATGAGTTAACGGAATTGGAACAAACGGAGCTGAATGAACGGATAACACGCGCGACGATGGAAATGCTATAAATATCACACGGGAAGAACGTGGTTTAAAAGAGCGCGGGTAACAATCCGGAAGTGCCGGAAGACACGTGCCTAACATCGCGATGTTACAACTGCGAGCGGTTATACTTGCCAAACACGCCAAAACACGCCAAAACACGCCAAAAGATCACACTTCGTTTTGGAATGTTTGGGGCTTGGCATGTCTGCCGGTAAAGCGTAGTTGCCCTTGGTAACATCGCGGCCAGGCTCCGGTTTGGCATTTTTTGGCGTGTTTGGATGACAGTGTAACGGCGGCATGTTATTCTTTCAATGAATCGGCGCCAGAATATTGAGGATGTTGTTTTCTTTACTTGAGTTGCTAATGAGCATGGGGGGGGGGGGGGGGGGGTGGGGTGTTTCCAGAGAATATTATTCAAGGGATGGTAGGTCTCGTGGTCTGTTACTGCTACTTATGACGTCTTTTTAAGGCCCTATGACTATCAGTGCCTTAAACGGACGTCACACGTCGCAGTGAACTATGTCGACGCCCATATATTGCCGTTTGGTCCCCAACCAGTTCGTCTTATTCCCAATAATTTTATTCCCAAGTGGCCTACACCTAGCAAGTCTACTATCCACTTGGTTTAATAATCATTTCGTCTACTTATCATTATTTTAGTCTAATGACCATTTAGGCTAATATTAATTTGGTTTTATTTACATTTTGTCTAATCTCCAATAAGTCTACTAGTACTACCCATTTGGTGTATTGTTTATTTAGTCCAATTTCCAGTCGGTCTGAAGACAAACTGGGAAATAGACGTCTATTTCCCAGTTCGTCTAAATAATGTTCTTTTTGTCTACTATCCATATGGTCTAATAACTATTTAATCATAAATAGGGGTTATCAATAAATGATTATTATGGATAGCATACGAAATAGGAGTTAGACAAAC
This sequence comes from Strongylocentrotus purpuratus, assembly GCF_000002235.5. NCBI lineage: Eukaryota > Metazoa > Echinodermata > Echinoidea > Camarodonta > Strongylocentrotidae > Strongylocentrotus > Strongylocentrotus purpuratus. Next base: position 1,495,810 of record NW_022145551.1, read on the forward strand.
TGGGAATTAGACTAACTGGTCATTGGACTCAATAAACAATTGACAATATGGGTAGTGGATTAATTGGAGAGTAGACCAAATGGTCATTAGACCAAATATAATAAGACGAAATTATTGTTAAAGGTAAAGACCAGTATTGGAAACGCCCCAATTTCAAAAAATAAAATGGAAGCTCTCATTACCAATCATGTGAAAGAATATGTTTTGACTAATACATGATGATAAAAAATTTGCCGGGAAACCGCCTACTAATTCATATATTTGGTACATTTGTTTCTCTCATGTTCTGTGAGAGATATAGGGTAGTCCCATATACATCTTTCTGTGTATAGTGCTTGTAACTTTACGAAGAATGGGCCAAATTTCTTATCATTTTGATGATTCCAGAACCTTGGAGATGCTAGATGTTAGATGATCAACCTTTTCTGATCGATTCCACAACGTTTCTTTCACAATGCAATCGCATGACCATAACTGGTCTTTACCTTTAAGCCATTTGGGTGTTTTTAAACGGCAATACTGTTTGATGATTTAAAACCATGTTGTCTATAAGCGTTGCTGAAGAATTCGTAATGTGTGTAGGTTTGTTTATTAAAGGAATACTTGAGTGTGAAAGCATAGTGTCTATTAAGAAATCCTGACAGAAAAAATCTTCTTCTTTAATGAGGTTTATTTTGAAATTACCCATTATTATGCAAGATTTTTTCCTCATATATTCTGAAGATAATAATATTCTGACATTTCTGAAAATTTGATATTGTAACAATGTAACATATTTTGGGGGTACAGTTTGAATGATCAGAAATTCGTTCTCTTATTGTTGCTATAATTCATGTTATGTCCAATATTATTGTACTTTCTTTTGTTGTATAATGAAATCGATTGTAATAACTAATTAACGCCAACGTCATCGTAATTTCTTATAGTATTCCAAAATCAGAAATTGTCGTTGTGATAATGTACAATAATCAAAGAACAGAATGATATGCGTCAATGTAATGTAATTATATTTCAAAAACAGATATCCATAATTTTAAAGAGAAATCCAACCTTAATAGCCAACTGAGATTCGCATAGACTTAGTGATCTCGTATTACTAACCTTCATACTTTTCTTAAAGGGACTTGGTAACATTGTTAAGTAAAGAGAAAATGGTGTTAAGGTAGTGAATTAATGCAAGATGTACAATCAAATATAATCTGAAAGTTTGAATGAAAACAGATTATTTATTATACAAAGTCACAAAACAATGAATTGGCTCTTTATACCATTCCAGACATTAATGTTGACAGATTTTTTAAAGTCTGTTTTACGTCTCATTTTCATGGAAAAACAGTTAGGAAAATTGAAAAATTGGTTAGGAGAATTTACTGTTACAGGGTGTCGCACATATAAACGCGCCTTCAAAGAAAAAACATAAATATCTTTGTGGTTCGATAATTTTGTTCAGGATATTTTGCATATTAGAGGGTTAGTACGGTAGAAGGAATATAATAAGTAACATTTCAAACAAAAATTGCACGTTTTTTTGTTAGCCTAATTCAACAATGTTACCGAGTCACTTGAATATTGGCCTGAATTATTTCAAACTTTTGCCATTCTGTGTACATGTATATTGTTTGTCTGCTTTTTATGAACTTATTACAAGGGATGGAATTTCCCTTGAATATGCCCTTTTACACATAACAATCGTTGCGATTTGGATCGCGATGCAAAGATCAATTTTGTTTGCGACCGTTCACACAGGGAGAATTCTCGCTCGACGGCAAGATCGTCCGAACTACGCGTGCGTGAATATCTCGACGATGTATGCGCTTGGAATCCTGGGATTAGATAAATCGATTTGTTATTCTCAATACCATTCGCTAACACAGCGCCCGGCAAACTGTCGCGATTATTATGACAAATCTCAAGACTTACTTCGAATCGGATCGCGAAGATTAGTGAAATTATTTTGTCCACACACGCAAAAAACCCCAATGTGTGGAGTGCGATGCGAAAAATCGATTTTAAAATCTCACTTTTGTGTGTAGGTGTGAACGCCCCTATTGTATTGTACTCGAAAAACAGACAATCGCCATTGCAATGTACGTAATGTATATAGACCAACTCCAAATGAGTATACATGTATATATCGTCGATATATTGAGCGCTTTTTCAACCCAGAACATTATATTAGGCCTCTTTTTATGACAAACCCATACCATTCATTTACATGTTCTTCATCCTGAAATGTGAAGCACAAGAGTTCGAGAAAGAAAAAAATAATTACGAATATGTCACCTTTTGCTGAAAACCAAGCATGCAAATCGGTATCCTTTACAATTATGAAAAATGGTAAGAATGAAAGACTGCATTCTGTGATGTCATGTCCATGTTTAGATGCATTATATTTGTCACGTCACTAGGGCTTTTCGATTTGCACGCCAAAATAGTGGACTGCTGCGTGTGACGTCTCACACGTAGCAGTCCACTATGTCGACAGGCAAATCGAAAAGTCCTTTATATCAAGTGAAGTAAATGAGGAACTATGCTGAAGATAATTAGACCGTGTAAATCGTGTTTTCAATTAAGCTGAATAAAAGACGTATTGAGTTAGCAAAGATGAGAAGCTAAAAATGCCCTTTCTGCGTATTCAGAGCATTTCACTGTATTTTACTTCTGTTTCCCTTTTTTGTTAGAAATACTTCATTATTATTACCATTATTTTGTTGACTAGTCGTAGTAGTACAGGTAGTTGTAGTTGCAATACTACTACTAGTAGTAGTAGTAGAAGTAGTATTAGTATTAGTAGTAGTAGTAGTAGTAGTAGTACATGTAGTAGTAGTAGTAGTAGTAGTAGTAGTAGTAGGAGTAGTAGTATAAGTAGTAGTAGTACTAGAAGAAGAAGAAGAAGTAGTAGTAGTAGTAATAAAAGTGTTCTTTTGTGATATACAGCAGCCATAGCTAATCTTTAATATTTGCTGGCAAACTTTAATACATGAGGTCAGAGAGTGAGAGTGAGAGAGCGAGTAGAAAGGAGGAGGGAAAGGTGGTGTGAGAGAGAGAGAGAGAGAGGGAGAAAGAGGAAAAAAGGAGAGAGAGGTAGAGAGGGAGAGATAAAGAGAGAGCGAGTCGAGAGGGGGAGAGAGAGAGAGATAAATGAAGATAGAGCAGAGAGATAGATAGAGGAAGAGATAAATAGAGAGAGAGAGAAAGAGAGGGAGAGATAAAGAGAGAGCGAGTCGAGAGGGGGAGAGATAGATAGATAAAGGAAGAGATAGATAGAGAGAGACAGATTATGCATAGGCCCTACATGTAGATCACTAGCTGGTTAAACGGGGAATCCCCACCAATACAAGGACGTTACAAACTTCCCCAAACATTGTAATACAATGCAACGCAAGTATTCAGGCGTGAATGACTATTGAATTGATAAGTGTTGAAGTTCACCATTGAGAAAGAATCGTTGCTGGTATTCAATGCCCTACGTATTAATTGCACAACAAGTTGTAGCCTTCGTGTATTGTTATCCATTCACTTATATTTTAACAGTAAAACTCAGTTCAGCCTCAACAGCTATTCTTCAGCAAGTCGACCGCTCCCCTTGGAACCTTAAACTTACTATATAGTAGAACATGAATGGGTAAAATACAGGACAAACTTTTCAGTTAATGCATTGATTGAAATAGGCTACAACTAAAATAACATTTTACTTCTACTTGTTTACAAAGAAGTTGGATAATTCTTCCGATTATCTGCAACGATGGATGCAGCTAGGAAGCAACCATCAAAGAGAAGGGATAGCGAGATCCGCCGTAAACTCGGACTTAGTCGAAAGCAGGATTCATCTGATTCTTCTGACTCTCACTCTGACAAAAGGAAACGAATTCGAAGGACGTTGAAAGTTGATCAGGAAGAGAGTATTTCTAGGGAAGAGAATTTTGGAAGGGAGCTAGTTCAAGTGAGGACTGGCAATACCCCACCAAGGAACCAAACGGGAAGAAGAGAGAGTTACTCAAATGCGCACTGCAAGTCAAATGTCCCTGGTGGAATTAGCCTCCGAGAGGGACACATATCTGCAAAACAAAATGATAATATCGCTGTTGCTTATCATGAGAATTCTGAACGTCATCATATCAAATTGGCCACAAATAGCACTACATGTACATATTACAACTTTCACACCAAAGAGACCTACACCGGACCGACATCTAACGGAACAGAATATTACATTGCTGGGACTGACCAAGAATCTGTTGGTTTGGAATCGGACCGGAGTCGTGTTGGTGGTGTGACCGATGTTCAACAGGAGAGCAATTCTGGCTCAACTGATGACCCAAATCTGAGAGAATCTACTAGTACCGAATCTAGGATGGAACACATGTCTCTTGGTCTGCGTGAGATCAATACAGAAGCATTTCCTTGCCACACCATTACTGACGCTGATAGAGCTGTAGCCACAGCCAACACTGTATCAAGTCGGTATGCGCTGCCGAGCAGTTCTTTCTCCAATTCTTCATTGAAGCTGAACGTCAATGAAACCGCTACTGACAATTCACCAGCCCAAATAAGTTCTCATCTTGTAGATGTTGATGCAGCTGAAGGAGGGGATTCTGATCAATCCGACATCATCACTTTCGAGGAAGACTGTACAGATGACGTCATATTCGTTGGTAGAACTGTAGCCACAGACAAGACTGTGCCAAGTCGGTATGCACAGCCGAGCGGTTCTATTTCCAGCTCCGCATTGAAGCTACACGTAGATGGAGCCGCTACCGACAATTCACCAGCCCAAATAAGTTCTCATCTTGTAGACGGTGATGCAGCTGGAGGAGAGGATTATAATCAATCTGACATCTTCACGTCCGAGGAAGACTGTACAGATGACGTCATATTCGTCTTTGAAGGTAAGGCCCAACTGATTCTGGGAGAGAGTATTGAAAAACAGAATAAAAGCAAGAAACGCTTTTACATCAGCACTTGTGAAACATGAAGGTACAGGTACCATCTTCGTCTGTAAACTTTAAGGTAGGTCTAAGTCTCATCTAAATTCGGGAGATAAAAAATCTATACCTGCAAAAAGCCACCATGAGGTGATTTCGTATAGGAAGAAAAAAAACCCATATATTTACCAAAACGAAATTAGTATCATCGAGTAATAACCGTATAATTATCACCAGTCCAGCAACTTTCCTGCTATGTTTCATACCAGTTGCTAATATATCTATATCATATGTATGCATCTGTTGTAATGCTTATTTATTTTCTATCCTCTTCTTGCTCAAACATCCAGCGCTGAAACAATTTGACCTAAGCATGTTCGAATCTCCAGAGACTATGAAAACCCTACCGAAGAGCTTGAAAGAAATAGCAAGGACATGTTCTACGCCAAAAGCCTTTCGTCTTCCGAAATATACGCAGAATGACATCATCACGATCGAGAGAGAAACGAGAGGAAAACAAGACAATCCGAAATGGATCGAGTTTCGCACTGGATGTATCGAGGCAGAGATTTTCAAAGCTGTAGCTACGAGGAAAGACCAGGCTGTCCAAAGGAATCCTGTACGATGCGATGGAGAAACGAGGGAACTCGTCAATGATGTTATGAATAACATGAAGAAGCCTACCTCTCCCCGTAAGGATACGGCTGAAAAGGAGATGATACATATTGCAAAGCAAATATACACCAAGGAACGCAGATGCCAATGCCACAGTCCTCTTGATATCAGTGAATGTGGTTTATACATTCATCCAGAAATGATTTTCATCGGGGCTTCGCCAAGTGCTCAGGTAAGCTGCAAAAACTGTGGCGACGGTCTTCTTCAAATCAATTGTCCTAAAGTAAAAGGTTGGGAGAAACCAACGCATCAGAACACTGAATACCTTGTTAAAACAAGAAGTGGTAAGGTCGAGCTCAAGACAACCCATGCTGTGTATATCCAAATCCAGACACAGCTAGTTGTGACTGGACGACCCTGGTGTGATTTTTTCAGCTTTACTAAAGCTGGTCATTTCCGACAGAGAGTAAGGATGAGCGATACGAATACCTTGCAATGGCAGAGATTTGCAGAACATGTCAAGGATTTCTTCCTCACACATGTAGTCCCAGGACTATTACATGTGGGTATTGCCCAGAGCATTCTTAATAGCAATCCGACGTCTTCAACAAGTTACCACCGACCTGTTTCTTCATCTGCGACTTGCTCAACGTTTGAGTGTGTGCCAAACAATAGATCAGACACAGACAGTTCGATACAGCCCTCAGGTTGTGCCAGAAGCACAAGAACAAATACAGCAGAACCTCAGGAGGCTTCTGAGGGTGCGTCGAATGATGAAGTACTACCTGACAGTCTGAGTGACAGAGCGAGACGATGTAGATCTACTGGTGAAGCTTTTTCGTTACCAAGGTACGATCAAGAAGATATCGACACAATTGAAGCAAAAACAAGAGGACAGAGTGATAATCCGTTGTGGTTTCAATATCGCATCGGTTGCATCAGCGCTTCGCGCATTAAGGATGTGGTCTCATTGAGAGGATCAAGACGTCGGGATCCAAACGTGCTTGTGAAAACAATAATGAAGTATACTGTTCTGAACCCAAATCACCCAAACCTCGTATGGGGTCGGACCATGGAGCCAGTTGCAAGATACGTATACTTACAAGTTATGAAAAGCAAGGGCCACGAAGAGATTGAGGTTAAAGAATGCGGGATCTTTTTCCACCCAGAAAAGACTTTCATCGGTGCATCCCCAGATGGCCTTGTAAGTTGTAAGTCTGGTTGCAATGCTTGCAAAAGAGAAGATGATAGATATGGCATTTTAGAAATCAAATGTCCTGTAAGTCTAAAGCCCGGTGAGACACCGGGACCTCGTAATACTGGATACATTAAAGAATCTGCACGTGATCGCAATGTACTCAGCACCCAACATACATACTATCATCAGGTTCAAACCCAACTAGCAGTGACTGGACTTCCTTGGTGCGATTTCTTCGTCTATAATCATCTCGGCAAGAGCTTCATTCAAAGAATTAGACCACGTCATCGGCAATGGAATTTCGATGCGATCCAAGCGGAGCAATTCTTCTGGAAGTACATCGTTCCTGAGCTCGTACACAGAAAGCTCCAAAACCAGATGGCCAGAGCTCCTGTCGGTCATGACTCTCCCGAAAGGTTCGAGTGGTAACTTCATAAATATATTGCTATAATTGGAAACACTACATAAAATGACATCCTTACACGAAAATATAATGTTTTCCCCTAATTTTTGTCGTGCCATGTTAAAGGGCCGCAAGCTTTAAGCTTTTATTATTGGTAAATTTTAGGTAACTGTTCTGCCCCAAAAATTCCCAATAACTTGACATGATTTTGGTTAATCAAAGTGTGAAAGGGGGTTGTGTGCACTATTTTTTTTTTTTTTTTTTGGGGGGGGGAGCCCTCGGAAATTTGAAAAATTGCACCCCCCCCCCCCCCCCTTGAGCGCCAGGGGAGGGGGCCCATCTCCGAAAAGGGTCAAATTAACGTGTTTTTACCACAAAAATAAAAACAGGTGCCCCCTGGATCCGCCACTGGTAGTAGTAGTACTGCTATGATGAGGAGGAGGAATAGCGGCACTAGTAGTAGTAGTAGTAGAAGTAGTAGCAGGATGATCAATACTAGTAGTAGCAGTTTTAGAATATGAGTTCCTATAAGACATGACTATCATCCGTCCCTGTGTTTAATCCATTCTGCTTAATCCCTTTCATTAGGAATGCTCGACACAGAAGGGTAAACTTGCCAGGTACCGAGGCTCCTTCTAGATCTACTCCAGGAAGCAGAGCTATATGTATAGAGATCAGGGATAGTAATAATCCAGATAACAGCAGCATCTGCAATGTGAGAAGTACAGACACTGAGGTGGTTACCCAGGGTAAATTCTTCTTCTTCAATTTGTCTTTTTCTTCTTCTTCTTCTTCTTCGTCTTCTATATATTATTATCATCATCATTGTTTGATTTTGATTTTTTGATTTTGATTTTTGTTATCATCTTTATTATTATTATTATTATTATTATTATTATTATTATCAGTAGTAGTAGTAGTAGTACTAATAGTAGCAGGAGGAATAGCCCGGGTGATTATATGATTGTAGGGCTGTCAGGGAGAACAGTTTCAATACTGACGAGGCTACCCTGGGTACAATATATTATTATTATTATCATCATCATCATTAGGTGGTCTGTTATCAACAGACCACCTATTGATTTCGTCAGAATTTTCTTTCTTCTTTATTATTATTATTATTTCTTTATTAGGTGGTCTGTCAACGACAGATCACCTATTGATTTCGCTAGAATTTTCTTTCTTTCTTTCTTTATTTTTATTTCTTCCGTACACTTTTTTGTACACACGTTCACTCGAAATCGACATGGTCAATTTCCTTCAAATTTCTGTCAGTCATCAAGCCCTATAATTTCAAGTCAAATTAACTTTTTCAAGGTCATTAGGTCATCGTGACGTCATCCAGGCGCCATTTTGTAAAAGTCAGGTCATTATCATATCTCAATAACGAGTCATCAAAAATCAACCATATTTAATATACATCAACTTCAGGTCAAAGGTCAACTAAAAGGGTCAACAAATTCCGCGCGCGCACCTCGACGCGCACGTACGCGCGTATCACAATTTTAAAATGCTCCAATTCGTTTAAAAAAATTTTTGCACACGTTTCAGGCCATTTTAAGCATTTTGCAAAAAACGCGCGCACGGACATGCGCGCGCGTTTTCGCGCGTAATTGCATCTTCCAATATAGAATCGCCAAATTTTTTTCTGTCATCATATTTGGCACATTTTTTCAAGCATTTTGATACCTTGTTCACCTTTTTCTGACCATTAATAACGGAATGAGCGTCCGTTAAGATACGCATCCGTGCGTGCGAGCTCTTGTAATACATAACATACATGTGCCAAAACATGCCTATACAAAATTCATTGTAACTCTTCAGAATGGACAGATACCCCCAATTTTCTTTCATATTTCGATAGATTATGAGTCGGAGATATGATTTCATGTCTAATTTGTCCCTCAATTAACTCATGACGTCATCATAATGGCCTCCGAACTCAAAATTTCAATTTTCATATTATGACGTCAGCAGATTTTTGGAAAATTGATTGTATCTCTGCAAATGTTGATCAATTTTCTTTCAAATTTTGATATGTTCTACCTTAGAATATTCTCTACAAATGCAGTTGCCACGATATTTCATTTTGACAAAGGCATCATGGCGTATTTTTGCGATTAAAGGAGGCATGTCAATTTTTCACATTTTGCGTGTATTCTCTATGGGACATGACTTTTTCTCAAAACTGGATTCTACATTCTCGTCTTTCGCGAGCAATATCTCCGTCGTTTTATTTTTGTTAAGGCTGAGCTTTGAGTATGTTGTAGCTGAGACAATAAGCTATCATAAGTGTGCTCTTTATTTTTCGATCAGATGCCGGGATCATGCTCATATTTCACTTACAAAGTGGGATTAGAGAATTCCATTTTCCGTTTACGTGTAATCTCTATGTGAAATGTTTTGGTATATCGGTAACGCATTTGACTTCCGACCTCGAGGTCCCTGGTTCGAGTCCGGGCGTCTCCAACAATTTGTTTTCTTCACTTTTTTTTCTTTTTGACCTTTCACTGTACCATCTCCTTTGAATATTAAAACACGTAGAATCGCAAATGATGTAATAAACAACCATATTTACTTTATTATTACCCTATAATCACTTGATCCATTACTTTTTGCGTGTAATCCTTATGGGAGATGACTTTTTCTCAAATCTGGATTCTACATTCTTGTCTTTTGCGAGCAATATCGCCGTTATTTCGGCTTGATTTTTGTTGATTTTTGAGTATGTTGTAGCTGAGACTATATACTATCTCAAAGTTCTCTCATTTTGTTCAGTCTGATGTCATCATGGTCTGTTGATGATGATCATCAACATCATCATGATCGTGATGATCATCATGATCGTCATCACCATTACTATCAAGATCATCATCATCATGATCATCATCATGATCATCATTGTTTACATGTCTATATAACTTGAAGGCAGACCACCTTATTCGTCCTCGTGACGAATTAAAATCTAGTTTTTATTTATTTCTTCACTTTTTTGTGTGTCGGATAACGTAAGATTGGTTATGTCAATTTCTTTTAATTTTGGCACAGGCATAAGTCATTGTCATAAGACGTGACAGAAACATTTTCAAGGTGATCAGGTCATCGTGACGTCATTTAGGCGCCATTTTGTGAAATCACATTTTCAATCATATCTTCATGATGCGTTATCAAAGGTCATTCATATTCATATCATATATACTTTAGGTCAAGGGTCAACAGGTCATGTCATTAAAGGTCACATAAAGGTCATGACGCGCGCGTACGTGTGCGTCAAAATTTTAAAAAGCTCAAAATCACTTAACTACTAAAGGAGAGTACGAATCAGGTCATTTTAAGCATTTCAAAATTTTCCGTCCGTACATGTCCCCGCGCGCGTTGCGCGCGCTCATGTCGCGCGGAAAAAGTCAAATTCAAAATATTTACATGATTTGGATTCCTCTTAACGTAATTGACAATTTACATTAATTTCAGTCACTCTTCATATTTCATAAGGCCGTGAGCGTGCGTCAAAGTTCAAAATCCGCGCGTGCTGCTATGGGAAATATAATGCAAATTTGATCAAAAACATGCCAATTTAAAAATCAAAATAGCTCTTCAGATAGTCCGTTGACCCCCATTTTTTATATCATGGTTAGAAAAAGCATGAGTTGGAGATATGATTTCATACCACTCTGACTCGTACAAAGTGAAACAAAGTCATCATATTGGCATCTAAACTCAAACAAATGTATTTTGTTGATGACGTCATTGTTTTTGTTTTTGTCTTTGTTTATTTGAGATTATCTCACTTATCGGTGATCGATCTTCTCCCAGATTTTGATATGTTGTAGCTGAGATAATTCTCTATCAAAAATATGCCATTTATTTTTCATTTAGATGACGTCATTATAGTTAAATATTCGATTAAAGGTGACAATGCATAATTTGTCATATTTACGTGTTATGTCTATGGGAGGTCACTTTTTTCAAAACATGAATCTGCATGACAAGGTGTTTTGACTAGGATCTCGATTGTTATTCAATAGTTTTCCCCCAAATTTTAGTATGTTGTAGCTGAGACTATTTGCTATCTAATTATTTCCTCAATTTTTTTAATCAGTTGTCAGGATCATGCTCTTGCTCATCATCATCATTAACTTTATCGTTTTTATCGCCATATAACATTATCATTATCATCATCATCACCTTTACTATCATGATCATCACCATGTTCATCATGATCATCATTGTTTACATGTCTATATAACTTCTCCCATTCTCAAAGCTATCATAAGACTTAGACAGACCACCTTATTCGTCTTCGTGACGAATTAAATTCTAGTTATTATTATTATTATTGTTATAATTATATCTTATTATCATGACCATTATTATAAGTAGTATTACTGGTAGTAGATAAGGTATGCAAGAAGACCCCCACACCCGAATGGAGAACCGCTAGAGGAAGGGAAGGATGCGATATAGCAATAAGCAACGTCCGCATACAAATCAGCCCCCATCAGTTTTTAAGAAATTATTAAAGTCAAATTCGAAGCTGATTTTTCTATTGTCAACAAGGAACAAACCTTGGGTGGGGTTTCCATGATGTTCAGAAGTTTGCTGTAAAATATTATCAAGACACGCACCCACGTTAAGGTCGATTAATGAGATCCTAAATACTTCCCTCCCATAAACAAGCTCGATCTATGTAAAGGAAAATGTGCTCAATGAATATGACTTATCAATGGATAGGTGCCACTTCCGGTGACGTGACTATCTACTATATTATTTCGTATAGCTATGGCGCTGTTAGGAAGAGAAGCGTGGTTATTATGGGCCATTTTCCTAATGTAACCAAATGTATGCATGCATATGCCTTCGTGAAGCGCCTCGATGCGAAGTATTTCATTCATCTGCTACGAATAAATGTCAATAGTTTTCTAAAAAACTCATAATATTTTTCCTACCTTGCAACAACTTATGCATGCAATTTGAATTCTGACTACTAAAATTCAATTATCCGTATCTGTGAATGAAATAATTTGTATCGAGGCACTTATGTATAAGTTGGTTTCATTGCGAAAATGGTCTATTAACTCCAGAATTATACAAACACGCGTTTAATTTAAACTAGTAACTTTAAAATATTTGTTTTCAATACAGATTACAACTTGTCACCATCAGATGAGGAGTTGCAGAACTTGCTTATCAACCTGTAAATACAGAGATTAATCTGAAGGAACTTTAGCTGAACAGAGCTGGGGGGGGGGGGGGCGTTTCATCAAACAGAGTGGTGTGGATAAAATGTCTCATAACGAATTCACGAAGTGTTTTGGCCTCGTGGAGTTGTAGTGGTCTGCATAGAGGTGTTGCGGTCTAGTGGATACGTTTCCGGAATGTGAACCATAAGGTACGGGGTTCGAATCCCTGCTGCGGCACTAACGTCCTTTGTCAAGACATTATTATACATTTTCCACGCTCGACACAGGTTTAGGACGGTGATACCTGGTACAATTTATTTCTTGAATGTATTGTCAATATCCTAACGCACCTTGTCTTTTTGCCTATATGTACATTTGCTAATATCGAAACAGCTTACAATTTCCCGATAATATCGAGATAATAAAACGAAATAATTGTAGTATAATTAGAAGATATGAAAGTTAATTAAGTGTATTGCAAACGAACCAATATCGTCATTTTCTTTTTCGGTCTAATATATTTTGATATTTGCTAAGTACTGCGCCACCTAAAGTGAAACGCCAGAAAGGAACGATGGTGTTCTCGAATCACAGGCGATACAATATAGGCATAATGCTTATTACAAATATGGAACAAAATATGTTGAAAGATACATAAAAACAATATAAATTATTGTAAAGTATGTTTTTATACAATACAGTGTGAGTCAAAAACAAGTTTACACCTAGAAATTGCTAATTATTTAAAAATCATCTATGTTCAGTAAATTATTATACATCTTACGAAAGAGTGTTTTATCCCAAATCATTTGGTATCATTTTTGTGTGGTATGTGTTCACGCGTGGATGAACAGGAGGCATTTTTGCGAGAGTGCAAAAATCGGTCATCCAAGCGTGAACAAATACCACACAAATATGATACCAAATGATTTGGGATAAAACACTCTTTCATAATATATATAACAACTTACTGTTCATAGATGATTTATTAAATAATTAGCAATTTTCTAGGTGTAAACTTTTTTTGACTCGGCACACGGTATTTCAAATTAGATTAAATGTTCAGAATATGACAAACGGTAATTCATATAAAATATATTTGTATCGATAATCTACCTGCTTGTGTATTGCATTAATCATGGCAAATGATATTAGGGTGAATGTGTAATGAAAACGATCATAATAACTGATCATCGCCAACGTCATTGTAATTTCTTATAGTACTCCAAAATCAGATATTCTTCGTTGTGATAATGTTATATATTCAAAGAACAGATGGTCGTCAATGTAATGTATTATATTGCAAAGAGAAATCCAACCTAAATAGCAAACTCCTCTAGAGGAAAGCAGATAGATCAGAGAAGTAGACTTGTGAAAGATGAGGAAGTAAAATGCCTTATCTTCGTATTCAAAAAGTATTTCACTGCATTTAACTTTGTTTCCCCTTAAATTCGTCCTATTATTGTTATCATTAGTGGTATAATAGTCGTAGTAGTAGTCGTAATATCAGTGTTCCTTTCTGATGCACAGCAGCCATAGCTCATCTTTTCTCAAACTTTGATCCATCGACCAGAGAGTTAGTCAAGAATCTGGTCTATTTAATTTTGATCTCCACCACACCAACGCTACCTCTCCCTACTTCCTTGCTACCAGCCGATGATGGCGTGACGGGGCTGGTGAGCATAATTATTATGAGTTTGTTTATACCGCCATCTTCGACGGCTTGAATCAAGTGTGTAGGGAATTTATCAAGGACCATGCAGATTCTGGACTACCGGAGAGTGAGAGCGACAGCACGAATCGAGAGGGGGAGGGAGAGAGTCGAGAGAGAGAGAGTGATGAATATAGATGAGGAGAGGGAGACAGAGAGAAAGATAGAGAAAGAGCAAGACATATTGAGGGAGAGAGAGAGAGAGCGAGTCGAGAGGGGAAGGAGAAAGAAAGAGATAGATGGAGAGAGAGATGATGAGAGGGGATAGAGAGAGAGAGAGAGAGAGAGAGAGAGAGAGAGGGGAACAGAGGGAGGAGGGGGGGGGGGAGAAAGAATTATAGATAGATGAAGAGAGGGAGAGAGAGAGAGAGAGAGGAACAAAGATATATATATATATATATATAGAGAGAGAGAGAGAGAGAGAGACATAGAGATAGATAGAGAGAGAGAGAGAGACGGTAGAGAGAGAGAGAAAGAGAGAGAGACAGAGAGATAGATAGAGAGATAGACAGAGACAGAGAGACAGAGAGATAGATTGAGAGAGAGAGAGAGAGAGAGACAGAGAGATAGATATAGAGAGAGATAGATAGAGAGAGAGACATATAGATAGATAGAGAGAGAGAGAGACGGAAAGACAGAGAGAAAGATAGAGAGAGCGATAGATAGAGAGAGAGAGACAGACAGATAGATACAGAGAGAGAGAGAGAGAGAGAGAGACGGCAGAGATAGAGTACACAAGAAACAAGAGAACAATGATCATAGAATAATTATAGGGGCGATGGACCCCTGTGGAGATCAGCTTTTGTCGTTAGGGTGTTCAACCCCATGTGAGGAGAAGAACAATTATGACTAAAATAAATGTTGAGTAGCGAAAAAGAAAAATTGACATGAAAACTGAATGAGAATGGAGAAAGAAAGAAAGGTGGAAAAAGCGACAGAAAAGGGAAAGGTGAAGATGGAATGAGAGAGATATAGATAAACAGTGAGAGAGAAAAGAGAGAGAGAGAGAGTGAGTGAGAGAGAGAGAGAGAGAGATGAAGGATAGAAAGCTAAACTGATACCACCAAGTTGTTGAGATATCAATGAGTAGTAGCCACTAGAGAATACAAATCATAATCAATTTTGTTAAGAGCTTCAATTGGAAAATGGGAACGTCGGTAATTACCTAATTGTAGACTCAATACTGGCTTACTCTGTAGTGCCCTTGCCTAATAGTGTATTAATTATAATAATACAATGCGTATCAAAATAAAAATCTACACAACTTTAATAGCTCTTAATTAAACGTTCATAACCAACATGACTTTAAAATCTATTTCATGATGAAGAATAACTTATTCTCTGCTCAATGATATCATATTCATAATATTTTTGATAAGCCTGCTGCTCATTCATCCGTGGCAGCACAATTATGAGTATGGCATCATTAGACAGGATTTTAGTAACCCAAAACCATGATACATGATTTTCCTTTTGTTTTGCTATAAACACTGCATTGTATATGGATTTAAACGGTATATATGTTTACAGAATATTGATATGTTACATTACATTGTTAATTGACTTATATGATGAACATGTTCCCAAACAGAATATTGATTGTTACATTACATTGTAAAGTGATTATAATTATGTTTATAGACAGAATATTGGTGTACATCAATGAAGTTTAATAAATACAATACAATACAATACATGATTCAAGGTCACAAAGGTTATACTCTCTTTGATTAGAAGCTACCGTAGTTGTATACACTTTTTTTGAAACGCACTGTACACATATTTCATATGGAAAAAAAACGTGTACATCTTAGTCATCTGCTGTATAGATGGATGATATGAAATATACATGACCGCTTTTGTCAGGCACTGTCGAACAATAGAAGAGTCACGTGATGGAGTGACGTGTGCAATATGCATATTTTTTTTAATACCAGACCAACGGAATGATATGGTTTGAATCGAGGGTTGCTTGTGTACTTACCATTTCGAGGTGTGTTGGAGCATTTGTATGTACAGACGATACGCGAAAAGGAAGGAGTGTTAAAGCATTCAAGGTTAGGTGATACTGTATCACGGATTCGAGTACATATTTTTTATATCCTACCTACGAGACGGTTTTGCCTTTACTTGGCGTTCTTCGAAAAGGTAAGAATTATATATATAGTAGATTTCTGCCAGGTAGATTTCCATTTACACAACGATTCTGGCCAGTGTTAAGCTCACTGAGAATTGGCGGATCTGACTGCCATTAGATTGGTGAGAGAAAGTCGCGATTGCATTAATAGGAATTTATGCAAAAATAATCATCCTAGTTGAGATTTTTAGCAATGCTAATCCAACTAATCACAATATTCGTGCATTGTAAGCCTACTGGCCGAAGTAATGGCCAAGTTAGCTTCAAATTGGAGATTGTCGCACGACAGTCTTTAGTGTATACGACTTGAAGTGAGAGTACCACAAAGACGGTTAAAGTATTTCGATATTTCGATTTGGTGCAGCATGTAGCAACTTAGAGTGTGTGGTTGTTATTTTACCTGACTGCTAAGAGAGCATAAAGGCTTGTTAGTACGCAACCAGAGGACCGACTGCTTTAGGTCCTCTCGGAGGGACCTGGTAATGAGGATTAATGCCTTATCAAAGGTTTCGAACCCGGGTCGCCGGAATACGAGACCACTACTCTACCAACTGAGCTATCGTGCCTCCTCAAGCATAATCTCGAGATCATTAATATTTCATATGCCTGAAAGTTGAGTCAAAATTTGATCGCAGTCAGATCATAAAATGTCTGATAGGCTTTTTCATTAGAACATGTAAAATGATCTGTGTGCCGATATGCGTGTGTGTCTTTTCTTCATTATGTACATTTGGCTTGTTGGCATGGAGTGTACGGTTTATTGATTTTTTTAAAATACAAACTCAGACTCGCACATACACGAACATGCAGCGTATTAAATATTATACAGTCATCGGTGGAATTGACATAATATTGCGTACAATATTCGACTCATTTTGATAATTTTTCAGGGCATTCAATGCATAGAATCGACTTCTAGAGCAAAGTAACATATTCATTTTACTAATTGAATACGTGGAGATGACTTTGGATCCAAGGGTAAAATGGCGCGTGGCTGGAATGCTCCTCAGGGAGTGAAGAATGTACATATATTATGTGCGGGAAAGTATTGTAATAATAATAATAACGATTATATTACTATTTTTATCAGCATCATTAGCATAATCATAATCTTAATTTCTATTTACCTATTTTACACGGAACAGGTGCCAATTGCTTTTATTGTATATGTTGCAGTTTTTTTGTGAATACAAGATATATCAGCTTTGACTTTGAATTGTTATCAATAAACCTAATCAATCGAACTCAATTCAATAGTCAGCAATGACAGTAGTATAGTAGTAGGCCTAGTAGCTGTGGTTTCATTCTCATTCTTATTATGATGATTTTCTTTTGCAACACATCATGGGCCCAGGATTTATTATTATACTACATCCCAGATATCTTTATTATCAAGAGAAAAGAAGAAACATAATAGAAGATTATTTTCAAAACAAAGTAAAATATAAAGAAGAATAAAGTAGACACTATAATCATGACAATAATTTTTACGAAGTGACGGTAGTGAGGAAAATCGCCACGCAAAGTGAATGCAATTTTATTTCACTACCGTCACACTTTGTGAAAACAGCGACGAATTTACAATATGTCAAAAATGAATGTCTTTAAATCCTAATAAAGCAATTTTCTAAATATATTTCTAAATTTTCTAACTCATGCTATACAAAATAGGTAAATAAGGTACGTGTATGCAATGATCCACTCAAATTAACAGTCGACCCAAAACTTTTTGCAAATTAAACCATTTCACTGCAGTCTTCTTCGGGGTAATCCTCGGGGTTGATCATCTAGCAAATAAGTATTGGTATGTACTGCAAGGTTTTAGCTCATGCTGCAATGATAATTATAAACATTTGGGTCATTCAGGAGCCCCATGACTTTTACAAGCCGATCGCCTGTCTAGTTATCAAGATATTTATGATTGGAAATCGAAACCAAATTGTGCGTTTTCCTAACGGTTTTATAACACTACAGTCTATTGGGGGAAACGTATATGGTAAAAACGGTCACTCAAAGATTTTTACTTTTTTGAGGCACTTCTTGATCATTTTGAAGCGCAATTTGTGTAGGGCTTCAATATTACACCATATCACAGACATGGCCGTGCATCTCAGATTTAACATTGTTAAACGATGCCTTTAAAAGTGGGTATTCCTAGATCTCCCGAACGTGCATAAAGAGCGCATGCGCCTGAGAAAATGGATAATAGAAACATTATGTATGTTTGTCCGCTTCCCACAGACTGAGTAACTTTGTATTGTATGACATGGATAGCACGGGGAATCATACAATTTATTCGGGTAACACATACAATGTATTCAAAAGTTATTAAATCAAATCATCGTCAGGATCTTGTTGATAAATACAACAAGAACAGAAATGTACAGACCACTATACTAAACAAAATAAAAAAGGAATTACTCGTGCAATTTCCTATATAATTTAATAATATTAATCAACGATTTATATCCGTGTTTCCATATGAATATGTCATTGTACATTTGCTACTGTGTATTATGTATTTGTGTATAATATTTCTATTGTATATTGTTCATGTGCTTCACGTAATGCCAACAACTGAATTTCCAAATGGCCCAATAAAATTAATCTGAATCTGAATCTGAATCTGAATCTGAATAATGGAAATGACACCACATAAACATCGGTCATTAACAATGAATTAAAATCTGGCCAAGATACGACGAATTTCGTAGGGATCTATGAAATAAATGAGCTATTATATTTTATTCTTCATGAATATTTTGTCTAAATTATCCTACTTCAGTTACTATTCCGTTAGTTTTTTCCATATTAATTTTGTTTAAATTAATTCGATGTTAGGCTGGGCAACACCTTTAAAAGTGGTTATTCCCAGATCTCCCGCACATGAATAATGAGCGCATGCGCCTGAGAACATGGATATAAAAGACGTTTTTGGTTAGTTTTTTGCCCGCTTTCTCAGACTGAGTAAATTCGTTTGACATGCATAGCTTGAGGAATCATAACATCTATTTGTGTAAAACATACAATGTATTCAAGAGTTATTAAATCAAATCATCGTGAGGATATTGTTGATAAGTACAGTATTGTACTGACCACTATACTAAATAAAATCCCAAAAAGAAATTACTCTTCCAATTTGCTATATAATAATGAACGGGACACAACTTAACATCGGCTATTAACAATAAATTACAAGTTTGCCAAGATATGACAAATTTCGTAAGGATCTATAAAATAAATGAGTTAGTATATATTATTCTTTATGGATCTAATGTCTAAATTCACCTAATTCAGTTACTATTCCGTTTATCTTTTACATTCTTAAAATTAATTCGATGTTATGCTAGGCTACACCTTTAAAATAAATGAGTTAGTATATTTTATTCTTCATGAATCTTCTCTCTAAATTTTCATTCTTCAGTAACCGGTTTTTTTAAAATAATTGTATTAATTCGATGCAGGCGCGGATCCAGGATTTCTTAGGGGGGGGGGGGGGCCCAAATTTGAAATTATGCGAGCCAAATATTGGTACGTAATGGTGACCAGCAGTGACGTAATGCAGGGGGATGTAGGGAGGGGTGAGTTTCCCCCCTCCCTCCTCTGCAAAGCGCGGAAGCTATATATGACGTTTCATTAAAGTATTAGAGAAAGAAGACAAGTCGTTGTACCGTTCTCGACTCTTAATCCTTCTCTTAATTCACCCCCCCCCTCCGCGCAGCGCGGAAGCTTTGACGTTTCATTAAACTATTATTGAAAGAAGACGATTCGTTATAGCGTTCTCGAAAATTATCCTCGTTTGAATTCAATTTTCCCCTCCCGCGTGAAGCGCGGAAACTTTTACGTTTCATTAAATCATTGACGAAAGAAAACGATTCGTTGTACCGTTCTCGACTCTTAATCTTTGTCTTAATTCAGCCCCCCTCCCCCCCCCCCCCGTCTCGCGCGAAGCGCGGAAGCTTTTACGTTTCATTAAATCATTGGAGAAAGAAAGCGATTCGTTGAATCGTTCTCGACTCTTAATCCTTGTCTTAATTCAACACCCCCCTCCGCGAAGCGCGGAAGCTTTGACGTTTCATTAAATTATTAAAGATAGAAGACGATTCGTTGTACCGTTCTCTATACTCTTAATCCTTGTCTTAATTCAGTCCCCCCCCCCTCCGCGAAGCGCGGACGCTTTGACGATTCATTAAATTATTAGAGATAGAAGACGAATCGTTGTACCGTTCAAGGTGTGAGAAAACTCTGATTCAGGAAAGAATGCAAGGGTGAAAGTAAAAGCGAAAAAAGTGGACACTCTCACATGGCTTCCATGGATGCCGTCTTTGTTCTCTTTTTGCCTTCTTCTTACTCCTTGACCGTTCGCGCATATTTTTTTTTTTT
Source organism: Strongylocentrotus purpuratus (assembly GCF_000002235.5). Taxonomy (NCBI): domain Eukaryota; kingdom Metazoa; phylum Echinodermata; class Echinoidea; order Camarodonta; family Strongylocentrotidae; genus Strongylocentrotus; species Strongylocentrotus purpuratus. Next base: position 1,516,362 of record NW_022145551.1, read on the forward strand.
TAAACTGTTTAGCCATATATAGTTCATGTGCAAGCACGTATACCCAGGGAAGAGAAGGTAATAGAAAAGGGAAAACAAAAAAATACATAAGGAGAGTGTAGAGGATATGGAGAAAGAAAGACAAAGAAATACATAAGAAATACATAACGGAAGGGCTTTTAGGCACCAAATTACGCATCTAGGGACCCGCCTTAGGCCCCTTGGTTGGGTCCAAAGGGCAGAGCCCCCGAAAGCTCAAGGACTTTAGGCATTTAATTACGGCCAGATGAGCAAACAGGGCCCGCCTTAGGGCCCTTGGTGGGTTCCAGGGGGTAGAGCCCCCGGGAGCTCATGGAAAAATACTGCCATTTTTAGCAATACTTGTAAATCACTGGTATCAAATTAAAAATAACCCATGTTTAAATTGTATTGGGGGGGGGGGGTGGGGGTTACTGCCCCCCCCCCCCATCAGTACGCCAGTGAAAGAGGCGGAGGTGACGGAAGGGACTACCCCCATAAAGCTGTATGATAAGTCTTATATGTAAACCCCTCACAGGTTTTTGAAGTTTTGTTGTGTTACAAAATTACATTCTTTAGCAAAACTACAGCATAAAAACAAGCAATATACTTTTTTCACGCTTCACTTTTACTTTGCCGATATCTAGTGTGCAGTCGAAGGGTTGTAAATATTTACTAGGTAAATTTTAGTTTGACTGAGCAGGAAGGGACTTCTTAAAAGAGCAAGCTGAATATTCATTTTTGGAACACTGATCTATTTCTATAACTTTTAATCTTGTTAACATACAGTGTAATTTGTACATACGTGATACCAACAGAATACATATTTTCTTCAATATTTACTTGTATATTTTTAGGATATTATGCGAAGGAGCGTAGCGACCGAGCGAGAAGATTTTAGCATTTCTATTAGTCTAAACGCTGTACTCTTGGGCCCACCAGAGCCTTAAAGCGTGTTGCAGTCTTTAGTCAGTATTTGCTATACATTTTGTTGGTGTGCACTTTTTCAAATTATCCATAGGGGACGATCCCCCTCAGAAAATTGAAGAAAGACGTGTACCCCGTCCTTCCACCTATTTTGTGTTTTGCTCAAAAAACTATCCACAAAAAAGGACTATGTATGCCCCTTTTGTGAAGCGACCTATCAATATTAATGTTCACATATCAGTTCCTTTTTGGATTGCCCTCCTCCCGCCCCCCCCCCCCAGAAAAAATATTATCACATTGTTACATGTGTGCACAATATATATTGATGTGTCAACCTTACGAAAGTGGTGTTTTCGTAATGATTATTGACCTCCTTTAAATTTATATTTATATGGAAGACTTAAGAAGACAACTGTTTACAGTCCAACTAAGGGTGTAGAGCATATCGTGTAGACTAAAATGTGCAATGTTGTTCAATTTCTGAATTCTTTGTTTAAAAAACTTGCTTGCTGTCAATAGTGTATACATTTTTTATACGTTTCAAATGTCTAGTCTGGTTAAAAATAGCACGTAATGATTTATTATTTGACACGTACTTCACATTGATTTATCTTATCGATAAGCGAAACGATTTGCTTTAGTATCATATAACAAATATAACAGTAATGACAAGTATGGTTTTCCTGAAAATTGCATCATACAATGTATATTCATCGTTATGGAAAATGTTGTATAATATACAACAATGGGCATTAACATTTTCCAGACCATTGATTTAATTACGTTTAATATTGAAGCTGTTGCCCTTTGTATATACATGAACTTGAAATAATAAGTAGCCTTGAAAGTGTCGCAATAAATCATGTGTGAGTGAGCTTGAAGTTTAATGGTGTAGGTTTGTTTGAAACTGTATAGCCTTTACTCTGTTTTTAATGAGATATATCTCCAATCAAATCAAATCAAACTGAGTGATGTTATCGTACAACTAAACAATATCAATCTTCTGTTCTCCTAAATAGGCCTGGGAAACTTGAAAATTGCATTACAATGTGAATTCATTGTCAGTGAAAATGTAATACAATACACAACAATGGGCAAATAATTGTTTCCAGACCAATGATTTAAGTAAGAAGAACTTACATTTTATATTAAAACTGTTGCCGCTGTATATATACATCAGGCGCGGATCCAGGATTTCTTGGGGGGGGGGGGGGGGGGGGCAAAATTTGAAATTATGCGAGCCAAATATTGGTTCGTAATGGTGACCAGCAGTGACGTAATTGGGGGTGGGTGGGTGGGTGCAGGGAGGGGCATTTCCCCCTCCCTCCTCCGCGAAACGCGGAAGCTTTGACATTTCAATAAATTATTAGAGAAAGAAGACGATTTGCTGTACCGTTCCCAAAAAATAATCCTCGTCTGAATTGAGTTTTCTTCCTCCCGCGCTAAGCGGAAGCTTACGTTTCATTAAATCATTAGAGAAAGAAGACGATTTGTTGTGTGGTTATCCCCTTTTTTTTTCTTTTCTTCTTCCTCTTTTTTCCTTTCTTGTATCTCCTCTTTTCCTTTTTTTCTTTCCCTTTCCTTGCTTCTCTTTTATTGTTTGATTGGGGGGGGGGGGGGGCAACAGCCTGGGAGGCAAGTCCTTTTGCCTCCCCCCCCCCGATCTACTTCTTCTCTCTTTTCTTTTCTTCTTCCTCTTCTTTTTTCCCTTTCTCTCCTCTTTCCCTTTCACTTCTTTCCTTCTCTCTCTCTCTTTTTTTTTTTTTTTTTTTTTTTTTTTGGGGGGGGGGGGGGGGGCCAAGGCCCGCTCGGCCCCCCCCCCCTGGATCCGCGCCTGATTCGATGTTAGGCTGAGCTACACCTTTAAAAGTGGTTATTCCCAGACTTCTGCACATGGATAAAGAGCGCATGCGCCTAAAAACATGGCTATTAAAGAAACTTTTGTTTGTTTTTGCCCCCTTCCCCAGTTGAGTAACTTCCTTTGACAGGCATAGCTCGAGGAATCATAACATCTATTTGTGTAAAACATACAATGTATTCAAAAGTTATTAAATCAAATCATCGTGAGGATCTTATTGATAAGTACAACAAGTACAGAAGTGTACTGACCACTATGCTAAATAAAATCAAAAAAAGTAATTACTAATGCAATTGGTTTATGATAATACAAAGGACACAACTAAAACATGGGGCATTAACAATGAATTCGAAACTGGCCTGGCCAAGATATGCCAAATTTCGTGGGTATCTATAAACTGAATGAGCTAGTATATTTTATTCTTCATGAATCTTGTGTCTTAATTCACCTAAATACGGTTACTATTCCGTTATGTTTACTCCCCCTTTAAAAGTCAGTATTCCCAGATCTCCCGCACATGGATAAAGAGCACATGCGCCTGAGGACATTCTTGCACAGCAAGCAATGATCTGTTTCATTCTCGAAGTTTTCTTGTGTAAAGCATTCTTCAATCTCCTGTCAAGTAATGTATTCTTCAGCTATTTTTTAACAAGGGGTACCTACCTCAAAAGAAATCCGGCATAAAATTCAATAGACTCGAGGTAAGACGTACTCAATGGGAATTTTGTTGCATGCCTTCACCTTTTCATTTGTAAATTCTTAATTTAGACTATTTAATTGGACATTTCGTCCACCGGCTGGCAAAAGGGCGTTAGAGCGCGAGCAAATTATTCGCATTTAAAAATGTGTCTTCTATTTAAACTGCTTTCCGTCCTGAAAATTGGATTAAAACTTAAAAGACTTATAAAGTTGTTATAGTAGAACACGGCCACAATTTTTTTTCTCGGAAATAAGTCAGTTTTATAAAAGTTTGTGGTGACTTAGTGCTAACGCCCTTCTGCTTGATGTTTCATTTTTTACCTGAAATTCGAGCTAACGCCCTTCTGCCACCCAGGCGAATTTTTTTCTTCCCTGCTCTCATAATTTCATAAGTAAAATCTCAATTAAGGCTACTCAATGTGAAATTGTCTTGCATAATTTTACCCTTTCATAATTTGATTTTCAATTAAGCCGAACGTCCTCGATGTTAAATTGTCTTGCGTGCATTATGAAAGGGTAAATTGACCCTTTTATAATTTTATTCTCGATTTAGCCGAACGTACTCGACGTTATATTAGGCAGCAGCGCCTTTAATAAAAGAACGTCACATTGCCTTAAAAGGATGTCACACGTGGCAGTCCACGTTATCGTCGTGCAAGTCTAAAAGTCCTTATTATCTTTAATGCATAATAATCCTTTCACTTTAAATCTCCAAGAGGTTTTTAAAGATACTATGTCCCTTTTGCAGCCAACATGAAATTGTGTAGAACTTTGCAGGAATTATGAATGTGTCATGTATGTCCTATCTGTGAAATGTAAACGTTAACGGTGTGCTAATATTCAAATTATGCAAGAAAACCCATTTACTTGCTAGACATCACTGTCAGACACTTTTGAGTGACTGATTGGTTTTTTCTTCTTTGGTAAAATGAGCTGTAAAGGGTACATGAGCATGAATGTGTCTACATCAATAACCCACTTCTTGTAATGGCCAAAATTAAACTGATTGAATCATTGCGCAGCATAAAACATACGACCATTCGGTACAATGGTCTGAAATCAGACTATTACTTACTGGCTCTATAGTTCTTAAGTCGATTCGACAACTAATAGTCTTTATTTTCCCACTTAACGAAATTTTCAAGCCCCACCCCCCTTTTTTTAGGGAAGTTCTAAATTAGTACTTACTTTCAAATGCCGGTGGAATTTAACACTTTCATTTTTTTGGCCTGCAAATGGGACATAGTACCTTCAATGGGTAAATATCTTGTTATATGCTTTCACTTTTCATTTTTTTAAAATTTGAATTCTCAATAAGTTTAACCCTTTATTATCGTAAGGACAGTAACTGAGAAACATATTTTTCGTTGTATCGTTTATACTTTTCTCAATTCCCCTTTTCTCTTTAGTCAATATTTCTTACCACATTGTTCTGATTCATTGCATGTTTAATCAAAAGGAAGAAAATAAACGTGACACTGGTATTATCCACCTGTATTCAATTTCCCCATGTGTTTTGAATCGGTACTAAAAGCAGTGAATTAACTGATGGTCTTTAATATTGTTATGTCTCAAAATATCAGTAATATCATGCTTTCCATTACTGTAGCTTGTTTACCTGAGGAGGCGCGATAGCTCAGTCGGTAGAGCAGTGGTCTCGTAATCCGGTGACCCGGGTTCGAAGCCAAGGCGATGCGCTAGTGCCCTTTGGTAAGGCATTAATCCTTATTACCAGGTCCCTCGGAGAGGACCTAAAGCCGTTGGCCGTCTGGTTGCTTTCTTACAAGCATTTATGCTGACTTAGCAGTCAGGTATAATAACAACCACCACCAATACTTTCACATATTGGTATGAGCGCATCTTATTACATTGCGTGTATTTCCTTCTTGATATTATGCACCATTATATTTATTGGGCATCTCGCCAGGAACATGCTCAGATGCTCCACTATTGTCATCCCCCTAAAAAATTATTTTGCAATTTGCCTTATAATAATGAAAGGACAAAAAATAAAACATGGTCCATTAATCAGGAGCTGGCCAAGGTAGGACAAATTTTGTAGGGATCTATAAAATAAATGAGTTAGTATATTTTATTCTTCATGAATCTTCTCTCTAAATTCTCATTCTTCAATAACCGTTTTTTTAAAATAACTGTATTAATTCGATGTTGGGCTGAGCTACACCTTTAAAAGTGGTTATTCCCAGACTTCTGCACATGGATAAAGAGCGCATGCGCCTAAAAACATGGCTATTAAAGAATATTTTGTTTGTTTTTTGCCCCCTTCCCCAGTTGAGAAACTTTCTTTGACAGGCATAGCTCGAGGAATCATAACATCTATTTGTGTAAAACATACAATGTATTCAAAAGTTATTAAATCAAATCATCGTGAGGATCTTATTGATAAGTACAACAAGTACAGAAGTGTACTGACCACTTTGCTAAATAAAATCAAAAAAAAAAAAATTACTAATGCAATTGGTTTATGATAATACAAAGGACACAACTAAAACATGGGGCATTAACAATGAATTCGAAACTGGCCAAGATATGCCAAATTTCGTGGGTATCTATAAACTGAATGAGCTAGTATATTTTATTCTTCATGAATCTTGTGTCTTAATTCACCTAAATACGGTTACTATTCCGTTATTTTTTTCTACATTTTGTTGAAATTAATTCGATGTTTAGGCTGGGCTACACCTTTAAAAGTCGGTATTCCCAGATCCCCCGCACATGGATAAATAGCGCATGCGCCTGAAAACATTCTTTTACAGCAAGCAATAATCTGTTTCATTCTCGGAGCTTTCTTGTGTGAAGCATTCTTCAATCTCCTTTCAATTAATGATAGTCTTCAGCTATTTTCTAACAAGGGGTACCTACTTCAAAAGAAATCCGGCATAAAAGTCAATAGACTCGAGGTAAGACGTACTCAATGGGAATGCTGTTGCATGCATTTACCTTTTAATTTGTAAATTCTTAATTTAGCCTATTTAATGGAAATTTTCTTCTCTCCAATCCAATCCAATCCAATCCAAAAGATATTTGATATAGCGCCTTTTCCTTGCAGTTACAAAGTGCTGCTCACACGCTCTCACACACGCTAAACCTGCTCTCATAATTTCATATGTAATTTCTCAATTAAGGCTATTCAATGTGAAATTGTCCTGCATCATTTACCCTTTCATATTATGATTTTCAATTAAGCCGAACGTCCTCGATGTTTAATTGTCTTGCATGCATTAATTCACCCTTTCATTTTAAATCCACAAGAGATTCTCAATGTGTAATTGTCTTGTTTGGCAGTATGCTTTCATCTTTCTTTCTTTTTTATTTGAATTCTCAATAAGATAAACCGTTTATTATCGTATGGACAGTAACTGAGAAACATATTTCGCGTTTTATCGTTGATACTTTTCTCAATTCCCCTTTTCTTTAGTCAATATTTCTTACTACATTGTTCTGTTTCATTGCATGTTTAATCAAAAGAAAAAAAAAATTGTGACACAGGTATTACCCACCTGTATTCAATTTCCCCATGTGTTTTGAATCGGTACTAAAAGCAGTGAATTAACTGATGGTCTTTAATATTGTTATGTCTCAAAATATCAGTAATATCATGCTTTCCATATTGTAGACATTGTAGACATTTTTGTTCTTGTTTTTTTGCTATAAAATAATATAAAGGACACAAATAAAACATGGGCCATTATAAATGAATTGGAAGATGGCCAAGAAATAACAAATTGTATAGGGATCTATAAAAATAAATGAACTGGCTTGTATTGTTTTTTGTTGTTATTAGAACAATATTAGTGGAAAGTATAACAATCTACATACTATGTGCATTAGCTATTTTCATTTAGAAATTTCATATTTAGTGCTCCCAAATAAATGTGCATATAATGTGGCAACTCTAAAGGGTCTTTGTGTATAAAGTGATGTCTTAATGTCAGTGAATGAAATTATATTTTCAGATCCACATAATAAACATAATTCGCAAAATAGGCAAATGAACATTGGTCATATGTTAATAAGTACCCGATTGTTATAACTCAAATGCCCCACACTATATTGTTAATGTTACTAAACAAGGTGCATACATTTTGAGGTCCAAAGTTTCAGCCCGGTTTGCCTGATATGCAGAAAAATCCATATTGATTTTTTGATTTGATAATATCAATTTTTAACATTTTGTATGAGCTTCTATTAATAAATGTAAATATTCATTTTTATTTTCTAATTTGCCAGCTAAGAACCCGGTTTGGTCAATTCAAATGGATTGATAATAATGGCATTGTCACTGAACATGTAATCCATCTCTTTCTTATTTTGTATTGCCTATTTTTATTTTCACTATTATCTTCTTTTCTCTTCTCTTCTCTTCATTTCTCTTTCTTCCCTTCCCTTCCCTTCCCTTCCATTCTCTTCTCTTCTTTTCTCTTTTTTCACTTCCTTCCTTTCCATTCCAATCTCTTTCTTCTTTTCTCTTCCTTCCCTTCCTTTTTCTTCTCTTTTTTTCTCTAATCTACTCTTCTATTCTCCCCTCTCTTTCCCCATCCCCCTTCTCTTAAACGACATGTATGCATGTGTAGATAGGGGGCGTATATGCCTATGTGTGTACACTTTCTGCTGCTTTATATTATATCCACATCTTGTCAACCATGTTTTGTCATTTGAAGTGCTCTGTTCCAAAAAAACATTTTTTTTTGTTTGCATTAATGTACACATTCCCAGTAGTAGCCTCATACACTGACACTTCCAAAAGTCTGAAAGTCTCAAAAATGGCATTGAAACACCAGTTCGGTTCCAAAAGGCACTATATCCAATCAAGTCATTAATTGTAACTTGCATACAGTATGCAATATGTTCGGTTCTAAAAAGTACTACATCCACAACAATTAAAACCACATAAATTAATGAAAAATATTTGTGCAGACTTAGATTTTGTTAAAGAGTGGTTTTATACTTGAATCATACAATACAATAGTCTAATCAGCTAAAGTATCATTCCCAACTGACATTGCTAACTATGACAATTAAAAAAAATCGTTCGGGGTAGCTTTCGTTTGTTTGATGTATCCCAACCGTTTTTCTACTAATGTGTTATAACTGTAACTTTCTGGCAATCATTCGATAAACTATGCATTTGTATTGAATATATTCTTTATTTCTTAATGATGAAATAAATATAAACATGAAATTGATTCAAATGAGAATCATAATTGTTCTAAGTTCACAAGAGTTGCCGTAAATAAAATTTACGTAGAAAGCACTTAGGTAGTATGAATCTGCTTAAATATCACAAAAACAGAAGGGAAAAAATTATTCCCACGATTCCGACAGATGTGTCTCTATTGCAAACAAGGCTGTGTACACAACTTTTTATTGAAAAAAAGGGAGGAAAATTCCACAAATTTGTTCAAAAACATAAATATGCCTGCACTCATTGTGCAGACAGAGTCGAAGGCCGCGAGACCGATAACAATAGGTGGTGACGTCAGAAACGTATGGATATTTCCTTTTTGTTGGTCTTTCAAATTTGTGTAAACTTTAATTTTCATATTTGAGTGAGGTTTGCGGTTACACCACATATTCTTTCGACAGGGTTATTTATCTCTGAAAAATGCCCACTCATGCTCTGTATCGACGTTTCGAATGGTTGTACCAATCGTCTTCGGGATGAGTGTGTATAATGGGTCTATATACACTTGGGTTGGACCACTGCACAAGTCAGGGGGGTTATGCTCTTAATATTGTTGCGTATTTCTTGAATTGCCATTCTTCATGGGGGGTCTTTCACAAATTCTAAAATCAACTTTTAGTTGGACTTGACTATGGCAAGCCGTTCATACCAATGTTTGCTCTCACCATTAACTGGAATCGGTCTCTTAACGGACGTACAAATCAATGTCACAAATCTACATAATTTACTTTTTTGGATAATTCATTATAATTGAAGGAATATGTAATACCTAAATATCATAATGGTGAGAGCAAACAGTGGCATGAACGGCCTGTCATAGTTAAGTCCAACTTAAAGTCAATCTTAGTCTTTGTGAAACACCCCCCCCCCCCCTGTTTTGTATCTATATTACTGACCATGATCTGGCATTGGTTGAATTTTAAGCCCGATGCTGGGTGTATGCTTTAAACAAAATCGGATTTAAAAAAGGAAGTCCCTCTGACGTCTAAAGTTTAAATTTGTTAAACGTGATTTAGATAGACCTAGGCCCATTTTTATCCGAATTAGGATAGACTATGGGCCTATGGATTTTGTAAAGGTTAGTAGTTAGTAGTAAGTCGGAACATAACCTGATTTCTCACAATTCATTTCTATATATTTATGTACTTACAGGACTTGAGACGTTGAACTTTCTCGATTTCGACTGGTGCGATCGACCTTTTATTAGGCCAGCTGTTGAACGAACCAACAATGAGGTCGTTTGCTTTTCTCGCAATCTCAATACTGGTTGCCATGGCATCAGGCCAGGCTCCCTCGGACTATCAGGAGCCATTCCAGAACCCGGGAGAGATAATTTCTGGTTTGACCATCAAATTCATGATCAACGCTGCTGGTGGTATCTGGCAGCAGGATCGTATCATTGATTCGTTGGCCTATGTATGCAGAGGTGTCCTACCGGTAATCGGTTCGGCGGTACCGGAAGTGGACCAGTCAAGTCTGTATTGGGGTTTCGTCTGTGATAAAGTCATCGAAGCTTCTGAAGATCTGGATGCCTTTGACGCAACGGGATTCTGTAATGACATAATTACTGAGGTCAATAGCCTTATATCTCAAGACAGTGGCGGAAGATATCGCAGACAATGGGAACCAACTACGGAATACCCTGACTACATGGAAGATCCCCTGGGTATCCTTGGAATCCTGACCAACATCACCAGAGACCTCTATGGAATCGACATCAACATGATCATCAATGACCTATCTACAATCAACACCATCTGCACCAACGTCAAGGAGAATTTCCTGAGGCCATCTCTTCAAGATCTCATCTCTCAGTTCGGGGCTGAACTGATGAGTGCCTATCTACCCCAGGCAGCTCCGATATGTCAAGACTGGCAAGGCTTCCTTGCAGGTGCAGGCATCGATTCCACGTCGCCTTACTACAACATTATCCAAGATGGCGCTGGTATCGGATCTCACGCGGTCGGATATGACGACAGAGAGGATCTTTGTCAACATCTTGAGCAAGCACTATCGGTGCAAGGTAAGATAATGATTTTTACTTAATGTATTGCTAAAATATAGACATCTTCTTTTCTTTTTATTTCTTCGTGCCTACCGATTTATATTCAGTTATCCGTCTTGGTTACTGAGAAATGTCACTTCAAGGCCAGAAGGATATGTGTTAAGGCCCACCTGGCTCCATACAAACGATATGTCAGTTGATCGCGACCGTGTAATCGTTGGGTGATGAACGACTAAAGAACATATAGAAACCTTGTTTGTTTGGCCCATTTGATATTTAACTAGTCTGATAATTAAATAGGATGCTTGCCGCTTATTCTCCGCTTCGACTTAGCCATTCACAAGTCGCTTTTTCCTGAATTTGTAGTGTAATGTCGATTTAAACCCGCAGTTGTCTTTGACAGTAGTGAATGCATGATAATGATGGTTTAGCTATATGAAAGCCAAATGTACAAAACAAGCAAACGCTTGGTCCCTGTTTATCATTCAGATACACTGTGTACCGCTACAGCATGACGTCACAATGTTTTACTGATCGGCCGATGTCGTCCTGTCAAGGACGATACATAGATCCCTGTTTTGTAGACAGGGTCGTCCTCGATTTCTAATAGTTTTCACGAAGTACAGTATATAAGCTTACTCTCTCAGTGATCCAATCTCAACGTGATCCTAAAGACTTCCGAAAAGACAAGATACTTTCCAATAACCATGTACACCATCATGTAAGATGGGCGAACATTATAATGATATCAATAGGACGTTATCCGAACTTGATTATTTGAGGCAAACTTATGTGTTATTAAAATGTCCTTACTTTGATTTCTGGAAAGTCTTTGTGATATTATGATGCTCATAATTTGTTTTGCTTCTTGTTTGTTTTGCAGGAGATAACAACGCCGCAAGGAGAACGTTCTCCATGGACATCATCTCCGAAATCTTCGCTTCCATGGAGGAGGCTGACAGATGTACTCCATTGGCTAATGACGTCATTCGCCAGGTCATCCAGCCCCTCATACGTATGGACTTACCCGCCTATGTGCTTTCGAACGAAGAGATTCTTGCTTATACCGGCATTGATGGTGGAGTGGCAGCTGTTTGTACAGCAATGGAGAACGCTGTCACGTGTAAGTTCATAAACTGTGATAATATTAAACGTATACACTGTACTATTATAAAACAAAAAGAAGAAGCAGAGAGAAAAAAGAAAACATATTTTATATGTTCGTTTCATGAAAACGACGCTCAGAGATTAGATTTCGATTCGATCGTCGGCTGCCGTAAATGCCATGAACATTACATACCTGTAACGCCCTTCTTGTCGGCAGGTAGCCGACGGGATTTTTATTTATATTTTAATTAACAGAGCTCACGTTGTAATGTACTGTACTTTCTTTGGTATTCTTTGCTCAATTTTTAGCAGATAACATGTTTACAAAAATTAAAACACAAGGGTTAGCCTGTAGTATATTAGAAAAGCGTTTAGAGTCATCGTGGATAGTTTAATTGCCATACAAATGAAGATGTATTAATTACTGAGTCAGCGACTGGTGCGGTGTGGGGGAGGGGGGGGGGCATCGTTAAGTGAAGTTGTTCAAAAGGTTTGTGAAAAATATACAGAACAGACGCTGGGCTAATGATGATACAAAATAACTTGACACTTCATGAGCAATGTGGATTAGAATTTATTGAAACTTACTTGACTCTGGTTGCTCATTTATATCGATTGATCCGTTTGGCGATAAGTAAAATGGCTTTTATTTCATTTCTAATCTCAGATGAAATAGACCTCCCAGACCCTGTTCCGGTTCAGATCATCTATGGGACCACACTGACCGTTGAGTTCTTCTTGAATGCTGTTGGTGGCATCTGGCAACAAGACCGACTCATCGACTCCCTGGCCTTTGTATGTACAGACGTCTTACCTGAGCTCGAATCGATGGTACCCGACTTTAAGTCTCTCGTTAAAGATTCCTGGGATTATAAGCCAGTCTGCGGGAGGATCCGCGATGCAGCTAGTAACTTGGAGGCATTTGACGCGACGGAATTCTGTAAAGACGTAACCAAGATAGTCGACGACTTGATCTACGGCCCGGGAACTGGTGAAAGGGTTCGCAGGCAGGCAGACCCATACATGGATATCCTAGACATCATTGCGAATATCACCAAAGAACTCTACAACATTGACATCAATGACCTGTCGACCATCTGTCCAAACATCGCCCAGTTCCTGGACAGGTCCATTCCTGATATCATATCGGAATTCGGTGCTAAGCTGATGGTTGTCTATCTACCCAATATAGATGGTATGCTCTGTCAAAACTGGGACCAGACAATTAGGTCGTTGGGGATAGATTCTACTTCGGCGTTGGGCGACGTTGTCCAGAATGCTGCTCGTATTGCATCCCAGGCTGCAGGATATGAAAGCAGACAGGCTCTCTGCCAAGAAATCACCAGAGTACTAGCCATAACAGGTGACGTCTTTAGGGGACAAATAATATTCTGAAGGAAAAACGAAGTTAAAACCGAACTTACATTAATGAGCTAATGCGGTAAATTATTTCAACAACAAAAAACACCACTGGATAAAATCCTTATATAGTGTTTCTGCAGAGTTCTATCTCCCTATTAACCTTGTAAGCCTAATTGTATCTCTACGCATTTCTTATATTGAGCTCAAACTACAATGTGATGTCTCTGATGGTTTGCAGAAACCGATCAGGTTTAAGTCAAGAAATTCATTGGGACTATGCCTTCTATTTACATGAATAAATTGGGGTTAAATAGAACAATTTCTTCCCGAATACTAACAAAGCTTTGAAGGCGTTAATTTAGAGTTTTCTGATATTCCAACTAAAGAACAAGCTTTAACAAAAAATAAACTGGTGTCATTAATTCGGCCATCATTTAGTTTACAAAAGTTAAATAATTTATTTAATTATAGAGTCGTAGTGAGGAATCGATAGCAGAAGACGTCGGTACGGATGTTTCTTTCAACAATTCGTATGTGTTTTTATTTGTAATACCACATCATTTAATCATACTTCTTATTATAGTTATACATGTTCTTAAACGCATATTCTTATCTCGAATTGTTTTATATTCGTATATCTATACAGGAGATGATAACGAAGAGCGTCAGACTTTTGCCAAGAATATCATCGAGAGCAGTTTTGAGATTTATACAAACAACGACAGGTGTTCAATGTACTTCAATGACGCCATCGATGACATCATCGAACCAATCTTTGAGATTCAAAACCTTCAGATTAAAATCAGCGATTATACCATTTATCGTTACACCGGGTACATGGGCGTAGAAGAGGTCTGCGAGGCACTGGAGACAGATTTCACGAGTGAGTCTAAATTATTGGGGAGGTTTCGAGGTATATTAGTTTATTCACCTGTCTTTTAGTAGACCGGTTTACTTAAAGCTACGGTCACAAATGTTCGTACGGCCGCCTTGCGAAGAGAGGGTTTCATACGAGTTTAAAAAAAAATCTTGGACAAGACCATCGACCAGTCTGTGAACTTACGAACGGTCTACGATCTACGAACGCTGGTTACGTACGACCTTCTTAAGAAGATCTTACGAAATGGTCTGAAATCGTTCGTACGGTGTTCATAGCAGCTCGTAATGGTATTTGTGACCGAGGGTCAATGTACATGTATTTCGTTTTATAAATGAAATTTCCCCTAAGCACAGGTTACCAGTCATTTCGTGTCCCTATGGATGGAATTCACTGTGCATATATTAAGTGTTGCCATGTCGGACAAACATTCCCTTTTTTTTAGTTGTCAAGAGAGTCTTTTGTTTAAAAGGTATGCGTAAAATAATTTAAAATGTATATTCAAGGGTTGAGGGTTCGAATCCCAGCCAGCTGACATAAATCTACATTTGCCAATCCCACCAAGGTGTAGCAAGCATGGGCGTAAATCCTTACGTAATACCTATTGTTCAGGGGGGGGGGGGGGATTAATAAATAGATCATCCCCCCTGAACAATAGGTATTACGTAAGGATTTACGCCCATGGTATAGCAAGCATTTGCTTAAGTGAAATTATGATTCTATTATTATTATTATCATTATTATTATTATTAATATTCGTCCTGTTATTATTATTATTATTCATCCTTTTCTTCTTAATATTATCATAACATTTCCTCGAGCCTTTTTTTCGTTAATCAGTGGGAGAGCACTGTTGAACATTGATGAAGGATTGATTTTCATATGAGAAGTTCCGGGTTCGATCCTTTCTCGGTGCTTACATATATATTTAGACACGTTAGACAATATGTTTTACCCACTTTTTTGCAACTCTCTACCCTTGTCTATTAAGATATACATGTCATTTGGCAAGACATTAATCTACTTTTGCCAGCCTCTACCCAGGTGATGCAAATGGGTACCTGGTAGGAATTTATTCCCTGAATGTTCTAGCGCCTCACGTCAGCTTGGCTAAAGCAACGGTAATAATAACACTTCCGAAGCACCCTGAGCAGCCCATGGGATCATACGAGCGCGATATTGTTTTAGTAGATATACTATTGTTTCGACCCCGACGAAGAACAGTATTATCAGTTATTGATGAGGCTTTCCTAGGTTGATTAGACTATCATTATCAAATTTGGTTAAAATTTGATGCACTTTTTCCTCAAAATTTTGTTTCCGATTCCCAGAGCTTTCTACTAGCACTGTAACGATGACTCTGACAGGCGAGAGACTAAACGGAGAGCTTCTTGTGTTCACTGATGATCTGAAGAACCAGGCGTCTCCTCGCTTCAAGAAGCTTGAAACGCTGTACTGTGGAGTGGTAAGTTTGAAACAATGATTAAACATTGATAGTGAAACAACAACAACAACGATGACGACAACAATGATAATACCTCAAGTTATGATTTTAACTCTACTTCTACTACTACTACTATTACAACTACTAATACTGCTACTAATACCACCACTACTACTACTACTACTACTACTACTACTACTACTATTGTACAACAACTGCTACTACTATTTTACAACTACTACTACTGCTACTACTATTATTGATAATAACAACGATAACAATAATGATAATAATGATAGTAATACAAATAATAAAAATCAACATCATTGTCATCATCATCATTATCATCATCCATTGTTGTAAAACACATATACTGTCCTTATGGATAAACATGATTGAGAAGCTCGCTCAACGTACGCAGCAGGGTTGGCCGGGACGGTACATTCCCCGCAGAGGACAAGCGAAAGCACAGGCGCACAGTTTTCTCAACTACAAATAATTTGACGGTCACCGACAATACTACTACTACTACTACTGCTTCTACTAAACAGACAGGCGTAAATAGTCAATTTTGACTGAACGCCCAAAATACAAACAACAACATCAACACATGAACCTGCTGTTTTGAATATCATTTATCAGCAGGGAATCCAACATATAATGATCAAAACGTTTTGGTCACCTACAAAAGGCCAAATTGTATTAAGTCAAACCATATATGTTCATGAAAATGTATATATGATCAAGAAAGAAAAAAAAGATGCAGAAATCAATAAATCAAATCAAATCAAATCAAAATTCAAATAAATGTTTGTTTTTCCTTCCTAATAGATAGGGAATCATCTTAGGCGGGAGTTAGGATCGGACCTTCGAGGTATGGACTGTGTAGCCACGTCTTTCAGCCCTGGCAGCATTATCGCTGAGTTGGAGATTGAGATTCATGCCTACACTCAGGATGATGCTGATTCTCTCGCTGAGGATGCGGTAGACCTGTCTACCAGCGGCACTCTCATCCTCTCCTCCGATGGAGAAACCTTGACAGTGTCCTCACTTCAAGGATCAGGATCAGGTAATAGACTGTCCAGGGAGCGGTTTGATTAAAGCCCCACTGCATTACTTATAGCTACTTCCGCCCTCTATATAGCAAATAATGCCTAATCGGTGCCTGTTGGTCCCCCATGATCCACTTTTTCTTATGTTAATTGAGAGCTGATTTGATGAGATAACCACCTGTCCGTGACCTGGCAGGGAGGTCTAATCCCCCTGGCCAAACTGGTGCAGACGGGCTTATTAAGAGGCATCGCTGCGGGGTAGGAGCTCCAAATCCCTCCATTCATTACAAACAAATGTTTTTTTTTTTTTTAATATTTTGCTGAATTTTTCCTTTTTAGACAGATAGTTTAGGGAATTTTCTAACCCAGTTTAAAAATCGCTGAATTGGTGACTCCATGTCTTTATTTTGTTTTGCTTTGCTTTGTTATGTTTTGTTTTTGTTTGTTTGTTTATTTGCTGTTTATTTGTTTGTTTAATGTTGCATGCCGGGAAACAATTTTATCTCTTTGAAGGCAAATTGGAATATCTTTGAAACCTTTATTTGGGGAGAGGGGAGGGGAGGGGGGGGGGGGGGGCTTACGTATGTACAAGTTTAAGCTGACTTCACCCCCTTCCACTACGACCCCCTCCCCCCCCCCCCCCTCCGCCATTCTAATTGGTCTAGTGACATCATTCTAAGTGTGATCTTAAGAATCACAGGAGTCACTTCCTAATATGAAGGAAATCGCCAGAGAATAAATGATCGAATTACTCTCTTTTGGAGAGGATCTACAGTCAATTCTTAAAGTCGAATTCCACTCCCAAATAGAAAGATTCCTACTAAGGCATTCCAAATTAGACGAGGCTCTAAGACCTATACGAGTTGATTCATAATATGATTTTTAAAAGACCCGATTCAAAGATATCAATCATGACTCCAAACATGTACATAACTTTGCATATAGAGACTATACTTATAACTCTTTTGAAATACATTTCAGTTCAGTTAATTTTATTCAAAACCACACAAACATGATATCATCTGTTACATAAAAAAGAAACTGGTAATAGTACATCAATCAACAACTTGATTACATCATAAACTGAACATCTTCTGACGTGTTCCCTTCTTTTCAGCCGGCCAAGGGGGTGGTGGCTTGGCTACGGGAGCCATCATAGGCATTGTCATTGCGGTCGTCGTGGTCTTGGTGGTCGTCCTCATCATCATCGCCGTCGTCGTGCACTCCAAGGGAAAAGGCACAAGGGATACGTGAGTATTAAATACCAATACATTGCAAGGTAAAGGATTCGATTCCCTGTGCTTGTTAGATGTAATACACCCTTTCACGGTAACAAGAGTGCGCATGCGCCGACACTGGCGCCATTTTAAATTACGAGAAAATAAGTTGTTTCGTAATTCAAAGGTGGCGCCCATGTCAATTAAAGCGTGAGGCGCAGTCAGTGACGCAACAATACATAATTATGTGCATCTGAAAACAGTGATGGTGCAATATTTACTCGTAAATTAAAATGGCGGCCTTAACCGTAAAAGGGTGTATTATAGGTGCAGGGTTCTAAACCCCGGAACAAAAAGCTTAGCACTTGATCGGATGATTGATTCGGTGCGATTGATGGCACATAGGAATCAATGCAATTAATCGCAAAAAATAATCGTACGATCAATTGCTATGTTAGTATTACAGGACCTAGATCCATATAATGTTCTCGCTACGCATAATACCGATCGATCACGGGGTACAGGATGCCTGGCCCCTGTACTTGTCAGGTTTAATACCAAACAATAACAATGTATAGGTTCCGATTCCCTGTACTTGTTAATACGTTAATCTTTCAACTCATAAAAATATTTGCACTATTGAACTCGTAAACAAATACATTTTGTGTATACTACTGCACGCTTTTTTCTCTGTAAATGAATCACACATGACTGCATTTAACATATCATTTGGTTAGGATGTAGGAGTGAGTTGTATAACTAGAGTGTGTGTGAGGTTATTATATTCAACATTTCTTTTTTGTATTATCTGTGCAGTGAGCGCGGAGTAGGAATGCAGAACCCAGGATTCTCTAAAGATGAGCACCAATATAGTAAGTAATACTATCCCGGATACTGTTAAGCCATTGACTACTGAATTCTCTAATCCCCATTGGCTTAATACAGGGACCACCATGTTCCAGTAGGTTAGGGGTCAATTCTGCAGATTTAGACAACCTCCCCTATCGAGAACTTGAATAATGAATAATCATCATACGAATTTTTATAATTGTGCTTAAATTGTGTATTCGGACAGTAATTTCATTTAAAACAGAAATTTGAAGAAGTTTACAAGCAATATTTCATAAATCTTTTAAGACTAATGCCGGACAAATATTCATGGTGGTGACTTGTGAGTGCTATTTTATATTAATATGTACCGTAAATCTAAAGGCAAAAGAGAAATCTCCATGTCCAGACACCTAATACATATAATAATTCTGCTCTCTTTAAACGCATACGGATGTAATTATTCAATATTCAAGAACAACACTATATTGCAATAATTACAAGTGTTTTCGTTCTTAATAATCATTAAAAGTCATTATTATCATTCTTCATCATCTTCTTCTTCTCCTCCTTCTTCTTCCCCTTCTTCTTCTATTTCCATTTCTACGTGATTTTTTTTTTCTTCTTCTTCTTCTTCTTTTTCTTCATCTTCTTTCTCTTCTTCGTCTTCATCTTCTCTTCTTCTCATTCTTCTTCTCCTTCTTCTTCTCTTCTTATTCTTCTTCTTCCTCGTCTTCTTTTTTTCCTTCTTCTTCTTCCTCCTCTTCTTCTTCTTCTCTTCTTCTCCTTATTCCATTTAATTTCTTCTTCTTCCTCTTTTTTCCTCCCTTCTTCTTCTTCTTCTTCATCATCATCTTCTTCTTCTACTTCTTCTTCAGCCTTCCTTTTCTTCTATTTTCTCTTATTCCTCTTCTTTTCCCTTTCTTCTTCTTCTTCTTCTTCTTCTTCTTCTTCTTCTTCTTCTTCTTCTTTCTTCGTCTTCTTCCTCTTATTGTTCCTCCTCTTCTCCTTCTTCTTCATCTTCTTCATCTTCTTCCTATTCTTCTTCTTTTCATCTTCTCAGTACTTCTCCTTCTTCTTCTTTCTCTCCTTCTTAGTAGTATTAGTAGTAGTACCATGTAGTAGGTAAAGAAATACATAATAGAGATAGTAGAAGTAGCAGTAGTTGTATTAGTTGTAGAAGTAGTAGTTTTGCAAGAAGTAGCTGCATCATCACCATTATAATCATCACTTAATTTGTTTTTTTCTGTATCCAGAGAAATAACTGTCTCGGATTGATCTTGGCTGCAGCACAACAATCCAGACAGAAATTCATGGATGGATCGTAATAAGCAGAATTGCACCCTCAAGGGCTTTCATCATTGAATGTTAATTTAAAGCTCTTCATTTATTTGGCTGAACATAATGGTACGTTCTGCATAACGTAAAATATATTACTCAGATTACACCTTTATTCAGTTTGCGTACGTAAAATATATTACTCAGATTACACCTTTATTCAGTTTGCGTTTGAACTCAGATAATGCTTTTATTTTATTTGAGAGGCCTTTGATATGAACTGGAATTATAATTCGCTGAAATGAAATGTACATCATTAACAAAATTATTGATTTGCATTTTTTTTAAAGTTAATAAAAAAACATATAAACCCAGTTTCCATGTTTATTAATGGTGTCGTGGTTTAGCGGATACATCACCGCTGACTGGACTGTGGATCGCATGGTCCGTGGTTTATTCCCGCCTCGGCACTAATGCTTTTTGCCACTCTCCATCCTGGTGAAGTAATGCTTTGGCGCCTGATCATGGCGGTTAGCTAGTGCAGGGGGTATTAATGTGATGCTTTATATTAAGCACAGTGGAGTATATTCATATAGAAGCTACACTCTCTAAATAGAAGTAATTCTTATCATTACATTTTTTTAAAGGAAAAACTGGAATATCGTTATGGAAGTGGCTTAAAGTGCTCAACTGGAACTTATAGAAACAAATTCTTCCCTTGTTCCATTAATTTTAAGCTGTGTGAAAATATTATTTTCTTGGTTATGATAATGCGAGCTTCCAAGTACTTTCTGGATAATTTGTTGCTGTGTTTGTTGTTGTAATAGAACATTGATATTGATTAATAGATCCATTTGATTTCTTCTTTGATTTATCGTTGGTACATGGATATAAATGTCTGTACATTTGTATTATGTTTATGTTGACTGTAAAAATGCTATGTGATCTATATCAAATATAAAAATATAAAAAAGGAGAGGACATTGATGTTCAGCGTAGATGTACATCAGTGAGGTTTTTTCTTATTATACGTAGAATATGCAATACACAGATATTAGTATGGAGTATAATTCCAACTATACAATTTTCTACTTTTTTCCAATGAAAATGGTAGTATAGATATCGCTTAGAGATGAATAAATACCCTTCTTGTCTACGTAGCTGTTGGTCCATTACGTGGTCTAATCAGTGGCAACCATTTTGCAAATATCTTTGTTTTGGGATCAATAGAAGGTACCTCTGGAATGTAATTGGAGTAACGTCTTCACCTTCATTCCCTTTCTTTACCATAATTCTTTGCCAAATCTAGAAAATGATTTTGGGGACTAACTTGATGTTCTTTTGAATAACTCCTTCATTGATAGTGCACGTTGTATCTTACCATTCCAAATTAATAATACGATGCCTCTGAGAATTCATTAGAGTAATGTTGCTACACCTTTTCTATGGCCAATTTTATCAGAGGACATTAGGCCAAATTTTGAAAATTGACAGTTTTTGTAAAAACTCTGATGACTGTTTAGTTTTTCGTATTATTGGGTATTCTGATGTACATGATTTTAAGGTTTTCAAAAATATAACATGATTAAACAAGTGGCTTGAATACTTTATCATTGTATATTTGCGATTTTTTTTAAAAATCCTTGAGTAATGAATTAAATTCATTAAGAGTGTATCTCCCTCTAAGTGTTCAGTACTATTCAATGTAATATCTGAATTCTTGAAGTTCATGCCTAGGAGTAAAAGATAATTATATAAACAAAAGTCATGAATATTCGTGTTTTCATTGGGATGTTGCCTTCCTGTTGGGTAGTGTAAATGAGTATCCGGATACCTACCCCCAGGATAACAACAAATAGGATAACCATCCTCTAGGACAATTAACACCTAGCACAACTTCCCCCGGTCAACTTCCCCTGGACAACTATTCCCCGGACAACTACCTCCAGACAAATACCACCTAGGATAGTTGTCCGGGGGTAGTTGTCCTAGAGGATTGTTGTCGTAGGGAGTGGTTGTCAGGGGGTAGTTGTCCGGGAGTAGTTGTCTTGAGAAAGTTGTCCTAGGGGTCAATTGTCCGGGGTAGTTATCCGGGGGTAGTTGTACTATGTGGATATTCATCCTAGAGGGGGGTTTGGGGGGGTTAACCCCCCTTTGGTAATTTTATGTATGTAACCCCCCCTAAAAAAAACTAAACCCCCCCCCCTTTTGATTTAATAAAAAAATAAATAAAAAAATAAAAAAAATTATTCCCACGACCGACCTAAAAAAGGTGACCTTACCCCCAACCCCCCCCCCCAACTGAGCAAAATACGAAATGTCCAAATTTCGAGACCCCCCCCCAAAAAAAGTGTCCTCTTACCCCCCCCCCCCCCCCCGCTTATTCAGCGGTCGGCTGAGTCGTTGCGTTTTTTTTTGGGACCCCCCCCCAAAAAAAAAGTGTCCTCTTACCCCCCCCCCCCCCCCCCCCTTGAAAAAATCCTGCGTACGCGCCTGCTTCCACCTGTGTATCATGGAGTGCACTGAATGTGCACTGAATAAATTATGTTACATAACTTTCATGAGCACGTATCCAGTATTTCGTCTCCGTGTATTTCAAAATTTGTTCTGCAATGACCTTTATCTGCTCATGCTCAGACTGCAACCGTGAACCACAGAATTATAAGAAGTGTGCCGTGAACTGGTTCCCTACACACTTGATTCAAGCCGTCGAAGATGGCGTTATCAACAAACTCATAATTATGCTCACCAGCCCAGCCTGAGGTCACGCCATCATCGGCTGGTAGCAAAGAAGTAGGGAAAGGTAGCTGTGGGTGTGTGTGTGTGTGGGTGTGTGTATGTGTGTGAGAGAGAGAGAGAGAGAGAGAGAGAGAGAGAGAGAGGAAGAAATAGAAATAGAAAGAGAGAAAGAGTGTGTGAGAGAGAGAGAGAGAGAGAGAGATAGAGAGAGGGAGGGATAAAGACAGAGCGAGTCGAGAGGGGAGAGAGAGAAAGATAAATGAAGATAGAGGAGAGACAGGGGGAAGAGATAGGGGAAGAGAGAAAGAGACAGAGAGAGAGAGAGAGACGGGGGGGGGGAGAGGCCTTTTCATGTGTAAGAGAATATAATTCCATTATCTTTGTTACAACATTTGCTTTATACCATTTCGTGATATTTCCATTTTACTGTATATACATACTCACTGGCGTACTGGTGAGGGTGCTTGGGGGGGGGGGGGGGGGGGGGGGGGGCTTCAGCCCCCCCAAATAAAATTGAACCATGACATTTTTTCACAAGTGATGTATATGTTCGTGATATCACATGATTTTCAACAAAATGCTAGTTTCTCCATTTATTCTTGCAAACTGACCCATTCCCACAAAAAGCCAGGAAGAGCTTATGTTTTTTATAGTCACTAAGGGCCTTATA
Organism: Strongylocentrotus purpuratus; assembly: GCF_000002235.5. Classification (NCBI taxonomy): domain Eukaryota; kingdom Metazoa; phylum Echinodermata; class Echinoidea; order Camarodonta; family Strongylocentrotidae; genus Strongylocentrotus; species Strongylocentrotus purpuratus. Next base: position 1,539,628 of record NW_022145551.1, read on the forward strand.
GTGGCCACTAACAGTAACACTGGTAAAAAATCCTTTCCAGAAGCTTTGTGCAAAGCACTCCCGGGAGATAACATGCTACCTACCACTCGGGCTGAGCATGCACAGATTTGCGAACAGCGTTCCATTCTTACACCATGTAACACTGCACATATAGTGGGGGAAATTGAATTCAGACAAGATTAAGCGTAGAGAACGGTACAACGAATCGTCTTCTTTCTCTAATAATTTAATGAAACGGCAAAGCCTTCCGCGCTTTGCACGGGAGGGGGAGGGGGGGGGATTGAATTCAGACTAGGATTAAGAGTCGAGAACGGTTTTGATGAAACGCGAAAATGATTTCAGACAAGGATTAAGAGTAATAATTAATTAAAACGACAAAGCTTCCGCGCTTCGCGTGGGAGGGGGAAAACTGAATTCAGACAAATACACGATAAAATGAATAATCTTCTTTCTCTATAAATTTATTGAAACGTGATAGCTTCCGCGCTTCACGCAGGATGGGCGAAAATGAATTCAGACAAGGGTTAAGAGTAATAATTTATTGAAAGACAAAGTTTCCGCATTTCGCGCGGGAGGGGGACTGATTTCAGACAAGAATTAAGAGTCGGGGTTGAAACAATGAATCGTCTTCTTTCTCTAATTATTAAATGAAACGTCATAGCTTCCACGCTTTGCGCAGGAGGGGCGAACCAAGAATTAAGAGTCAAGAACGGTACAACGGATCGTCTTCTATCTCTAATAATATAATGAAGTGTCAAAGCTTCCGCGCTTTGCGCGGGAGGGGGGGGGGGGAACTGAAAAAAATAATTAGTTCCTGGCCCCGGGTTTATGGGGTTAAAATTGTAGGCATTTGGACATTGGCATTTTTATATTTGTTGGTAATTGGTGGCTCGTTTTGTCGGTAATCGGTGGCCTCTACACCCTTCCCCCCTCCCCCACTGAAAAAGATCTAGCCGCGCCCCCGATAACGACACAGTTTATACACTCGAGATAATTTTTGCAAGTACTACAGTGAAGTACCGGCATCAAAGCATAATCTATACAACGTCTCACGACGTGTCAGATCACTTTTCTCTAACTTCTAACGAATACCCTCCCGCGCAAAGCGCGGAAGCTTTGCCGTTTCATTAAATTATTAAAGAAAGAAGACGATTCGTTGTACTGGTCTCTACTCTTAATCTTGTCTGAATTCAAGAAGGCCTCTTTTTTCCAGGAAGTGCCGGTGGACATTAATGCGCCAAATGTGGTTCTCAAATTGCAAAAGATCCCTACTCTTGGAAGGGGTAGGAGAAAGCAATTTTACGTCATATTATATTACTCCAGGAAGCAGGGGCGTCGCCAAAGGGGGGGGGGGGGGTGAGGGGGTGCGACACCCCCCCCCCCATCTGTCAGGATATTGTCGGTAAAATTGCGCTGCCGTCGGAAAAAGGAGAAAAGGGGGAGGGAAAAAAAGAGAGGGAAAAAAAAGAGAGGGAAAAAAGAGAGGGAAAGGGGAAAGAAAAGAAGAAAAAAAGGAAAAGAAAAGAAAGAAAGGAAAAGAAAGGAAAGAAAAGAGAAGAAAGAAAGAGAAAAAAGAAAAAGAGGGAGGAGAGGAAAGAAAGGAAAAGAAAGAAAAGAAAGAAAAGAAAAAAGAAGAAAAAAGAGTTAAAGGGAAACAAACGAAACGGGGGATGAAAGAGAGGAGAGAGAAGGGAGGTAAGAGTCTGAGAGAGGAGGAGTGGGAGTAAAAGAGAGAAGGGAGTTGTTGGGTGGAGTCGTCTCGTCGAGGGAGCAAGAAAGAAACGGGTAAATATGTTGCTGTGTCGGGTCAGCTGTGTCGGTATTCTTGATCGATCCTCTTGTACTATATCAATGCAGAAGTTTGAAGTCGGTGAGATGTATATTGTCGGTCGGCCGACAAGTTTTTTTCCCTACGAACTGTGTCTTCTTATCCGCTGTGACGACTTCGAGAGTGACTACAACTACAATACTTGTTTTTTCTCGAAGTTTCACTTTTCTATAATATCAGCTAAAGAAATCAGAGGTTAACATTTTCGGGAAAACTAAATTCAAACAAGATTTAAGAGTCAACAACGGTACGACGAATCGTCTTCCTTTCTATATATTGTGATGAAACGCCAAAAATTCCGTGCTTCGCGCGAAAGGGAAACTTCATTTAGTCGAGTCGAGAACGGTACAACGAATCGTCTTCTTTCTCTAATAATTTAAGGAAACGTCAAAGCTTCCGCGCTTCGCGCGAGAGGGGAAACTGAGTTCAGACAAAATTAATAGGGCTTATTTAGAGTCGAAAATGGTACAACGAATCGTGTTCTTTCTCTAATGATATGAGAAAACGTCAAAGCTTTCGCACTTTGCGCGAGAGGGGGGAAACTGAATTCAAAAGAATATGGCTTATTTAGAGTCGAAAACGGTACGACGAATCGTCTTGTTTCTCTAATAATTTTAATGAAACGTCAAAACTTCCGCGCTTCGCGCGGGAGGGAGAAGCTTCATTCAGATAAGGATTAAGAGTCGAGAACAGTACACCGAATCGTCTGCTTTTTCTCATAATTTAATGAAACGTCAAAGAGGGGGGTGGGGGATGGGAGGGGGTGGGGGAACTTCATTCAGCCAAGGATTACTAGTCGAAAACGGTACAATTAATCGTCTTCTTTTCCTTATAATTAAAGGAAACGTCTAAGCTTTCGCGCTTCGCGCAGGAGGCCCATCACCCACACCCCCTAATGAGCGCGCTTTTAAGTGAATTTCTTGCTCACTACCGCCCCTCCCTAAAATAAGATCCTAGCTCCGCGCCTGCATTAAAATATATAGCTATGATGCTGACTAAATTGAAGAAATATTACGTATATTTATGTCTTCGAGGAAAATGACCATTTCGCGCATATGCAAGTACTATAGATAGTCCATATGAATTTTTTTTTTAGCTTCGGCCCAGGGTTTATAGGGTTATTTGTAGATATTGAACATTTAATTTTGTCGGTAATTGGTGGCTAGTTTTGTCGGTAATCGGTGGCCTCTACATCCCCCCCCCCCCCACTAAAAAAGGTCTAGCGACGCCCCTGCCAGGAAGTGCCTGAAAATGCGTATAATTTGGTTCTAAAATTGCAAACGCTTCTTACTCTGGGAGGGGGCCAGAACCCCCTCCCGGACCCACCCCCTGCTTGGTCACTCCAATCCCTCGCCGTTAAAGCCTCGTTCTGTCGCTTCATCGTTTTACATTTCAACCCTTGCCATTTTGTGCCCCCCCCCCCCCCCGGTAAGAAATTCCTGGATCCGCCACTGATGCCCATACCCCTTGAGCTTGGGGGCTCCGCCCCTTGACCCCCGCCGGGCTTTGCCACTAAACCCCATTTCGAGAAACGTTCAGCAGGGACTGCATGTTAGAGTGGGGGTGATTCGGATTTTTTTTTGTCAGCCCCCCCCCCCCAAACGTTTTTGCTCATTACGCCACTGTACATACTAAGAAATAAGGATGCAATTGGGGTGCAGATTTGCATCCACCTACGCGTATTTTGCAGACGGTGCTGCTATTGTAGCAAAATTGTGCCTTTATTTCTGAGTGTGTAAAGCAAATAAAGTACTTGTTTTTTGTATTCGACACAAACAAGTTATCCTCTATTAAATACCAACTGACAAGCAAAAATAATCAGAAAAAAAGTAATCACCTCAAAAGGGACCATTAGACCTAAAAGGCACCTAAAGAATTGGATAACTATTTCCTTGCTTGCTCGTCATATTTTTTTCTCGGAAAGGACCCCCTCTTCTTTATCTAAATTATGCATAGGCCTCACAGTCACAGCCAATACAAGGACGTTACAAACTTCCCCAAACGCTAAATACAATGCAACACAAATATTCAGGTGTGATTATTGATTTGATTAGTGTTGAATTTCCCCACTGAGAAAGAATAGCTGCTGGCATTCATTGCCCTACATAGTAATTGCACACAACAAGTTGTAGCCTTCGTGTATTGCTATTCATTCACTTATATTTTAACAGCAAAACTCAATTCAGTCTCAACGGCTATTCTCCAGCAAGTCGACCACTCTCCTTGGAACCTTAAACTTACTATAAAGTAGAACATGAATGATTCAAATACAGATTTTTTTCTCCAGTTAATGCATTGACTGACATAGGCTAGAACTAAAATAACATTTTACTTCTACTTCTTTGAAAAGAAGTTAGATAATTCTTCAGATTATCTGCAACGATGGATGCAGTTAGAAAGCGACCATCAAAGAGGAGGAATTCCCAAATCCGCCGTCAATTCGGACTTGGTCGAACACAGGATTTATCTGATTCTTCTGACTCGGACTCTGAAAAAAGCAAACGAATTCGAAGGACGTTGAAAGTTGATCAGGAAGAGAGTATTTCTAGGGAAAAGAATTTTAGAAGGGATCTAGTTCAAGTGAGAACTGACAATACCCCACCAAGGAATCAAACGGGAAGAAGAGAGAGTTACTCAAATGCGCACTGCAAGTCAAATGTCCCTTGTGGAATTGGCCTCCGAGAGGGACACATATCTACAAAACAAAATGATAATATCGCTGTTGCTTATCATGAGAATTCTGAACGTCATCATATCAAATTGGCCACAAATAGCACTACATGAACATATTACAATTTTCACACCAAAGAGACCTTCACCGGACCGACATCTGACGGAATTGAATGTTACATTGCTGGGACTGACCAAGAATCTGTTGGTTTGGAATCGGACCGGAGTCGTGTTGGTGGTGTGACCGATGTTCAACAGGAGAGCAATTCTGGCTCAACTGATGACCCAAATCCGAGAGAATGTAAAAGTACCGAATCCAGGATGGAACACATGTCTCTTGGTCTGCGTGAGATCAATACAGAAGCATTTCCTTGCTACACCATTACTGACGCTGATAGAGCTGTAGCCACAGACAACACTGTTGCAAGTCGCTGTGCGCAGACGAGCAGTTCTTTCTCCAATTCTGCGTTGAAGCTGAACGTCAATGAAACCGCTACTGACAATTCACCAGCCCAAATGAATTCTCACCTTGTAGACGGTGATGCAGCTGAAGGAGGGGATTCTGATCAATCTGATATCATCACTTCCGAGGAAGACTGTACAGATGACGTCATATTCGTTGATAGAGCTGTAGCCATCGACAAGACTGTGCCAAGTCGGTATGCACAGCCGAGCAGTTCTATTTCCAGCTCCGCATTGAAGCTACACGTAGATGGAACCGCTACCGACAATTCAACAGCCCAAATGAATTCTCTCCTTGTAGACGGTGATGCAGCTGGAGGAGAGGATTCTAATCAATCTAACATCACTATTTTTGAAGAAGACTGTACAGATGACGTCCCATTCGTCTTTGAAGGTAAGGCCAACTGGTGCTGGGAGATGATATTGAAAAACAGAATAAAAGCAAGAAACGCTTTTACAACAGCCCTTGTAAAAAAGAATGACGACACAGGTATCATCTTAGTCTGTAAACTTTAAGATAGGTTTAAGTTTCATCTAAATTCGGGAGATAAAAACTTTATGTCTGCAAAAGAGCCACCATGAGGTGATTTCGTAAAGGAAGAAAAAACCCATATATTTACCAAAACGAAATTAGTATCATCGAGTAATATCCGTATAATTATCATCATTTTGTTCCAGCAACTTTCCTGCTATGTTTCATACCAGTTGTTAATATATCTATATCATATGTATGCATCTGTTGTAATGGTTATTTATTTTCTATCCTCTTCTTGCTCAAACATCCAGCGCTGAAACAATTTGACCTAAGCATGTTCGAATCTCCAGAGACTGTGAAAATCCTACCGAAGAGCTTGAAAGAAATAGCCAGGACATGTTCTACGCCAAAAGCATTTCGTCTTCCGAAATATACGCATAATGACATCATCGCGATCGAGAGAGAAACGAGAGAAAAAGAAGACAATCCGAAATGGGTCGAGTTTCGCACTGGATGTATCGAGGCAGAGAAATTCAAAGCTGTAGCTACGAGGACAAACCAGGCTGTCCAAATGAATCCTGTACGGTGCGATGGAGCAACGAGGGAACTCATCAATGATGTTATGAATTACACGAAAAAGCCTACCTCTCCCCGTAATGAGGCGGCAGACAAGGAGATGATACGTATAGCAAAGCAATTGTACATCGAAGATCACAGACGCCGATGCCACAGTCCTCTGGATGTCAGTTAATGTGGTTTATACATTCATTCAGAAATGATTTTCATCGGGGCTTCGCCAAGTGCTCAGGTAAGCTGCAAGAACTGTGGCGACGGTCTTCTTCAAATAAGTTGTCCCAAAGTAAAAGGTTGGGAGAAACCAACGCATCAGAACACTGAATACCTTGTTAAAACAAGAAGTGGTAAGGTCGAGCTCAAGACAACCCATGCTGTGTATATCCAAATCCAGACACAGCTAGTTGTGACTAGACGACCCTGGTGTGATTTTTTCAGCTGTACCAAAGCTGGTCATTTCCGACAGAGGGTAAGATTGAGCGATACGAATACCGTGCAATGGCAGAGATTTGCAGAAAATGTCAAGGATTTCTTCCTCACACACATAGTCCCAGAACTAGAACATGGGGGAATTGCCCAAAGCATTCTTAATAGCAACCCGACGTCTTCAACAAGTTACCACCGACCTGTTTCTTCAGCTCCGACGTGCTCAACGTTTGAGTGTGTGCCAAACAATAGATCAGACACAGACAGTTCGGTACAGCCCTCAGCTTGTGCCATAAGCACACGCACAGCAGAACCTCAGGAGGCTTCTGAGGATACGTCGAATGATGAAGTACTACCTGACAGTCTGAGTGACAGAGGGAGACGATGTAAATCTACAAGTGAAGATTTTTCGTTACCAAGGTACGATCAAGAAGATATCGACACAATCGAAGCAAAAACAAGAGGACAGAGTGATAATCCGTTGTGGTTTCAATATCGCATCGGTTGCATCAGCGCTTCGCGCATTAAGGATGTGGTCTCATGGAAAGGATCAAGACGTCGTGATCCAAACGTGCTTGTGAAAACAATAATGAAGTATACTGTTCTGAACCAAAATCACCCAAACCTCGTCTGGGGTCGGACCATGGAGCCAGTTGCAAGATACGTATACTTACAAGTTATGAAAAGCAAGGGCCACGAAGAGATTGAGGTTAAAGAATGCGGGATCTTTTTCCACCCAGTGAAGACTTTCATCGGTGCATCCCCAGATGGCCTTGTAAGTTGTAAATCTGGTTGCAAGGCTTGCAAAAGAGAAGATGATAGATATGGCATTTTAGAAATCAAATGTCCTGTAAGTCTAAAGCCCGGTGAGACACCAGGACCTCGTAATACTGGATACATTACAGAATCTGCACTTGATCGCAATGTACTCAGCACCCAACATACATACTATCATCAAGTTCAAACCCAACTAGCAGTGACTGGACTTCCTTGGTGCGATTTTTTCGTGTATAATCATTACGGCAAGAGCTTCATTCAAAGAATTAGACCACGTCCCCGACACTGGAATTTCGATGCGATCCAAGCCGAGCAATTCTTCTGGAAGTACATCGTTCCCGAGCTCGTAGACAGGAAGCTCCAAAACCAGATGGCCAGAGATCCTGTCGGTCATGACTCTCCCGAGAGGTTCGAGTGGTAACTTCTAAATCTTGCTATCATTGGAAACACTACATAAAGTGACATTCTTGCACGGGAATATAATGTTTTCCCCTCATTTTTTGGTTCCTTCTTATACAGGGCCGCATTTCTTAGCTTTTATTATTTGCAAATTTTAGGGGAATAGCTATGCCCACATTTTTTCCCTATAACTTTACATAATCAAAGTGTGAAAGATTGTATGAAGTAATTTAATCCGTTTCATACAACTACCTAGAGAACAGAGGGTTGTCTTGTGGATAAGTAATTAGACTCTACATCGGTCATCACAAGGAACAGTATTCCAATCCCTGACCAAAACTAATATCCTTTGACAAGACATTAATCTACATTTAGCATTCTCCACCCACGTGCAAGTGGATACATGACAGGCTATAACCAGGGTAACAATGTGTGGGTGGCTATTATAATCCCCATGAGTGTCACAGCGTGACGGATGTGAGCGCTATAATAAATGCTACGAATAAACGTCAAAAGTTTTCTCGAAAACTTATAGGCTCGAATTCACAAAGTAGGTTTGTCGAACATAAACCTAGGTTTATGTGCGTCATATGACGCGTTTTGACGCGTTTTTCCAAACCTTGTCTTTTTGCCTATATGTGCATTTGTTATCAAAACAGCTTACAATTTTCAGAAATAAAATGGTTGAATTGAAAGTATCGAGAAAGTATCGAAATGATTTTAGTACATTGTATAATTAGAAATTTGGAAACGTAATCAAGTGTACTGTAAACGAATCAGTAACGTCATTCATTTTGCGATCTAATACATTTTGATGTTTCTTAAGTACTGCACCACCTCAGGTGAAACGTCTGAACCAATCTATTGCTATAAGACGTAGATGATCTTACTTTGTTGGAATGTCGTAAAGTAATCGATCCCTCGGACTAACCAGCTGTCCTTTACAGTTTAGTTCAGTGGTCCTGTCAAAATCACATGATGTTAAATCCTTCGAAGTGTTTTTCACTTCGTGTGACATTCTCCATAAATCCCCCTGCCGAGCCAACTTTATAAAATGATGACTCACCCATGCAAAACTTCCAATCAATCAACATTATTGGTGTCATTGTGCAATCCAATTTAAAATGTGATCTCCATGTCACTGAAATCTTCACAAAATGTAACAGAAAGTTGATTATGTTTAGGCTTCTGAAACGATATGGACTGTCTTTAGCTGATCTGAAACTGGTATACACGGGCTATATTCGTCCTGTCATGGAATACTGTACCCCAATCTGTAATGATGGGCTTACACATAAACAAATAAGAAGCTTGAAGCAAGTTAAAAAAATAGAATGTAAAATCATGTTTGGTCCACGATACACAAATTATACCAATGCATGCCAAATATGTGATCTTTCAACGCTTGAATCCAGAAGGGTGAAGCTTTGTCTGGATTTCGCTACATCCTTAGCTAAACACCCAACATGTCGTACCTGGTTACCTCTTCGGAAAAAATATAACCATCTCATTACCCCATGCATCTAGATATCAACAGTTCAAGTGCAAATCCAATCGTTTCCTAAATAGCCCCATACCTTACTTCGTCGATCTTCTCAATAAAGCCAACCCCAATTAATAAAAATAGATGAATTAATATACATTTTGTATTTGTATCATACTCTTTTCACAGATGTTGAAGTTTCCTGATTGTTACTCTCCATAAGATAATAACAAATCAGAATAACACAATTATGTTCCCTTTCCCTTCAATAGCCTTTTTATATCTGAAGGAAAAGGAATGTTAGAGTGCCGTGATTGTTTTCTTGTATATCATTTTCTAAGCAATAGTACATATACTTGCAATATCAAACGTCAATAATGTTCTGAAAAGAATATGTTCTTTTCTATTTTTTTATATTCGTATATTGTTTTAATGAATCTTTAAAAATACATTTATGCAACTTATATTTTTTGATGTACATGCATTTTTACAACTTTCTCTGTTACTTCTTTTCTTCATGTTTCTCCTCTCCGTTGTTCTGACTTCATGTTATCTTCTGTTTTCTTATTTTTGCTGCCCAAGCAATCTTATCATAGTAACTATATATATTTCAATACTGACAAATCAATTGTATCTTTATTTTTTGTTTGAAATATGCTATGAGTCTTTTAATTGTACACATGACCAATTCAGCCATTGGGCTGCGACTCATGTTTTTATTGAATAAACCTTAAGTTGAATTAAATTGAAAGGAACGATGGTGTTCTCGAGTCACAGGCGATAAAATATAGTCATAATCAGTATTACAAATATGGAACAAAATCTGTTGAAAGATAAATAGAAACAATATAAATTATTGTAAAGTATGTATTTATACAATACATCAAACTAGATTAAATGTTCAGAAAATGACAAACGGTAAATCATATCAAATATATTTGTGTATTTTGTATTTTGCTTGTGTATTGCATTAATCATGGCAAATGATATTATAATAATGATAATTATAATAATAATAATAATCTTTTAAAGTCCACTCCAAATTTTATCAAGTTAAACCGACAATGGAAATTCTTTTTGCCCAATTGATCGTAAGCCTGGCAGCCCTTATTGTTGAACGCTAAACAAGGTAGCAGCAACTCTGGTATGACGCGGCCGGGGTTCGGAAACACGACCTCCCGGTTTTGAGGCGGACGCCCTACTGACTGAGCCAACACACCGGTTGGGTAAATCTGATAGCAATTATAACGTAAATTATTATGTAACTTATTTTGGGGTACAGTTCGAATGTTCAGAAACTCATTCTCTGATTGTTGTTATTATGCGTTTTATGTCCCACATTGTACACTCCTTTGTTGTGTAATGAAAACGATCATAATAACTGATCATCGCCAACGTCATTGTAATTTCTTATAGTACTCCAAAATCAGATATTCTTCGTTGTGATAATGTTATATATTCAAAGAACAGATGGTCGTCAATGTAATGTATTATATTGCAAAGAGAAATCCAACCTAAATAGCAAACTCCTCTAAAGGAAAGCAGATAAATCAGAGAAGTAGACTTGTGAAAGATGAGGAAGTAAAATGCCTTATCTTCGTATTCAAAAAGTATTTCACTGCATTTAATTTTATTTCCCCTTAAATTCGTCCTATTATTGTTATCATTAGTGGTATAATAGTCGTAGTAGTAGTAGTAGTAGTAGTAGTAATATCAGTGTTCCTTTCTGATGCACAGCAGCCATAGCTCATCTTTTCTCAAACTTTGATCCATCGACCAGAGAGTTAGTCAAGAATCTGGTCTATTTAATTTTGATCTCCACCACACCAACGCTACCTCTCCCTACTTCCTTGCTACCAGCCGATGATGGCGTGACCTCAGGCTGGGCTGGTGGCGTATATTTTTTTTTACACAACTGTTTAGCCATTTTCGCGAAAAAATTCCAAGAAGTGCTCTGGTGAAAGAGTCCAGGTCGTCAGCGCACTGTGTGCCAGCACGTACACCCAGGGAAGGGAAGATGATAGAAAGGGGAAAACAACAATAGTGGAGAGGATATGGAGAAGGAAAAACAAGGAAATACATAAGGAAAGAGAAGCTAGAGGATAAGTCACAGGGAGAACATAGAAATACAAATAATTGAAGAGCTAAGAGGATCATAGACTAAGGAAAAACAGGGAAACACATAAAGAAGGAGAAAGGGAATCTATCATATTAAAACAAAGAAATAGATGCATGACGAAGGAGAAAAGGATAGATTGAAGGAGAAACAAAGAAATACATAAAACAAAAGAGAAGAGGTTAGAATAAAAGAGAACAAAAGAAATAGTTATAGATAGATGAAGAGAGGGAGAGAGAGAAAGGAACAAAGAAAGATATATATATATATATAGATATAGAGAGAGAGAGAGAGAGAGAGAGAGAGACATAGAGATAGATAGAGAGAGAGAGAGAGACGGTAGAGAGAGAGAGAGATATATATAGAGAGAGATAGAGAGAGAGAGACAGAGAGAGACAGAGAGATAGATTGAGAGAGAGAGAGAGAGACAGAGAGATAGATAAATATAGAGAGAGATAGATAGAGAGAGAGAGAAAGAGAGACAGAGATAAAGATAGAGAGAGCGATAGATATAGAGAGAGAGAGACAGACATATTGATAGAGAGAGAGAGAGAGAGAGAGAGAGACGGGAGAGATAGGGTACACAAGAAACAAGAGAACAATGATCATAGAATAATTATAGGGGCGATGGATCCCTGTGGATATCAGCTTTTGTCGTTAGGGTGTTCAACCCCATGTGAGGAGAAGAACAATTATGACTAAAATAAATGTTGAGTAGCGAAAAAGAAAAATTGACATGAAAACTGAATGAGAATGGAGAAAGAAAGAAAGGTGGAAAAAGCGACAGAAAAGGGAAAGGTGAAGATGTAATGAGAGAGATATAGATAAACAGTGAGAGAGAAAACAAGAGAGAGTGAGAGAGAGAGAGAGAGAGAGAGAGAGAGAGAGATGAAGGAAAGAAAGCTAAACTGATACCATCAAGTTGTTGAGATATCAATGAGTAGTAGCCACTAGAGAATACAAGTCATAATCAATTTTGTTAAGAGCTTCAATTGGAAAATGGGAACGTCGGTAATTACCTAATTGTAGACTCAATACTGGATTACTCTGTAGTGCCCTTGCCTAATAGTGTATTAATTATAATAATAATACAATGCGTATCAAAATAAAAGTCTACACAACTTTAATACATGTAGCTCTTAATTAAACTTTCATAACCAATATGACTTTAAAATCTATTTCATGATGAAGAATAACTTATTCTCTGCTCAATGATATCATATTCATAATATTTTTGATAAGCCTGCTGCTCATTCATCCGTGGCAGCACAATTATGAGTATGGCATCATTAGACAGGATTTTAGTAACCCAAAACCATGATACATGATTTTCCTTTTGTTTTGCTATAAACACTGCATTGTATATGGATTTAAACGGTATATATGTTTACAGAATATTGATATGTTACATTACATTGTTAATTGACTTATATGATGAACATGTTCCCAAACAGAATATTGATTGTTACATTACATTGTAAAGTGATTATAATTATGTTTATAGACAGAATATTGGTGTACATCAATGAAGTTTAATAAATACAATACAATACATGATTCAAGGTCACAAAGGTTATACTCTCTTTGATTAGAAGCTACCATAGTTGTATACACTTTTTTTGAAACGCACTGTACACATATTTCATATGGAAACAAAACGTGTACATCTTAGTCATCTGCTGTATAGATGGATGATAATTATGAAATATACATGCCCGCTTTTGTCAGGCACTGTCGAACAATAGAAGAGTCACGTGATGGAGTGACGTGTGCAATATGCATATTTTTTTTAATACCAGACCAACGGAATGATATGGTTTGCATCGAGGGTTGCTTGTGTACTTACCATTTCGAGGTGTGTTGGAGCATTTGTATGTACAGACGATACGCCAAAGGGAAGGATTGTTAAAGCATTCAAGGTTAGGTGATACTGTATCACGGATTCGAGTACATATCCTACCTACGAGACGGTTTTGCCTTTACTTGGCGTTCTTCGAAAAGGTAAGAATATTATAGTAGATTTCTGCCAGGTAGATTTCCATTTACAGAACGATTCTGGCCAGTGTTAAAGGTAATACAAAGTTTTGGTATGGGGTCATGAATTTGGTTCAAATGAACATATTTGAAGCATATATGAACCTACAATATTCAGTGATCGTTGTCGCGGTTGAAATCGAGTCTAAAGTATAGCTCCCTCTCAAGTTCAAGATATTAATTAAGCTATAAAACAATGTTTCTTGACTAAAATCGACCGATTTGCTATTCCCGTTTGGAAATTATATATCAGAACTACATATTCTGTGATTTTCATGGTCGCAGCTACTATTGTACGGCCGTAGGCGCTCTTTGAAATTTATCAAAATTTACCGTGAGCACTGGTAAATTTTTATATTCAAATTTTTCTCGAAAGAAGAAGTGTTTTAGGGGCTAATTTTTTTTAGGACCCTTAATACATCTACATGGGCATCCAAATATATCAATATTGTAAAGAATCCACCTAATTTTTGAAATTTCCCCAAACTTTGTATTACCTTTAAGCTCACTGAGAATTGGCGGATCTGACTGCCATTAGATTGTTGAGAGAAAGTCGCAATTGCATTAATAGGAATTTATGCAAACATAATCATTCTGGTTGAGATTTTTATCAATGCTAATCCAAATAATCACCTTATACGTGGATTGTAATCCTACTGGTCAAAGTAATGGCCAAGTTTGCTTCAAATTGGAGATGGTCGCACGACAGTCTTCAGTGTATACGACTTGAAGTAAGAGTACCACAAAGACGGTTTAAGTATTTCGATATTTCGATTTGGTGCAGCATGTAGCAACTTAGAGTGTGTGGTTGTTATTTTACCTGACTGCTAAGAGAGCATACATGCTTGTTAGTACGCAACCAGATGACCGACTGCTTTAGGTCCTCTCCGATGGACCTGGTAATGAGGATTAATGCCTTATCAAAGGTTTCAAACCCGGGTCGCCGGAATACGAGACCACTGCTCTACCAACTGAGCTATCGCGCCCCCTCAAGCATAATCTCGAGATCATCAATATTTCATATGCCTGAAAAATCACATTAAATGCCACTGCAAGTTGAGTCAAAATTTGATCGCAGTCAGATCATAAAATGTCTGATAGGCTTTTCCATTAGAACATGTAAAATGATTTGTGTGACAATAGGCAAGTGTGTCTTTTCTTCATTTGTGTACATTTGGCTTGTTGGCATGGAGCGTTACGGTTAATTGATTTTTGCAATACAAACACACACACGCTCACACACGAAGTTTGCAGCCTATTAGATATTATACATTTATCTGTGGAATTGACATATTGCGTACAATATTTTACTCATTTTACAGATTTTTCAGGGCATTCAAATATCACGTGCATAGTCTCGGCTTCTAGAGTAAAGTAACATAATCATTATACTAATTGACAAATACGTAGAGATGACTTTCTATCCAAGGGTAAAATGGCGCATGGATGGAATGCTCCTCAGGGAGTGAAGAATGTACATATATTATGTGCGGGAAAGTATTGTAATGATAATAATAACGATTATTTTACTATTTTTATCAGCATCATTAGCATATTTGCCTATTTTACACGGAGCAGGTGCCAATTGCTTTTATTCTATATGTTGCAGTTTTGTTTGTGAATTCAAGGTGTATCAGCTTTTGACTTTGAATTGTTATCAATAAACCTTATCAATCCAATTCAATTCAATAGTCAGCAATGACAGTAGTACAGTAGTAGGTCTAGTAGTTGTGATTTCATTATGATCCTTATTACCATGATTTTTCTTTTGCAATACGTGATGTGCCCGGGATCTATTGTTATACTACATCCCAAATATCTACCAAATCTCTCAATCAACTGCTGAAATATTATCAAGAGAAAAGAAGAAACATAATAGAAGATTATTTTCAAAATAAAGTAAAATATAAAGAAGAATAAAGTAGACACTATAATCATGACAATATACAATATGTCAAAAATGAATGTCTTTAAATCTTAATATAGCAATTTTCTAAATATATTTCTAAATTTTCTAACTCATGCTATACAAAATAGGTAAATGAGGTACGTGTATGCAATGATACACTCAAATTAACAGTCGACCCAAAACTATTTGCAAATTAAACCATTTCACTGCAGTCTTCTTCGGGATGTTCCTCGGGGTTGATCATCTAGCAAATAAGCATTGGTATGTACTGCAAGGTTTTAATAGATCATGCTGCAATGATAATTATAAACATTTGGGTCATTCAGGAGCCCCCTTGATTTTTATAAGCCGATCGCCTGTCTAGTTATCAAGATATTTATGATTGGAAATCGAAACCAAATTGTGCGTTTTCCTAACGGTTTTATAACACTACAGTCTATTTGGGGAAACGTAGGCCTATTATGGTAAAAACGGTCACTCAAAGATTTTTACTTTCTTGAGGCACTTCTTGATCATTTTGAAGCGCAATTTGTGTAGGGCTACAATATTACACCATATCACAGACATGGCCGTGCATCTCAGATTTAACATGGTTAAACGATGCCTTTAAAAGTGGGTATTTCTAAATCTCTCGCACGTGCATAAAGAGCTCATGCGCCTGAGAAAATGGATTGTATAGACATTTTGTTTGTTTGCTCGCTTCCCACAGACTGAGTAACTTTGTATGACATGGATAGCTCGGGGAATCATACAATTTATTCGGGTGACACAAACAATGTATTAACAAATTATTAAATCAAATCATCGTCAGGATCTTGTTGATAAATACAACAAGTACAGAAATGTACAAACCACTTTACTAAACAAAATAAAAAAGGAGTTACTTTTGCAATTTCCTATATAATTAAATAATATTAATCAACGATTTATATCCGTGTTTCCATATGAATATGTCATTGTACATTTGCTACTTTGTATTATGTATTTGTGTATAATATTTCGATTGTATATTGTTCATGTGCTTCATGTAATGCCAACAACTGAATTTCCATATGGACCAATAAAATTAATCTGAATCTGAATCATAATAATTGAAATGACATAAACATCGACCATTAACAATGAACTAAAAGCTGGCCAAGATATGACAAATTTCGTAGGGATCTATAAAATAAATGAGCTAGTATATTTTATTCTTCATGAATCTTATGTCAATATTCACCTACTTCAGTTACTATTCCGTTTATTTTTTACATTCTTAAAATTAATTCGATGTTATGCTGGGCTACACCTTTAAAAGTGGTTATTCCCAGATCTCCCGCACATGGGCAAAGAGAGCAAATATATTGTAGACATTTTTTTTGTCGTTGATTTTTGTGCCCGCTTCCACAGACTGAGTAAATTCGTTTGACATGCATAGCTCGAGGAATCATAACATCTATTTGTGTAAAACATACAATGTATTCAAAAGTTATTAAATCAAATCATCGTGAGGATCTTATTGATAAGTACAACAAGTACAGAAATGTACTGACCACTATACTAAACAAAACCCCCCCCCCAAAAAAAATAAAAAATTAACTTGCAATTTGCCTTATAATAATGAAAAGGACACAAAATAAACATGGTCCATTAATCAGAAGCTGGCCAAGGTAGGACAAATTTTTGTAGGGATCTATAAAATAAATGAGTAAGTATATTTTATTCTGCATGGATCTTCTCTCTAAATTCTCATTCTTCAGTAACCGTTTTTATTAATTCGATGTTAGGCTGAGCTACACCTTTAAAAGCGGTTATTTCCAGACTTCTGCACATGGATAAAGAGCGCATGCGCTTAAAAACATGGCTATTAAAGAATCTTTTGTTTGTTTTTTGCCCCCTTCCCCAGTTGAGTAACCTCCTTTGACAGGCATAGCTCGAGGAATCATAACATATATTTGTGTAAAACATACAATGTGTTCAAAAGTTATTAAATCAAATCATCATAAGGATCTTAATTGATGATAAGTACAACATGTACAGAAATGCACTGACCACTATACTGAACAAAAAAAAAAAAAAAAAATACTCTTCCAATTTGCTATACTAATGAAAAGGACACAACTTAACATCGGCTATTAACAATAAATTACAAGTTTGCCAAGATATGACAAATTTCGTAATATAAAATAAATGAGCTAGTATATTTTATTCTTCATGAATCTTATGTCTTAATTCACCTACTACGGTTACTATTCCATTTTTTGTTCTTCTACATTTTGTTGAAATTAATTCGATGTTTAGGCTGGGCTCCCCCTTTAAAAGTCAGTATTCCCAGATCCCCCGCACATGGATAAATAGCGCATGCGCATGAAAACATTCATTTACAGCAAGCCATTATAATCTGTTTCATTCTCGGAGCTTGATTGTGTGAAGCACTCTTTAATCTCATGTCAAGTAATGATAGTCTTCAGCTATTTTCTAACAAGGGGTACCTACTTCAAAAGAAATCCGGCATAATTGAAAAGACTCGAGGTAAGACGTACTCAATGGGAATTTTGCTGCATGCCTTTACCTTTTCATTTGTAAATTCTTAATTGGACATTTCGTCGGCCGGCTGGCAGAAGTGAGAAGGGCGTTAGAGCGCGAGCAAATTATTCACATTTAAAAATTAGTTTTTTATTTAAAGGTAAAGACCAGTTATGGTCATGCGATTGCATTGTGAAAGCAACGTTGTGGAATCGATCAGAAAAGGTTGATCATCTAGCATCTAACATCTGCAAGGTTCTGGAATCATCAAAATGATAAGAAATTTGGCACATTCTTCGTAAAGTTACAAGCACTAGATCTAGATCTATACACAGAAAGATGTATAGGTCTATGGGACTACCCTATATCTCTCACAGACCATGAGAGAAACAAATTTACCAAATATATGAATTATTAGGCGGTTTCCCGGCAAATTTGTTATCATCATGTATTAGTCAAAACATATTCTTTCACATGATTGGTAATGAGAGCTTCCATTTCATTTTTTGAAATTGGGGCTTTCCAATACTGGTCTTTACCTTTAAGCTGCTTTCCGTCCTGAAAATTGGTGTGAAACTTAAAAGACTTATAAAGTTGTTATAGTAAAACACGGCCACAATTTCTTTTCTCGGAAATAAGTCAGTTTTATAAAAGTTTGTGGTGACTTAGTGCTAACGCCCTTCTGCTTAATGTTTCATTTTTTACCTTAAATTCGAGCTAACGCCCTTCTGCTACCCAGGCAAATTTTTTTCTTCCCTGCTCTCATAATTTCATAAGTAAAATCTCAATTAAGGCTACTCAATGTGAAATTGTCTTGCATAATTTTACCCTTTCATGATTTGATTTTCATTTAAGCCGAACGTCCTCGATGTTAAATTGTCTTGCGTGCATTATGAAAGGGTAAATTTACCCTTTCATAATTTTATTCTCGATTAAGCCGAACGTACTCGACGTTATATTAGGCAGCAGTGCCTTAACAGAACGTCACATTGCCGTCACACGTGGCAGTCCACGTTCTCGTCGTGCAAATCTAAAAGTCCTTATTATCTTGTATGCATTGATCCTTTCATTTCAAATCTCCCAGAGGGTTTTAATGGGTAATTATTTTGCTTTCATTCTGTTTTATTAGAATTCTCAATAAGTTTAACCCTTTATTAAAATTTAAAGAGTAGACAACGATTTACAATGGTTTATTGACAGGCTGACAAAATGTAGGTCAAGAGGTTGTTTACATTTTTGAGGGAAATTCACGCGCTAGGAAATGTAATACTTTGTATTACATTGGAAGGAAATGTACAAGCGTATGTACGCTTATCAAGCAAGCGCGGAAAATACCGCCAGCAAATTAAAAATAGCACGAAGGGGCTTTCATTCTAGTTATGGCTTTCATTTTGAATGGACAAGAAGAAAAATTTACGGAGTCTAAAACATTCCCACCACCTCCCCATTATCTCCACCAATAAAGTATTTTTAGTATATTAGTGGCATAAATTAAGTATTGCTTGGTGGTTCGAAGTAGCCAAGGTATACGTATTAGTACGGAAAGGATTTAGGGTTTCAGGTATGAAAGGTACGGATAGGGTTTATGTAATAAATTGGTCAGTGATTTATGAAGTTAATGCAGAGCCGGGGGCATTTGGCCTGGTCGCACATCAACTTGCGTCGTGCACAAAGAAAGTGGGCCGTAGGGGAATTTTTCCCATTGGGTTTCGCCCCTACCCGGTTTTGTATGGGTAAATCACTAATCACATGGTACTGATGAGTTTATTGATCAATAATTGTCATCCGATAATTTTTGACCCCACTCAATTTTTACATGCGAGGGGGTTGCCAATGTATATTCAGTAGAATTTGTTCGCATGTCAATTCTTAGTTTTCCGGCCCCCATTCGATTTGAATGCGGGGGGACCTAGTTGTACCTACACATTTTCAAACTCAGGGTGTCACGCTTTAATCTTAGGCATCATCCGATCTTACAGGCGGAGAGGCTGGTATATATATATACATCTATATTCTATAACTTTAGGCATCACTCGATTTTATAGGCGGGGGGGGGGGGGCTGATATAATGACTTAATGTATATAAGTTTAGCCTAGGCATCACTCGATTTCGTAGGCGGAGCATAACTTTAGGCATCACTCGATTTTATAGGCGGGGGCTGATATAATGACTTAATGTATATAAGTTTAGCCTAGGCATCACTCGATTTCATAGGCGGGGGGCCTAGCATTGCATTTGTAAGCATTTTTTTATGATTCAATATATCTGTGTTATTTTGTTATGACACCCAGAAAATCAAAATGTGCAAAATAAGCGTCCATCTCAAAATGTTAATAAAGCCACGACATAAACGCAAATTTGGTTGTTTGTTATTTTTGTTAGCCGTGAATAATATCGTATGGACAGTAACTGAGAAACATATTTCGCGTTGTCTCGTTTATACTTTTCTCAATTCCCCTTTTCTTTAGTCAATATTTCTTACTACATTGTTCTTATTCATTGCATGTTTAATCAAAAGAAAGAAAATAAATGTGACACTGGTATTATCCACCTGTATTCAATTTCCCCATGTGTTTTGAATCGGTACTAAAAGCAGTGAATTAACTGATGGTCTTTAATATTGTTATGTCTCAAAATATCAGTAATATCATGCTCTCCATTACTGTAGCTTGTTTACTTGAGAAGGCGCGATAGCTCAGTCGGTAGAGCAGTGGTCTCGTAATCCGGTGACCCGGGTTCAAAGCCAAAGGCGATTCGCTAGTGCCCTTTGGTAAGGCATTAATCCTTATTACCAGGTCCCTCGGAGAGGACCTAAAGCCGTTGGCCGTCTGGTTGCTTTCTTAAAAGCATTTATGCTGACTTAGCAGTCAGGTATAATAACAACCACCAGCAATACTTTCACATATTGGTATGAGCGCATCTAATTACATTGCGTGTATTTCCTCCTTGATATCATGCACCATCATATTTATTGGGCATCTCGCCAGGAACATGCTCATGCTCAGATATATGCTCCACTATTGCCATTGTTCATTGGCTCGTTCGCTCGCCCTGCCTACGAATACTTCCGTGTACATGTACTTTTTCTTTCTTTAATCGTGTCAATTAGTTCTTCTTTCAATCCCTCTTCTGGTGTATGGTGTCAGCTTCCTGTTCTTTGTATTCAGGTGTTTTTGTATCTGTACTGGTTTCACTTGTAAAACTGTTGTTAATGTGTCTCCATGCAAGACTGTACTATCACCTTTTATTGCTTGCTTATTGCTACAAACCCAAAGCCGGAAATGCAATATCATATTGAGATTTACCTGTACTTCTATGGCCCACTTAGCTGACATGCCGTTCTATTCTGTAGATGGTGATGAACTTTTTGATTTATTTACCCTTCATCAATAAATCACTCGAATTATTCTTCTTCAAGTTTCAAGTTTCAAGTTTATTTGTTTCACATTTCACAAAAAAGAATTCACATAGATTAGAACATTATATGAAATATACTAAAAGTGTCACATTATATAATTAATTCTTTGAAAAGACGTCGACAATAACTGTATTGAATAGAAGGTTATACAGGGTGAAATGTAAGGAACCTATTAAAAAGCTCAGCTTGTAGATTATAGGTTCCTTTAAAAATAAAACTAACATTTGATTGGAGTGGTTGTAATGGTGAAGTACGTAACAATAATAATAGGTGGGCAAGAAGCCTTGACATAAGATGATATACAACGTGAAACAAGCAAAAATAGCAACTAAAGCAAACAAATTAATTTGTTACCACAGAAATGACACGATAATCACTTTAAAATATTGAGGTCATTAAACAAGGTTATTGAATATACAGTAATGTATACAATAATATGTAGGCCGCAGCCAAGGACACAATCCAGTTTCCAACATGCATTCAAACCCATGCACGCCTGCTCCCAGCTAGAGAGCCCCAAGGCACGCAAACGCATTCACCTGCGTCACGCCCCACGCCTCCCCCGCAGTATCATCTGCATGAACCAGTTTACATGTAGTAAAACATTTACCATTAACAAAGATTTAGAAGATGGCCAAGATATGACAAATTTCGTATGGATCTATAAAATAAATGAGCTACTTATTCTATACTTCATGAATCTTTTGTCTAAATTCTCCTACTTCAATTACTATTCCGTTAGTTTTTTCTACATTTGTCGAAATTAATTCGACGTTATGCTGGGCTACACCTTTAAAAGTGGTTATTCCCAGATCTCCCGCACATGGATAAAGAGCGCATGCGCCTGAAAACATGGATATTGTAGACATTTTAGTTGTTGGTTTTTTGCTATAAAATAATAGAAAGGACACAAATAAAACATGGCCATTGTAAATTAATTGGAAGATGGCCAAGAAATAACAAATTGTAGAGGACAATATTAGTGGAAAGTATAACAATCTACATACTATGTGCATTAGCTATTGTCATGTTAGACATTTTATATTAATGTTCCCAAATAAATGTGCATATAATGTGGCAACTCTAAAGGGTCTTTGTGTATAAAGCGATGTCTTAATGTCAGTGAATGAAATTATATTTTCAGATCCACATAATAAACATAATTCGCAAAATAGGCAAATGAACATTGGCTATGATAGAAAATTCATATGTTAATAAGTACCCGATTGTTATAACTCAAATGCCCCACACTATGTTGTTAATGTTACTAAACAAGGTGCATATATTTTGATGTCCAAAGTTTCAGCCCATTTTGCCTGATATGCAGCCAAATCCATATTGATTTTTTGATTTGATGATATCAATTTTTTAACATTTTGTATGAACTTTTATCAAAACATGTAAATATTCATTTTTATTTCCTAATTTGCCAGCTAAGAACCCGGTTGGGTCAATTCAAATGGATTGATAATAATGGCATTATCACTGAACATGTAATCCATCTCTTTCTTATTTTGTATTGCCTATTTTGTATTGCCTATTTTGTATTGCCTATTTTGTATTGCCTATTTTGTATTGCCTATTTTGTATTGCCTATTTTTATTTTCACTATTATCTTCTCTTCTCTTCATTTCTCTTCTCTTCCCTTCCCTTCCCTTCCATTTTCTTCTCTTCTTTTCTCTTTTTTTCACTTCCTTCCTTTCTATTCCCTTCTCTTTCTTCTTTTCTCTTCCTTCCCTGCACTTCCCTTCCCTTCTCTTATTTTATCTTCTCTTCTCTTTTCTTCCTTCCCTTCCTTTCTCTTCTCTTTTTTCTCTAATCTACTCTTCTATTCTCTCCTCTCTCCTGCTTGCACTCATTGTGCAGACAGAGTCGAAGGTCGCGAGACCGATAACAGTAGATGGTGACGTCAGAAACGTATGGATATTCCCTTTGTGTTGGTCCTTCAAATTTGTACATTTCATTCTCATATTTGATTGAGGTATGCGGTTACATCACATATTCTTTCGACAGGGTTATTTATCTCTGAAAATGCCCACTCAAGCTCTATATCGACGTTTCGAATGGTTGTACCTATCGTCTTCCGGAATCGACTGCACAAGTCAAGGGGTTGCGTATTTCTCAAATTGTCATTCTTCTTTCTTCTCTATTCAATTTTTATTACTTCAGTTTTTGTCCACATGTTATCTCATCTACTAATTTTCCCATTGCATCTCTCTCTCTCTCTTTATCCTCAATCTCTTCCCTATCTCTATCTATCTCTCTCACTCTCTTTCTCCCTATCTGTCTCCCTCCCCCTTTCTTACTCTTGGTCTCTCTCCCTCTTTTTCTTCTCTGATATAATCTATATTTCTTAATTTTCCTTACGATGGTTCAATATCCTCCTTTCCGTTTTTCTCTCTTCCTTTTAAATTGCGGTTCTTAAGGATTCTTAACAGAATTTACATTTTTGATAATTCATTATTGAAGGAATATGTAATATCTAAAGATCATAATGGTGAGAGCAAACAGTGGCATGAACTGCCTGTCATAGTTAAGTCCAACTTAAAGTTAATCTTAGTCTATGTGAAACACCCCTCCCCCTGTTCTGTATCTATATTACATGACCATGATCTGACATTGGCCCGATACCCGATGCTGGGTGTATGCTTTTAAACAAAATCGGATTTAAAGGGATCCGGTAACTTTGTCTCAGATTCTAAACAAAATCCTGTATTTAGCTCATGCTGCAATGATAATCATAAACCTTTATGTCAGTCAGGAACCCCATGATTTTTACAAGCTGATCGCCTGTCTGATTATCAAGATATTTATGATTGGAATTACAAATACAGTCTATTGGGGAAAACAAGTATGGTAAAAACCGGTTACTCAAAGATTTTTACTTTTTTGAGGCACTTCTTGATCATTTTGAAGCGCGATTTTTTTAGGGCTTCAATATTACACCATATCACAGACACTGATTACACATAGTGCCGTGCATCTCAGATTTAACATTGTTAAACGATGCCTCCAAAAAAGGAAGTCTTTCTGACGTCTAAAGTTTAAATTTGTTAAACGTGATTTAGATAGACCTAGGCCCATTTTTATTCGAGTTAGGATAGCATACGGGCCTATGGGTTTTGTAAAGGTTAGTATTTAAGGGTACTATGCCTCATTTGCAGGCCAAACATATGTAAAGGTTTAATTCCAACGGCATTTGAAAGATAATACTAATGTTGAACTGGAATTAGTTTTCGAATCGACTTAAGAGCTATAGAGCCAGTATAGTCTGATTTTCAGACCATTGTACCGAATGGTCGTACGTTTTACGCTGCGCAAGGATTCAATCAGTTTAATTTTGGCCATTACAAGATGTTGGTTATCGATGTTGACAAATGCTCATGTACCCTTGACAGCTCATTTTATGTATGTTATTACCAAAGAAGAAGAAAGCCAGTCTGTCACTCCATAGTGTCTAACAGTAAAGTCTAGCAATTAAACGGGTTTCCCTGCATAATTTGAATATTAGGACACTGCTTACGTTTAAATTTCACAGATAGGACATACATGACATATTCATAATTCCTGCAAAGTTCTACAGAATTTGATGTTGGCTGCAAAAGGGACATAGTATATTTAATGCTGTGGTAAGTCTGAGCATAACTTGATTTCTCGCAATTCATTTCTATATATTTATGTACTTACAGGACTTGAAACGTTGAACTATCTCGATTTCGACTGGTGCGATCGACCTTATATTAGGCCAGCTGTTAAACGATCCAACAATGAGGTCGTTTGCTTTTTTCGCAATCTCAATACTTGTTGCCATGGCTTCAGGGTATGACGAGCCATTCCAGCCATTCCAGAACCCGGGAGAGATATTTCCTGGTTTGACCATCAAATTCATGATCAACGCTGCTGGTGGTATCTTGCAGCAGGATCGTGTCATTGATTCGATGGCCTATGCTTGCAGAGGTGTCCTACCGGTAGTCGGTTCGGCGGTACCGGAAGTGGACCAGTCAAGTCTGTATTGGGGTTTCGTCTGTGATAAAGTCATCGAAGCGTCTGAAGATCTGGATGCCTTTGACGCAACGGGATTCTGTAATGACATAATTACTGTGGTCAATGGCATTATATCTCAGGACAGTGGCGGAAGATATCGCAGACAAGCAGAAAATATGGATGATCCGCTGGGTATCATTGAAATCCTGACCAAAATCACCAAAGACCTCTATGGAATCGACATCAACATGATCATCGATGACCTATCTACAATCAACACCATCTGCACCAACGTCAAGGAGAATTTCTTGAGGCCATCTCTTCAAGATCTCCTCTCTGAGCTCGGGGAGGAACTGATGAGTGCCCTTCTACCCCAGGCAGCCCCGATCTGTCAAGACTGGCAAGGCTTCCTTGCAGATGAAGGCATCGATTCCTCGTCGCCTTACTACAACATTATCCAAGAGGGCGCTCGTATCGGATCTCAGGCGGTCGGATATGACGACAGAGAGGATCTTTGCCGAAATCTTGAGCAAGCACTATCGGTGAAAGGTAAGATATTGATTTTACTTAATGTTTGCTAAAATATCGACTTCTTATTTTCTTTTTATTTCATCTTGCCTACCGGTGTCTATTCAGTTATCCGTCTTGGTTACTCCTGAAGGATATTAAAACTGTGTCTGAGGACATGTGTTAAGGCCCTCCTTGCTCCATACAAACGATATGTCAGTTGATCGCGACTGTATAATTGTTGGGTGATGAACGACTAAAGAACATATAAAAACCTAGTTTGTTATTAAGGCCCATATGATAGTTAACTAGTCTTATAATTAAATATGATGCTGGCCAATTATTCTCCGCTTCGACTAAGCCATTCACAAGTCGCTTTTTCCTAAATTTGTAGTGTAATGTCGATTTAAACCCGCATTGGTCTTTGACAGTAGTGAATGTATGATATTGATGGTTTAGCTATATATATAATACCGACATGGAAGCCAAGGGTACAAAACAAGCAAACGATTGGTCTCTTTTTAATAAACCACTCAGATACACAGTGTGCCGCTACAGCGTGACGTCACCATGTTTTACTGATCGACCGATGTCGTCCTGTCAAGGACGATACATAGATCCCTGTTTTGTAGACAGGGTCGTCCTCGATTTCTAATAGTTTTCACGAAGTACAGTATATAGGCTTAATCCTACAGTGATCCGATCTCAACGTGATACCAAAGACTTCCCAAAAGACAAGATACTTTCCAATAGCCACGTTCACCATCATGTAAAATATGCGAACATTATAATGATAGCAAAAGGATGTTATCCGAACTTGATTATTTGAGCCAAACTTATGTGGTATTCAAATGTCCTTACGTTGATTTCTCGAAAGTCTTTGAGATATTATGGTGCTCATAATTTGTATTGCTTCTTGTTTGTTTTGCAGGAGATAACAACGCCGCAAGGAAAACGTTCTCCATGGACATCATCTCCGAAATCTTCGCTACCGTGGAGGAGGCTGACAAATGTACTCCATTGGCTAATGACGTCATTCACCAGGTCATCGAGCCCCTCATACGTATGGACATACACGCCTTTGTGATTTCGGAGGATGAGATTTTTGCTTATACCGGTATTGATGGTGGAGTGGCAGCTGTCTGCACAGCAATGGAGAACGCTGTCTCGTGTAAGTTCATAAACTGTAATGATATTAAACATATAATGTTATAAAACAAAGAGAAGAAGAGAGAGTAAAGAAAACATGTTTTGTGTTCGTTTCATTAAAACAACGCTCACAGAACAAATTTCGATCAGATCGTCGGCTGCCTGCAATAAGGCCGTAAATTCCATTACCATTACGTACCTGTAATACCCTTCTTGTAGTACACATTGTATTGTTCTGTACTTTCTTTGGTATTCTTTGCTCAATTTTTAGTAGATAATTTGCTTACAAAAATGAAACATGAGTGTTAGCCTGTAGTATATCAGAAAAACGCTTAGAGTCATCGTGGATAGGTTAATTGCAATACAAATGAAGATGTATTTATTACTGAATCAACGACAGGCGCAGTTTGGGGGGGGGGGGGCGCCATCATTAAGTGACGTTGTTCAAAAGGTTTGCGTAAAATAAACAGAACATACGATGCGTTTGGTCAAGGGCTAATGATGATACAAAATAACTTGACACTTCATGAGCAATGTGGATTAGAATTTATTGAAACTTACTTGCCTCTGGTTGCTCATTTATATCGATTGATCCGTTTGGCGATAAGTAAAATGGCATGTATATCATTTCTAATCTCAGATGAAATAGACCTCCCAGACCCTGTTCCAGTTCACCTCATCTATGGGACCACATTGACCGTTGAGTTCTTCCTGAGTGCTGCTGGTGGCATCTGGCAACAAGACCGACTCATCGACTCCCTTGCCTTTGTATGCACAGACGTCTTACCTGAGCTCGAATCGATGGTACCCGAGTTTAAGTCTTATGTTCAAGATTCCTGGGATTATAAGCCAGTCTGCGGAAGGATCCGCGAAGCAGCTGGTAACTTGGAGGCATTTGACGCGACGGAATTCTGTAAAGACGTAACCAAGATGATCGACGACTTGATCTACGGCCCGGGAACTGGTGAAAGGGTTCGCAGACAGGAAGACCCATACATGTATATCCTAGACATCATTGCGAATATCACCAAAGAACTCTACAACATCGACATCAATGATCCGTCTACCATCTGTCCAAACATCGCCCAGTTCCTGGACAGGTCCATACCTGATATCATATCGGAATTTGGTGCTAAGCTGTTGGTTGTCGATCTACACGAGACAGCTCTACTATGTGAAGATTGGGACCAGACACTCGAGTCGTTTGGGATAGATTCTACTTCGCAATGGTACCACGTTGTGCAGAATGCTGCTCGTATTGCATCCCAGGCTGTAGGATATGACAGCAGACGAGCGCTCTGCCAAGAAATCGACAGGGTACTAGCCGTGACAGGTGACGTATTATGAAGAAAAAACAAAAATAAAAGCCAAACGAACTTACATGAGCTAATGCGGTAAATTATTTCAAAAATAAAAAAGAACACTGGACAAAATATCCTTATACTGTATAGTGTTTCTGCAGGGTTCTATCTCCCTATCAACCTTGTCAGCCTGATTGTATCTTTACGCATTTCTTATATTGAGCAGAAACTACAATTGTTTGTCTTTGCTGGTTTGCAGAAACCAATCAGGTTTGAGTCAAGAAATTCATTGTGACTCTGCCTTCTAATTATATGAACATGGGGGTTAAAAAGACTGACAATTGCTTCCTGAATATCAAAAGGCTTTGAAGGCGTTAATTTTTAGAGTTTTCTGATATTCCAACTAAAGAACAAGCTTCAACTAAAATTACACTGGTGTCTTTAATTCGGGCATCATTTATAGTATATACATGTTGTAATCATTTATTTAATTAAAGAGTCGAAGTGAAGAATGGATAATAGAAGGCATTGGTATGGAGGTTTCTTTCAACAATTCGTTGTTCGTTTATTTTGTGATACTTTATCATTTCGTCATACATCTAATATAGTTATACATTTTCTTAAACGCATATTCTTATCTTGAAATTGTATATTTGTATATCTATACAGGAGATGATAACGAAGAGCGTCAGACTTTTGCCAGGAATATCATCGAGAGCAGTTTTGAGATTTATACAAACAACGACAGGTGTTCCATGTACTTCAATGACGCCATCGATGACATCATCGAACCAATCTTTGAGATTGAAAACCTTCAGATTAAAATCAGCGATTATACCATTTATCGTTACACCGGATACATGGGCGTGGAAGGGGTCTGCGAGGCACTAAAGACAGATTTTACGAGTGAGTCTAAATTATTGTTGAGATGTCGAAGTATATTAGTTTATTCACCTGTCTCTCGGTAGACCGGATTACTAATGTATTTCAATGTATACATAAAAGTTCCCCTCAACACAGGTCACCAGTCAGTCCCTGTGGATGAAATTCACTGTGCATACATTAAGTGTTGCTATGTTGGCCAAACATTCCTCTTTCTTTTAGTTGTCAAGAGAGTCTTCTGTAAAAAGGTATGCGTAAAATATATTCAAGGGTTGAGGGTTCGAATCTCAGTCAGCTGACATTAATCCACATTTGCCAATCCAATCCAGGTGTAGCAAGCATTTGCTTATTTTTAAATATTATCATTATAATTATTATCATTTTTATTCATCCTTTTCTTCTTAATATTATCATATCATTTCCTCGAGCCTCGAGGATTGTTTTTTATATGAGGGGTCCCGGGTTCGAGCCTTTCTCGGTGCTTACATATATATTTAAACACGTTAGACAATATGTTTTACCCACTTTTTCAACTCTCTACCCTTGTCTATTAAGATATACATGTCCTTTTGCAAGACATTAATCTACATTTGCCAGTCTCTACCCAGGTGTTCTAAATGGGTACCTGGTAGGAATTTATTCCCTGAATATTTGTAGCGCCTCGGGCAGCTTCGCTAACACTTCGTCGGCGCCCTGAGCAGCCCATAGGATAGATGCGAGCGCAAATGTAGCTATTATTATTTTATTATTTTAATAATGGGAGGACCCTGACAGAGAACAGTGTTATCTGTTGCTGATGAGGCTTTCCTAGGTAGATTAGACTATCATTATTAAATTTTAACCAAATTTGATGCAAGAGTGAACTTTTTAAATATGTTTTTCCGATTCCCAGAGCTTTCTACTAGCACCGTAACGATGACGCTTACGGGCGAGACTCTAAACGGAGAGATTCTTGTGTTCACTGATGATCTGAAGAACCAGGCTTCTTCTCGCTTCAAGGAGCTTGAAACGTTGTACTGTGGAGTGGTAAGTTTGAAACAATGATAATATTGATAGTGAAAACAACGACGACAAAACATTGATAATAACATAAGTAATAATTCTAACTCTACAGGCGCACAGTTTTCTCAACGACATATTATTTGTCGGTCATATACAGTAGTAGGCCAGGGGGGTGTTTCATAAAGAGTTCGTAAAGTTACGCATGACTTTACGAACGACTTGTATATGAAGTGCCAGAGAGGATGCCCAAAGTTTTTTTTCTGATATTTCCAATAACCTCAATTAAATTATGGCAAAAAATATACTTTGCATTAAAAATGTTTGTTATAATAAGAATGTTATTCTATATCTGCACAGTTCAACTTAATACATAATAATCAAGAATGATTGAGCATCCCATTTGGCTTTTCATATACAAGTCGTTCGTAAAGTCATGCGTAACTTTACGAACAGCTTTATGAAACACCCCCCGGTTACATAACACTTACCATTGATGGAAACGTTGCCATCAATGGCAACTGCCATGGTAACAGGGCTCAAAAGCCAATCAAAATCAATGTTCCCATGGTAGTTACCATTGATGGCAAAGTACCAATGGTAAGTTTTGTGCACCGGGGCCCTACTATAGTACTAAACAAACAATTTTGACTGAACGCCAAAAATACAAACAACAGCAACAACACATGAACCTGCTGTTTTGGATATCATTAATCAGCAGGGAATCCAACATAATGGAGCAAAACGTTTGAGTCACCTACAAAAGGCCAAGGCTATAATTATGATAAGGTTTGCAGTGTAGAGCTGTCGTGTTGTCACCGGGTTGTCGATCGCAAGGTCTACGGTTCGAGTCCCGCCGCGGCACTAATGTCCTTTGGCAAGACATTGATCTACATTTGCCACACTCAACCCAGGTGATGTAAGAGGATACTTGGCTTTATACGAATCCACCATTATTATTATTATTATTATTATTATTATTATTATTACTATTTGATTTTTGATTTCCTAATAGATGGGGAATCAACTTAGGCGAGAGTTAGGATCGGACCTTCGAGGTATGGACTGTGAAGCCACGTCTTTCAGCCCTGGCAGCATTATCGCAGAGTTGGAGATTGAGATTCATGCCTACACTCAAGATGTTGCTGACTCTCTGGCTGAGGATGCGGCAGACCTGTCTACCAGCGGCACTCTCGTCCTCTCCTCCGAAGGGGATACCTTGACAGTGTCCTCACTTCAAGGTTCAGGTAAGTTGTAAGTTCGGTTTGATTAAAGCCCCACTGCACTACCTGCAGCTACTTGCGCCCTCTATATATAGCAAACAGTGCCTAATTGGTGCCCGTTGGTCCCCCATGATCCTCTTTTCCTGTTAATTAAGAGTTGATTTGATGAGATAATCACCTGTTAGTGACCTTGCAGGGGCTTATTGAGAGACGTCGCTGCGGGTTAGGAGCCCCAAATCCCTCCATCCATTACAACATTTTGTGGGTGTTTTTATTTATGTTTTGCTGTGTTTTTTTTCTTTTCAGATAGATAATTTAGGGAATTTTCTCACCAGTTTTAAAGGCGATGAATTGGTGACACCATGTCGTTATTTTATTTTCCTTCGCTTTGTTTTGTGTTTTGTTCTTTTATTTTGTATTTGCTGTTTATTTGTTCGTTTAATGTTGCCTGCCGGGAAACAATTTTATCCTTTATCCCTTTAAAGGCACAACGGAAAATTTCCATTATGACCATCTCCCCCTCCGCCATTCGAATTGGTGTTGTGACATCTTAAGAATCACATTAGAGGGTCACTTCCTAATATGAAGGAATATTCACCAAAAATTAAATGATCGAATTACTCTCTTTTGGAGACGATCTATTAGTCAATTCTTTAAGTTGAATTCCACTCCCCAAATAAAAAGATTCCTACCAAGGCATTTCAAATTAGACGAGGCTCTACGAGTTGATTCATAATATGATTTTTCAAAGATATCAATCATGACTCCAAACATGTACATACCTTTGCATATAGAGACTATACGTATAACTCTTTTGAAATAAATTTCAATTCAGTTCATTTTATTCAAAACCACACAAAACATGATATAATCTGTTACATAAAAAAGAAACTGGTAATAGTACATCAATCGACATATTTTAACTTGATTACATCATAAACTGAACATCTTCTGACCTGTTCCCTTCTTATACTTTCCTTGTCTGCCTGCCAAGTAGGTGGTGGCTTGGCCAAGGGAGCAATCATAGGCATGGCCGTAGCTGCGGTCATAGTGGTCATGCTGGTCGTCTTCATCGTCATCGCCGTCGTCGTGCACTCGAGGGGAAAAGGCACAAGGGATACGTGAGTAGTACCAATAAATTGCAAGGTAAAGGGTTCGATTCCCTGTGCTTGTAAGATGAATTGGGTGCAGGGTTCTGAACCCTGTAACAAAATGCTTAGCACTACACACTAAGAAAAAAATGGTGCAACTATGCACCTTTATGGGTTCAAACCGATGCAATAATAGCAGCACCTTTAGGGGTTAAATCCTGCACCCGTTTTAAAGGTGCAATCCTGCTCCCTTTAAAAGGGTGCCAGATTGAACCTTTTAGGGGACATGTTAGTACCCTTTATGGCACGGATGGCCAACCTTTTAAAGCTCGCGGGCCACAGCTAACGATTGGCATAACTTGGCGGGCCGTAGCTAGTCTCCCCCCTCCCCCACACACACACTCATGCAATACGTGTACACACCTGAAATTCTGCAAAAACAAACAAGCAAACAACAAGATTAGTGAGAAAAACAAATCAGGCTTATATTTAGTGTGATTTCTGTGGCTTGCACTTTTCTACTATGTTGTTAACCTCCATTACATACTCTGGTGAAAATGAGGTAAAGTGGTCCACCTTTCTCTTCTATGAAGAAATACTTTAGAGACCAATCTGATTTAAAGTTTCTGCTTTCATCAGAAACTCTCCTTTTCTTCGCAGGTCTCGAGGTCGTTGCCATGTTGGTTGTTATTTCAATCAAAATCAAGGACACAGCAGAAAGAATATCCTAAATGTATTACTTGTACACTGTACATCTAATTGAACGCGGTGTAGAGGGAAGGGGAATGACTATAAAGTTTACGATTAAGATTCATGAGAAAATTGTACGGCGGGAGAAAAGAGTTGTAAGTTTGAAAACAAGTATGGCATTTCAAACATTATTTCTCGATTCACAACAGTTGTTACTGCGTGCGGAAATTAGAAACTGAAATTTACACGGCGAGTGATATTAATGCGGGTATTAATGTCGTTAATATAATGTAATGAGAGGGAATTTGAGGAGTCAGTGTATCACCAAGAAACGAGTCAATGCGTTGTGAAAGATGAAATCAAATTATGGAAATATTAGAGATAGCTGCGTGTAAATGTGTTGCCCTACTTCATCGCTGCTATATGTGGCTGCATTTCATTTATGAAGTAGGGGTACAAACCGATGCAACAATAGCAGCACCTTTAGGGGTTAAATCCTGCACCCTTTAAGGAGGGTACCAGATCGCACCTTTTAGGAGACATGTTAGTACCCTTAACGGTTCAATCCTGCTCCATTAGGGGTGCAATTTGCTCGTACACAAATACATATTACACATTCATGTTGTTTTTTGGTTAGTAATCATATAATCAATATATCTATTGCTAAAACGTGAATGTAATTGTAACATGATCAGACAAAATAATCTATTGGTTAATGATAATGCCGAAGGAAAATACAAATCACAAAATTGATGTGCATTGTCAAAATTTGCTTAACAAATCATGATAAATGTATTTGTATGCGTGAAAAGTGATCATGAATATGCATGCAATATGCAAACTTTTAATTTGCACTCTTTTTTGGTCGATAATAATAATAATAATAAAAATAATCAGTTTTTTTTATAGCGCAAATTATAATCAAGTCTCTAAGCGCTGTGGAAATAGAAAAAAAATCAAGAAGTGAGTACAAAAGAAATGAAATGATAAGAACATAATAGCATGATGAATATCCAAACTGAAACTACGATAGGGTTCATTTTTGTGGGAAGGGTGCAAAATCTTATATTGCACCCTTTTTTGAACCCCTTTTCCTTCAATAAGGTTCATTTTTATGTCAAGGGTGCAAACTCTTTTTTGCACCCTTTTTTCTTAAAGTGTAGATGGCATGATTGATTTGGTTTGATTGATTGCACATATGAATCAATGCAATTAATCGCGAAAATTAATCGTACGAACAATTGCTATGTTTGTATTACAGGACTAAGTTCCCTGTATGTTCTCGCTACGCATAATACCGGGATCACGGGGTATAGAGTGACTGGCCTCTGTACTTGTCTGGTTGATGCCAAACAATAACAATGTATAGGGTTCGATTCCCTGTACTTGCTAATACGTTAATCCTTCAACTCGTAAAAATATTCGCACTATTAAACTCGTAAACAAATAAATTATATGTATATTATACAACACCTACGTGGATCCTTGTCATTTGATTGGACGATTGTTGGTCACATGATATTCAATAGATGGTATATTGCACGGTCGTGCATTTTTGGTTATATGCGCCGTGCATTTTTGGTTATATGCAGACTGCGTATCTCTCTGCTGCATGTGCGCGCGCGTATCCCTGCGTGTATCTGACGCGAAGGCAATCTGCATGTAATTGAGAAGGCTTGACTCGAACTGTAATTTATCTTTATAAGGAGTAAAGCATAATTTGTTGATTAACGTTCTATTAGGTCTTCTTCGATGTTGTATAAAACAAATAATGAATGTTTTTCATTCGTTTAATAGTGCAAATATTTTCATTCGTTGAAAGATTAACGTTAATTCTATTCAACTCGGCTGACGCCTCGTTGAATAGAATGTTAATCTTTCAACTCATGAACATATTCGCACTATTGAACTCATAACCATTCATTATTTGTATGCTATTCCACTCTGTTTTCTTGTTTGTATTATCTGTGCAGTGAGCGAGGAGTAGGAATGCAGAACCCGGGTTTCTCCCCCAATGATGAGCACCGATATAGTAAGTGATGCTTTCCCGAATAATAGGGACTTTTAGATTTGCGTGGACTGATACGTGTGACGTCCATTCAAGGGAGTGCATTAAAAGGACGTCGACCGTAGCAATCCCCATTGTCTTCGTGCGAATCTAAAAGTCCCTACTATTAAGCCATTGACTACTGGATTATCCAATCCCGTAGGTTTAATACAGGGACCACCATGTTCCAGTAGGCAAAGGGTTAATACTGCAGATTTAGACAACCTCCCCTATCGAGAACTTGAATAATGAATAATCATCATACAAATTTTTAATTGTGCTTAAATTGTGTATTCGGACAGTTCATTTAAAACAGAAATTTGAAGAAGTTTACAAGCAATATTTCATAAATCTTTTGAGACTAATGCCGGACATATATTCATGGTGGTGACTGGTGAGTGCTATTTGATTAATATGTGCCGTAAATCTAAAGGCAAAAGATAAATCTCTATGTCCAGACACCTAACTCACCATCATACATATGATAATTCTGCTCTCTTTAAACGCATACGGATGTAATTATTCAATATTCAAGAACAACACTATATTGCAATCATTAGTGTTTTCGTTCTTAATAATCAGGAAAAGTTATTATTATCATTCTTCATCATCATCTTCTCCTTCTTCTTCCCCTTCTTCTATTTCCATCTCTACTTTTTTTTTCTTCTTCTTCTTCTTCTTCTTCTTTCTCTTCTTCGTCTTCATCTTCTCTTCTTCTCCTTCTTCTTCTCTTCTTATTCTTCTTCTTCTTCCTCGTCTTCTTCTTTTTTCCTTCTTCTTCTTCCTCCTCTTCTTCTTCTTCTCTTCTTCTCCTTATTCCATTTAATTTCTTCTTCCTCTTTTTTCTTCCCTTCTTCTTCTTCTTCATCATCATCTTCTTCTTCTACTCCTTCTTCAGCCTTCCTTTTCTTCTACTTCCTCTTATTCCTCTTCTTTTCCTTTTCTTCTTCTTCTTCTTCTTCTTCTTCTTCATCTTCTTCATCTTCTTCCTATTCTTCTTCTTCTTCATCTTCTTCATCTTCTTCCTATTCTTCTTCTTTTCATCTTCTCAGTACTTCTCCTTCTTCTTCTTTCTCTCCTTATTAGTAGTATTAGTAGTAGTACCATGTAGTAGGTAAAGAAATACATAATGGAGATAGTAGAAGTAGCAGTAGTTGTATTAGTTGTAGAAGTAGTAGTTTTCCAAGAAGTAGCTGCATCATCACGATTATAATCATCACTTAATTTGTTTTCTTCTGTATCCAGAGATATAACTGTCTTGGAGTGATCTTGGCTGCAGCACAACACCCCTGGGGTCCGTTTTTTATAAAACTTGTTATCAATAACAACCGCTAAATTTCTATGACAAATTTGCTCTCAGCCAATTAGATGCCATGTTTTCAGTTGCTTTCAACAGTAGCTTGTAACTTGTTATTGATAACAAGTTTTATGAAACTGGGCCCTGAAAGAAATTCATGGATGGATCGTAATACGCAGAATTGCACCCTCAAGGGCTTTCACCATTGAATGTTAATTTAAAGCTCTTCATTTATTTGGCTGAACATAATGGTACGTTCTGCATAACGTAAAATATATTACTCAGATTACACGTTTATTCAGTTTGCGTTTGAACTCAGATAATGCTTTTATTTTATTTGAGAGGCCTTTGATATGAACTGGAATGATAACTCGCTGAAATGAAATTTACATCATTAACACAATTATTGATTTGCAATGGGTTTTTTTAAAGTTAAACCGTTGACTACTGAATTATCTTATTCTCATAGGCTTAACACAGGGACGACCAGGTTCTTGTAAGCAATGGGTTAATAAAAACACATACAAACGCATTTTCCATGTTTATTAATGGTTTCGTGGTCTAGTGGACACATCACCACTGTCCGGACTGTGGATCGCATGGTCCGTGGTTTATTCCCGCCGCGGCACTTATGCCTTTTGCCACTCTCCATCCAGGTGAAGTAAATGGGTAGCCGGAAGAAATAAATTCCTTGAATTTGTTGGCGCCTTATCATGGCGGTTAGCTCGTGCAGGGGTAGTAATGTGATGCTTTGTATTAAGTACAGTAGAGTATATTCATATAGAAGCTACACTCTATAAATATAAGTAATTCTTATCATTACATTTTTTAAGGAAAAACTGGAATATCGTTAAGGAAGTGGCTGAAAGGGCTCAACTGGAACTTATAAAAAATTCTTCCCTTGTTCCATTACCATTAATTTTAAGCTGTGTGAGCTTTTAAGTACTATCTGGATAATTTGTTGTGGTGTGTATTGTTGTTATAGAACATTGATGTTGATTAATAGATCCATTTGATTTCTTCTTTGATTTATCGTTGTTACAAGGATATAAATGTCTGTATAGTTGTATCATGTTTATGTTGAATGTAAAAATGGTATTGGATCAATACAAAAACAAAAACAAATAGAACATTTTTGTTCAGCGTAGATGTAAATCAGTGAAGTTGTTTTCTTATTATACGTAGAATATGCAATACACATATATTAGTATGGAGTATAATTCCAACAATACAAATTTCTACTTGTATCAGTGAAAATGGTAGTATTTCGCTTAGAGATAAATGCCCTTCTTGTCTACGGAGCTGTTAGTCCATTAAGTGGTTTAATCATTGGCGACCATTTTGCAAATATCTTTGTTTTGGGATCGATAGAAGGTACATGTACCTTTGAAATTTAATTGAGTAAACGTCGTCACCTTTATTACCTTTCTTTACAATAATTCTTTGCCAAATCTCGAAAATGATTTTTGGGACTATTAAACTTGATGTTCTAATGAATGAACTCCTTCATTGATAGTGCACGTTGTATCGTACCATTCCAAGTTAATAATACGATGCCTCTGAAAATTCATTAGAGTAATGTTGCTACACCTTTTCTATGACCAATTTTATCAGAGGACATTAGGCTAAATTTTGAAAATTGACAGTTTTTGTAAAAACTCTGATGATTGTTTCGTTTTTCGTATTATTAGGTATTCTGATGTACATGATTTTAAGGTTTTCAGAAATATAACACGGTCAAACAAGTGACTTGAATACTTTAACATTGTATATTTGCGATTTTTTTATAAAAAACTCGAGTAATGAATTAAATTCATTAAGAGTGTATATATCTCCCTCTAAGTGTTCAGTACTATTCAATGTAATATCTGAATTCTTGAAGTTCATGCCTAGAAGTAAAAGATAATTATATAAACAAAACTCATGATTATTCGTGTTTTCATTGGGATGTTCCCTTCCTGTTGGGTAGTGTAAATGAGTATCCGGATACCTACCCCCAGGATAACCACAAATAGGATAACCATCCTCTAGGACAACTACCCCCTAGGACAACTTCCCCCGGTCAACTACCCCTGGACAACTATTCCCCGGACAACTACCTCCAGAAAAATACCACCTAGGATAGTTGTTTGGGGGTAGTTGTCCTAGAGGATTGTTGTCGTAGGGAGTGGTTGTCTGGGGGTAGTTGTCCGGGGGTAGTTGTCCTGAGAAAGTTGTCCTAGGGGTCGATTGTCCGGGGTAGTTATCCGGGGGTAGTTGTCCTATGGGGATATTCGTCCTAGAGGGTGTTTGCCCTAGGGTGTAGTTGTCCTAGAGGGTGGTTATCCTATAGGGGTGGTTGTCCAGGGGGGTAGGTGTCCTAGTACATTGTAAATGTTCAGAGCTAATCGGATGTGTCGTAGTATAGTGGTTTATCCACTTGCCTTTCAATCAAAGAGTCGAGGGTTCTAATTCCAGCTAGGCACTCATTTCCCTTTGATAAGACATTCATTCAAATTTGTCTCCAAACAGGTGTAAATGAGTACCTGGCAATTGCAGGGGTAATGATAAATACACGGCCCTCTGTAAGAACAGCAGTGATACTGATGAGGCTTGAAGGGAGGTGTAATCCCCCTGGCCAAACTAGTGCAGACGGGCTTGAAAAAACGAAACAGAAGTAAATACAGTGAAATGCTCTGAATACGAAGAAAAGGCATTTTAAGTTCTCATCTTTGCTATTTGCTCAAGACGGGTTTTGTTCAGCTGAATTCAAAACAGGATTTTACACGGTCTAATTGTTTTCAGCACAGTCCCTCCTTTACTTCACTGGATAATGACGTGACAAATGTAATAATGCATCTAAAAAATAAACATGACATCCTAGAGTGCAATCTTTCATTTTCTCCAAAGCCAGAGTAATAATCTCCCTCTGCGCCTCAGAATAGTTTACTAGATCGATGCCGCAATACAAATGCTGTAAAGGATACCGTTTCGCGTGCTTGGTTTTCAACAAAAGGTGAGATATTCGTATTTTTTTTTTAAACGGAACTCACTGGTATATCTTGCTCCCCGCCTCTCCCATCATTATCTCCGTATCTCTATCTCCCCCTCTCTCTCTCCCTCTCTCTCTCTCTCTCTGTTCCTCTCTCTCTCTCTCTCTCTCCCCCCTCTCTTCATATATCTATAGTTCTTTCTCCCTCCCCCTCTCGATTCGCTCCCCCGCTCTCTCTCTCTCTCTCTCTCTCTCTCTCTCCCTCACTATATCTTTCTCTTTCTCTCTCTCTTTCTCTCTGTCATCTCTCTCTTCCTCTCCTCATCTATATCCATCACTCTCTCTCCCTTCCCTCTCGAATCGCTTTCTCTCTCTCTCTCTCTCTCTCTCTCATTCTCTCTCTCCCTCTCTCCATCTATCTATCTCTTTCTTCCCCCCCCCCGACTCGCTCTCTCTAACTCCCCTCTTGACTCACTCTCTCTCTCTCTCTCTTTCTCTCTGTCTCTCTCTCCTCATCTATATCCTTCACTCTCTCTCTCTCCCTCCCCCTCTCGATTCGCTTTCTCTCTCTCTCTCTCTCTCTCTCTCCCTCTCTCCATCCATCTATCTCTTTCTCCTCTCCCCCTCGACTCGCTCTCTCTCACTCCCTCAGTATCTCTTTCTCTTTCTCTCTCTTTCTCTCTGTCATCTCTCTCTTCCTCTCCTCATCTATATCCATAACTCTCTCTCCCTCCCCCTCTCGACTCGCTCTCTCTCTCTTTCTCTCTGTCTCTCTCTCCTCATCTATATCCTTCACTCTCAGAAACAGAAGAAGAAGAAGAAGAAGAAGAAGAAGAAGAAGAAGAAGAAGAAGAAGAAGAAGAAGAAAAAGAAGAAGAAAAAGAGGAAGAAGAAGAAGAAGAAGAAGAAGAAGAAGAAGAAGAAGAAATAGAAGAAAAAAGAAGAAGAAAAAGAAGGAGAAGAAGAAAAAGAAGGAGAAGAAGAAGAAGAAGAAGAAGAAGGAGAAGAAGAAGGAGAGGAAGAAGAAGAAGAATTTACCCTGGGTAACCACCTCAGTATCTGTACTTCTTATATTGCAGACCCCGCTATTATCAGGATTATTACTATCCCTGAACTCTATAGCTCTGCTTCGTGGAGTAGATCTAGAAGGGGCCTCAGTACCTGGCAAGTTTACCCATCTGTGTCGAGCATTCCTAAGGAAAGAGATTGGAAAGCACGATGGTTTAACACAGGTACTGATGATGATCTTGTCTTACCTTAGGAACTCATATTCTACAACTATTACTGATCATCCTACTACTACTACTACTACTACTACTACTACTACTACTACTTTTACTTCTACTACTACTACTACTACTACTACTACTACTACTACTACTACTACTACTACTACTAGTACTACTTCTACTACTACTACTACTACTACTACTACTACTACTACTACTACTACTACTACCACCACTACTACTACTACTACTACTACTACTACTACTACTACTACTATTAATACTATTAAAATGTACTACTACTACTACTACTACTACTACTACTACTACTGCTACTACTGCTACTACTGCTTCTACTACTTATACAAATAATGATGATGATAATGGCTTTTTTTGATATAGCACTCACATCCGTCACGCTGTGACACTAATGGCGATTAATTAGCCACCCACACATTGTTGCCCTTGTTGTGGAGAGTGGGTAATGTTTTGTTGGTTTGTTTTTATTTCAAATTTCAAATGATAAGAAGGTAAATAAATGTGTAAAGTATAGACAAACGGTTGGATAGCTCATTTTAGGACCATTTTCAAAATGGTCCTGTTCTTCCATGGGGTCCAATGTATATTACGACTTGGCAAAGGATATCTAATAGTTATGGTCTGGAATTGGAACCATGTCCCTTGTGAGGATTGATATATAGTCCCGTGAATTAAATCCACAAGACACAACCTCTCTGCAGTTTTTTTCTAGTTCGTCAGGTTCAGGTAGTTGTGTGACACGGGGGTGATCAAATTCATATAATATTTCATTCCTTTCATTAACTAAAATCATGTCAAGTTATAAGGGAAATTTAAAGGAAAAGCTATATCCTAAAATTTACAAATGATAAAAGCTAAGAAATTGCGGCCCTATAACAATTATAGCAAAGTTTATGAAGTTACCACTCGAACCTTTCGGTAGAGTCATTACCGACTGGAGCCCTGGCCATCTGGTTCTGGAGCTTCCTGTCTACGAGCTCAGGAACGATGTACTTCCAGAAGAATTGCTCCGCTTGGATCGCATCGAAATTCAACTGTCGGGGACGTGGTCTAATTCTTTGAATGAAGCTCTTGTCGTAATGATTATAGACGAAGAAATCGCACCAAGGAAGTCCAGTCACTGCTAGTTGTGTTTGGACCTGATAATAGTATGTATGTTGGTTGCCGAGTACATTGCGATCACGTGCAGATTCTTTAATGTATCCAGTATTACGAGGTCCAGGTGTCTCACCAGGCTTTAGACTTACAGGACATTTGATTCTAAAATGCCACATCTATCATCTTCTCTTTTGCAAGCCTTGCAACCAGACTTACAACTTACAAGACCATCTGGGGATGCACCGATAAAAGTCTTCTCTGGGTGGAAAAAGATACCGCATTCTATAACCTTAATGTCTTCGTGGCCCTTGCTTTTCATAACCTGTAAGTATACGTATCTTGCAACTGGCTCTATGGTCCGACCCCAGACGAGGTTTGGTAGATCTGGGTTTAGAACATCATACTTCATTATTGTTTTTACAAGTATCTTTGGATCATTACGTCTTGATCCTTTCCATGACGCTACCTCCTTAAAGCGCGAAGCGCTGATGCAACCGATGCGACAATCAAACCACAGCTGATTATCACTCTGGCCTCTCGTCTTCGCTTCGATTGTGTCGATATCTTCTTGATCATACCTTGGTAACGAAAAAGCCTCATCAGTAGATTTGCATCGTCTCGCTCTTTTACTCAGACTGTCAGGTAGTACCTCACCATTCGACTTATCCTCAAAGGCTACCTGTGGCTCTGCTGTACTTGTGCTTGTGAAACAAGCTGATGGTTGTACTGAACTGTCTGTGTCCGAACTATAATTGTTTGGCACACACTCAAACGTTGAACACGTCGCAGCTGAAGAAACAGGTAGGGGGTAACTTGTTGAAGACGTCGGATTGCTATTAAGAATGCTTTGGGCAATACCCCCTGTTACTAGTTCTGGGACTACATGTGTGAGGAAGAAATCCTTGACATTTGCTGCAAATCCCTGCCATTGAAAGGTATTCGTATCGCTCAATATTACTCTCTGTCGGAAATGACCAGCTTTAGTACAGCTGGAGAAATCACACCAAGTTCGTCCCGTCACAACCAGTTGTGTCTGGATTTGAGTGTAGACAGCATGGGTCATCTTGAGCTCGTCCTTACCACGTCTTGCTTTAATAAGGTATTCAGTGTTCTGATGCGTTGGTTTCTTCCAAACTTTAGAACAATTGATTTGAAGAAGACCATCGCCACACTCCTTGCAGCTCACTTGCGCACTTGGCGAAGCCCCGATGAAAATCATTTCTGGATGAATGTGTAAACCACATTCACTGACGTCCAGAGGACTGTGGCATCGGCGTTTGTGATCTTCGTTGTACAATTGCTTTGCTATGTGTATCATCTCATAGTCTGCCGCATCATTACGGGACGAGGTAGGCTTCTTGGTGTAATTCATAACATCATTGATGAGTTCCCTC
Source organism: Strongylocentrotus purpuratus (assembly GCF_000002235.5). NCBI lineage: Eukaryota > Metazoa > Echinodermata > Echinoidea > Camarodonta > Strongylocentrotidae > Strongylocentrotus > Strongylocentrotus purpuratus. The sequence continues at coordinate 1,582,608 of NW_022145551.1, forward strand.
GTTGCTCCATCGAACCGTATAGGATTCCCTTGGAAAGTCTGGTTTTTCCTCGTGCTACAGCTTTGAAATTCTCCGCCTCGATACATCCAATGCGAAACTCGATCCATTTCGGATTGTCTTCTTTTCCTCTCGTTTCTCTCTCGATCGCGATGATGTCATTCTGCGTATATTTCGGAAGACTAAATACTTTTGGCGTAGAACATGTCCTCGCTATTTCTTTCAAGCTCTTCGGTACGGTTTTCACAGACCCTGAAGATTCGAACATGCTTAGGTCAAATTGTTTTAGCGCTGGATGTATGAGCAAGAAGAGGATAGAAAAAAATAGGCATTACCATTACAATAGATGCATACATATGACAACTGGTATGAAACTTAGCAGGAAAGTTACTGAATAAAATAATAATAATTATAACGGATATTACCCGATGATACTAATTTCTTTTTGGTAAATATATGTTTTTTTCTTACTATACGGAATCACCTCATGGTGACTCTTTTGCACATATATATTATTTTTAATCTCCGGAATCTAAACTAGACATCCATCTACCTTTAAGTTTAAAGACGAAGAGAGTACCTGCGCCGTCATGTTTTACAAGTGCTGATGTAAAGACGTTTTTTGCTTTTATTCTGTTTTGTTTTATCTCGTTGTTGTATCTCTCTTTCAATACTCTCTCTCAGAATCGTTTGGGCCTTACCTTCAAAGACGAATACGACGTCATCTGTACAGTCTTCTTCGGACGTGATGATGTCAGAGTGATTAGAATCCCCTCCTTCAGCTGCATCACAATCTACAAGATGAGAACTTATTTGGGCTGACGAATTGTCAGTAGTGATTTCATTGACGTGTAGCTTCAAAGCGGATTTGGAGAAAGATCTGCTCGGCTGTGCATACCGACTTGATACAGTGTTGTCTGTGGCTACAGCTCTATCAGCGTCAGTAATGGTGTGACAGGAAAATGCATATGAAGTGATCTTACGCAGAGATGTATGTCCCATCCTGGAGTTGGTACTTGATGATTCTATCAGATTTAGTTCATTAGTTGAGCCAGCATTGCTCCCCTGTTGAACATTGGTTACACCACCAACTGGACTCCGATCCGATTCCAAACCAACATATTCTTGGTCACTCGAACCAATGTAATATTCTGTTCCTTCAATTGTCGGTCTGATGTAGGTCTCGTTGGTGTGAAAGTTGTACGATGTAGTGCAATTTGTGGCCAATTTGATATGATGACGTTCAGAATTCTCATGATAAGCAACAGCGATTTCATCATTTTGTTCTCCATATATGTGTCCCTCTCGGAGGCTAATTCCACCAGGAACATTTGTCTTGCGGTGCCCATCGGAGTAAAACTTTCTTCTTCCCGTTTGCATGCTTGGTGGGGGTACTGCCGTTTTCACTTTAACTCGATCCCTTCCAAAATTCTCTTTCCTAGAAACACTCTCCTCCTCATCTATTTTCAACGTCCTTCTCACGCGTTTTTTATTTTCAGAAGCAAAGTTAGAAGAATCAGATAAATCCTGCGTTCGACCAAGTCCGAATTGACGGCGGATTCGGCAATTCCTCCTCTTTGATGGTCGCCCCCCTCCCCGGAACCTTAAACTTACTATAAAGTAGAACATGAATTGGTAAAATGTTCTGCATATTACCTATTCATGTTCTACTTTATAGTAAGTTTAAGGTTCCGGGGAGAGCGGTCGACTTCTTGAAGTATAATTTTGCTGTTTAAATATAAATTAATGAATAACAATACACGAAGTCTACAGTATGTTGTGCAATTAATATGTAGGTCACTGAATGCCAGCAACTACTCTTGCTCAGTAAGGGAGTTCAACACTTATTAAATCAATAGTCATTCACGCATGAAGACTTGTGTCGCATTGTATTACAATGTTTGGGGAAGTTGGTAACGTCCTTGTATTGGTGGGGATTCCCCGTTTAACCTGCTGTGAGGCCTATGCATAATTTAGTTAAAGGTATAGTTGAGTATTGGTAATTTCCAAAGTGCCCCTCCAAAACAGATTTGGTTTATTTCAGTACCATATGAAAGATCATCGAAAAAAACATGGGAGATGATAATAATTCCAAATCAAATGCTCTAATTGTTGTGCAATTTGCTTTCAAAACATTATAAAAAGTGTTTGACGTCCGGACATCACTTTTGACTTTCGACGGTTTATTTTTTGAATTTACGTGTTTAGCTCCCTCTATGTCATTTAACAACCAGCGTATTTACAACGAGTGTTTGAGTTCGTTGGTACGTACAGTACAGGTAGCTAGCAGGCGGGTATCCGACCGCGCGTTAGTAATACAGTACAGCTGATCAATTCCAATACGCTGCTTTCACGTAAAGTATAACACGCACAGCTCAGATCAGATATTATCACCGGCACCGATCGAACGCTAGACAGCTACAGACAAGCTTTGATTGAAATACGATAACGAGATGGAGATTGGAAAAGGAGCTCGAGGTCACGGACGATGGCCGACTCGGACTCAGCTAGTGCTAAGCCTAAGGACAAGGCTAAGGCTACGCTAAATCGGAATAAGACTAAGTAAGACGGTAAGAGGAAGGAGAGAAACAAGCAATGGCAGCTCGACCATCCGGCCCAGAGGAGGCGCGGGAGTGGCTGTGAACAAGGACAGGGTACGGCGGAGAAACTTCGCGAGCTGCAGGCGGCCTTCTCGTTGCCGAGTCTAGAGGATGCAATAGACCCTATGGCTATGCCAGCTCACTGAGAGGTAAGTTGAAATGATATACGCCCCACTGCATTGGGTAGGCCTACCGTTTTAATTTGATCTAGTCTAGAGACTAGATGCATGGAATCGGCAAATTTAAGAAATTACGTTTTGTTATCTCTTGCCTTGGATTTTTAATTCAGATTTCATGAATCATATGATATTGATAGTCTAGCCTAGGTCTACAGTAGACCGAAAGCTTCAGTCTCTATATCGTCGGTTGTTCCACTGAGACTACGTCTGGCTCCACTAGACCTCCGGATGAATTTGGTTCAAATGAAAATATTGGAAGCATATGCGATCCTACAATATTCAGTGAACGTTGTCGCGTTGAAATCGAGTCTAAAGTGATGAAATTGTAAATAATAATCTCTTTATGGGGTATACTATAACTCTCTCTCAAGGTCAATATATTAATTCACCTATACAACAAGCTACAATTGACCGATTGGCTATTACCTTTTTGAAATTATATATCACAACTACATATTCCGGGATTTTTATGGTAGCAGCTACCGTTGTACGACCGTAGGCGCTATTTTAAATTTATCAAAATTTACCGGGAGCACCGGTAAATTTTTATATTCAATTTTTTTCGAAAGCAGAAGTGTTTTAGGAGCTAAATTTTCTAGTGCTTATAATACTTCCACAGGGGCATCCAAATATATCAAAATTGTAAAGAATCACTATCCACCCAATTTTCAAAATTTCCCAAAACTTTGTAATAGACCCTACCTTTAATGTCCCTCGTTACAACTGCAGTTTTCTTCGTAATGATGACGTGCAGGGCTAGTCAACCGGGTAAACATCCTGCTCTTTTTAAAAGTCGACAAGGTTATACTATAGCTTGCTTGAGATGTGACTGTCTCATCTATATTTATCTCTACCAAAGAGTGTCTCAACTTCACATACATGACAGAGAACCAATGCATCAGTTATTAGTCATGCAAATTCCAAATCTGGCTAGCTGTGATAATTATTAGAGAATGCCATCTTCAAAATAATTTCTTTTGGTGATTTAAAATCTGAATGTTTTTTACTTTGTGAATGACTTTCATTTCTTCACTTTTTACAGATATGAAGAACAGACAACACAATCCATCCCCAGCGAAGAAATTCCAAGCAGCAGTAGGGGAATTAGCAGGTGAATACGGTAGTACAAGTCACCTTTGACCGCAAATTCATGGAGAACTTGGCCTACTCTGCTGATTTGCTCGCTTCAGGTAGGATTCTGTATACATGTACGAAAGGCTCTGTAAATTGAGAGGAATTTAATGAGAATGCGTTCATTACGTACATGTTTGCAAGATTGAGCTCTTTTTCGGTTATGACCTATAAAATTGGGACATATCAGCAGGTCAAGATAATGCATCTTATTTGCTCATGTGTATGACATGGGATTTTCAATATTGATTTTGTGGTATGAAAATAATGAAATGCCCTATCATTTATATCAGTTTTTATTTTGTTTTCATAATTCCTTAGGCACACCAGCATGCTCGAGTGTTTCCACAACCATATACTGATGTATGCTTCCAAGCGGTATTCCTTTGAGTAAGTATTTTTAGTATCATTTTGTATGTTTGAAGTAAGATTGTCTGTGGAAAAGTTGAAACATATCATTACAGTACGGTTACAGTTACAATATCATATTTTGAAGCAAATAGCAAAGTTAATGAGAAATTATGAATGACATCTATATAAATGCTGAAATCACTTTTGGATGCATGCAGAGTCTTGAAACAGCAGACTTTGTATCGTACTTGTGTCGGTACCTGATGTTAAGTCAAGTTGGAGTGGTTGTAGCAGGGAAATGTAACTACCTTTAATTAAGAGTCAATAATTTACAACACAAATCCAGAACTGAAGTGAATGGCTCGTATTCACAAAGGAGGTTTGTACAAACCATGGTTTGGCCAAGGTTTACATCTATGGAATGCCATTTGTAAACTGATGGAGAAGGAATGTAAACTCCATACTTGTTAACAATGTTAATTTACAATTTACGGTATGCGAACAGCATTCCATAGATGTAAACCATCGTCAAACCATGGTTTGTACAAACCTCCTACAAACCTCCTTTGTGACTACGGGCCAATGAGTCTGAGATTTGTCTAAAGCATTTACTATTCATTCATCATGGTAGTGGTAATACCAATTGTTTGTCTTATCCATCCAGCTACCCAGCAAACCGGGCAAGGAATTTGCTTGCGGTCATCGACTACATGGCACACAAGGACAGGCCCGACCAGATTGATGAACAAGGCAATACAAAGTGAGTGGAAATTAGAAAGAAAGAAAAAAAGGTTTTCTTTTCTTTCTTGTTTTTCCTATTTTTATTTGTACATTTTTTTTTAGATGGAAAAGGCAATCCAAAGTGGGTGGAGTAAAAAAAAAAACATGATTTTTTGTTTTCCCTGTGTAGTTGGACAGGGCAATCCGAATTGGCAGTTCTTTCCCATGAAATTTATCAATTTTGGGGAAATTATTAAATATCTAATTGTCCTTCCTGGGAACGCCCCTTTTAAATCGCCAAAATATGACGTCATCTAAAGAAGTTGTCCCTGTACACGACGCACATCTAAATTATGTAGATGACGGACTGTAAGCTGATGGTTTGTCAATCATGCTGCTGATTTTGGACCCTAAATGCGGACTTGGATTCAGTGTAATAATATACTTGGTGTGTAATGCAAGGTTCTGGAGTCATCAAAATCATCATAAATTTGGCAGAGTTTTGGTAAAGTAACAATCACTTACACAGAAAGATGTATATGGGACAACACACATGGTGTCGGCCTGTCGGGGCTAGTACTACCCTGATTTCCTTATCTTTCTATGCTCATTACTCAGCCAGTATACATTTTCTTCCAAAATTGTTTGGCACATGACATTTATTTGTAATCTTGAACATTCAGTGTAAGTTTCGTTAGATTCTGTGAGAATTCATTTTCTTTTTTTACCAGAACTCAAGTTTATCTTTAAGAGATATGAATCATTTCCAATTGACAAGAATGAGTGTGCATATAATGCAACTTGTTACATTTTGCATGTTCTTTTATTTTATGATACAGATATGTTGCAGTATGGTCAAAGCGTGCCAACAACTACGTGGCCCGGAAGGAGAAGGTCCCCAAGACCTACCCCTACATGTATGTACAAGGACTCATCGGTGCGATACTGGAACGCAGAGAACAGGACCAAGGACCACTGTTCTCGAAGGCTGTTCTGCTCCCTGATGACCCTAGACACACAAGGCCCCGGCTTGCACCATTTCCTCCACCACAAGTTGATGTGATCCTAGCCAGGAGACTAGGCCGATTAGAGAAATCCATGTAATCCTCTGTAGTGAACAATTGGGATTGTCTGACTTGAGAACTGCTTTTTTTCGAGCAGAGACTAAGGGATCCAAATTAGGCCTAATCCAAATGGCGTCCTTCCGTCCATCCTCCGTGACTGTACACAAATTTGAATGAAGTCTAATGTGAAATCTTACCTGCAAAAATCAATTAGGGTTGCTAACTTTCCAACCCTGCATCTGTTTGTAACCATACTTGATTGGTACATGTAGATGCCCTTTATTGGCCTCCATGATATTCTGGAGTTGAAGGTCACATAAGTAGGTCAAAGGTCAAATGAGGTTCATTGTTGCATGATTGCATGATTGCATGCAAGACTCTTAATCGCCTCGATTTAATTTGTCCATGTGGCATGTTTTTAGGCTATCTTGAGGATTGGTTGGAACTTAACATTTTGGACTCATTTGGTTGCTAATGATTTTGTGGTCCGGAGGTGAAAGATTGCATGGCTTAGCATTACGAGCATGTATTCTTGATATGTCAGAGACCCTTTGACAAAATACCACCAAACTTGATACTAGAGTGTCCCTGGGGATCATGGGGATGTGGTTATCTATCAGTATTAAAAAAAAGTCACATAACGCATGATATACATGTACCAGAAATAAATTGTTATTGTTGCTAGATTAGCGACCATGCTTGGCACTTGTATATTGTATTACAATAAGAGGTTGGCAAGTTTACAAATGGAAGAAATGTAGGAATATAAAAGACAAATTGTGACATCAGTGTATAAAAGCTCTATGTGATTTATACAATTCATAATTTGTGATAAAATCAGTGCTTGCTCATGTGGAAATGGTGGATATTTCAATTTGTATCTATTTGGCAACCTATATTCCTTGAAGAAGTTACAGTAGTAATTATAAAATTTACAGCCAAGAGGTCAAACCATGAGTCAACAATGTGTTTGGTTTTAGTGACTGTGCATGTAACTGAGGTGACAGTCGATCATGAAAAAGACTATACTTCGGAACCTGTTGAAAATCAACATGGACAGAAGAAAGATTTGTAGAATATCTTATTGTAAATAGTCTTCATTTTTTGTTTAATGCAATCAATGTGACTAAAATAATGCAAGCGAAAAAGAGAAATGATCACAAGACAGCAAAACAGTTGGTTTCATGCATCATTTGAATCAATGAACGTGAATCAGCTCAACGCCAAAGTATTGCGGTTCAAGGTTATACCATCAAGAGATATGCTGCCTGTAACTACTTTGTAGTTTGAAAGGGTGTATAAAGGAATAAGGATACAGTTGGGCAGGCGAGTCTTTCTGTTGGTCTATTGTAAAAAACTGGGTCAAATTTTTTCCAATTTTTACGCAAATTGTAATAAAACTTGGTATACCGATTGACCCGAGGGTGTGCAAGACACATTTGTTGTGTCTGTCTGTTAAGGTACCTCCATGGTAACCAAGCTTTGCACAAAGAATACAATTTTGTTTTAATAATCTTGTGGAGCATATTCTTTCCAAGTTTTAGCAATTTTATAGTTTTGGTATCTTTGATGAGGCATTATAATAACAGTATAAAACTCGATGCATGTGCAGTGTGTAAAATAAGTATGTGAGCAAACTATTGGAAGTAGTTTGATCGATTCATATGAAACTCAGTACACACAACGCAGAATTGTCTTTTGTGTGCGTATAGGACATGACCAGTTTTGAAATGTCTGTGCTATTTTTTTGAAAAACCTTATGTTGGATGTTAATCACTTGAGGTGATATTCATAGTCGAGCATTAGGGAAGATGAAAGACATATATGTACCTAACTATACTTAATTTTGTGCTGAAACTGATATGATTCAGGATTTGAGATCGATATAGAGTATGTATACATGTATACTCGTACACATTAAGGAAAAGAATCACTCAGACAATTTTTAAAGCATTTATATATAAAGTAAGATGTGAAACTTAAAAGATAAAACCAGTTATGGTCATGCGACTGCATTGTGAAAGGATTGTTGTGGAATCGATCAGAAAAGGTTGATCATCTAGCATATACGTCTTGGTGTGTACTGCAAGGTTCTAGAATCATCGAAATGATAAAAAGATTGGCCCAGTCTTGGTAAAGTTACAAGCACTGTACACAGAAAGATGTATATGGGACTACGCACAAGTGCGCGACACATGCGTTATATCTATCAAGTCCAAATAGATATAATAATTTACCAAATATATCAATTAGTAGGCAGTTTCTCGGCAAAATTTGTATGATCACGTACTAGTCAAAACATTGTGTGCGGGCAAGCACTGAATCAAATGACCGGGGTAATAGTATATTTGTCAAGCGCGTAGAAACATTACTGTTATAGATACTTTTCTTTGGTAAACTTATCTACACATTGCCTATAGAGAATGTCAAGTTTTTATGAAAGACACAAGATAAGATGTATATAAATAAGCAGTAACTAATAAGTAACAAGACATGGTGGTATACAAATAAAGTATATTGCTCCTTCTTAATGACGACGGTTAAAGTTGTCATAGCGATAGATGCTAAATAAAAATGTGCCTTTTTTAATACACATGATCTGTTTGTATGCAATGGTTGGAATCAACATCACGTTTAAATATTGCCTTCAGTACAGCAAGTATAATTTGTATTCATCTGAATAATGTTGTGTAAATTTAACTGTTAGTTATGGCCGAATAAAGCTTTCAATGTACACCATAAAAATATGTTATGTATCTTCATTTTAGCATTACTATAATTATATTAAAATCTTATGTCTTTACACATTTACAAGTTATCACGTACTGACGTAGGTCATGCAATACACAGGCACTGTAGAACACAACTTATTTACAAGAAGTTACAATCACTTTTTTTTTAAACTTTACAATTGCATGCAGTACCAAAATAAGAATACTGAAAAACACTGCATTATGGACAAGTATGAATCAAGTAAGATGTTAAATTAATTCACTACTGTTATTCATTATAGTATACTGATACAACAATTTTTAATATTTTTTTAAATTTATTTCTTTTTATTTCTCCACTTTCCCTTTAGCCATGTACCTTCATGTTGTTATATATGTTAAAGGTGTCGCTCTGGACCTATAACATATGATAAGACAAAAAATCCACCAGTTATTTCTGATTTCTATCAAATTTTTAGATTTTGTGTTGTTGTTGTTGTTGTTTGGTATTATCGGCGTTTCATTCTTTTTTAGAATATTTACGCCTTTCACTTTATTTCTTTTTTTTTCTTCTATTTTTGGTACTATTTGTCAATTCATATTCATCTCTTTTTTTTGGATAATATAATCTCAGATCTACTGGTCCATGAAAACCCCTCACCGCAATTGGCACCTTCCTGCCAGACCGGCGCGGTACATTGCGCAATCTTCTCGGCCATCATTGGCCTAGGCAACTCTGGTGCCGGTGAGAGGATTCTGGGGTAGATCTTTGGAGTCTCTTGTTTGGGGTTTACCGTCCTCAATCCGTCTTTACTCTTTCTTACCTTTTCTCTTCTAGTATTTTTCCATTTTGTAAAACCTTATTTTTCTATCAAAGTGGGTATCAACATCTTAGGGCATTTGGTTGTCGTGCGATATGTGCCAAAAAAAAAATGTGGATTTAGTAATTCCTTTTTGAATGAAACATGGATTTAGCTTCTTTTGGAATTGAATGGATTTAGCTCCTTTTGGAATGAAACTGTAATAATGTTGTTTACTTTCTTTTCGAAAGGTTATATTTATGTGTGATTTCACTATTATTATTTAAAAGGAAAGGTTTGCTGCTAAATTTGAATAAAATTTCAGTGACTTTATTGAGAAAATATGATTTATTTTTTTATTTTTTTAGGTACAATAACATGTTTCATTCCAAAAGGAGCTAAATCCACGAAAATAAAAAATCTAAAAATTTAGTAAACATCAGAAAAGCCGAAGGGAAGATTTTTTCTTGGCAGATAATCAGGTCCATGCAGGGTGACACCTTTAACATAAATAACAACATGAAGGTATACATGGCTAAAGGGAAAGTGGAGAAATAAAAAAGGCAATTTACTCAGAAGTACCCAAAGTGGATTTGGCTCCTTTTGGAATGAAACTCTTCACATATAAAAGGAAGACAAGTAATATAAAAGGAAAAACGAAGGCCCACGTCATTTACATAGAAGGTAGGTGGACAGATAACCTCGATGTTTTTAATCTAATTTCATCTGGGAGATCATTCCACAGCTTTGTTCCTACACACGAAATACAAAATTGCCCTTGCGTTGTCTCACATATTGGTTGATAGATAGAGTAAGCCACTTTCTTTCAACTGGGTCATACGACGTACAATACATACACATACACTACTACTAGGTCGAGCGTACTCGCACTACATACACATACAGTATTCGCATATCGCGCTCAAAAACAATAGCGCTACCAGTACCACAGACCATGCAATTATGTGCAGGCCTCGCATACCATAATGTGTACAATATAAATCAGTCAGCGCGCTATAGACATGGTTCGGATATTACTTGCACGCCCATATCCGATCGTCGTCTTGGCGAAAATTCACGGTGTGCTGCCGCTTGACCGAGAGGTGGCGCTATACAATTACACTGAACACGCCTCGAAAGTAAAATTTTTGATAAATAAAATCATTTGCAGTCGAACAGGTTTTTTGCATATAAATTCACTCTAATGTAATATTTCGGATTTATATCTTCAATGATGCATTCTTAGACATTTATTGTATGTTTTTTATGTTTAGATCATAGTTTCGTTCGCTAATGTGAGTATTGACCAACACTCAAGTGGTCCATACCGAGAAAGAAATATGACGAGCAAGCAAGGAAATAGTTATCCAATTCTTTAGGTGCCTTTTAGGTCTAATGGTCCCTTTTGAGGTGATTACATTTTTTCTGATTATTTTTGCTTGTCAGTTGGTATTAGAAGATAACTTGTTTGTGTCGAATACAAAAAACATGTACTTCATTTGTTCTACACACTAAGAAATAAAGGTACAACTCTGCTACAATAGCAGCACCCACTGCCAAATACGCGTAGGTGGATGCAAATCTGCACCCTAATTTCATCCTTATTTCTTAGTATGTATATACAGTAAGTTGGAAATATCACGAAATGGTATAAAGCAAGTTTTGTAACAATAATAATGGAATTATATTCTCTTACACATGATAAGGCCTCTCCCTCCCTTCCTCTCTCTCTCTCTTTCTCTCCCTCTCTCTCTTCCTTTATTTCTTCCCCTGTCTCTCCTCTATCTTCATTTATCTTTCTCTCTCTCCCCTCTCGACTCGCTCTTTCTTTATCCCTCTCTCTCTCTCTCTCTCTCTCTCTCACACACACTCTTTTTCTCTTTCTATCTCTTCCTCTCTCTCTCTCTCTCTCTCTCTCTCTCACACACACACACACACACACACATAAACACCCACACAAACACCCACAGCTACCTCTCCCTACTTCCTTGCTACCAGCCGATGATGGCGTGACCTCAGGCAGGGCTGATGAGCATAATTATGAGTTTGTTGATAACGCCATCTTCGACGGCTTGAATCAAGTGTGTATAAAATTTATAAAGGACCATGCAGATTCTGGACTGCCAGAGAGTGAGAGCGACAGCACGAATCGAGAGGGGGAAGGAGGGAGAGAGAGAGAGAGAGAGAGAGAGTGAGAGAGTGATGGATATAGATGAGAGGAGTGGGAGACAGAGAGAAAGAGAGAGAAAGACATATTGAGGAAGAGAGAGAGCGAGTCGAGAGGGGGAGGAGAAAGAGATAGATAGATGGAGAGAGAGACAGACAGACAGACAGAAAGGGGGACAGAGCGAGTCGAGAGGGGGAGGGAGAAAGAATTATAGATAAATGAAGAGAGGGGGGTAGAGAGAGAGAGGAGCAGAGAGAGGGGGAGGGAGAAAGATTGTAGATAGATGAAGAGAGGGGGAGAGAGAGAGAGAGAGAGAGATACAGAGAGAGACTCGGGAGGGGCGGGGAGCAAGATATACCAGTGAGTTCTGTTTAAAAAAAAGGAATTACGAATATGTCATCTTTTGTTGAAAACCAAGCACGCGAAACGGAATCGTTTACAATTACGCACAATGGGGAAAATGAAAGACTGCATTCTATAATGTCATGTTTATTTGTAGATGTGTAATATTTGTAACGTCATTATCCAGTGAAGGAAACGAGGGACTATGCTGGAGACGATAAATATTAGACCGTGTAAAATCATGTTTTGAGTTTAGCTGAACAAAACTTGTCTTGAGTAAATAGCAATGATGAGAACTTAAAATGCCTTTTCTTCTTATTCAGTGCATTTCACTGTATTTTATTTCTGTTTCGTTTTTTAAAGCCCGTCTGCACTAGTTTGGCCAGGTGGGGGGGGGGGGGGGGGGGGGGGGTTATACCTCCCTGCAAGCCTCATCAGTATTAGTGCTGGTCTTACAGAGGGCCGTGTATTTATTATTACCCCTGCAATTGCCAGGTACTCATTTACACCTGTGCGGTGACTGGCAAACTTGAATGAATGTCTTGTCAAAGGGACGGTAGTGCCTAGCTGGGATTTGAACCCTCGACTCTTTGATTGAAAGGCAAGTAGGTGAACCACTATACATGTACAACGACACTTCCGATAAGCTCTGAACATTTACAATGTACTAGGACACCTACCCCCTGGACAACCACCCCTAGGATAACCATCCTCTAGGACAACTACACCCTAGTGCAGACACCCTCTAGGACGACTACCCCCATAGGACAACTAACCCCGGATAACTAACCCAGACAACTAACCCCGGACAACTACCCCCAGACCACTACCCCCTATGACAACAATCCTCTAGGACAACTACCCCCGAACAACTATCCTAGGGAGCATTTGTCTGGGAGTAGTTGTCCGGGGAATAGTTGTCCAGGGGTAGTTGACCGGGGGAATTTGTCCTAGAGGGTGGTTATCCAATTTGTGGTTATCCTGGGGTTAGGTGTCCGGATACTCATTTACACTACCCAACAGGAAGGAAACATCCCAATGAAAACACGAACATTCATGAATTTTGTTTATATAATTATCTTTTACTTCTAGGCATGAACTTGAATAAATCAGATATTACATTGAATAGTACTGAACACTTAAAGGAAGATACACTCTTAATGAATTTAATTCATTAGTCAAGGTTTAAAAAAAAAAATCGCAATTATACAATTCTAAAGTATTCACGCCACTTGTTTGACCATGTTAATTAGTTTCTAAAAACCTTGAAAATCATGTTCATCAGAATACCCAATAATACGAAAAACGAAACAATCATCAGAGTTTGTACAAAAACTGTAAATTTTCCAAATTTGGCCTAATGTCCTCCGATAAAATTGGCCATAGAAAAGGTGTAGCAACATTACTCTAATGAACTTTCAGAGGCATCTTATTATTAACTTGGAATGGTACGATACAACGTGCACTATCAATGAAGGAGTTCATTCATTAGAACACCAAGTTAGTCCTAAAAACATTTTCTAGATTTGGCAAAGAATTATGGTAAAGAAAGGTAATTAAAGGTAACGACGTTACTCCAATTACATTTCAGAGATACCTTCTATCGATCCCAAAACAAAGATATTTGCAAAATGGTCGCCACTGATTAAACCAATTAATGGACCAACAGCTAGGTAGACAAAAAGTGTATTTATTCATCTCTAAGCGAAATCTATACTACCATTTTCACTGATAAAAGTAGAAATTTGTTTTGTTGGAATTATACTCCAAACTAATTTATGTGTATATGCGAATTTTACGTATAATAAGAATAACACTTCACTGATGTATGCTGAACATCAATGTTCTATGACCACAACCAACACAACAACAAACACAACAACAAATTATCTAGAAAGTACTTTAAAGCTCACGTATTATTATGAACAAGAAAATAATATTTATACAGCTTGAAATTAAAGGTAATTGAACAAAGGAAGAACAAATTGTTTTTAAGTGCCAGGTCGACACTTTCAGCCACTTCCTTAACGATGTTCTATTTTTTCTGTAAAAAATGTAATGAATATAGTTATGTTAATTTATATAGCGCAGCTACTATATGAATATACTCTACTGTGCTTAATACAAACTATCACATTTCTAGCCCTGCTGTAGCTCAGCCGCCATGATAAAGCGCTAACCATTCAAGGAATTTCTTCCTTTCGGAACCCATTTACTTCACCTCGATGGAGAGTGGCAAAATGCATCAGTGCCACGGCGTGGATAAATAGCGAACCATTTGATCTACAGTCCGGTGATGTATCCACTACACCACGATACCAGTAATAAACATGTACAAATAGTGAGTTTAAACGCAATAGAAAACGGGTTAAAATCTGAGTAAATGATAAATCCAGTTCCACCAAAAGCCTCTAAAACAACATAAAAGCAATTTCTCTGTTCAAACGCAAAAGGAATTAAACACAAATCTGAGTAACATATCTTACATTATGCAGAACGTACCATTAAGTTAGCCAAATAAATGAATAGCTTTCATAACTTTACAAATTAACAGTAACCGGTAAAAGCCCCTGAAGGCGCATTTCTGCTTATTTTGATCCGTCCATGAATTTCTCTCTGGAGCGTTGTGCTGCAGCCAAGATCAATCCAAGACAATAAGAATTTGAAGAAAAAGAAAAAGATGATGATAAAGAAGAAGAAGAAGAAGATGAAGAAGAACTAAAGGAAAAAGAAGAGGAAAAAAGGAAGAAGAAGAAGAAGAAGGAGAAGAAAGAGAAAAGAAAGTAAAGGAAGAAACAAAAAAGAAGATGACGAGAAGAGGATGAAGAAGAAGAAGAAGGGGGAGAAAGAGAAGAAAATTAATAGAAAAAAAAAAGAGGAGTAAGAAGAAGATGAGGAATAGTGACAATGATGACTATTAGTGTATTAATAAAAACGAAAACAGTTTTAATAATTGCAATATGTGTTGTCCTTGAAAATTGCATAGTTAAAGATGAAGTTGAGTTCTGGTCATGCGATTGCATTGTGAAAGAAACGGTGTGGAACCGACCAGAAAAGGTTGATCATCTAGCATATTAGAATTTGTGTGTATTGCAAGGTTCTGGAATCATCAAAATGATAAGAAATGTGGCCAAGTCTTGGTAAAGTTACAAACACTTGCACAGAAAGATGTATATGGGACTACACGAACACGTGGCGTAAAAAGCCGGCCCCCGATTTTTACGATGTTACATGCATATTTAAAATATGAAGGCATTTGAAGAGCCATGCTTTTCAGGGAACATGTCTTAACTGATGTTCTTCCACACTTGCATAATAAGAATGAGTAATACTCACAAATTATTTTTCACCTCTTCCCAGAACTCAACCTTCTCTTTAAATGCTTGTGCGTTTTAATGAAGAGAGCAAAATAACTAAATATATATATATATATATATATATATATATATATAAATATATATATATATACATATGATGCATATGGAAACCTTATATCATCCGCTTAATCTGACTAGCATAATACAAATAAGCCTTTTTGCATGAAAGAGTTTTCTAAAAAGTGGATTTCTTTCCAGCATTGAGGTGCCCCGAGTCACATAGGTAACCTTTAAAAAAAAGTATAATATACAAACATAATTTGCGATTTCTCTGTACAGTTGAGGGAAAAACATAAAACCCCAGCACAATGTCGTCTCTTTTTGCATTGGAGAAGAGCAACATAGCGAGTTTCAATCACACTTCGGCAGCTCTCGCAAACTGTGGCCAAGCGGATTTGGGGTGAGGGGCTAATGAATATACTAATCGTTAGCTTTCTTCTGGTATTAAACTTATTTTTATTGATTGTATATTTTTGTCGGAATAATGAAAACATAAACGCTTGACCAATAACCTTCAGCGTCCGAAGTCCTCGATACACGCGCAAATAAAAAATGTTTAAAATTTGTTCGTATTTATTACTAAAATATAACATTATTTTGCTAGATACCACTGAGGTTTTGGGTTTTATTTGGGTTTTATTCAATGAGCAATTTTTAAATAAGAGCCGTACTGTTTTAATTTACTAGATCGTACCAATCGCAGGGTATTAAACAGATGCATTTTCCAATCGCGCCAAATTTCATTTACGTACCGCCATGCTGCTAAAATGAGTTTGTGTTGTTTTTCAAGAATCCACTGCTTTCTGCTCCACTAAACGTCCATATGCGAAGTCGTTTATCAACTAAATGTGTTGAAATATAATATATGGAAGCTTTCTTTCCCTGGTGTTTATGGTGTTGAACCATTTCATTCACCTACTATTATTTTTTGTACTCCAATTGCCAGAACGAAAATTGCATTTGACTCTGTTATGAGACAAATTCAAGCAAACATTTTCATTGGGGGAGGGGGGGGGGGGATTGGGTGTTTGGACACTTAACAAATATGTAGACTTCTCTTTCGCCTTCAGATTTACGGAACATATTAATCAAATAGCACTTACTACCATGAACATTTTTTCTTTTAAAATATTAAAACATTTGTCTTAGTTAGAAGATTTATGAAATGTTGCTTGTAAACTCTTACAAATTTTTGTTTTAAATCAACTGTCCGATTACCCAACTAAAGTTAAAGGGAAATTTGAGTTTTGTTGCAGAGGGCGCTACACAAAATATTTTTTTGTGAGATAATGACAAACTGAGTATCAAATTTGAAAGAACATAATATCTTAATGACAAGATCATCTTTCTTTGATCAAAATTGGTTCAGAGACGGCTGAAATATAACGAATTCTAATACTTGTGTACCACCACAAATATTAGACATTTTGAAAAATTTGAAAAAACGTTGAAAAAAACGAAATAACGCATTTTACGTCGTATTTCAGCCAATGCCTGTTTTGGCTTTTTTTATTGGCATTTCCGTATTGCCTATATTACCCACAATTAGCCGGCTCATGTATTGTTATTTTTAATTAAATAATTAATTAATGGTCACCGTGTTTTTGTGAAAGTGGAGCTGAATTGGTATGGTCGTATTGGCTAATTTCACACATTTTGGGGTCTAAAATTACCTTCATAGCAATTTTAGGTTTTAAAAGGGCACTATAAATGTCATAGATAAGAATAAGAGCAATAACCATGCACTTTGAAGGCATTTGCGGTCTGAAAACAGAAGTCAACTATCCCTTTAAGCAAAGTAATACACATTCGTATGATAATTATAAATTATTGAAGTTCTCCTTAGGGGAGGTTGTCAAAATATGCAGTAATCACTCACTATATCCCTGCTCAGCTTTGGAGAAGGCCAGGTTCTGCATTCCTACTCCTCGCTCACTGCATTGATAATACAAAAATATTGAAAGATAATAACCTCACTTAGTCCAGCTATATATCTATACAACTCACTCCTACATCTTAATCAAAAGTTAGGTTAAACGCGGTCACGTGTGATTCATTTACTGAGACTTTATTTGTGAAAAAGCGTGCAATAATATACACGGTTGGTCATAAAGGTTGAATAATTATTATATGAATCCCAATTTATGGAATGATTTTGACAATGATTTATTCCTAATAGATCAGGATAATAGTATACATTCTCATATGTTATTGAATACTAATTTGCGAGTGTTTGTTTTGCGTGCCTACTAAAGCATGTGTGTGCTACTATAATAATAATAATAGCTAGTTCTTATATAGCGCTTTTCAGGACCGAAGGCCCTCTCAAAGCGCTTTACAGATATATATTATTACCCCGGTCATCGGATTCAGGCTTACTATGCTAATCAACTAGAGGACCTACGTTCATATTAGTCATAACCGACAGTAATGGGGATTGATGCCTGACAAAAGGGCACTAATATAGGCCGATCGTCACGGTTTTGATCATGGGGCCTCACAATAACGAGGCCATTGCTGAGCAACTGAATCATGACTGTACCTAGCTGGGGTTAGGATACGGGAACGCCCCCACAAATACAAACAACAAAGAAAATGCAATAAATTATCAATAATTCATTGCATTTTGCCCCGGTCCCCAACAGGAAAAATCCTCTGTAGGGTCATGCATTATGGTTCAAGGCATGGCCACACAAAGGATTTTTTTCTGTTGAGGTCGGAGCAAAATGCAATGAACTATTGATATTTTGTGTATTTCCTTTGTCTTGTTTGTACCCTAGAGTCCAGGCACCAGTTTCACATTTATTACAAAATATTTAATTACCGGCAAAATTTCAGTGTTTATACAATTATAAACTTTATGCGGGGATTGCATTGGAAATAGTGCATCAAACACTTTTTCAAATTTAGTACTCCGCCCTTCCTATAATTTGTGTGCGAAAGCTGGTAAACGAAAAATTAAATCATGACAAAAACTCATGTTTTATGATAATGCGCTAATTTGTGCATGTTTTAATGTCCCGTTATGTAATCCATGATTTACAATCTGCAACAGAGGTGTCGTGGTCGAGTGGATACGTCGACGGACTGTCGATCTTAAGGTCCGCGGTTCGAGTCACGGCACTAATGTCCTTTGGCAAGACATTGATCTACATTTGCCACACTCAACCCAGGTGATGTAAATTGGATACGTGGCAGGAATTAATTCCTTGACATTGAAATGCAAGAGCCCCGCAGTGGCTGCCTTGCTAAAGGCCCGGTCACACAGAGGGGACGCATGGGGAACGCACAGCCAGCGCATTGAACATTTGCAATTTTGGCCAGTGCGTTGTCGTGCGCCCAACTTTTGTCGAAGCTACAGCGAGCTGACACCAAATGCATTACGTGTTGCTAGCGCGCTGAGCGCATACAGGGCGCATACAGGGCGCATACAGACCGTACACAGAGCGCACATGATAACAACTTCTACAAATGCACAGCGTGTTGCTAGTGCACTGGACGAATGGTCCAAGCATGCACCGCGTTCTCAACAGAGGTGGTCACACACAGACGATGCACGGTCCGTGCATTGGAAATCGGAAAAAGGCCGTGTCATGATTTTGGAAAAGCTAGCGAGCTGACACAAAATGCACAGCGTGTAGCTAGCGCGCTGTGTGTATACAGGGCGTGCGCTCCACGTATGTCGGGCGCTGGTCTAGCGCGCTCCGCGCATGTCTGGCGTGCCTTTGGCGTGTACATTCATGCGTCAAGCTCCGCACACACCTTAGAGCATGCTCAAAAAATCCCGACGCACACAGCAAATGACGACTAATGCAAAGCGTGGGTCCAGCGCGCTCGACGAACGAGTAACGAATGATGACGCACGCCTAGCGAACGACAACGCACTGGCCAAAATTGCAAATTTCCAATGCGCTGGCCGTGCGTCCCCCATGCGTCCCCTCTGTGTGACCGGGCCTTAAAGCCAGGGTAATAATCGGGGCAGTGCCAGGAGCGTCACAACGTGACGGACATGTGCGCTATATAAGAAGCCACCGTTATTATTATTATAACTTTTATACCCCATTCACAGTGGCCTCAAATACCGCGACAGCAGCGGGACTGTCCCGCTGCTGTCGCGGTGTTGTCTTCAGTGTGAAGGCTCGGACCCGTTATAAACTATCGCGGGATAACACCGCCTCGCGATAACGCCGCGACAAACTATCGCTAGGTTCGCCTAGCTACAGCAGCGGGACAGTCCCGCTGCTGTCGCGGTGTTTACTCAGTGTGAAGGCTCTCCGCTATAACACCGCGACAAACACGTGTGATTTGTTTACTTACCTATCACTGACCTCTTTTCTCCAGCAATGGGGAACATGAAGTGAAATAGAAATAAAGTAACCAGTGGATTCAAATTGATTTTATTATTATGTAGATATTATAATTATCCAAATAAAAATATTTCACACTTCAAAAAATTAAAATATTCTGACTGGAAGCAATACAAATGCTAGTTTTTTAAAAAGTAATATGATCGAGCTAGCTACATGAGGAAGAGTGTGTAAAGTACAGCTAGCGCGCGCAATTTCAAGCAATCGAAAACCCCGCGCTGAAGTATTTCCGGTCATATCGGGGTCACTCGCGGGTCATGAGCCATGCATACACGTGTTTGTTACGGAGGTAATAAAAATCACCCGCTGCAGCGTGAATGGGTACATGATATTTATCCCGCTGCTGCAGCGGGATAACTTTTCTACTGTGAATGCATTTGTAGCGGTGTTATGGCGGTGTCGCCGCTCCGCTACAACGCCGCTACAAATTTCAAAACCACTGTGAATGGGGTATTAGTTTGCTAATGCGTGTTTTCCCCCTTTTTTTGTTGTTGTATTTTTGCAGTTGGAAAAAGGATGAAATTACACAAGTTTGTGCTCGGTTGTTCTACTCTTTACACATTCAACAATGGATGAGAAATCATTGAAAGGGATAGCGAACAGTTGCTGTGATTTAGGACCTTTCTGATGTAGGAATTTTAAATCCTGAAATTCATGCGCCCTTTTGTCTCACCAGCTGGTCAACAGTTGCAGATTAGCGCATACCTTTTAGGCGGCTTGAAACATGGGGTCAAGGAAATCGGCTTGATTCCACTCCTTTCTTTCACCTCCCTGGTCTAATGAACTCCCTCGCATAGCAATACAATACAAAGACCTTGGTCCCGTAACACAAACATAGCAATTTTGCGATTAGTTGCATTGATTCCTACGTTCCATCAATCGCAAATGGAGAATCAATCATTCGATCACTTGCTGAGACTTCTGTTACGGGGCTCACCATAATCATATCTAACAAGCACAGGGACTCGAACCTTTTACCTTGCAATTAATTGGTATTACTCACGTATCCCTCGCGCCTTTTCGACTGAAGCCGAGGATGATGAAGACGACCAGAATGACCACTACGACCGCAGCTACGGCAATGCTTACGACGGCTCCAGAAACTAAACCACCCCCCTCGACCTGTTTCGGCTGGCTGTGAAAGTTCAACTGTATAGGAGAGAACAGTTCAGAAGATGTATTGCACAAGAGGTATACATGTAGGTATAGTCTCCATATGCAAATGTATGTACATTTTTTAGTCATGATTGATATCTTGGAATCGGGTCTTTTGAAAATCATATATGGAATCTGGTGAATTCCTCCATATTAGGAAATGACTCGTAATGTGATTCTTAAAATCTACCGCTTCGCAAAAAAAGAAAGTTCGAATGATGTACGTAAAAAGTCTAACAACAGACTTCCTTAGCGTTGATATACGAGATTAAATAATTATAGATACATAAAAGCTGCCCTTATTTACTGCTAGTTTTGCTAAAGCATTCAGAGTCATGTGATCACAATTAGTGATGTAACTAGACCAATGTGAATGGGGATGGGGAGGGGGAGCAGGGGGGGGGGGGTCATAGTGGAAGAGGGGTGATGGCAGATTAAACTTGTACATACGTTAGTCCGCCCTCCCTAAAAAAAAAGGTTTCACAGATTTGTTTTCCAATTTGCCGTATTAAACGGGGATAACATTGTTTTCCGGAAGGCAAACACAAGACAAAGCAAATCAAAAACAGGAAAAAAATATCATCAATTTTTGCGATTTTCAGACTAGAAAAATACCCTAATTATGTGTCTATAAAGACAAAATATACCAAAAATAAAAAATAAAAACAAAAAATAAAAAAGGATGTAATGAATAAAGGGAATCCTATATATGGTATGAGTTGCAAGACACCTATAGCGCCAACAGTTGAATCGCAATAAAATATGTCAGCCTTAACTTTTCCTAAAACAGATCTGAATCAACAGAGATAGTTGTGAGAATCACAATATCAAATCTGCTCTAGATATGACCATGCACTTCCATGTTCCACGTGTCTACTCGAAATCAAGAGGAGTGTAGCTTCTCTCAATGCTGAACCGAAATGTGAAACACCCTCAAATCGTATGTCTGTACTTCCACTTCTGTTGACTTTGACCAATGACTAAATATTCTTTCTTTTTATTTCCTTGTTAGCTCTTTTTTTATAATTTCCTGATAAACAGCAATTATATTTTTTATTGGATATTGCTTTACATAACAATTGTATGTATGCAGGTATGTAATCTGTTTATAATGTATAGCTTACTTGTTTCGCACATACTCCCAGTGTATCCAGCAATACATGCACACGTAAAGGTGTCAACTCCATTAGTACAATATCCTCTACCCATGCAGGGATCCGGAGAACAATCGTCGATATCTGTGCAAATCGAGTTCCAAAGACAATGACTCGTATACAAATGACGAGAAAAAATAATTCTGTTTTGACAGATCTATCTTTATTTGACAGATAACAGGAAAATCAAGGCAAAAATAGCATCTGAAATTCGATTAATGAGAGTGGAGGGAAGAGTAACTTCATTTGTAAAACTATTTGTCAATAAATCAAATGAAGTTAATGGACCAAATATATCCTTTTTAGTGTTGGCATCTTTTCAAAAATCGTGGCCTTTGGAAGAAGATATATTTCTTGAAAAATATCATTGTCTCACACAAAAGATCAGTTAAGGATTTTGGATTTTGCTTTACATACAAATTATACATATGTAGGTATGTAATCTGTTTAGAATGTATAGCTTACCTGTTTCACACAAACTCCCAGTGTAGCCAGCAACACAGGCACATGTAAAGGTACCAACTCCATCAGTGCAAGTTCCTCCACTCATACAAGGATCGGGAGAACAATTGTCGATATCTGTGCAAATCGAGTTCCAAAGACGATGAGTCGTATACATTTTGACAGATTTACTTTTTAATTCACACAATTATATCATACAGGAAAATCAATTAAAACTGGCATCTTAAATTACAATATCGATGGTGGAGGAAAAAGGTTACTTCGTTATAGATAAAACTATTTATCAATATACACTGTCGCTCATAAAGTTGGAATATTTTTGTTTTAACCCCAATTTATGGAATTATTTTACAAATAACTTAAAAATAATAGATCTAGATAATAGTATACATTCTCAGATTTTATTGAATAATAATTTGACAACGTGTGTTTTGCGTGACTGCTAGAGCATGTGTATGCTACTATGTTTATCAAATAGGGGACCTACGCCCTTAAGTCATAAATTACAGTAATGAGGATTATACCCCACAAAAGGGCACTAATATAGCACATCGACATGGTTTTGATCCTGGGGCCTCACAGTTACAAGGCCATTGCTTTGTTACTGAACTATGACTGTACGTAGCGGGGGCTAGGGTAGGGGGCAGTTTCCATAAATTAAAAAAAACATAGAAAATGCAATACATTTTCAATAATTTATTGCATTTTACCCCGGTCCCCAACATAAACAAATCCTCTGGATGGCCATGCATTATAGCTCAAGGCATGGGCACACAGAGGATTTTTTAATAATTTAAATTTAGTTTTTTTTAAATATTTATGGAAACTGCCCCCTACCCTAGCCCCCACTGCGTACAGTCATGGTTCAGTGACAAAGCAATTGCCACGTAACTGTAAGGCCCCTGGATCAAAACCGTGTCGATGTGTTGTATTAGTGCCCTTTTGTGGAGCATTAATCCTCATTACTGTCATATGACTTAAGGGCGTAGATCCCCTATTTGATAAACAAAGAAGCATACACATGTTTCAGCAGTCACGCAAAACACACATTTGCAAATTATTATTCAATAAAATCTGAGAATGTATACTTTTATCTAGATCTTTTATTTTTTAATTATTTTTAAAATAATTCCATAAATTGGGGTAAAACAAAAATATTCCACCTATATGAGCGACAGTGTATCAAATGAAGTAAATTAAATGAATATCTCTTTTAATGTTCGTATCTTTTCCAAAATCGTCGCTTATGAAAGAAGGTAATTTCTGAAAAAAATATTAATGTCTTACAAACCTTTATGTTTCCCTGCTAGAAAGAAAGAAAACAGATCAGTAAACACTATGAACATAATGGACAAAGAAAGTGGACAAAATATACAGTTCCTCAAATAGACAAAGGAACATACCTTCACAGCTATTACGTAAAAAGGTGAATATGCATGTGACACCTGTTCTACACATTTTTACATAATAGCAGTGAAGGGATGTTCCTTTGTCCACCTGAGGAACTGTATATTTTGTCCGCTCTCTTTGTCAGTCATGTTCATAGTGAAAGTAAGTTATTTTTCATTTTGGGTTGAAATCAATTTTGAAAATGGACACAGAAATGACCATATGTGGGGCTTCTATACCACGCAGTGACGCCTCTGAATCAAGTTCAAGTTCAATTTCAGTTAATTTCACATCCAATAAAAAAACTTACATCAATATAACATTCAAATACAATCATATAGAAATACAATATATAAAATATGATAAGAACAAATACAACAACAACAGTAACATTAAAAATAATTAATGGGTGGAGTAGGGATGTGAATCAGAACCGCTCTGACATGTCTATTACCTGATCCTTGGAGTGAGGACACGGCCAAGGTATCCCCTTCGGAGGAGAGGATGAGAACACCGTTGGTAGAAAGGTCGATCGCATCCTCAGCCAGGGAATCAGCAGTATCTGGAGTGTAGGCTTGCATCTCGATCTCCAACTCGGCGATAATGCTAAAAGACGTGGCGACACAGTCCAGATTTCGAAGGTCCGATCCAAACTCCTGCTTTAGATGATTCTTCATCTATTAGAAGAAGAAATAACTCATAAATATAGCCTCGGCCTTTTGTAGGTGACCAAAATTATTTTGCTCTATATTATCATTATTTCGAACTTACCATTCCACAGTACAACGTCTGAAGCTCCTTAAAGCGACGAGAGGCCAAGTTCTTCAGATCATCAGTCTCGCCTGTCAGAGTCATCTTTACAGTTCTAGTAGAAAGCTCTGGGAATCGGAAACAAAATATAAAGTAATAATTTCACTCTCGCATCAAATCGGTCGATAATTTAATAAGAATAGTCAGGGAACTTAAATTATTATAACTATTAAACTACTACTACTACTACAACTACTACTACTACTACTACTAAAATTACGACCACTACGACCACTACTACTACTACTAATAATAATAGCTACACTTTTATCGCGCATGTATTCATCATATGGTCAGCTCAGGGCGCCTACGAAGTGTTATTATTACCCTTGCTTTAAGTGACTCTCACACTCTGCCGTGTAGGCCTACCGTGTGCCACCGTGCGCGAAAATGTCTGCGGACGGTGGAGAACGGCGAGGGCACACGGTGGTTCGTTATCAAAACGGGCAACACGTTAATAGCGTTGGCGCTTATTTACACCCGGTGGGACCCGGCGAAAGTTTTGGGCATGTTCAAAACTTTGGCCGGCTGGCACCGGCCGCAAGTAAGCGGCAAGAGGACGGTGTTGAACGGTATGAGGACGGTATGAATACGTTATGAAAACGGTCACACTGTATGAAGACATTCACAACACGCTCATAACCCGTTACAGAACGGTGTATGAAAAATGGAGAGCGGACTGACCGTTGCCGTTCAAATCGGGGTATTTATGGCAGTCGTGTCATGACGTCAGCAGTCCGGGGACTCGCTCACAGGACGCTCCGAGCGGTGAGGGGACGCTAAGTGACTGGTAGGTGGCTGCTTCCAACCCGGTGCACACGTTCGAGACCCGGTATGGGCCCGGTATGGAAACGGCCAAAATTCAATCTCAACAAAAGTCAATCTGGGCGGTGAAGACGGTAGAAGCACGTTCAACACCCGGTAAGCGCCCGGTGAGAACGGTCAGAAGATGGCAACGAAACGGTGAAAAGATTAATTTTATGAATTTTTTTTGCGGCCGGGGACAAGTTCGCTCAAAACCCAACGTTCTGGACTCTGTTGTTTTTTTAATAGCCCGGCAGGTGGACGGTAGGCCTACACGGCAGAGTGTGAGAGCTCCATTAAGCTCAGAAAGGCAACCGACCGATTTCTAGCCTGCTCGGTCGCCGCTGGAATTTAGGCTTCGCCCAACGATTTTTTGAGGAATCGAGCAGGCGGTAGAGCGCCAGCGATGCCTGGGCGGTGCCCGTCGGTCGGTCGTCGGTCGATTTCAGGTCAAAACGGAATCGGGGAGCTTCTCCGGGGGGCGTCCCGGCAGTGACCGACTGATGACACACCGATTCCCAAGCGGTCTCCCACCGGCCACCGGCTGATTTTAAATAATTGCCCGGCGTCCGGCCGGTGATCGGCGGGGCACCAAAATACGCTCCGTCCCCGGGCGGTCGTCGGCCGGCCACCAACCTAATCGAGCGTTCACCGTCGAGCGATTTAGGTCAAAAATCGAACCCGCTAGGTCAAAGGCTGCCGACCGATTTTGAACTCGCCGCCCATTGACAACTAATCTGCCAGCGGCGACCGGGCTGCGACTGCTCTGCAGTCTTTGACCTGAATTGCTCGAAGGCGAACGCTCGATTAGTATTTTTGGCGGCGAGTAAAAAAGTGAGCAGGCGCCGCCAAATTTTAACTGCGCGCTAAAACTTCAGCGGTGACCGAGCGATGCCCTAAAAATACAAACGGGGCCCGGGCGAAATTTGCTAAAAACTCGCTGCCCGGCCGTCGAGCAGGCTACTTTTTGGGGTTATGACCATAGCTTTAGCCAAGCTGCCACGAGGCGCTAACAACATTTAGGGAATAAATTCCTACCAGGTACCCATTTAAAAAACCTGGGTAGAGACGGGCACATGTAGATGATTTCTTGCCAAAGGACAAGTACATTTTTAATAGACAAGGGTGAAGAGTTGCAAAAACGTGGGTTAACGCATATTGCCTAACATGTCTAAGTAAGGATATAAGCACCGAGAAAGGGTCGAACCTGGGACCTCTCAAATGAAAATCAAGAGCCTTCAACAATGTTCAACAGTGCGATCCTACTGATTTAGGAAAAGAAAGCTCGAAGGCGGATAATAATAATAATAATAATAATAACAATGATATGATAATAATAACAATGATTATAATAATAACAATGATAACAATGATAATAAGAATCATATAATAATATTAGTTGAGCGATTGCTCGCTACACCTCGGTGGGATTAGCAAATGTGGATAAATATCTTGCTGGCTGAGATTCGAACCCTAAGCCCTTAAATAGACCATTTTACCTATTTCAGGCATATCTTCTGAACAACTGACTCTCTTGACAACTAACAAATAAAGGTTTGTCCGACGTAGCAACAATTGACGTACGCACAGTGAATTTCATTCATAGGGACGTAAAATGACTGGTAGCCAGTGCTTAGGGAAACTTTCATGTATACATTGAAATACATTAGTAAACCGGTCTACCGAGAGACACGTCAATAAACTAATATACCTCGACAACTCAACACCTCCAACATTATTTAGACTCACTCGTAAAGGCTGTCTCCATTGCCTCGCAGACCTCTTCCACGCCCATGTACCCGGTGTAACGATAAATGGTATAAACGCTGATTGGAATCTGAAGGTATTCCATCTCGAGTTCGATGACGTCGTCGATGAAATCATTGACCAACATGGAGCATCTGCCGTTGTTTGTATAAATCTCGAAACTGCTTTCGATGATATTCCTGGTAAAAGTCCGACGCTCTTCATTGTCATATCCTGTTTAGATACGAATATATACACATTCAAGATAAGAATATGCGTCAAAGAAAATGTATAACTATATTAAAATGTATGATGAAATGAGGAAGTATTAATACATAAACAAACGAACAACAAATAGTTGAGAGAAACACCCATACCGACGCCTTCTGCTTTCAATTCCTCACTACGATTCTACAAATAAATAAATGAATACAACATTTGTAAACTATAAATGATGCCCGCAGACAGACACAAGCTTAATTTGTGTTTTCTTTTCTTTTCATGCGGAATATTAAAAAAAAATCTAAACAAACGCTTTCAAAGCTTTTCCGATATTCAGGAAGCCATTTTTCCTTTCAACTCCAATGTATTCATATAAATTGAAGGCATAGTCCCAATGAATTTTCTTGACTCAAACCTAATTGGTCTCTGCAAGTCAGCAAAGACATCACATTGTAGTTTGAGCTCAATATAAGACATGCGTAGAGATACAACCAGACTGACAAGAAGAACAAGCCCCACAAATGCAACGTACATATTCGATTAGGCTTTTTACATTTTAGAATATTTCCCCCAAATGCGTCACCTGTTATGGCTAGAACTCTTTCGATTTCCTGGCAGAGCGCTTGTCTGCTTTCATACCCTGCAGCCTGGGATGCAATATGAAATGCATTTTGGTTAGCTTGGTTGAGCTGTTGCGAATCTTTACAGAGCATAACATCTATATTGGGTAGAAATACCGCCATCAGCTTAGCACCGAATTCCGATATGATATCAGGTATAGACCTGTCTAGGAACTGGGCGATGTTTGGACAGATGGTAGACGGATCATTGATGTCGATGTTGTAGAGCTCTCTGGTGATATTCGCAACGACTTCTCCGATACCAAATATACTTAGCATGGATAGATTAACCTGTGTGCGAATCCTTTCACCAGTTCCCCCGTCGCCCAAGTCGTTGACTATCTTGGTCAGGTCTTTACAGAATTCCGTTGCGCCAAATGCCTCCAAGTTGCTAGCTGCATCGCGGATCCTCCCGCAGACTGGCTTATAATCCCAGGAATCTTGAACAAAAGACTTAAACTCGGGTACCATCGATTCCAGCTCAGGTAAGACGTCTGTACATATAAAGGCCAGGGAGTCAATGAGTCGGTCTTGCTGCCAGATGCCACCAGCAGCATTCAAGAAGAACTCAACAGTCAGGGTGGTCTCAGGGATGAGCTGAATTGGAACAGGGTCTTGAAGGTCTATTTCATCTGAGATTAGAAATGAAACAAAGCCATTTTACTTATCAGCGAACGGATCATTCGACAAACTAAATGATCAACCAGAGGCAAGCAAGTTTCAATAAATCCAAACCCGCATTGCTCATAAAGTGTCAAATTATTTGTATCATCATTAGCCCTTATCCAAACACAGCGTCTGTTCTGCTTATTTTACTCAACCTTTTGAACAACTTCACCTTACGATGGCGCTCCCAAAACCACGCCAGTTGCTGACTCAGTAATAAACAAATCTTCATTTGTATTGCCATTCAACCATCCACGACGACTCTAGGTGTTTTTCTGATATATTAGAGGCTTACCCTCATGTTTCTTTTTTTGTAAAAAAAAAATATCTGATAAATATTGAGCAAAGAATATTAAAAATTGTACAGGACAATACAATGTGCGCTCTGTTTAATTAAAATATGAATACAAAATCTCGTAAGCTGCCTAAAAGAAGGGTATTACAGCTAAGTAATGTTAGTAGCATGTACGGCCTCACTGCGGGCAGCCGTCGATCTGATCGAAATTTCTTCTCTGAGTGTCGTTTTACTGAAATATACGTTTTCTTTTCTCTCGTTTCATCTTCTTCTTTTTCGTTTTATAATACTATATTTTTAATACTACTACAGTTTATTTGCTTACACGTGAAACCATTCTTTAATGTTCTACAAACGGCTCCTACTCCACCATCAATGCCGGTATAAGTAAGAACCACGTCGTCTGAAATCACAAAGCCAGGTTCTAGGTGGTGTATGTAAGGCTCCAAGACGTTGTCAATTACGTCATTAGCCCATGCAGAACATGTGTCAACCTCCTCCTTGATAACCAAGATGTTGGAGATGACGTTCTCGGAGAACGCTCTCCTTGCGGCGTTGTTATCTCCTGCAAAACGGAAAGAAAATATATTACGACCAACATTATCACAAAGACTTTCCAGAAATCAAGGTAAGGATAAGTTAAATACTCAATTATTTGCCTTAAAGAATCAAGTTCGGATTACGCAATATTTATATAATTGTAATGTTTGCACATTGTAAATGATGATTGACATGGCTATTGGAAAGTGTCCTTTGGTACGGAAGTCTTTGTGATCATGTTCAGATTGGATCACTGGAATAGGAAGTCTATGCACTGTACAATGTAAAAAAAGTTGGGCAGATGATACTAGGTAAATCGAAGTTGGGCAACATTATTATCCAACAATAGGGTTATGATCTTTTATTAGGAGTGTCGTGCTCGATTGGATATGTCACAGGACTATGGATTACGAACGGAGGTCCGCGGTTCGAGTCTCGCCGCGGCACTAATCTCCTTTTGCATACAATATTTTATCCAACTTATTTGCCCAACTAGTGTGGAAATTATGCTACACATTATGGTGAAATTGGGTGAATTTCTGATTGGATAAATTTTTGTTGGCTAAAAGTTGGGTATTTTCTTTTTATCCAACGCTGGGTAAATCATGCAAAATCTTTAATTTACCCAACAGTTGGTCGGACACATAATCGCCCTAATGTTGGGTAAAAATTGGGCAATCTTTTGCCCAATATTCATGGAAGCTATTAGACATCGAGGATGGCCAACGGAAATTATCTCTTGAATGGCGAACGATTCCTGGTACTGAGAACATTTTAAAAGAGACCCAGCGTTTGCTTGTTTTGTACACTTGGCTTCCATGACGGCATTATATATATATATATATATATATATATATAGCTAAACCATCAATATTATACTTTCCCTTCTGTGAAGGACTACCGTCGATTTAGATCGATATTAAAACTTCAAATTCCGGAAAAGGCGACATGTGTAAGTCACAGCGGGAAATAATTGGCAAGCACCGCATGTAATTTCAAGACTAGATAAACGTCTACGTAGGCCTTAATATTAAAAACGGTTTCTGTATGTTCTTTAGTCGTTCATCACCCAACGATTATACAGTCCCAGATCAATTTTAACTGACATATCGTTTGTATGGAGCCAGGAGGGCCATAACCCATATTCTTAGACGAAGTTTTAAAGTTAACATTGTTGATGAAAACACTGCGTAATTTGTATATGAAATGTTAATTAGTGTACTAACCCTCTAACATGCAACAAATCCTGAAGACAAAAAAATCCCTAAATTAAATTAATTATAATAATATAGTTGGAAGAATTTAGGAATCAAGCAATTCGGTTTTCCCCTATTTGTATCATTAATAATGGTCCGTTTCCTCTCAAACTTTCAAATTGTTATCTTTTATTGTACATCTAGCATTGAAGTCTCTACCATATAGAACCATTTCTCTCATCTGAAAACTATAACCAAGTCTCTTGAATATCCTTCTGGCTCTAAAGTGACAATTCTCAGTAGCCAAAACGGATAACTGAATAGACATCAGTAAGGAATGTGTGCCGTCCTTTAGGACGTTACTAGGCAAGACGAAACAACAAAAGAAGATGCCTATTTTTAAGCAGTACATTAAGTAAAAATCATTATTTTACCTTGCACCAATAGTGCTTGCTCAATATGTTGACAAAGATCCTTTATGTTGTCATATCCGACCAACTGAGATCCGATACGAGCGATTGAGTGGATAATTTTCCAGTGGGCCGACCAAGAATCAAGGAAGTTTTCACAGATTGGAGCAGCATGGGGTAGAAGGGCACTCACCAGTTCAGTGAAGAACTGAGAGATGACATGTTTAACAGATGGCTCCAGGATATTCTCCTTGACGTTGGTGCAGATGGTTTTGATTGTATTTGAATTATCGATGATCATATTGATGTCGATTTCATAGAGGTCTCTGGTGATGTTGGTCAGGATTGTAAACAGGGTATCATCCATATTTTTCGCTAGTCTACTAAATCTTCCGACAAAACGCATGATTGTGATCACATTTATTATGTCATTACAGAATCCCGTTGCGTTAAAGGCATCCTGATCTTCAGAAGCTTCGATGACTCCATCACAGATGGAACCCCAATTCATAATTTCCTGGTCCACTTCTGGTACCGCCGAACCGACTACCGGTAGGACACCTCTGCAGGCATAGGCCAACGCATCGATGACACGATCCTGCTGCCAGATACCACCAGCAGCGTTGATCAGGAATTTGATGGTCAAACCAGGAATTATCTCTCCCGGGTTCTGGAATGGCTCCTGATAGTCCGAGGGAGCCTGGCCTGAAGCCATGGCAACCAGTATTGAGATTGCGAGAAAAGCAAACGACCTCATTGTTGGATCGTTTAACAGCTGGCCTAATATAAGGTCGATCGCACCAGTCGAAAACGAGAAAGTTCAACGTCTCAAGTCCTGTAAGTACATAAATATCAAGAGACGAATTAAGAGAAAATAAATTATGCTCCAAGTTACCTCAGCAGATTAATACTACAACCCTTCACAAAACAAACAGGTCCGTGTTATATTAGGATAACAGTGAGCGTACGTATATATACATTTTTCAAAAACAAATCATGTATAACAAATGTTAAACTTTGGACGTCAGAGGGACTTCCTTTGAATGCAAAATTACAAAAGTCAGTGACAAATCTGCTGATAACCAATCAGAAGCGAGGATTTCAGTAGCTGATAACAA